>NC_088979.1:44789725-45531396 GCF_963932015.1 Anas acuta
CTCCTAATTCCTTTTTAGAAGTTGGGAAAATTAAGAACATTAATTAGGCAGTCACAAACTGCCTAAATTGGGTGCTTAGGCTTCCTAATTGATTACTGGAGAGAGCAAGGCACTAAAGAGCAGTTCAGAGAGTTTACCTGCTGAGAGCGGACTCACTTAAAGATAGCTGTTATGAAACATTAGCCACAGAATATTGCTATCTCACTGTCTCTCTCTGAAGTTTAGGCATTGATGTTAGGAGCTTAATCCAGTTGACAGTACACAGGCATTTAAAGCTGTATAAGATATTTCAGGGTAGCCCTCCATCTGCCCTCTAGCTGCCATTGTTGCCAGAGGAATAAAGGTTGCACTTAGATTCTCTGTCATGTCCATCAGCTCCTCAAACAGATAAACCTGGGGTATTTGAAACAGCACTCAAGGCTTCGATATAGAACAACCAAATCAAACCTTGAGTACAAGATTCAACACCACACTGCAGCAACATAAATTTAGAAGTCTGTATGTACGTGTCTATCTAGTTGTCTAAGTGAATGGGGATCATAGCTATGATTTCTACATGAAATGTGGGTGTTCCTTTGGATCTTCTTTTGGATCAACCTTGCATTTTTTTTTGTATGCAAAAATATCTAAGACAGCACTTGAAGCCAAAAATAGGAGAAATGAATCCAGCCTTTAGCCAATATAGACAGCAGGTCTAGAGAGCTGAGTGCAAATCCACTGCATTTAGTTGGGCTGAAATCTGAAATCTGAAAGAGCAGGTTGACAGTGAGGATTGCAGTTACAATGGAATGACTCCTCACAACACAAGATTAGTGGGACCAGAGGGAAGGAAGCTTTATGGAACTGTGACTCAATGCAGGCCAAAGGAAATGTGTGTTCTCTGCTAGAAGGAAGAAAACTGAGAATGTGAATAGTCTTTCTTTCTTTCTTTCTTTCTTTCTTTCTTTCTTTCTTTCTTTCTTTCTTTCTTTCTTTCTTTCTTTTTTTATTTTTTTGAAAAGGTGCATCTATTTTATTTTAGGCAATTCTTGAGTAAAATTCATAAATGATACCAAGCGAAGAGACCAGACTCTAAGGATTTCCCAAATACCAACCTATATATGCTAACATTTCTTTGCACTCCAGTGACCAATAACTAAAGAGCATCACACTATTGTCCATCTCTAACAGGGGAGAACATAAGTCCTTTACTCCCCACTGACCTAATGGTGTCATAAACAGGATATTCATTGGGATGAGGTTCAAGTCTTTTCAAGCCACAACAAATCCTGAACCCCCAACCTTGAACAAGTAACCTAATGATTAGTCTTTGTTAGAGAAAAGAGCACAATCAACTCCAACTGTCCTTAATGAGCGTATCTGGCACCTGTAAACCAATAAGACCCACTTGTTTAGGTGGTCTGGCTTCAACACACTGTTGGTTTTGGAGATGGAGATCTATCAGTTTATGCTTATAAATCCTAATTTAGTTGCCCAACTTCCAATGAAATCCAGAGGGTGAGTAGGAATAAGGAACTGAAATATTCTGTGGTCTTCCAGGATGAAGTGTCACCTAGACAGAAGGTTAAGTAATTAAATTTTAGACTCGGGTCCCACAGGTAGGATTCAGCTCATTTACCTTTAGTTCTACTGCACAGATGTCCATGAGTAGGACAGTCATTCCAGATTTCCTTTATAGCTGTCAAAGAAAAAACAGACTCTTCAGGGTCATGTCGTTGTAAAATCAACGTCTAGAGTAGGTCTGCTAGAGACTCCTTTTCCTCAGTATATCATCTAGTGCCATTCCCATTAACACAGGATGTCAGGCCTGGCCTCAACTTACAATTCTGAAAGGCAAAGTATATAGGTCCTGTTTTGCATCTGCCAGTCCAACACATCATATAGATACGTTGGTTACCCTACAGCCTCTCCAGTGGCAGTTGCTGTCTCTGTAAGAAATGTAACCAAGCTCTTTTCTGCTCACCCAGTGAGCAGAAAAACCTATCACTGCTCTGTCCAAGACTTCACATTGCCACCTGTAAAACACATTTGAAGGTCTGGAACAACACCATTTTTACCAGTATCACCTAGCATGTGTTCCACCTAAGGATGGACTATTCCTATAAAAAATAAGGCCATATCTATTTCATCACAAACTGTTTTATAGTGTAACATCTAAAATCTAGTTCTTCAGTCATTTTGAAATATAAGCATCTTAAAAAGCTCTTTTAAAAGGAAACAAAATCATCTGTATACTCATTAAGTATTAATACTGAAATGTAAACCATATAAACACATAGTTTTACCTTAAGCAACAATGTTGTACCTTTTTCATTTTTGCGGTTAAATATACAACATTATTATGGATAAACAACTACTATAAATATTTTAAAACAAAGTGGTTATAAAATAATATTTTAAGTATATTATTTTCTCATGCTTTTAAAACAGGTACAGGAATAAAAATGCATGTTATACATAAAAGTAATACATTAAGGAACTTCACCAATAAATGGATCAAAGTTAAAGCTTATATGTTGCAGTGATATTTCTTTCTTGTTTAATAAGAATGTTTGTTCATTACATGGTCAAAGTAAGATAAAAGATATCCTCCTCCTTGTGTTTATGACCATGGTATTTATAAGCAATGTGATGAAGAGCAACATGTTCTCATTCTGAAACTTATCTCCCTTTTAAAGTGTTTGTTTCTGAAGACATTGTCATTGTCTGTGTTATTAAAGCTCCTAATGTGTCATCAATACATACTAAATATTTTCTATAAAATAGTACAGTTGAACCAATAGTCATAATTCTTCTGTGCAACAGCAAGCTCGTAGGAGTTAATAAATGCTCACCTATAACTTCTGCCCATTTTTAAATGAAAATATCAGTATACCTATATCTGCACAAATTAAATTGGTGATATCTGTGTAGATAGTACAATATGACTTTGGAGAATAATACTGCTTGGTCACTCATTGACTGTTGCTTCCTCACCACCTTTCTGTGAGAGCTCCCTATTGTGGTTAATTATCTCAGCTATTCCTGCTTTGGTTGGAGTAGTTGCATCCAAGCCAAGAAATCACCTCCAATGCCCCAGCCCAATGGCAAAGCACCATCCTGATCAGGATAAGCATACTCACATTGGCAGTGTCCACAAACTCAGTACCTGATTTGTGTTCTTAACTAGGGACTCACAGTGTTCAGGTAACCTAAAGTCAAATCTGGAGTGAGAAGGGAGAGAGGAAGGGAAGGTAGGTTTTGTATTTTTTTTCTTTAAAAAAAAAAAGGTATGAGAGATGCCCATTAAAGTAATTCTTAAGAGCAGGTGTAAGTAGCAAAACTTAAACCAAAACAAAGCTATCTTCCTACAAAATGCATTTTGCTATTGATTATGGGGGAATGGGATTCTTGCTCTTTTCACGTACCTTCTCTCTCTCCCCCCTCCTTCTTCCCCTCCCTTGAAAGTCACGAAAATCAAGCTGGATCTCTGAAAGGGCAATGAAAACTTCTGGTACAACAAATCTGTCCCATCAGTCTGCTGTTGCTCCTTTCAGTCGCAGTAAGGCCATATACGAATTGTCACGTTCACACATCTGTATCCAAAACTAATTCCTGAATGAACAGACTCCTGATATTTCCAAACCTTTTTTGAGACATGCCTGAAAGACAGGTAGACCTAGGTCACAAAGGATGAGTTGAGGACGTATAGGTGTCCAAGGCCGGTCAATCTGCCCAGGACTGCTGTCTGTGGTGAAGCCAGATAAAAGGATGGGCACCTCCAGAGAGCTATTCAGGTCAACTACCACAGTCAGCTGTCTTCAAATGAAATAGATCACCATTCAGAAATGCCTACCTCTCTATTTATGGACAATACCAGAAGTCAACTATTAGCTTAGACTAGACAATTTGTCTCTTTAAAGCTAGGAGAGATAAATGTATAGCTCATTGACCATTTTCTTTGGTCACAAGGTTCACTCTGCAATGACTGATAAATACAGAGCTGCTACTCAGAACTGCAGATGTACTTATGAAGTCACATTTAGGCCATTAATTACAGCATGTACATTGGGGTCTCATAGCTCAAGGTGACTTAGTACTGGTGGTAACCACATTTATTATGATGGTAAGAAGCACTGATTCAGTCACATACAAAGCACTGTACAGATTAGTGCCAGATGTAAGGTATGAAACACAAGAAATTGAAAAAGAGCAAAACATGTATATAGATGAAATGAGTTCATGTGATGACAGCAAATTCAATGTTTCCTCTGTTAAGAAGTGAGGGGTGGAGTATGAGGATGAAATGGGGTAAATGGTGAAGGGTAGGTGAAGGGACTCGAGGTCAGATAGGTGAGAGGGATGCTGTATTTATGTCATATCCAGAGAGTAACACATGAAGGTTTTCCTTGGGATCAGTGGGCATTCCAAACCCATGTGCTGCCTTCAACTGGATTTAAAGGAACACTGCAGCTTGGTGGTGGTAATTATTGTCCACTAGAGATTGTATGGTGACCACCACATTCATTCCTCTTCAAATTGTAAAATGAACTAAAATTGAGGTCCTCCAGGTGAAAAGATAGTCTTTTTATCCACTATGCTAAAGAAGTCATTCTTTTTTTTTTTTTTTTCCGATAAGCAACTGTGAAAGGCAAGATTGTGCAATGACTAGAAGCACACTGTAAATATCAGGGTTACCAAAAGTCACAGAGAAACCTTTCAAATAATCTGAAGTAGTGGTAGAAAGAGTGATACAGTGAATTTGTGTTGACGCAAAAATCATTAACCCTACACCTTCACTTTCATTTGCATTAAAGGAGCAGCTGACTATTTTTATGGTGTTCATTGTTTTTATCCCACTGAAATTTTTTGGCAGGTTGACAAGTTTACTGTCTGTGAGTACACATATGCATATGTGTGCACGCATGTGTTTAAGCAAGTATATTGGGAAATGCATTTAATACTTTAAGGTCCCTATGTTACAAAATAGTGCAAGAGTTATTCAAATATTTTAAATATGCACTACAAAAGACCACTCAGGGTTGCTTTATTAGGTGAATCCAGATTATGCCACTTTAGCAGCTAAAGACTATTTCTTCAGGCAGTCCTACCTAAGCTGTAAGACTCTCAGGGAATGAGCTAAATGTTCAGAATCTGACCCAACCTGTTATTTCCACAAAACACTGTGAACTGTTATTTGCAATTTTCAGTGTTGTGCAGGAACTGTTGTCACTCCTGCCTTATACATTCTGTATACTCCTGTCTATACATTCTGTTACTAGTCCTATCCGTTATAGGTGAACCCTTGTAAAGATAAAGCTCATTGGAATGTCTGACACCATTAGCCACATAAACCAGCAACTATTCACATCTTTTTTCAATGGCAGTGATCTGAAATCCTATACTGGGCAGGAAATTTTGACTGGAAAACTGGGAAAGGCTATTTAATACAGAAATAAGTAAGCAGGAAGCAAGTAACCATGAATCATTACGGTGGTTATGGGAAAAAAAAATGAAAAAGCAAAGATAAAATTAAACAGCAATAATGATTTATAGTAAGATAGTCTGAGACATGACAGAAGTCTCAGTACACCAAAAGGAAAATCTTGTTTGCTCAAATTATTTGTTTCTTCTGTCTAATGAATGTAATTCTAATATACAAGTGATAACACTGGCATTTCTTTGAAATGTTGATTCAGTTTAATTATGAAAATCACCAAGGTATTTTCTGGCTGCTGCATCACTCCCTGTACTAAGATTAATCACATCAACATCATTCATTTAATCTTCAAAGAGGAAGCAGTTGTCCACAAAAGCCTTCAAATAGCTTCATTAGTGCAATTTTTCAGACTCAAACACTTAGCTGGCAGCATATGATTGAGAGTAAGGAAGGTCATTATATTCATCTGTTTCCTAATCCGATTTTTTTTTTAAGATTTCACATTTTCCTGTGGATGTGCATAAGCTTTCTTGCCCTTTGTTTTGGCCAAGCAAACCATGTGCTCTTCAAAAACAAGGAAGAGTAGTTGGTGGCAATCATCCTTCAATCAGTTTGCAATAAGATGAATCTGAACCAGAATACATTGCTCTCCTGAGCCTGGCACTGATTTAACATACAGCTTGTTTTTATCAGCAATCACTAACACAAAAGATCTTAAGATATGTTTACTTAAACATGCAAACAGGGTTAAAAAGGTGAGACACAGAGCAATGTGCCTAATGTTTTCTTCATCAGACTGAGACCTATTAACAATGTTTTAGAGAATAAAAATTAGCCCAACTTCTCCCTATTATTAATATTTAATTGCATGCTAAGAGCATCATCCTCTTCAGTCTCCCATGGATGCTGAAAATACCTTCCCTGTTACTGCTTTATATTACTGTAAAACTTCTCTAACACCACCCTATGTATTTTCAAAAAATCATGATACCCAATGTCCAATTAGCTGCTGTTGTGGCACAGTCTCTGAGCAATTTTAATTTTTCAGAAGTGTAGTATTGCAATCCAACATATCACACAGAGCACAGCAGCTCACCATCACGATGACAACATGGTCAGGCACAATTATCCTATCTGCACAGCACTAAAAGAAGCCACTGATCAAAATGTACTTAGTTCTATTACTAAGAACCAAAACTGCCAGCTTAGTTTTGAAGCTGTTAAAAACAAAGACTTTATTAAAGTTTCTGCTAACATATTTGCCTGCAGCTGTCAGTGACTTGTGCAAAAACAAAAACAAAACAAAACAAAACAAAACAAACAAAAAAAAAAAAACAGTCAGAAAAGTGGAAGCTTTGAGACGTGAGGCAGCAAATGCAAATTTAGTAAAAAAATATTTGAAGGAATTAAATTTTTCCTAACTTTTCATTTTAGGTGAGGAGAAATATAAATTTTATATTCAGCAAAAAAGACTTGGGAAAAACAGTTTTCAAAAATGGATCTTAATGCAGTGAAGTGATGGATTGCCATGATTGCAAACACACCAGTCATTTAGAAGCTCCCTAAAAGGATGGAAAGATGAATTTGAACCATGACTGCATTTCTTCTATTAATTACCGGACTTAGTTTAAAGATGAGTGTGAGATAACTCCATAGCTGCAAGGCTACTTCAGCTGTCACTGTCTCTTATTCAAGTACTTACATTCCTTTCCCTGGCATATAAAGAGTGCTCACACTCCATCCTTAGTTCAGAGTGCTAAAATCAATTGTTATACATAAGAAGAGCGTAAATATAGACTGTACAGTCCTCAGTTCAACCACTCAAACCATAAGCAAGGTTTTGTTGCTGAGGGGTCTCCTACACAAGCAAGGAATTTATTTGCGCTTGTAATTTAAGAAGTATAATTACTATTCTCAAAAAACAGTCATGCTGTCTAACACCCCTCTTACACATTTCTGTAGAAAAGGCTTCCTACGCTCCTATTCGGGCTGAAAAGCTTAAGTTATAAAGTTTTATACAGGTATGACACTCTATTCATGGTAGATAAAATGAAACCATATCACAGGGTGAATTTACGTATAGGTTTCAGTCCTTGAGCCAATCTACAAAATACAGTGGGACTGTTTTTCTCCTTGTGAGCTCCTTGGCTATTGAAGTCATACAAGGGGATGCCTCATTCCCGACAAGAGCCTGAACAATAGTTGTGGAAATCATTTAATTTAGGGCAGAGGTCATGGGATAATGGATCAACATGGCAGTAAAGTCAGGGCAGATGGAATACTGAGTGCTGCTGAAGTGACACAAGAGCCACAGAAGTTTGTCTCCATTGGTCACCTTGGTATTTTAAGCTGTGTTGATATCTCATCCTTGTCCAAGGTGTTAGGGACTCCAAATGCATTCACTGCTACTCCAATATACATGTATGTATCAGAACTTTCCTTGCAGAACTTGAGGGTTTCTGTGGAGGATTTTTTTTAAGGAAAACTGAAGCTAGAAGTTGGGGTGCCTGCTCTTTATTAAATCTTCCCATGAGTTGCTTTCAGAGTCTATCACTGGCTCTTGGCAGGTAATTTCAGTGTGTGAACAACTTGGAACAACTAGGCTGATCCTGCAATTTGTCCCACTTCACTGGAACAGATAGAAATTTTTATGAAAGTAAGCTTATTTCTGCTGCTATCTTCCCTCTGCAGGACATGGGGAAAAAGTAACAATTCTACTGTGCACTTTTAAACAAGTTTTTAAAATAAAACAACAGCTGTATCTCCCTGGGATCATTCCATCCATGGAAGCATCTACCATCACAGTTCAGTGCTATAATCAGTATGTTTCTAATATCTTATCCTTAACAGGTTATACTCCTTCAGCGACATTTCCTTCCAAAACTCCTTTGCTTTTTATTCAGATGGTGTTATCCTACAGAACCCCGAGGCTTCTAGGTCTCGGTCAGGCCTTAAAGAAGGAAAACTCTTCAGACAGGTCTTGCTGTGATAAATGTGGGTGTTATGTGCAACTGTTCTTTTACTGCTCTCCTCACATCTCAGTTTTCCTAATTACACTCTAGTTTTCTGAAAACTATGAATTATATAATGAGTCAAACCAAGATGTATGCTGCAAGTTCCACTTCAGTTATTAGGCAGAGATATGAAAATAAAGCTCATCACAGGGGAAAGAATTTTCAATTAGCCTGCCTCACACCATCCATTTACAATGTATTCATTTATTTTGCTTGCTTTTAATTTTAACATTAAATGAACTGTTGTTAAACTAGGAACAGACCCCTGAGTGAGTGACAATGTGCAGTGGAAATGAAGAATCATGTTAGGATTTAAATCTAAAAAGTAAGTTAACTGCTCTTATATAATCTGAAAAGGAATAATCTGCAAAGGTGACCAAGAATACAAATATATTTAGATCACAGCTAAAAACAAATCAGGATTCACCCCTCCAAGGGTCATGCTCTGCCTTTTCTTGTATTAACAATACACAAGGTTTCAATCAAAATTGGTACCAAGTGAAAAGCCTTCTTCACAGAGCATGAAGAAGTAGAGATTCACCTTTCTGACCACCTTCTTTCCTGTCTTCTATATATCCTCATAAAATATTTACTCTGCTTCTGAATGACCACTCTGATTATCCTTAGACTCCTTTTCAGATTCCCTGATGATGTCATGGAAATGTTAAACCCATTATGCTAAGCTAGGACCTCCATCTACGGTGACCTCTTGGCACTAGCTTCTGAGGACAGCATGATACTTTTACATAAAAGTTAGTCTTCCTTCAGGTCATCAATAGATGGGCTCATAAGATATCAGCACTTCAGTCAACACCAATAAAATTTAAGCCAGACCATATATATGTCTATATAAAGTACGACTCTGATTTGTATTTGCAACAAAGCGATTAAAATGCCTATGAAAATGTACAATCATCTTCCATCGAAAATGAAGCATTTCTATTATTTCATGGGTCTACCCCATAGGTAATACACGACATTCCTTTTCATTAAGCTATTAGGGAAGTGATTAGTGACTAGCACCCTGCTCTAATTATCTTTAATGTAGTGTTTCAAATTGATCATGCATAATGCAATTAGAAATCATAATTAAATTAATTTATATTGATTTAAGCCTTTATAAGTTGTTAATAACGGTAGCCCATTACATTAATTCCTACAAGCCAACATTAGTATTTTCAATATGCTGAAATATTTCGCTCCCCCCACCACTACCACCACTCCTTCCCTTCTCTGCTCATGATGGAGCTCCGGGAGGGGGGGGGGAGGGGGGCAGCTGCCACCAGGAGCAGCCCTGGCCCCGCACAGCCCGACAGTCACCTTATTTCTCCACCCTCCCCTTCCTGAACCTCTCCTCAAAATGAAAGCATGCCCCCCTTCCCCCCCAAGTGAAAGTTATCTCCAATTCAACTTCTGCAGCCTGCCCCCCTTTTTGACAGGTTTACGCATAAGAACTAAAGGTAGACAGGCCCCCAGCGCTCCCCAACGCATGCTTTTCCATCCCATCCTTGCTTCCCCCCTCACAATCATCACCGGGTGGCCCAGGGGTCAAAAAAAAAAAAAAAAAAAAAAAAAAAAAGTTCTTTTTTTACTACTTTTTTTAATTTTATTTGTAAGAGAAATATCTAAAACCCTGCGATGGGAGATGTGTGGGTTTGGGGGGGGGGGGGGGGGGAGGGGAGGGTAGAGGGTGAGAAGTGTTAACAAAGTATTTAAGAAAACAATTTATCCTTAAGTAATATTTCTTTTAAAATAAAATCGGGGTTTACAAATCAGGATTTGATTCGAGAGGCATGAATTCTATTATATGTACAATTTAATCACGGGGTATTTAAAATAGACATTTCCATCTAAAATCCAATCAGAAATCAACACAGCACCTCGAGGCATTAAGATGATCATCTCCATTTTGCATTTGTAAACTGGTAGAAATAAATGTGGCTTGTGGATACCAAGAGGTCAAGTACGGCTGCTCAAATATTTTTCTTACAAAATGACGGATTTATTAGACAAATAAGTAGCCCGGCTGATGCAAAACCCCCAGTGATTGAATTTTGACGTTGAGTCAACAACAACTCGAACTACATCAGTGCTCCAAGATTTAGTTATGATGGTAGAGATTACTGAACAAATAGGAGGCAGAAATGAATACAGATTTCCTAGGATCTGCCCCCAGCACCCTCTTCTTGACATTCCCCTCCATATGCTATCCCTATTCACACTGTATTCTAATTAAAGGACCGGGCTATGTCTTCTAATTTTATAAGAACTTTTAAATAATTAGTCTGGTGTGTGTTAAAAGGGAAAGCTTCAGACATAAGGGGATTTCGGGTCCCTTTAGGACGTCTCCCCGGCTTTGCAGTTATCACGGTCCCTTCCAGGAGGAAAGGGGAAAAACGCCTCTGACTTGATTGCAGGCAGATATGAACTCTGATCAAACTGCCGTCTGCAAACACAGGCATCCCCGGCTCATTTTCAGCCCGTTCAAAGAGGGTGGTTTGTAGAGTGTGGTGCTTTTTTTTTTTTTTTTTTTTTTTGGTTTGGGGTTTATTTTTACTTGGGATTTCTTGCCGGATTATTTATTTATTTATTTGTCCTGCCTCCAGAGGAAGGCATCAGAGGGTCCAGCATTCCTGGGAAAATCTCTCCCACAGCCCCAAAGCGCCCCTGACACAGAGCTGGGCTGCAGCCTGCGCAGCCTCGCCGGCGGAATTGTTCCCTCTGAACCTGCCCCTTCCCTCCCTCCCCATCCCCTCCCTCTCCCCCTTCTCCCCCTCCCCACCCCACAGGTGTAGCGGCTCGCAGACTTCCCCGGGATGAGCGATGCGAGCCGGCAGGGAGCTGGGCATGTGCTGGAAAGGCGACGTGAGCTGTGGGAAGGCGATGTTATTCTTGCTTCATTTCTCCAGCGCTCTGGAGCGTTACTTTTACTTGCTAATCACGAAGGGGCGCTTAAATAATTGACAGTACGTTTAAGCATAAAGCAGGCCGTTTCTAATCTTTTCAGGGGAAAAGGGACTAATCTGCACCTGCTGTGAGAGCCCTTTTTTTATTTATTCTGTATATTACTTCCACTCCAAGCTGGACCTGATGGCTCCAATTACAGTTGAGCCTTGCAGTCTCCATACCCTCCCTTTCCCAGCCCCTTTCTCTGCTCCCCTTTTCCCCTCTTCTCCGCAGGTGTAAAACTTCCTTCATGGAGAGGGAGTGGAGGCATCTTGCCAGGCACCGTTTAGCTGAGACTATAATTATTTTATTTAAGAGAAGCTCTCCAGAATTCCCAGGCTCTCCAAATCTGCCTACTTTCTGTTGCACCGCATGTATATTCGTAGAAAGGGGAAACACGCTGCCCGCCTCAGTGATCTGGGTTGCAATTTAATAGGGGAGATCTCGAGAGCAGGATTTTAATGCAGATTCCCTTCCAGTTAGCACTCGGGAAGAAATTGTTTAATAAACCTTTATTCCATTACCTATTTTCCCTGCCGAGTTTCTTACACTGGGTAGAGCCTTCTCATAGTATTGCCAAAGTTAATTCCAGATTTATTTTTCTGTAACCTACTTAGGATGCAAAAAAAAAAAAAAAAAAAAAAAAATCCTGTCAAATTAAAGTGAGTCCTCCTGTCTTGCCTGCTCCCAGCAAATAACTTGCAGCACCTAATAAATCCAGATGGAGTTCCTCATATAGCCCGGTGCAGAAATAATTATTGTCCTGGCTTGTTTCATGTCAGAGGCCTCTTCGGCTCATCTGTCATGAAACCAATTTCACTTTATTTACATCCATTTGCTAGTTTAATTACTGTGCTGATGAATAGCCTGAAGGAATTAAGTTACGAGTCTTTGGAAACCTAAAACGACAGATATATGGGTTACCTTTTAAATAGAGGAAGAAAATGATGGGTGGTGTGTGCACCAAAATTTAAAGGTAATAAGAGCCTTTCTCTAGCTAGGTGGAAATGCAGCATCAGCTGACGCTCAGCCCGTTCATTTACTTCTGTCTTGATGCAAAGTATTGCTTAGAAAGGCTTTCATTTTCTTTATCTCAGGTTAAATGCAATCTGAGTTAAAGAAAACGTTCCGGGTGCAAGGTTTAGATCTAAGCACGGATGCGCTCATTATTTTTCCATCCTCCAAAAAGGGGAAAAAAGGTCAGCAAATAAGTCTGTTTTAAAGACTGGCTCGAGCATTGGCTATTCAATGCGCAATACAACCCCAAACTGTCTCAAACCCTTCTTCACTCTAACTTGCCTCCCTGCCATTCCCTGCACCATCAGGGGGAATTTTGGCAAGGGAGACGGTCTTGTGCGTTTTGTGGAACCCTACGAAAAAGCAGACTTTCTCGGTGCTTTCCGTGTCCCTGGACTAGCCCACGTCCTTTTCTTTCCCCCGGGCGCTTTTCAACCATTTCCAGCCCATCCGTGCGTGCAGCTTGGCCTGGAGAGCGGGGCTGGCACGGCAGGATCTGCCCGATCCACCGCTCGATCCCCCCGAGGGGATCCTGCTGGCGCACCCCGGAGGTCCCGTCCTCGCCAACCTCCACCCCACGGCGACTCGTCTCACCCCCCACCCCCGTCGCACTTTTTTTTTTTTAAGGATAACCTGGAACGGCAAAACTTCACGCCGCATTATTTCCGAGGGGAAGACCGGTCGGTTTAATGTCCTCCTTCCCGCATCACGGAAGAAAAGCCAAAAATTGCGCGGTCCTAAAGTTACTCTGAGGATACTGATTGCGGCGTGTCACCTATAGCTGACCACCGGGAGCCAGGAGGAGCCCGTGTGAGCATGTTCACACTGACCCCTATGACATCCCCAACATCCTCCAGGCAGGGAGCAGGGATCAGCCCCGGGAGCATCTGCACCTCCTGGGGTGCAAACCCTCGCCTTAGACGTATGGGAGCATCTTTATTGGCCTGAACAGCAGAAATTTGGCAGGTTCCGTTCTTAGGGCAGCATCAAAAAGCACGAAAAACTCCCACACACGGGGGCTTTGACACCGCTCGTCCTGCGCAGGCTTCTCCTTCCCCGGCTCCCGGCACTTTTGGGGGGTCCGGGACTTTTGAGGGTCCTGCGGGCTCAGTCACCGCGGAGCAAAGCTCCGGTACAAGAAGTGGTGATGTCCTGCGATGGGGTGACAGGCCACAGGAGAAGGAGGACAGAGAGGGTCCGAGCTCCGGCTGCCAGCCTGCCCCGTGGCCGGGGGTGTTGGGGGGGTGCTCAGCTCTCCTGCTGAAGCACCCCGCAAGGGAGGAGGCTGGAGATGGAGGGGAGGACAGGCACCCCCCTTTTGTGGCACAAGTTGAGCAGCACTTTACAACTAAATCCTCTGCAGGGGGAAACGAGACACAACCCCCCACACACACACCACACACCCCCTCAAATCTCTCTGTCGGCTGGCCTGAGCTGTTTACACGGGGCTATAAAAGAGCGGATCAAAAGAGAATTACAGCTGCGTGGTCGAGGTGCTTTGGCTCTTTGCATCCCGGAGAAATGAAAGGAGAGCGTACGCGGCAAAATGGGGAGGGGTATTGAAAGCTCCCCCCTCGATTCCCTCTCCCTCTCCCCCCCTCTCCCCCTTTGATTAATAGATCCATGTGGCTAACGGCCTGACATATGGCGTGCGCAGCAGCTTGAGATGGCACCTCGGGCGTACCCCAGGGCCATTAACACAGCAAAGCCGCCCCGGAGCCCACCGCCCACCGCCCCGAGCAGGGTTTTTGGAAACCGGAGGCTTTAGGGGGACAGAGCTGAGCGGCTGGCAGAAGAAGGAGACGCGAGAGACAGCAGAAGCAATCCATAAAATAGAGGGTTCATGTTTTTTTGGGGTCTCCCCCCTACTTAGGAAAAAAATAAAACCCACGTTGCTATAAATAAAGCCTTATAAATAAAACGCACAAATCGCATTGCAAGGAAACCACCCGCATATAGCATGCAGAGCAGAAAAGGCAGCTTTCTGGAAAAGTTAGGAAACTCTTCTCTGCAAGGGGATGGCACCTGGCACCGAGGGAGTGAAGCCAGCCCCTGGCTTGTTCTTTGGAGAGGGGAATTGTAATGCACGATGCGGTGGCTGGGAATGAGGCGAAACATAAGGTTTATTTAATCCATTTCAAGGGTTTTGACAGAAACATAAATCACTCCCTGCACTTTGCCTTTTAGTCTCCCGTAGATAACTGCCCTAGCTCTTTTGAACTTTGTTCTGGCTGTTTTGTTGGGAAATAAATGTTAACACTAGATTAAACGTTTCAGGTAGCTTCATCTTCTGATTTCAGGAAAATAGTGTTAATAAGGAGCTTTGATGTTGTTTTACTTTCAGACTGTATGCCTTAAGGCAGAAAAACGCATAAAGGTAGCTGGGAAAGTAAATTGCCAGAAGGGAAGAGCACCCTCGCTTTCAAAATCCTGCAAGTACTCCTCTCTGCTACATCAAACCGATCCTATGCAGAGCAGCAAGAGCTGGGTTGAGATTTCCTCGTTTTTGCCACCATCTCCCTTTCCAGTGCACAACCGAGGATGTGTGCGCCTGCGGTTACGTGCGTGCACCCCGGTCTCACCAGTGGTTAATGGAAGGGAAGGTGATGGGGGAAAATAAGAAAGGCTCATCGCCTTTTTTTTTTTTTTCCCCTCCCAATAAGAATATAAAATCCCGTGGAGAAGAGATTCCCAGGGCTTTGCGGTGAGGAGTAAAGCCGAGGCAATGTCAGCATAGAGCTCCAGACCTCCACCACGCCGAAGCAGCCCGGCATAAAAGTTTGGCACGGTGCATATTTGGGGTCTTGCTAGCTGTGCTGCCAGGAGCTTTCCCCTATTCTTTCGGGAGCCCAGCACATCAGCATGGCAGGTCCTTGCACACAAATCAATACATTTTGCATAACGCAAGCCTCTCCCGCACGCCCGCTCTGCCTCGCCCTCTCTCTCCCTCTATTTTGTTTGCCTCCCGTAGGCGGCTGGGCTTGCTGCAAGGGGCATTTCTGTAAGAAATTAGCGCTGACGACACGCAGTCTCCTAAGAAAGCCGTGGCTGGTGCTGGTCGCTGCTTCCTCGGGTGGGCGATGTGGCAGGCACCGAGCACGCAGCCTTTTGAAGCTTTTTTCCCAGCCCGCGGTTCGGTTTCAGACAGACCCAGCTCACCCCAGCCTCGCCTCTTTCCCCCCTCTTTCCCCTCGCTCTTTCTGGTCTCCTCGTACAGCAGCGCTTTAATAAAGTCACATAAGTGATTGAAATTAACATAAATCATTATTAGTTATTAGGATTTGCTCTAAATTACTCCGTGAATATAACACCAAACCCCATCTGCCACTCCTGCTCTAGCAGCAATAGATTGCAGATAAAATAAATGTCCTTACCCCATTAGAATGTTCCTGTCTCTGTAGCCAAAAGCCAAACAAAAGCAATAAATACAGAGCTTTTTTCTCTCCACTATTCAGCTGTGACTGTTTTCATCAGCTCTTCCTCTAGAAAAGCTCGATAGCTGCCTGAAAATATTGCATTTTATATCACCAAAGGCGATTAATATTGCATTAACTGTATTTAACATTTTTTAAGCGCGAGTAATCTGAAATGAGTAAGTTTTCTGTTTACTAAATACAGGGGATGTCAGAGCTGGTGAAAACAGCTTAAAATATCTGTATAAACAGATTATTTGTTTTCATACTTTGTATTTTTATAATGTTATGGTATAGTGTGCTCTGTTTGAAGTAGAAGAAGCCATGCTAATGGTCTGTTTAAAGTATTCTGACACTGTCTGGAGACATCCAAGTCTCTGCCTTCATTAAATGTTTATTGTCAACACTTCAGTGAAAAAAAGTCTTGTGTAAGTGAATTTTCCACTGCTGGATGCTGTCAACACTTTGTTTTATTCTGATCTGCGTGTACAAAAGTTTGTATACATTATGCTGAAGTGAAGAGAGGCAGAGATTTAGCGAGCTATAATTAGTTACCAAACAAACTTTTGGTAGTAATTCCGTTTACCTAATGACCGTAATCAAGGACTAGGTTACAGATATCGGCGCCTCGTCTTCTTCGACGCAGCCCGTACAAAGACGTGCTCATGTTGACACGCTATCCTCTCGTCAAGGAGCATCTTTTGCAAATAAAAAGAGGACGGAATGGAAAATAATAATAATAATAAATAAAATGCAACAAAATAAATAAATAAATAATAATAATAATAAAACCTCACAGGTGTTAGCTTTGGCTTACACTTTTAACTCTCTTTCTTTTACCTGTGAGAAGGATATGGGGCTGCTGGCAGCCCAAAATATCCTGGCTGCAGCCGCTGCTCGGTGCCGCAGCCTTGGCGGCCAGGGGGAGACCGGTGGCTGGGCGACCCCGGGGGACTCGACGGAGCACATCGGGGCCAAGTCACAGTTTCCCCGCAGCGTGGCAGCGCTGTTTTAGTTTCGTTTTAGTTTAGGTTTTAGTCTTGATATGAAGCCTTTTGAACGCTTCTGTCCTCAGAGCTTCTTATGAGATCAGATTTTTTTTAAGTGACCCCCCCGTCTCATTTCCCAGTATACATATTTAAACAGAAGCGTGTAAGAACTTTTAATTTTATTATTCCCCCCCCCTTCCCCTCCTCCTCCAGAGTTCGAGATGCTCCGGCAGACTTAGGCGAGCAGGCCGAAGGAGTTAAAGCTCAGTTCAAAGGAGGACGAATATCTTCCCAGAGGGGAAAGCCCAGAGAGCAATTTGGGACCGGCAAGATCCCGCCCAGAAGCAGCAGCCGCGCGGGGGCGGCTGGAAGCTGTGCCCGCAGCCTACAGGAGGAAGGGCAGGGGGTGGAAAACAGAGGCGCAAAGTGCGCAGCAGTGTGCGGAGGCCAGCGTGCCCTGCCTGTCCCCTGCTTGTCCCAGCCCTCGTTTGTTCTCCCTGAGGGCAGGGCTTGGGCAGCTTTCGGTGGCTGCTGCTCTCTTTGCTTCTTCGAAGATTTATATGTCAGATCCTATTTTAAATGAACTTTTGAGCCTCGGATTTCATCCGACTGTCCATTCATCCATCCACCCATTCATCCACCCTTCTACCTTTCCATCCTTCCTTCCTTCCTTCCTTCCTTCCTTCCTTCCTTCCTTCCTTCCTTCCTTCCTTCCTTCTTCCTTCCTTCCTTCCTTCCTTCCTTCCTTCCTTCCTTCCTTCCTTCCTTCCTTCTTTCCTTCCTTCCTTCCTTCCTTCCTTCCTTCCTTCCTTCCTTCCTTCCTTCCTCCATCCATCCCTCTACCCTTTCATCCATTCACCCATCATCTCCATATACACATCCCTTCTATGCCTCCATGCCTCCATGCCTCCATGCCTCCATGCCTCCATGCCTCCATCCATCCATCTATCCATCCATCCATCCATCCATCCATCCATCCATCCATCCATCCATCCATCCCATCCATGCCATCCATCCATCCATCGTTTGGCCACAACGCAAAGAGGTCTGTTTGTAGTTCTACCACCCCCGGTCCCATCCCCATTGGAGCTGACCTATATATATATATATATTCACCCACTGCCAGCCCCGCTTCTCCCCCGCACCGAGCCTCCTTCAGGTGCTGAGGGGGGTTGCAAAGGAGGAAAAAAAAAAAAAAAAAAAAAACGTTTCCCAAAAGCGGAAGGGGAAGAAGGAAGAAGGGGAAGCTGGAGGGGTGGTGGTGGGGAGGGGGTGTCGTGCAGCATGCCTCCCATCAAGCTGTCTTGACAACAATTACTAAAGTTTTAATTAGCCTCTTGTTATAATTCATTTTATTAATTTTCCAAATCTCAGGCCATGAATTATTAACGGCGGCTGTGTAATTGGTGTTTGCAGCAACCCTTCCTTCCGCGCGCACGTGATGGAAGCGGCGCTGCAGCACCGCCGCTCTGCCGGCGTGGGGCCGGGCTGGGGGAAGGAAGGGGCCGAGGCGGCAGGCAGCGAGCTCTAATATTCTCTTAAATAACATAATTACTGATAATAATCTGCCTGTCTCGCAGGTGGAAACAGGTTCCCATGCGGATTGGAGTTCTGCTGCCTGATCTGTTAAAATCAATTAGGCTTTTCTCTGCTTCGGAGTCAGCAGGTAAATACAATAAAGCCTTAAAAAATAGCACCGGCTCAAAAGCAAGCCATAAATAACCGGGGGAGGGGTTAAACCGTTTGGGAAACGCCAGAGCACCGCGGGGCAGCTGGCGCTTTGTGTCCCGTTACCTGCGGACGGACCCGGAGGGCAGGCGGCGGCCGGGCAGCGGGGCGCCGCCGACCCCAAACCCTGGCCGGGAGCCCTTTTGCTGACCCAACCCTGCCCGAGAGAGTGTGAACAGCACCGGCGAGCACGAACCAAGGCGGCTACCGCTAGCCCGTTGGCGACTGCCCAAGCCCCGTTGGAAGCCGCCGGAGCGCAGGGACTAGGACCCGGGGCTCGGGGGGCTCACCCGGGGGCGGCATTTCCTTTTTCCTTTTTCCTTTTTCCTTTTTCCTTTTTCCTTTTTCCTTTTTCCTTTTTCCTTTTTCCTTTTTCCTTTTTCCTTTTTTCCCTCTTCCTTTTCCCTTTCCTTTCCTTTTTTCCCTCTTCCTTTTTCCTTTCCTTTCCTTTCCTTTCCTTTCCTTTCCTTTCCTTTCCTTTCCTTTCCTTTCCTTTCCTTTCCTTTCCTTTCCTTTCCTTTCCTTTCCTTTCCTTTCCTTTCCTTTCCTTTCCTTTCCTTTCCTTTCCTTTCCTTTCCTTTCCTTTCCTTTCCTTTCCTTTCCTTTCCTTTTTTTAACAAGGAAGCAAAAGTTTTAGCGCTCCTTCTGTTCATCCTTACAAACACGAATATACACACTTTTCTTTTCTTTTTCAGTTTTATTTCCTGAGATATGTTTAGCGAGGCATTTATTAAAAACACCTCACGAGTATTTCGTGTATTTTTTTTATGAAATATTCAGATTCATCCGACGGAAAGCAGACCGTTCCGGTTTTGCACAGTTTCCTACCATAAAAAAATAGGAAACCCTGCAAAGCTTTTATTTTCATGATCTGGTTTATTAACGTATTGTTTTTTCTCTGTACTAGATAAGGATTGTACTGATTACAAAACAAACTCCTTAACTTTTCAATACATACATTGCCCATTATGTATAATACAAATGTGTTTTCGCTTGTAACATTTTAATCGTCTGGGGCAGATGGGGAAAAAAAAAAAACAACGTTGGTAATTATTTTTATTTGTTCATTCCTGACTCTCCAAAAATGATATCCGGTAATACTTTTCTATAAAATAATATTTTTACAAATGCATTTATTAAAAATTCTGATGACATTTCAAGTTAGTAACAACAGAAACAAGTCAATTTCCGGTGGACGAGATCTATGTTTTTAAAAATACCTTTAGTGCTTATTTTTCAACATCAACAGTTGTTTAAAATCACAGCTTTTTTGAACGTATTATTCTTTTCTGAACATCACGTGTCTTGATTCACAGATTTACCGGCGAAATCAAAAAGATTTGGCTAAAATATGTCTACAGAAGAAATAATCCCAGCTATTAAGTAACTTTTTACATTTGGCATCTGATCTAGTCACAGGTCATCAGAAAATAGAAAGAGGTTCTTTGATCACTTGAAGCAGTAGGTGGCATCCTATACGTTCCTAATGAACAATGGCATTTACAACATAAGGAGAGATCAGTTTAGGATTTTCATATTTATTAACCCAAAATAAAAATAAAGTATTTTGTTACATAATTAAGTGCAATTAGGCCAGTCAGAACAACATATAAACCTGAAACCACCCAAGCTTTTCTTCTTTATACATATTTTGTAGGTGCATAATCCTTTCCAGCAAACTGAAAAGAAATACTTCAGAAGTCCTTCTTAAAATTTTACTTTGATTTATATTCTGCAGTTATAGAATAAACTTCAAGAAACACACGCAGCTAATATATAGTTAATTTTATTCAGAGCACCGATTTTCACATAAGAGCTATCTCAAAGTAATGATTTCTGGATTTAGCAGAAAAATACATCTCTCACTATTTTCTTTTTGGTAGAATTAGTCCTATCGGCTAACTGCTCTACTTTGAATTTACCAGCCCTGTCTCGGAAATATTATTATTATTTTTTTAAATGCACCCAATAATAATAACTATTCTGTTTTCACGTTTGATTTATTTGTAAGTATGCTGGGACGCATCTCCCTGTTGTATTTTGGCGTACAGAAATATTTCTGATAGAAATAAAAGTAATATAGTAAAGACACAACCAAGGAGAAAGCTCAGCAAACATACATGGACAGGTAGATTATTCAGTGAGACATTTCAGGATCCACACGTGGTTGCAGTTTGTAACCTTTTTTTTTTTTTTTCTTTGTGCATTAAAGAAAATATTTACAATCGTCCTCTTTTTTTTTCCTTTTTTTTTTTTTTTTTTTTTTTTTTACCTCTTTTAAATCTAAATACAAGAACGTGACAAGAATGTTTGTGTTTTCGGTGAAAACAGGCAGTTAAACTGTGAAATTACACCATCCACAAAAGATTCTACCAGAAGCTAGTCTATTTAGTGCTCAGTTTCAAAATGCATAGAATGTTTGCGCTGCAAACAATGATACACAAAATAATAATAATAATTAATAATAATATTAATAATAATAAAATAAATAGTTAAATAAATAAATAATATCGAGACTTTATCACGGATCTTTCTATGCCTTTTTTCTTCCTTGTCTTTTTTAGGTCATGCATAATTTCAGTCTATTGTTTGTTTTGATTTAGACGGGAGGGTATTTTCCCTTCACAGATACCGCCTTACTTAAAAGCATTAACAGTCATTCCGTAACAGCCGGACCCTGCAATGGCTTCTGCACCTAGCTGGCGTTTCACATGAGGAGCTCTGACCTTTTTCTTTCTTTTTTTTTTTTTTTCTTATTTATTTCCCCCCCCCCTCCCCGATCCGCGAGACACCCTGCCTAGCAGTACCAGCACCGTTATTGCGGAATAGCATCGCTGCCGAGCCGGGAGGCTGGGATAGTGCAAACGGACCCCCCCCACCCCCATCCCCAAAAAAGCCAGCAGCCCCCCCCCAAAAGGTGTATTATTTCCACCAAACGACTTCCGAGCCCCTTCCCGTTGCCATTGAGCCAAATGTCATTTCAGCCCCTGCCTCCTCGCACCGGGGCTGCGGTCGCTGCCCGGCTGAAATAACCCCCAACCCTCGGGGGGAGCCGGGCCGGGACCTTGCTCACGAACCCCAAATCCAGCGGTTTTTACGGGGGTGCCGGGGGACACGAGCCCTGCTGAAGCTCTCTGCACCTCCTCTCGGGGTTAGGGGGAGCGGAGGGAGCATCCCCGCTGGGGCAGGGGTGGGAGAGCCAACCCCGCAGAGACAAAGGGGCTCGGAAGTAACTTTTTGGGGTACGGCGGCAGCAGCGGGGAGCAAAGGGGCTGCTCCCGAGCGGCTGCGCTCCGGGTGCCCAGCACCGAGGGGCAGGCACGGATCCGGCCCCTGCTCCAGCCCCAAGTCCCGGCCCCAGCCCGGCTCCCTCCGCTCCCCCGGCGCAGACAAGACCCATCGCCAAAGCCTCGCGAAAAACAGCATTCGAGGAGAAAAAAAAAAAAAAGTAAATAAATAAAAGCAAAATCACAAAAACAACAACAAAAAATATAAACCAACGCCAAACAGCCAGAACCAAAGACAAAAGCCGCCCCCAAATCGAGCAACCCCACAGCCCCCACCGCCGTCCTCCTTTACCGAGCAAAGGGAAAAGAAAGAAAACTCTTAAAAAAGAAAAAGCAACGCAAAGAGACCCAAAGCAAAACAAACGCAGTAGCATCGTCACCGACAGTTTTCGCCTTCGGGTTTGTTGTTCGGATTTTTTTTTTTGTTTTCCTTCTGAAAGTTGTGACTTAGGTTGGTCGGTTTGTGGCTGTTGCTGTCACGGTATTTATTGGTGTGTGTCTGTGTGGTTACGCTCTAAGTTGCTCTTTCTCCCACTTTCTGCCGGAGGGGGGGGGGGATCTGAGTTGGGAGTGATGGGGGGGGAGAAGGGGGAGAAGGGGGATGGGGCTGCAGAAGTGACCCCCGCGGCTTCCTAGAGCATTTCCACCTCCTCCCTCCTCCTGCTTCTCGGTGGTGTCCCGGCGTCTTTGCGTTTTAATAATTGAGAGCGGCTCCCCCCGCATCCCCCCCCCGCCCTTCACTCCCCCCCCCCGCACCCCCTCTCTTCGAGTACTTCGCGTTTATTTCTACATCGTCCCTCGGTCCCCGGCAGCTTCCCACGGCCTCGCGGGGGACAGCGGCGGTCCCCGCGTGTCCCCCACCCCCCAAAAAAAAACCACAGTCCCTCTCCCCGCAGCCGGGGCCGCCCCTCCCGGCCCCCTCCCCTCTTTTTTTTTTTTTTTTTTCTCTTTTTCTTTTAGTAGGTGGCGGAAAACTTCATCCTTTTCTGCTTCTGTCTCTGGTTGCAAAACCAAACCCGCACCACGTTCTTTTTGAGGTCCAATTTCTCGGCGATGGCGGCGATCTTCTCGGAGGAGGGCCGAGGCTGGACGGCGAAGTAAGCCTCCAGGGAGCGCTTCTCCGGGGCGGCGATGGAAGTCCGCTTGCGCTTCTTCTCGCCCCCGTTGAAGAGCTCGGGCTTGTTCATTTTTTCCCGCTGGGCGCCCTCGGCCTCCTCCAGCCAGGCCTGCAGGATGGGCTTGAGGGCGATCATGTTGTTGTGGGACAGGGTGAGCGACTCGAAGCGGCAGATGGTGCTCTGGCTGAGCGAGCCCACGCCCGGGATCTTCAGGTTGGCCAGCGCCGAGCCCACGTCGGCCTGGGTCACCCCCAGCTTGATGCGGCGCTGCTTGAAGCGCTCGGCGAAGGCCTCCAGCTCCCGCGGGTCCGTGTCCGAGTCGCAGATGGAGGCCAAGCCGGCCGCCCCCACCACGGCCGCCGCCGAGGCCACCTGCCCCGCCGCGCCGTGGTGCGCGGCCACCAGCCCCGGGTGCGGCAGCCCCGACGGCATGTTCATGGCGGCCGGGTGCGAGAGGTGGCCCAGGCCGTGCATGTGCGGGTGCGGGTGGGCCGACGACGAGATGAGGCCCCCGCCGCCCCCGCCGCCGCCGCCGCCGCCGCCGCCGCCTCCCCCGCCGCCGCCGCCGGCCCCGCCGCCGCCGCCGCCCGCCCCGTCGTGGCCGCCGCCGCCGCCGGCTCCGCCGCCCCCCCCGGCGGGCATGAGGGCCAGGGCCGGGGAGGTGATGTGGTCGAGGAGGTCGCCGGGCTCCAGCGCCTGGTGGTGGTGGTGGTGGTGGTGGTGGTGGTGCGCCAGGGGCACGGTGGAGGTGGAGGTGCAGGGCACGCTGTTCATGGTGTGGTAGGTGGCGTCGGGCTTGAAGGGGTGGCTCTTGCCCTGCGACACGGCGATGTCGACGGCGGCCAGAGCCTCGGCCCGCGCCAGCAGGGTCTCATCGAGGCTGGCGAAGATATTGCTCTGCAGCTGCAAAGGGACACAAAACAGAGCGGGGTGCGGGGAGGGCGCCGCGGGGCACAACGGGGGCGACCGGCGGCCGGGGGACGGGGGACAACGGGGGGGAGCCCCCGAGGGGAGAGGGGGGCGAGGGAGGTCGGGGGGACCGAGCGGGGAGCCGGGGGAGGCATGCGGAGGGTGGGGAGGGGGGCGAGCGAGCGGGGGACAGCGCGGGGAAGGGGCAGGGGAGGGGAGAGGGATGGGAAAGTGGGAGAGGGACGGGGGACGACAACGAGAGGGAGCGAAGGAGGGAAAGGAGAAGCCAAGAGTCGGCCGGGGGAGGATCCGGGAAAAAAGAGAGAGGAGCGAAGGGGACAAATGAAAAGGAAAAAAAAAAAAAAGGAGGAAAGAAAAAGAAAGGGGGAAAAAGAAGAAGAAGAGGAGGGAGGAGAAGAAACGGATCTGTAACTCTCAGCTGGGGAATTATGTCAAACACAAGAGCACATAAAGCGCATTCCTTTTCAGAGGCCGAGTCATAAAAATTAATACAGAAAGTGGATGAAGTCGGAGACTCGTGTGAACACCGCTTTCAAAAAAGATCACAGGCGCTCAGATGATTGCAGAGGAAGACATGAAAAAAACATTAAGCGCCGCTTGTCAAAATGTGCCTCGCAGCGGTTTTTTTATTAATGCACATACACATACATGCAGTGTACAGGAAAGAGAGAGAGAGAGAGAGAGAGAGAGAGAAGAGTGCGTGCGTGCGTAACAGAGAAAGAAAGAAAGAAAGAAAGAAAGAAAGAACAGAACAAGAAGGAGGAAAAGAAAAGGAAGAAGAGGGCTGCAGCTGCCTGTCCCTTACCGGTGGAGTTGGTAGACATGCTCTTCTTATTGCTTCCGAGCTGGAGTGTAGAGAGGGGTATTTGTGCTCAGGTAGGGTGGGATGCATGGCAAAATGCGGCTGCTTGCTGTTCATGGACATCATCTTGAAGGCTTGGCATGTAAATCCACAAACACTCCTCAAGTCGGGGCAAAAGTGCTCTCGGGGCGCTCTCCTCCCGACGGGGCTCGGGGAGGGGGGGGGATGCCGAGGACGACGACGACGGCGGCGGCGGCGGCGGCGGCAGCGGTGGCGGTGGCGGCTCCGGGGACCCTGCCCCCTCGGCCGCCTCTGCCGGGGTGGCCGGGGCCGGGGCTGGGGTGGGCTCCCTGCGGCCCCCGCCTCTCCTCACTCCGCTGCCTGCCGCTGCCCGGCGCCGGGCGCGCTGCGCTGCGCTCTGCGCGCACCTGAGCCCCGCATCCCGTGGCTACAGCCGGGCGGGCTCTCGCGAGAGCGCGGCGGCTCCGGCTTTGACAGGCATCAGCTGTCTCCCCCCCTTCCTCCTCCTCCTCCTCCTCCTTCCCCTCCTCCTCCTCCTCCTCCTCCTCTTTTCCCTCCCGCCGCCCCCCGCTCCCTGCCTCCCCGCGCCTTGTTGCATCTCCCGCAGCGCTCGCACCCTGCGCAGCGCCGGCACCTGTGGCTGCCAGGAGGTGCTGAGCAGGGTGCTGAGCGGGGGGATGCGCGGGGGGATGCGCGGAGGACTCGCCGCTTCCCAGGCTTGCACCTGGAGAAGGGTCCCGGCGACGGGCACGGCTCAGAGGAGGCCGGCGATGCCCGCACGGCTTCGTCCCCCCCTCCCCGTGTAGTTTTTGTGTCGGGCACTGCTTGCGGCGGCCGCTCGGCCCGCCAGGAGCCTGCTGCACGGGGAGCGCTCCTCAGGGGAGGCGGTGCGTCTGTCTGGCTGTCTGTCTGCTTGTCTGCTCGCTGCTCCCCTGCCAGACCCTGCTCCTCCAGCGTGGGAAAAACAAATTGCCAAACCAAAACGGCGTGGTCTGAAGAGGAAAACAGCCACAGACAGAACCTTCTTTTCTTTCTTTCTTTCTTTCTTTCTTTCTTTCTTTCTTTCTTTCTTTCTTTCTTTCTTTCTTTCTTTCTTTCTTTCTTTCTTTCTTTCTTTCTTTCTTTCTTTTTCTTTCTTTCTTTCTTTCTTTCTTTCTTTCTTTCTTTCTTTCTTTCTTTCTTTCTTTCTTTCTTTCTTTCTTTTTCTTTCTCTCTCTCTCTCTCTTCCTTCCCTCTGTCTCTCTCTTCCTCTTTCACTCCCACCCCCCTTTCTGTCTTGCTAAAGGGGAAACTCTAGATGCAAGAAACAAGTCGATTGCTACTTGCAAAGTTTCAGCCTGAAAAGAAAAAGTAATCTGAGAAAAACTTTCTCTCTTTTTGTCTTTTCTTTCTTTTTGTCTTTCTTTCTTTCTTTCTTTCTTTCTTTCTTTCTTTCTTTCTTTCTTTCTTTCTTTCTTTCTTTCTTTCTTTCTTTCTTTCTTTCTTTCTTTCTTTCTTTCTTCTTTCTTTCTTTCTCTCTCTCTCTCTCTCTCTCTCTCTCTCTCTCTTTCTTTCTCTCTTTCTCTCTTTCTCTCTCTCTTTCTCTCTTTCTTTCAGTCTTTTCTGTCTTTCTGTCTGTCTTTCTGTCTGTCTCTCCTCTCTTTTCCCTCTCCCTCTGTGTTTTTATTCTTCGAGCACTTTCCCATTTGACTGAAACGGTCCTGGAGAGCGACAGTAGAGCCAACAACCTTCTCTTCCTTTTCCAAGTGACATTTGGGGCTACCGCCCCGTTATAGAGCAGATTCTTTTTATCCTCTCAGCCGCCTTACGGACTTGTGTAAACTCGGAGCCCAAACCCCCGGGGGAGCGATGCGGGGAGGGCCCCGTCCCGTCCCCCGGGGCAGGAGGAGCCGCCCGAGGTTGCGGCGGCCCCGGGGGGCTCCGGAGGGCTCCTGCCGGCCTCCCCCTGGGCGTGTGGGAGGCCGAAAGGGCGAGCACGAGTCGAGTCCACGTTTGTCTCCATAAACCCTTCCCCAGCTCCCCGGCCAGCCCGAGAGGAAGGAGGGAACGAGTGCCAATTACTTGGGCGAGAGGGAGCCAGGTCTCCATCCATTACCGCCTCCCCTGGGATGCCTGCGTGCAGCTCGCCTCGGAGGGGGGCACCGGAGGCAGAGACACCGCTCCTGGGCTCACCTTATTTACCGAAACCATTGCAGCAGGGCAGCCAAGTATCACCTCATGCGGATTTATTTCTTCATTTCTTCTTTTTCCTTTTTTTTTTCCTTTTCTTTCTTTTTTTAAAGTCGTAACTTATTCCTAAGCTACCATAAAGAGAAAGTCTCCCGGGAAGGGGAGGAAGGCGGGAGGCACCACCACCTTTCGCCAAGTTGCTGGGAAGTGCCCAGCTCCCGAATAGTATTAATAAAAATAAATACATAAAATAATAATAATAATTAAAAAAAAAAAAGAAAGGCTGAGCATCCCAACTTTCCCTGGCCTGCAGCACCCACAGGAACTGCGGCGCTGGGGAAAGGGACCCCCAAAACCCTGTGGGGAGGGGTTGGGGCGGCGTCCCCCGGGGGCTTCCCGCTGCCACGGGCTGTGCTGGGAAGTTTTGGGAACTTTTGTCTGCAGTGCGGCGAGGAGGAGGCAGAGGCCACGGGGAGGGAGAGGTATTATCATCATCATTATTATTATTATCATCATTATTATTAATTTCATAATCTTCACCATCATTATTCCTTTCTGTCCAGACAGCGCTAGCTCTGCCCGGCTCGTCACTTTCCAAGCCCTAGAGCAAAAACTTCCCTTCGCAGTCCCTGGGACATTTCCTGACCGTGATTTCGGGAGAGGGAAGCTCAAACGCCGGGGGCGCTGCCCCCCCTTACCGCCCTTCCCCTGCTCTTACGGCCCGAGATGCTCGGTACAGGAGGCATATATCTGCCTGTAATGCATCCACTTGTCTCCCGCAGTTTTCTCCGGCTTCCAAGGCAAGGAATAGGCAGATTTCCTTAATTGACTGAACTGCCTATCTCGAGAAAGTAATAAAGTAACCCCTTATTCCCACAGTGAACCGATTTATAAATTAATTACTGTAACCCATTGTATTTGATTTCTCTTTTTAGGATTCCCCAAAGATGAATATACTAAAGCCTGGGATATTAAGTATTAACGTCTGATCAGAGTTTGCTATACAGCCTGACTTTTAAAAAAGAAGTCAATGTGGGGCTTATAGAACCGCTCATTGTAAACCTCCTGGATATTTTTATTCCACCAAACATTAGCTTTGCATTTTTTACTGTCGCGGTATTTGTCCTACCCCGAGTGTCAGTGAGAGCACCGAGAGAAAACCTACAGTACATGTGTTATTTGGTGAAGTTCATGGAAAGTCAATATCCCATTTAGTGTAAAAGCTATTTTCCCTTTAGATGATAAAAATCAACCTTCTGAAGGAAAAAAAAAAAATAACCCTTTGGGTGAATGCACAAAAAGTATTTCCATGTCCTAATGAGGACTTTCCTTACATCAGCAAAGACCTGCTAATTACTGATGTACAAGCTGCAATAATTGCTTTTGCAGCCAAAGTGTAGAGTGTTGTCATATTAAAAATTGAAACGCTCGGTGGTGATTGGTGTCCCAAGGTGGCTGGCGACATCCCTTTCGGGAAGGCAGGGGGCCGATGGGGAGCCCCGCAGCCTGTGGCTACCAAACTTCTTCCTCGCCCCCCCCTCTTCAGCGGTGCCCCCCCCTCCGGCAAAACCCCTCCCGGCCCATGCTCGCCCTCAGCACCGGCTCCGTGGGGGTCCCGGACAAGGACGAGGGGCTCAGAGGGGCTCGGGGGGGCCGCCGGCCAAGTCCAGCCTCCCCCCCCAGCTGCCAAAATGGGGCTCGGAGTCCCGTCCCCCCCCCCTACTCCCGGCGCGAATCAAAGCGAGGGGCTGGGAAGTAGTTGCCTTGTCATGTAACACATTGCCCTGATTTATTATAAAATTTTAACGAAATCATGCATATTTTAACAGCCTTTAATCACTGCATGAAAATTTAATTCATGAACTGTAGCGCGTTTAAATAAATGAAGTGTTAATTCATTAGGATTAATTAATTTGTTAAAGGATTGTGTGCAAGGTTAAGGTGGGAGAGAAACTCTTTGTTAGTTTCGCGTCTTAATCACCAGGTTTGGGTAACAGAAAAGGGGGGTGGAGGGGGGGGAAACACTGCCTGGGGCGGCAGCACCGATGGGAAGGGTGAGACCCCCCCTTTCTTCTCCCCCCATCCCCAGCCGGTCCCTCCCCGTGCCGCCTCCCGCCAGCAGCGGGGACCAGCGGGACCCCCCCTCCGCCCCCCATGTCCCCGGACCCCGGGCTTTGCCGGCGTCCCTTTGGCTGCCCCGAAAACCAGGAGAATGCAGGCAGCAGCCACGTAACCTGCAAAAGCAGTAGAGGCAACGCTTTCTACCAAGAAAAAGCTGAAAAAAATCAGAAATAGTAAACTTTTTTTTTTTTTTACTTTTTTTTTTTTTTTTTTTTTCTGCCCAGCTTCATCCTCCCGTGATACATTCCTGGCTTCTAAGGCACAGCCACGCTTTCCCCTGCAGCAGCTGTTCTTGCTTCTCTGTCCCTTTGCTGATGAAGGGTTTCCCAGTTGGCGTTAAGTGGCACCGAGGCAACAACGGCGGGACAGGGACAGCACCTCCCCAGTGGGCACCTTGCCCATCACCTTTGACTGCAGGCAGTCCTTGGGATAACCCCAAATTCCCATTTCTGGTTACCTTGCAGTTACTTTTCCTACTTTTCCTCCGAGGAGAGGAGAGGAGAGGAGAGGAGAGGAGAGGAGAGGAGAGGAGAGGAGAGGAGAGGAGAGGAGAGGAGAGGAGAGGAGAGGAGAGGAGAGGAGAGGAGAGGAGAGGAGAGGAGAGGAGAGGAGAGGAGAGGAGAGGAGAGGAGAGGAGAGGAGAGGAGAGGAGAGGAGAGGAGTCCAAGTGTATTCACGTGGGACATTTCTACACCAAGGTGTGTTGGCTTCATAGCTTGCAAGACATTTGCCTTAGCCACAGCGCAGAGAAGGTGTGAAAAGACTTCTCCAAGCCTTTGGCTGATGGGAGTCAGAGGCAGGACTCTTTTCTAGCAGCAGCGACACGCTTTGATGCTGTGTGAGCATCAAGATTGGAATAAGTTGATTCAAACTACCTTACTTACATTATTTGGTGCGAGAAACAACTGTAAAATGGAGAAGTGGGGTGCAAGTTAGCGCACCTGGTATTACAGACATAAGCTGTACACTAGCCCTTGAACCCCTTTTGAAGATATTTAAAAAAAAAAAGAAAAAGAAAAAGACAATAAAACACAGTAAAACCCAGACATATCCCAAGTCGGTATCTGATGCCAATCAGTAGAGTGACTGTAGCACGAGCTTCGATCTGAGGAAGCAGCAGCAAGCAGAACCGGGCTCTCTCGAGGCCTTCAGGGAGCTGGGGAGGAACAGGTCATCTGCCAGATATCCCGTGGGTAAAACCATCTGCAAAGAAGCCAAAACCTGACCCTTGTGTTGAGTACAGCCCAACAGCTTCTACCAGTGATGAGCTGAGGCTGGCAGCAACCTCACCCTCTGTATCATCAGTACCCCCAGAGCGCGTTCTTCTACATTGAAACCTGCAAGTTGCCTGGTATTTAGTACAGCAAGTATAATTAGATTGAGTAAAACATTTACGAGCTATTAAATATCATTAGACATCACCACTTTGAAAAATCTCCTGTCTTAATCACAATTGCGATGCTTCAGTTTTAGATCTTGTATATTCCAAGCCTACATTACTACATAACTATCATAAAAAATGGATAGCAATGGACCCTTGTTTAGGCTTTTATTCGGAGAATAAGGTAAGTACAGCAAGAGACCAAGCAAGCACAGCATTGACAGAATGCAACCCAGAGAACTGAAGCCCCCCATATGGCTAATAAATTTATAACTGAGGAAACCTGTAACCGAGGAAATTCATTAACCTTTTTGAACTGAAATAGGGTAGATTGGATGTAAGGAAGAAATTTCTCAAGACGAAGGTGGTGAGACGCTGGAACAAGTTGCCCAGAGAAGTAGTCAATGCCTCACCAAAGTCACGTTGGAGAGGGCTCTGGGCAGCCTGATCTAATGGAGTATGTCCCTGCCCACAGCAGGGGGATCCCACAGGGTGATCTTCAAGGGTCCCCTCCAAGCCAACCCATGCTGTCATTACATAGAGCTAATTTTTTGACATTGTTAATGCACCAACTACTCTGCCAAACTTTAGGCCAAAACGAACACAATCTACATTAACCAAAATAAAATGCAGAATTTACATTGGGGTCACTGTTTTAAAACAAAACAAACAAACACAACCAAGATTAAGATACAAGAATTCAGATATGTTTAAGCTTCCCATGTCATGAAACATGAAAAGCTCCCACTTACAGCACTGGATGCAGTCACAACCTACTCACTGTTTTTGCATTTGAAATCTGAGTGTGAGTGAGCAGAGTTGGGAAACAGCCAGTTATAGACTACTACACTAAATCTTGCCACAGTGCTGGAAGTTACCATCCCTGAGCAAATGGAAACCCAGAACTTGTCCTCAAACATCTCTTTGTCCCTGCTTGAGAATGAGATATTAAGTTTGACTGTGATCTTCAGATTTATTTATTTTTCCTAATCCTAGGCTCCTCTTTTCCATCTATCCAGTTGCCTGACATGTAAAGCTAAAATGCTCATTTTGAAGGACAAGCCTGTAAGTGGTGTTCCTGACCAAAGGACTAGGAAGTAGCATTAGAAGAGCTTTTTCTTTTATTCTAGCTTGATTTCACACGTATCAGTTGTATTCATATTCTCATCTCTGAAAATTACCTTTGAAGAAGTATACAATTCTTCTTTGAAGAAGTACACAATGAACCACTGCAATGCATCCCACCAAACCACAGTGAAGCAATAGTGACCTTAACACGTACACTGATTGTTTAGCAATATAAAGATATTTTAGAAATGTATTTGAGATACCCTCACCTCTTCCCTGAAAGGGTGAAATCAAGGCAGCATCTTTTGACTTAGTGAAACTGGTCAAAGTATCAGCTCATGTCCAGATGTTTATTAAGGATGCTCCTTTATTTCGGAAAAAGTGGAAATAAAAACCTAAATTAAAACAGAATAACTAGATTTTTCTTTGAAGATTAAAATCCAGATGGTACACTGTGGAAAGTAGTATACAAAAAGCACAATGTCATACCGTATGTCACCAGGAAAGATGCCTTGTATATATGGCCTGAATGATTTTTTGGTAATTTTATTTCTCCAAAAACAAACAAGCAAACAAACAAAAGAGTCCCACTTCAAAATAAACACCCTGATTGCAATGTATGCACACATTCATGCAATATGAAATGTAATTCCTGGTCAAACTGCTTACAAGACTTTACAAAAGAGCCAGTCTATTGAAATTTTCCCAGTGCCTATCACTCTGCAAGGGGACTAAAGGCAGCGTATGGATTTTTCATATCATACGTATTGATGAATTGAGGATGTCTGCTTGTAAAAAATGCCAGCAAAGGCCTATACATATGGGGGGGGGGGGGGGGGAAGGTATCTTACAGTTAAACATGCCCTTAGGAAAAAAAATATATATATATACCCACCCTGAAAAACAAAAACAAACAAAACAAACAAAAACCTTGAAACACAATAATGCAAAGAAACCAATTTTGCTCTGCTGCTTAATTAGGTCTCTTGCCTGTAGTAGGCCCTCACATTATGTTGACCTATGCAATACTTCATGGAAGAGTCACCTCCAGAGAGGACAAAAGCCATTTCCATCAACTGTATCGATGCTGACACCAGAATGGTTAATACATCTAATAAGGAGGAGAAAGGGAAATTTTTCACGAATAAGCTCACATTTGTCTTTGATTAAAAAAAAAAAAACAAAAAAACCCAGATATTTTCCAAATCATGCAAAAAGAAGTTTCTTCTTTTTTTTTTTTTTTTTTGCTAATTCAATATTTGAGAGACAACATCAAGGATTACAGTGCTTATAACATGTTTTATTCAATTCACATAGAAAAGCATGCAGTATTAATGTAAAATGGTACAGTATTAATGTAAAATGTTCAGTGCACATTAGGTAAACAAGTCATTAGCATACAAACCCATTTTCATGGTCTACATAGGCATACTGAACACGTTTAGAATAACAACACTTTTTGGGAACTAAATTAAAAATTGTGCTTAACTTCAAAAAATACAAGCCATGTTTGCAGTGTTAAAGAAGCAACGTTTTCTAACTGAAGTAGTGTAACCCTGAAAAGAAAGAGACTGCTACCTTATACCCACTTAAAACAATAGTTTCAGTACAGTACAGTGCTATGAAACAGTCAAAGCAGCAACATTTCCTCTTGGAGGCAAGTTTTATGGCAAAACTGACATTGTTTTATAGCAATTTCATGAATCCATAGGATATATAGCCAGTAGCTGCCTTGCACACACAAAATGTAATCTTTAGGAATGGAAAATGTAACCTTTAAAACAAGTTCTTACATAAGTGATGGATTTGACAAGACCACTTAAAACTGTCCTGTTCAACGGAGCCATTCACTGTGCTCACAACTGGAAGATCATGATACCTGAAAACTTGAAAGGTAAAGAAAAAAAAATCCCACAAAAATTCCAAGTAAACATGATTTCCAGCCAAAGAAGCAGATCTGGAATGGTTCTTCCCTAGGGAAGGCCTTGCAATGGGCAAGGGAATGTTCAGTTTACACTTAGCCAGAAAAAGGCAGGATCAGACTGCATGAAAGTCATTAAAAATGAAGTTCACTTGGTAAATATTAAACATTTGCAGGTTGACAACTTTGAGTCGCGTTTGATTTCCACACAGAGTCAGTTCTTGGTAGTTTTTGATGGACTAGCGCTAGAAAGGCTGCTCTGAATTTTCCTCTTGGTTGACTGACTGATATTTTTGTTTTTCTTTTCAGCAATAAAGGAAGGCACCCAAGGAGGATTAAGCTGGGTGTGCAGGTCAGATGACATCTTTAAAAAGCACGAACCAAACTTTTGTTCCTCAAATAGCCTCTGTGAGTTACTGAATAGTAAACTCTGGGAAAACTCTCTTTGAAATAAACAGTTCGGAGGCTTGATTTCACTAGCTGCTACGTTTTGGCCCGTAAAAAGTGGGAAGTGGTCATTCATATCTAGTCCAGATGGGGAGAGAATGGAAAACATAGCAGGTTTCCATCCAGCTCTGTCAACTGGTAGATCGCTTGTCTCCGAACACTTCATGCTCTGTTCCTCATTCATCCCTTCCAGTTTCTTCTCAGTTTCGTTCAGAAGCTTAGAGCACTCTGTTGACTTTGAAGAATTATCAAGATCAGAGGACTTAAAATTATAGCAAGGACTCTTGCTATTGTCTGATTCAGACATCATCGAGTCCAACTCGGAAATTTTATCGAGGTAGGCGGCATCCATAGATGTCTCACTGGAGGTTCTTGTGCGATTCATTTCAGAAGAGCAGAGAGTATGCAGCCTTTTAGGTAAGCATGAACTTGCTTTATCACTGGACTTTGCTGATGTTTCAGCTGACTGGCCAGCTACTGAATTTTGCGCTGATTCATCAAAATCTAAGTTCTCAGCAAAGTTCGTTGGGCAAGTCCCCCAAAACCCTGATTTTCCCATAGTAAAACAGTCCAGCTTCTTTTCACTGCTTGTGCTGTGCTCTGGAGAATCTTTGCTGCAGTCATCTGAAGTGTCACAAAATTCTTCAAATTTCAGCTTTCTCAGGAATGTTGACGGTTTCCCTGCGTTTTCTTTTCCATCGGGAGTGTTCAGCTGAAGACGACTGAGAGACAGAACTGGAGTGCATGGCGCTGGAAGATCATAAAGTTCTTCATCCTTATATGGGGTACACTCCTCAATTTTATTCCACTGCTGTTCTAAGGAGGTATCCATATTTGTAGTATTCTCATCCAGGAGAGCTCCCTGACATCCTGGAAATAGCTCCTTCTTTGGGACGCACTGGCTGTTTGAACCAGCTGAACCATCTTGACTAGAAGAGCTTGAACACGTTCCATCACCTGACAGCTGTTCGAGGCTGTCAGAACTTTGACCAGTAGTCACAGCTTTCTTCTCCTCAGCCTGGCTTTTCAAACACGTCGTGTCTTCACTGCTCTCAGTTCCTTTAGCATCTGCAGAAAGAGCTCTCTCACTAACAGCACTCATGGTCTGGGTTCCTTCACCTGCATTTTTCAGCTGTAAAAGCTGACACTCCATTTCTTCTATGTATTTATCACTTCTTTCCAGTGCCTTTTTAAGACGGTTCATTTCACGTTCGCTTTGTTCTACTTTGGACTGAAGTGCGGCTACTGTAAACCTACCAAACCTGCAAGTAGTAAAAAAAAAACAAAACAAAAAACAAACAAACAAAAAAAAAACATTAAGCTGGAAAAGGACATGCTTTTCAAGTTAACGTAAAGAAAGAACAAAGCTATTAAACTGGTTAAATTTGAAAACAAAAGCGAGAACTGTATTTCTTAGCTAATTAAGAAAATAAATAAATAAATCATCATATATAATGTATAGGTTGCAGTGAATACCTGAAAAGCCAAAATTAAACTATTAGTGGTAGTAAGGCAATAACAAGCAGATTACCCTTCCAGGGGCTGGTTCCATCAATTCAACTCAAATATGCATGAAGAATTATCCCCTAAAACAATGGCAAAGATTTATGATAACATTTGAACAGTGGTCCACATCTTGAAATATTTACATTCAATCATTTTCCTACAGTACAGCACTGTTTTACAATACATTTCCTACACAATGTCACCTTGTCAAATACAAAATGCCAGTACGAAGTTCAGGAATTGCAATAGTCCTTTGAGGTGGTTTAAATACTTATGCAGACCATTTCAATTGTGTTCCTGTTAGATATACGGCTTTTCCTTGGCCATCACAAGTGGGTACTCCCACTTACTTCAGAGCTTCCTTTTTTTTTTTTTTTTTGAGCTTTACAGCTGGAACAATGTAATTTCTTCCTCCACTCCACACCAATAAACCTGCCACTTGTGGTTTGTGAAAGTTGTGTGTTTGTGGGGCTTCCAGCTTGAGCACATTTTCAGCTGCAAAGATACAGACTTATCTTCCCCCCATCCTCCACCAGCTTTAAAGACTGACCTTCCCCAGAGGGCAGGTGAAGGTTTCAGCTATATGCCCTGACTAACTCTAACCTGTCACTGACAGGTGGGCACCAGGGAATTTCCTCCTCCATCCAAGACTTTCAATTTACAGAAAGGTAGAACAATTAAAGTTCTGGTGTTATTAGGAAGGAGGGAAAGACCTGCAGCCACCCTATTACTCTGACATGCACGGTTTTATATTGCAAAGAAATGACAATTCTGTATTTGGGCTTAACCTAACATTCACTTTCCACCTTGCAGCCCTGTGTTATAGCACAGCTTTATATTCACTCTTCCAGCACAAAGACTGCCTGTTTATTTCCACCCTTTTTCTCTGTCTATTCCTCCTTTAGCATCCCTCAGATTCACAGGGAATTACTGCTCCATTTCCCCCACAAACTTCCTCATTTTATCCCCTTACCCCTTCACAAGATGCTCCCACTGCAACCTTTAGTCCAATAAGGTCTGAAGGAGGTTTATCGGTGGCCCATGGCTATGCTGGTGAAATATCCAAAAGTCTGTGTAAGCATTTCCAGCAAGGAACTAAATTAAGCCTGAAGTAGCAGGAGACTGCTCAATGCTGACAACTGCAATGTGGTCAAACCAACAGTGAGGGAAAGAAATAAGGAGTATCACAAGCCCTGAACAAGTCGGGCATGAGCGACCAGACCTACTGATGTATGTCACTGTTCAGCTGCTTCTGCATATTTAAAGGACTCTGAAGATTTTGATTTGGGCAACTTAGTGGTGGGAAAGATCCACACCGCAGTCCCAGTCAGTTCTTTCACAGAATTGCTATTAGACCACTTTTTAAATCAGATCAGCCTAAGTTCCACTGAGTTTTGGTATCTGCTACTCTCAGCTGTGAAGGTATGAAAATGCAAGGGAGTAGTTTTATATTTATGAGTATTGATGTTCTAAGATTTTTGCCCCCAAAAGAAGCTGACTTGATTGGAACTCTCACGGCAAGGAATCACAAATTAGCTCTACCCAATTATCTTTGTCTTGGCAAAAATGAAAGTAGGCCTTCTCTCATCTGCTCACTCTGTGTAACAAGCTTTCTCCTCTCATTGCAGAAGTTTCTCCATTTCTGTTTGCTTGTAAGAGGGGAAGTGGAAGAAAAGTTGTACCAGCCTACCACCTGTCCCCATATGAAACCAGATAAAAGCAGAATCACAGTGAGTTCAGAAATGCTGCACTTACAGGTGAAGAGGGGGTTTACAATGAAATAAGCGTCCTCACATGCAACACATTTTGGCTTATTCCCCCCTTTAATTAACTCAGATTTTGGTTTAAAACATTGAGTGAGATAGCCACTACGGCATGGCCAGGCCCAATCAAGGTTATTCTTGCTTCCTAGAGATTCAGAAGTACTTATTTTGCCTTTCTCTAAGGGGCCTGTTCCTTACTGCTGTGTGAACCTGTACTGCTCAATAAAGGATATAAAAATGATGTAAAAATACAGCTGGATTAAGAGACAAGGAAACATGCTTATGTAGAATAAGCAAGACTTTCTGGGGTCTGCTGTAACATACATTTTGACATACAAATTAAACGTGTTTACATTTATATGCATACCTGGCAACTCCTATTTAATGGAAGAATGGTGTAATATGTTTATTTAATGCAAATAGCACTAGTGACAGCCTGAGATTTGCTTACGAGGAGGAAGCACTGTATTCTCAAGTGCAACTTTTATAACAAGTGTCCTCAGGTTAAAAAAAAAAGTGCAGCATGTTGTTCTAAGCCAAACAGCATTACTAATATGTTAATTGTTGTAGAGGGATGTGCTTGGGAATTTTGGTTTTCAGAAATGGAGCGGCTGACATACTGAATACAAACAGTTACCTCTGCAGTTAAACACCAGAGCAGTAGTTCCTTTCTGTTCCTGCTTTGAGACTTACATGCATTTATCTCCCAAGTTTTCAAGGACATTGATTTTTAAGACAGACTTATTACATTGCACATGTTTAAACCAACTACTCTAGACAAGAGGATGACATAGGTGTTTTAGTGACTGTTCTGGCAGGTCAGCTAACAGGTTAGAAGACATGCACATTTTGGGTAAAGAAGCCAGAATCCTCCCTATCCTGTTAACAAAACCATTTTGAGTGATTTCCTCTTCCTTTGGATGTACATTGAGCTGTGTCATAGTCAAAGAGTTATAGCTTGATGGTAGAAATAATTAAAAAAAAAAACACACAACAGTTACATGAAAATAAGTGAAATTTTGGCTTGGCACTCCAGATAAATTGTTTTCCTTGAAAGTATCTGAACCATTTCACACCTGGGAACAATAACAGACATCCATCAGTAGGAGTTTAGCTATTCAGCGCATGTGGTAAAGAGCACATTTCATACTCTCCACAATATTTCCAATGTTGTGGACTTGTTCTTCAGTCATATCCCTTGAACAGTGAGTTTGTATCTCACTACATCTGTTTCAAGTACCTCCTTTCCAGAAAAAACAGAAAGTCCAGAGAAACTAGTGGTCACTCAAAGTAAATGAATACATTTCAGCTGGGATTTGGATCTTCTAGCACTGGCAGCCCATGACATAAGGTCCTTTACTTGACTACTGGCCTTCACCTGTCACTCTGGGAGGATACGATCTGCTATAGGTCCTGTATCACATCTACCAGCCCTGGATGAATGTACTGGATATGTTACAGCACCTGAAGTAACACTGGATGTCTAGATGAGCACCTAAATCCTGTATTTCAGGGCCTTTCCTCAGCCAGAGTCCTTCATCTTGCCCCAACAGTATTTTAGCCTGATACCATCAATCAGAAAATTAGCAGTCAGATCAGTGCACAAGAACAATTAACATTACAGTTACAACACTCGAGCAGCCTTCTTTCATTATCCCACAGTTATGTTTGAATACTCCTGAAGATGTCCATTTAGAAACAGTTTGGAAAGTTTAGTAGTCTCTCACCTACAAAAGATCAAGTTTCTTCGGTCGTTTCTTCTCTCCTTATCTATTGGTTTCACAAATTCACCTTTAGGGTTTTGTTTACACACATCAGTGACCACGGACTATGACCCTGTCTAGTTTAGACCTTAACTCCATATGAACCCCCCCCCCTTTAAAACCACATGGACTGAGATAAACATTCCTCTTTCCGTACAGCATGCAACTGCAGCCAGAGTTTTCCTATATAACCATACATGAAAAAGACTGAAATCTTAAGGATACCGTGGCAGGTGATTCTCCAGTTTTAATCACCTGATGGTCCAGACTCTGCAGTGCTCTGAGGCTCAGAAACATGAGCATGATCCATCCACCAAATGAAACAAGGCTGGGAAGTGACAACGTACAGCCAGTGCTTGTCACAGACTGAAATTAGGGCAATGCCAGACTGTGCATCCAAACCCAGTCCCATTATTTCAGTATGTTTCATTTGGATTTTGCTGTTAAGGAGGGAAGAAAGCTAGGAAATCCAGCAAAACATCTGAAAGCAATACTGTGTTCTACAGCCTTTCTGTGAAGAGCATCATGTACCAGATGCAGCTGGACAAGAATGAGTTTTGCAATCTCTACAGCAGCTATGAAAGGCAATCTGCAGCAACATCTTGACAACGTGCCAGGCTATAGGCAATCTCCTTAAAGCAGCGTGTAATATCAATACAGGAATGTTTAACAAACAAACAGCTTTTTTTTTTTTTTAAGACAGCTTTATCCTAACAAGAAAAAAATAGAAAGAGAGATAGGCCTCAAGCATCTTGCTCTATTTCAGATCTGAATCTAGAAAAATGGTTCAGTAAAGGAATTTGGTTGCATTTAATACAAAGCCCTGAGTATAGCTGAGTACTGCTTTCCATTCTGCAGAAAAGATGACAGAAGAACGTAGGCAATAGCTCCTCCTTGAAGGATGCAAGAGAAACTCTTGCCAGAGCTAATTTCCTAAGCTTGTAAGAAAGCAAGTTCTTTTCAATGTGGGCAGATAGGAGCCAGTAAATATTCTTCATAGCACCGTTCAAAGAGTATAAACTGATCTAGAGACATCTTACAAAATTCTCTCCTGGATGCCAGGAAATCTCGTTTCCTTCACATCACGAGTAAGACTAAGCTTTGCTGTTTATTGGACAACCATAGAGCAGCAGGGTGGTGAATGCCATAAGCCAGAAGAGGTTACCTCAGAATTACTATAAAACAACCAAACAAAAACTCCACGAACACAGCAGAAAGCCCACAGAACCAAGTAACATCTAAACATCCTTACCAACACACATCTACTCCAGGTTTAAATCTTACTTAAACTAAGTGCTTCCTCATGTTTTAGTGCTATGGGTCAAGAACTCAAAGTTGTTTTCAAGGCTACTGAATAGTAATTTCTCCTATTTAATTCTAAGGCAATACTGCAGCTGGTCTTTGAAAATAGCCACTCCTCTGGGACAGCCAGCTTGCAGGGAGATTGAGAAAGTAGCCCAGTTTTCTATCTAGGAAGATAGAAACCTGCATGCAGGACACAGGTTACTAGAAGCTTATTGGTAGGCTCAGTGAAATACAGACTGAATTGAGTAGCCTGGCATGAGTGGAAATATTTGAATTGAATAAAAACTGGACATTGCACAGAAGACCTACAGAGTCAACAACCTAAGATTTTGGCGTGCATATACCCAAAGTCACGAATTTAGACAAGAAAAATAATACAACTGGAGAAGGGGGAAACAAAAAAAAAAAAAAAAAGACATAATGCAACAATTTTCAGCATGTTACAGACTGTTTTTCATACTGGGATTTTAACTGGCAGAAGAAATTAAATATTTAGGGGAAAGGCTCCTAGGAAGCCTAGGAGTCTGATTCAAGCTAATTTGAATCTAACCATTCATAAAATACGCTATGCCCTGGAGTAGATGGACTTGCTAGTTATTTTCCTTCAGGTAAAAAGCAAACACTCTTTTGCCAAAAATGCTTTTAGATCCACTGTGCTCTGCCAATGGACCTAACAGTTTTCTATTTTAAGTAGAGCTGGAAGTCATAGGGCTTAATCATCCTGCAAAACTTAAGTTTTAGAAGTTTTCCTGTTCTGTACCAGAAAAACAGAAGTCACAGAGAATTCCTTCGGAGAAAGAACAAGTAAAGAGCACGCAAGCAACTACCAAACAATCTGATTTGCCTGAGAAATGGGAGACTAGCACAGGTTTCTGGTAAGAATCAGAGCATGAAATTTACCTCTACTTGCTTTTCAGGCTTATGTCCCAACTTCATGATGGTTTGGTATACATCTTTGCCTTTCTATATGGTTTGCTCAAAAATTAAACTCTGGGTCTGAGGAACTATTCTCAAAAATGTTTCAGGAAGTAAAAAGAAGAAAAAGAATAAAACCCCAATCAATGACTAACGTCTATTAAAAAAAATTGCATAAATCCCCCCATCACTAAGATTGACCCTGCAGCAATGACATACGTGATATTTTTCAGCAGGTTTCAATGGATAATCAAAGAAAAAACAACTCAAGATTATGATAAAATGGAAGTTTTTTCTTCAGTTAGCCAGTGAAGAAGGCTAACTATACTTTCCCTGTGATGTCAGATGTAAAATCCATGTTACAAAGGGATCTTTCACTTGTTATCAGAGTTTCCTTTGCTATAAAGCAAGGCCTATTAAAATTATTTAAATTATGATAATTAGCTCCAGTGTCATTATGCAGAAAATGTGTTACATCCGGGATAAGGAAACTGAATACTGACAAATCCTTTCCCAAATGAATTGATTCAAGTATTAGTCAGTTACCTAGCTAGTTGTTTAAATGTGAATCCTTACCTGGCAATTCAAAGCTAAGAAATATGACAAAGGAAAGAATGGTGGTGACATCAAATTACAAAGATGTAATTCAGTAGCTATTTTAAATTGTACTAGAAACCCATTCAGAACGTTCTCCCTAAACTTACCATCCGAACAATGAATGAACAATGAATGAAAAACCAACTGCATTTGCAAATCAGTGCACCCACACAGAAAAATTTAACTAACACAACATTGTTGGGTTCTAATGTTAATGCCTTACATTCTGATTTCTTAGGCAAGGCTAAGTTATTACAACAACTATTCAGGATGTAAAGCTTAGTTTAGAAGTCTTATAAATATTAGTTATCAAAGTTTGACATCAGAACTGGAAGAACATTTCAAAAGTGTCTCAATGTTAGGTCTGATCTAGGTATTGCCTAGACTAATGACTGTAAGGATCAAAAAATGAATTTATAAAATATGGTAACAAAACAAATATGGTAGGGACTCCCTACCATGGGACTAGAATTCAAAACAACTGTTTAAAATTTGACGTGAGCATCAGACCATCAACCTGAAGAAAGCCAGTGAACAGGTCAAGTCCCACACTTGTAAGGGGACGTTAGCAGCAGAAGTGCAAAATGTGGTACTGGTTTAACTCTTAAAGTAGCTATTTAGCAGAACTGGTACTGGGCACTTCTGCTAGAAATGCCAAATAAAAAAGGAAACAACAAAAATGGTACTGCAAGGTATAAGGACGGGACAGTTTTTCTGCTGTAAGTCAGTACTACCGAATCTTCACTTGGAATGCTGTACCCAGCTCTAAGCATCACAGCTTCAGAAATCCGTAGGCAATGGAGAGACCTTAGAGTATACAGCAACACCAAATAAATCAGAAGCTTACTTTCCATCCTAAGTCACAGACGTAGAAGAGTTGGATGAATTCATTCTAGAATACAAGACTAGGACTGAACGGGTATAGACAGGGAACATCAAAATTACTAACTTTAATATGCTGTAGGATTTCTTCCAAGATATTTTTTTTTCCTTGCGTATACTTAAATTCTTGTGGTACACCAAAGTTGAAGATAACAGAAGCAGGGTACAAGCATGCAACTGTCTAAACTTCTGAAGTGTAGAAACCATTCCTGAGCCAGCTAAAGCCTGATCCAACTCATGTCCTCCCAGTCACCATACATAGCTCTAGAGTTACCTTGGGCAAAACCATTCCCAACATGCAGGAAGGATGCAACTAGGCATCTGGGTTGCAAAGCCAGGTCTTAATTATGGCCAATTTCTAATAACATTTAATTCTATCTGTACTTCTACAGATGAAAATCATTAGCTATTCTTTTATGCTGCATGGGCAAAAGATGGTAAAACAACCAGTCTGCAAAGTCTGGTTCCCCCTCCCTTTGCATCTGATTTTTTTGATCAACAGGACGGTACAGGTAGAAGGAACTGAAATTCCTTCCACTGGGGAGTTTACCTGACCTTATTGAAACAGAATCGAGGTAGATGATTTGGTTTCTTCTGGCTCTTCTTTTCTAGGATTTATTTGGTTGCATCTATTTATAAGTTTCCCATCCTTGCCATCTCACTCTCTAGCCTTATGGGAGAAAGGTATTTGTTGCCATTAAATCCCTTTCCACTGCCAAGACCTTTAGCAGTACTTTATCACCCTTATTAGGGGACATCAGGTCCAAATGTACCTTTATACATTTAACATCACATGCACAAGGATCATGCATCTGCTTTCCTGGGGTCTTAAACAGTCTGACAATGAAGCTCTCTGTAAGGATGAATTTAATCTTCCAGCAAGTTAGCTGTGAATTAGATCGAAACCCAGAGAGCTCTCCTCTCACATTATGAAGGATGCCCCCCCAACCCCCATTCCCCAAAAGCACTGTATAAAACTTTGGCCAAAATCGCTCTTATCTTTCTAAGACAGAACTTTAAAAATGTGATCACTTTGCTTTACAAAGTACTTCCAAGGAGGGGTACCTTAGTACACAGCTGTAATCAGTATGAAAAGGTTTCTGCTTTTTGAGGTAATTGTTGTTGATGTTTTCACTACTTAGAAACATCAAACACAGATGTCAGCTCTGGGAATGATGTCCTCATGCTGCATAAGCCTGATTTTGCATGCCTTGCCCAGGCACAAGACTGTCAGGGACACTCCTTGAATGAGAAGTCTAAGTTCACAGAACAAACCCTGAAGGCAGCAAAAGGAAGAAAACCAAACCACCAAACAAAACCAAATGCAAACAATGAGAACCTCTACAGAGTAACAAACCTGCATTGACAAAAGGATGTCAAATTTAAGTGAAATGTCTCAGTAACAAAAAATAAGTATCTGTAGAATTCAATAAATCCATTTCTCCAGTGTTGGCCAGATAACACAACAGCATTTGTAGCCAGTGCATATTCCTTCACTGCAGACTTGCCACTATTCTCTAAGTTGCATTTGTCACTCAAGTCTGTGAGGATAAAAACTCCAAAGTCTACCTTGAGACACATATGCAATGCCATGTACACCACCATAGTTTTAAGTTAAAGTCCTACAACAGTTAAAGAGTCTATAAATAAAATATAGAAGCTTTTAAAATATTCACATACTTTTGGGGTGATCTACTATCAACTTCAGCTTTTAGTCGCAAATTCTCTCTTAAAAGGCTATTGTTTTCCATGCTCAGTTTCTTATTTGCCTAAGGAAAAGAAAAGGAAAAAAAATCAGTATACAGTAAAATAGAAATGGCTTCCAATATTTATAGGACAAGCTGTTTCTGATTTTTTTTAAAGAGACAGAACTAGAAATGTGAAGGCAGGAAACAGCCTTTCAGACAGGGACACCACTTAAAAATCACCATGGGAAATGGCTTGCAAAACTGAATAGCGAACAGACATTTTTAATTTATATTCCCAAAATACATTGCAAGTGTCCTATCTAGGGAAATAAACACAGCTATGTTAGTTAGTACAGAAAGTCATTAAGGAGATGTACTAATGGCAATTCCATGTTTTTTTTTTTCCACATGACTAAATATGTTAAGTGCATTAACATTACAACGTGCAGGTATCAGCAAAACTAATGTAGAACAGCTTCCACCATCCCAAATTAGATTAAGATTACTTTGTTTGTTTGTTTGTTTTTCCTTTTTTTTTTTAAGCTTGTTGTTTTCAAAGCAGTTATCCTATGGATGCAAATCCAATATGACAAGCTATTTGCAGTCTTTCTTCACTTTCTTGCAGGACTTTCTGATTAAGACTCTTGATTCAGAACCCTTCTCGTTCCTTGAATTGAGGTCAATTCCTTCTTTTCAGTTCAGCAGATGCTCTTGTTAACAAGGTACTTCATATAAAGAGAAGCTTTCCTGCTGCCGTGTTTCAGAACAACGAACACCACCACCCTAACAAGTAGGATGAACTCTTTGCATTTCATAGTCTACTCAGTCTCCGTATGTTGAAAACTGTGCCACAAATCCAGGAGTTGTAAGTCACAGTCTCAGTTCTAGTATGCAGTGGAAACATCATGTAAATATGATACAGATTATCTGGGCTTGTGAGTGCAATGTACTTTGTTACAAGCATCAAACTGCAAGAAGAGAGGCAGAAAACTCTAAACACTTATCAAAATATCCCCAGCAACCTTCCCAAGTGAGGCTGAGACAGTGGAGAGGGGAGGGAGTAATGGAGGAGAAATAAATCAACAAAACACAAAAACTACAAGATTACTAGAGACAAAAGTAGAGATTTCTGGTATAGAAGGAATAGAAAGGGTAAGCTCAGGGCCTGGGTCTTTGAGTGTCAACTCCTCTATTGAGTATTAAAAGAAAAAAAAAAATATGAAAAGCTATTCTGAAGGTATTAAGAATCCAGAAACATCAAACCATTTGCCACCACAGCCAAGACCTTTCTCTCTTTCCAGAGACATAGTTCCTCCAGACACACAATGAAAGAGAAAACTGCACAACTTGTGTAGAGCTGGTACACAGGTTACCTAGCTGGCACACGGGAAGGTAGACCCCAACTTCTCTGGTCTCCTTCCATAGAGTGCTCTGACCTCCAAGCCAGTGATCTGCAAGGAATCTCCCCGCAAGCAGTAGTGTCTAGATTAATGACTTCATGTAACCACACTACCAGTGAGCATACTTATCTAATATTCCTAACCACTGGGTTTGTATCAGCACTGTCAGATTTGCTCTGACTCCACTCAACGTTACAATGTCTACTTTGGGAGTCTCTGCCCTAGGACACTAAAGGATAAAGTTGACTCCTTTCCTCACATAGACTGGTTTAGAAAGTGACAGGAAGAAGAAGAGGAAGAAGAAGAAGAGTCAAGTGACTTCATGTACTTCCAGAACTGAGCAATCTTCCAACAGATTGGAAGAAAGTATCTGCATCACAGTTTTCATCCCTAAAACTCATCTAAACATTCTGTTTGTATCTAAACCTTATTCAAAATCAGAGACTCTATAAACATAAAACCCTTTTATTGCTGGAGTTATGCTGGAGAAAAACAAAACAAAACAAACACACACACACACTACCCCTGCCCCAATTTTCACTATATATTCTTATTATCTTGGAAAAATCATTATAAACCTGTCACCACAGAAAGAGATTGTACAGTTTAATGTAATGGAAAAAAAAACCAAAAAAAACAGACAACAGACAAGAACTCCTTGCTGTGAATCCCCCTTTAGCCAACTAGACTGATGCTCCTGGGATCCCCTGAGGAGGCCAGCTGTGTCCCTGTCTGTAAAGCTGAGGTCCAAGTCTAGCCATGCTATTGAAAAAAGCTCATTTTGGAATCTCAGTTTACTTTGTCTCATTTTTAGTGTTTACCATGCACAGATTAGTCTAATCAGGACCAGAATTTCCTTTAGGCTGCACAGACACAAATCTAGAAGTGTCTCATTAAGAATGACAAAATGGCAGAATGTTATGATGTGCACCTTTGAGTCTAGCCGAGGGAACGAACAGTACTAATTCTTAAGAAAGAACCCTATCCCTTTCAAGTTAATCTCGAAATTTCACTCTAAGTCAATGTTTAACATGATTTTTCCTGTGCCCATAGGTAGATTTTGCAAAGTATTTTTATTTACTTGGGTTTTCACCCCTCCCCCACCCCGTCTGCAACACCAAGTTTTCTTTTCTGTTACATTCAAGTTGTATAAAAAGCTGCAGGTTTTCTCTAAAGGATCTTTGGGTCATAAAATGCTGAAGCTTGTCTATTTTCGGTCAAAGGGTCAAGTTACTCTGTCTCAGCAAATTGCACCAAAAATATTGGTTAGCAAGGAGGGCAATAGTGCAAAATCTGCCTCAGCCAACTGTACTGCGTTTGGCCATTGAATGTTGTAAAATAGATATATTATATAGATTATTGCAAGCCTGAAAATTCTCGTCATCAATACTGGTGACAAGCACTACTATAATCCAATTACCCAGTCGTAGAGTGACACTGGAGTTGAGGAAGAGCCATATACAAGGCTCACTAGAACAAGCAATAACATCTGACACGTGCAAAGGCTGTATGGAAATACTATGATACACCAACAATCACTGGAATTCATTTCTTCCCCCTTTTCTTCTAGATCTATGAAGTACCCAGAGGTCATGCCAGCTCTCACCCGTTTAACTAACATAAAAATTACATGGCCAGATAGCTAAAAAAAAAAAATGTATTTATTACCTCCTTCAACTTTTCCACATTATCTATCACTTTTTCACATATATCATTGGCAGCTTTCAGCTTTTTGCTCCATTCCTCTGGGGTTTCTGGGCCACTGGTACTTGCTTCATCTGCTGACTGGCTAGTTTCCTCATTTTGGCAAGAGGAAACTGGCACTGTAGGATCCAGAAGAGATTTCAGCTGTGTCTGTAAGTTGAGATTTCTGCCTCTCAGTTCTTCCACTTCTTTTTGCAGGGATTCTATTTCATCCTAAAGATGTCAGAAATTCACAGGAATTAAAATAATGTGAGAGATTAATTAAATAATACTGGCAAGTTCCCACAGCACTTTAGAAACATGGGTTCTCTGGCAAGCCCAGATGCATGCCTTTACTTACGCATCTATCTAAATATGCTTATGTATTGTGCTCCAGGCAGGATTTTAATCAACCTGCACACTCAAGCATAGTGAAGGTTTTAGTGAAGGGAATCCCCTGACTACATAAAGGACCCTGAACAAACTGGCGGGCAGACCAAAAGCTTCAAAGCAGTCAGCAACATGAATCTATTATTAGGGCACTCTGTGGGAAGGTTTCCTGTATAAAGTGTATTCTTAAGGTCGTCCTCTGCTGACTCATTTGCTGTTATTTGAGAACGATATGAGAGATCCATTCTGAAACATCACATGGTCAGATGCTGAAAGTCTCAACATTCAAAATGGACAGAGCACTGCCTGGAAAAGGCTGTTCCAGCTGCATAAAAGTAGAAGCATTTCAGGAAAGACTAGAGGAGAAAAAAAAAAAAAAAAAGAACAAAGCCAACTAGCTGTGCCAGTCTGGAGCCACAGTGAAGCAAAAATCTTCAAAAGCCTGTTGCTAAAGAGATAAGTAATTTATCCTGAAAATGTTTTCTTCACTGTTCTTCAAATTACGACTTACACTGCTCAGGGTAAGATTATTAAAGTAGACCATATGATGGTATTTATTCAAGGCCTATTTGCACAAAATAAAAAATCAAACTCTCCCCACCCCCCTTAAAAATTAATAACCATTTCTAAATAGATTCATTTTTAAAGACATTTATGTTATCCTGTGCCCATCTGTGTCATTTTGGTGTTGATTCAATAGAAACACAGGAAACCTCCCTCTCATGACCGCTCTATGAAAGAAACTGAGCTCTAGGCAAACTAGTTGTAAGGCAGCCCTCACCTCCCTTGCATTAAGGATATTTATACAGAGTCTGTTTCTTTTCTCTCATTCTCCTTGCTGTGAGACAGATTTCCTTGAAAAATGTGCGGTGACTTCACTCTTGCTACTACAGAAACAATAACTGAGAAGACAAACAAAGCATATTCCTTATTTATACCTTTTTATCTTGTTCTTAAGATTTTTTTTTCCAGCAGAAGAACAGAGAGGTTTCCAAGCATTCCTTCATCCGTTCATTCATTCAACAAAGCAACAATAATAGAAGTTAACCTATACCAGAGGATTCCAGTGGGCATTACTCTTTAAAAAGAGGTTTAGTCTCCCCAAGTAATAGCAAAGTATGTCAGAAAATGTTTGTCTTTGTACCAAATACAGAACAAATACCCCAACACCCAATATGCATAAAGAAAACCCTCCCATAGTATCTTAGGGTTGAATTTCCAGTCTCTGGAACTGGCTGCATTTGGGTACCTGTAGCTTAGACAGAACATCACCATGGCATCTGCTGGACCTCTTCAGCCACCAGCAAATGCTTAACACAGCTCAGTTCCATGTAGATTCAGCTTAAGGCTTTGCTCAAATTAAAGACACCGGGACTCAAAGCAGGAAGATCAAGTTGCATACAGTAATTTAACAGTTGTAGTTCATCTGGGAAATCACAATGCTCCCATGTGCTTACCTCATATTCTTTGTGGAGCAATTCAAGCCTTGTTTTACGTAGGTGTTTTCTGACTGTCGGACTAAATATAGGATCACTTTCACTTGTTCCTCCTAAAGCAGCACAGAAAGAAAAAAACAAACGACTAATATTGTTTTTTTTTTTCAGTCAATTCAATTCTAGCAATCCAGCTTGCAGTGCTTTTCATAATATCAGCTACAAATACAGCTAATATTGGACCAATCTACCACCATGGGAGACTACAACCTTTCATTTTCAGAACAGGTTAGACAGGAATATCTATTAGTGATGTTTAGAAGTCAAAATCCTGTCTCACAGCAGGAACACAACATCTGAATTTTTTCAACTTCATATTATTCTTGACAGAATCATGCCTTATTTAAGACCGCACTATTAAAACAGATCTAAGGGAGGGGGAAAAAATGCGACGTAAAACCAACACACATACATTTATTTAACACATGACAGCATACGTTTCTAAAGTAAGACTATTCATACATATTTTTCCTATTAGAACCAAATAGCAATGGTGACATTTTATGTCAAATCAAGATCCCAGTATTTTCCAGCCTTGGGGAAGTTCATATCCTCATTCAAGTTTTGTAGCTTTCACATTTTCTTAAAAAATAAAGCAAAAGGGGCATGGTGAACAATCCCCAAAAAACAACCAACAGTCAAAAAGAACACACGCTCATTCAAGGTTCTGGATTTAAGCACACTATTTCTCAGCTAAATCCTGTCCTCTTAGGTCAACAGGCTGCAACATACAGGTAGGATATTTGAAGAGAGATGCCTTTTTTCCAGCAAAAGGCACTGTCCAACTAAGATTGAAAATAATAATAATTACAGTGGTGGGGTGCTTGCTGCCTTTGAATAATCAAGCTGTTATTATACACATAATCTCTGGAATTTTTACCTTATATATGCTTTAATAAAGATTTAAAGTCAGAGGCTGGTTTAAAAAAAAAAATAATAAATCCAGACATCTTTGGACCCAAAAGAACTTCAACCACCAGTAAGTATCAGAAGGCTATTTCAAAGCCTAAAGTTGTCCTTACCTATGATTTCCTTGCAAGGATTTTCAGGCGTGATGGGAATCCTGCAAGCGGGACACTGATTATTGTTCTTCAACCAGACTTCAATACAAATGGAACAGAAGACATGGTTGTTCACACAGATTACAGGGTGACGAACCTTTCCGCATCAAGGAGGAGAGGAAAGAAGGAAAACAAACAAACAGAAAGACACTATGAATACTTAAAAACCCTTTCAGGTAATTGAGTATGAAAACATATTGCCTCAATCTCTCAGAGAAAGTCTGGTCTCCAGCAGAAAAGACACTGATGTTTCCCCAGGCTAGAAGTGGGCTCCTGACTTACAGCACCAAATTTCCCTATTATTAGTGACACCACAGTTATAACTTTCTTTGCAAAACTAAAGATTCTTGACCCCCAGAGCTCATCTACACACAGTGTGGCAGAAGCCCTTCCCTCATCCTACCATCTCAACGAAATGCAGCCAACCAGTGAAATGAGCTCCTCTGTGGAGGAACCAAAACGTGCATGTTCACTCATTCCCAACAGCGAGGGATTGAGAGATTGCCCCAAGCAACAACCAGCACTTTGCCTTGAAAGAGCTGCCACTGAAGTGGCATTGCCGATTAACCCTAGCTTGCACATAATCAGCTTCATGGAAATAAACTAACGAGGATATGGGCCAAAACCACAGAGCAGAAATATGAACCAGCAATCACTAATTCAAACCTCCTGCTGGATATGCATTGCTACTGGTAAGTCAATACCCAAGAACGGGGCAGCTTAAGTATTGCAATCAGACACAGTTCCTCTCAAGTACACATAGAGGGACCAAATATGATACAGAGAAGACTTTTCCCTATACCTTCACTTTACTGAGGTGCCCTGGTACAGTTTATGGTAATATACTCTCAAATCTCGCAAGGCTTTACGTTAGTATCTCTGTTAAGGTCCTTAAAAGTAGTTATTTGTTTTTATTCCACCTCTATCTCTGCCCAAGAAACATACTTTGACTCATGGGGGTAGAGGCGTATTCTACTTCAGAGTCTGCTTCACGGCCCCTGCGAAGCTGTTAAAGCCCACGCTCATGCGAATCCTTTCAGCTTCAAAAAAGAAAAGCCCTCACCAGCCTTGAGATTTCCCTTGCTCATTTTATCAGCAAAGCAGACAAACTAAGAAGGAAAAATGAAGCGTTGGCAGGGAGAATCAAGAAACTGGAAAGGACAGCTAAAAACCGCCTTGGAAAACAGATTAGATGTGCCCTGTAGTAATCATGCCCACACACTCAGTGTTGTAGAAGCTAGAAACCAAGTATTTTACCACTGAGATACACACACATCTGTATAAGGACCCAGGTCTGTCAGTTCCTTCTTCATTTTGCTTTGTGTGTGGGACAGGAGCCTAAGGACTGTCTGTACACAAACAGAAACTCAAGTTACTGAAGGTGTGCATACAGAGACTAAGGGATTTCTCCAAGCACCTGCACATTTTTGCTTTTAATTAAGGTGGCTTTTCGGGGGTTTAATGCAAGCATTAGCACACCAAGGCTTTGTAAACATTTAAATATTACAATTTCTTTTATTTAAAACACATTCTTGTTATTGACTGCTTTTCTTTACCAGAAAGAGAGCTTTTTCCAGCTTTCCCATCAGCAGCTAGAAGAAGAAAATAACTTTTTTTCTCTAGTTGGTCTTTTTTTCTTCTCTTTTTTTAACCCAGGAGCCATTATATGAGAATAGTTATATGGATGGCTATTATAGGGTACAGAGCAGAATAACATAAAATAGTCCAAACAGGGAAAGACATTTCAGGAGTGCAGGTCTCCTCCCAGGGGAGCAAGAGACCCTCAGTTACCCCAACCCTGACGTGGATATACACTTCTTGCGAGTGAATGATTACTCCATATCTCTAGCAAAATAGTAAGTCACGTTTATTACTCTCTGGGGGACAGTGCTCCTGATTTACACGCATTTACACGTTTCACTTCAGGGCTGAGGTTTACACGTGCGTTAGCTCAGAATCCACACAAAGCAATCCATGCCCTGACAGCAGGAGCTGCTACCGAGATGTCATCAGGAAACACCGAGGCCAGGGGCCCCTTCCCCTCACCCTGAGCCACTGCCTGTGACAAGCCTGGGGGTGGGGATCATGACACACTCATTACTAAAGAGCATTTTACTTGAATTACAGCACCCTTTCAGTTCCTCAATTGACCATAATGACTGGAAAGGCTACAGCTTATTTAGGAAGGCTTGATTAGCTCGGTGAATTTGAGTAATTCCCCCCCCCAACGTGGTTCCCGCATGGATCAAAATCAGATCCTGCAGACATCCATGCCTCTTCTGGGCCTTTAAGCAGCATTAAGTGAGGAGCAGGCAAAGTAAAAAGCAGGCACACTGACACCAGAGAACAAATCCCTGGACATATCCCATGGACTTTCAGCACACAGAACTGCAGGCCCAAGCCGAAGCAAACCTCCACCACTGAAATCAACAGGAGACCTTCAGTCACTGTGCAGCAGGCAACCTGAAGGCCTGATGCAGCCAGCTTCTCACCTCCTCGCTAATTATGAACACAACTACATTAGACACTAGCCCAGCCTATGTTAATTGAACATTCAGGTTACAAAGATGAAATTCATCCAAGCAATTAGCACTTGTGATAAATGGTTATTTGCTCATCTTGCAAACATTGCTTATAAACTGTTCACGCTAACAATCTTCTTTCATTTCCTATTTTCTATCTAACATTTTCTATCCCTCCAAAATATCTCTGCTTCATTAAACACGAGCGGATGACATTACTGAACAAGTTTCTATTCACTACCTCTTTTTATCCCCTTACCACTAAGCATAGTGAATAGTTCCTGGTTTGCAACCAATCCTCTGCAAGTTTTGCAGATAGCGAGAGGGTGGGCTTCATACTCAATTTGAAGCCCACGCTACAAAACACAGAAGTACTAGAACATGTCATCCCTCTGTTCTGCTTTCTGTCCCCCCAACAAGTTGGTAAAAACTGTAATTTTTTTTCCTTATTTTACTGAATAACCTTTTTCCCCCTCTTCAGCCCTACTCTTGAAGAGAGAAGAGCTTTTTCTGATGCTTTTCAGGATGCACAAAGATGTGTGTTAAAAGGACAGTCAAAGCAGCCAACTTTGGCAAAATGGAAACTTAATATAACTGAAAAAGGAAGCATTCAAAGACCTTCATAAGAGATGTCACCACTAGATCCACTTACATAATGTTAATAAATTACCTCAGTGCAAGATACCATGAAAGAAGAGTGTGGAAATCTCTTCCAGTACAAACTCAGTTACATCAGTCCCTGGTCAACTCCAGAAGAGAAGTGGAAGGATGAGGCAGTGGCTTGAGAAGAGCCAGTGGCTTTATAGCAAAAGACAAATGACTACACAGCAAAGCTATGAAGCGCTGACATTATTTTGAAAACCACCAAGATAAGATTTAACACTGAGTATCGTATCAATTTGATTTTTGCTCTCCTCCTTGTTGAGGAGTATCCGCTCTGCATTAGACACAATAAACTTATGCTCTCCTCCATTTGTATTAAATAAATTGAAAGCAAGGGATAACAGCACTGCATTCCTGCTTGCTCGTGTCCCATTGGAAAGCCAAGAAATGAGGAAACGTGGCTGCTAAGAGCATCACTCTCTGCCACAGGTAAGACACTGGAGAAACAGAGGTGTGCAACCACCTCCACTGCCAGCGCTCCGCCTGCCTGACACATCCACCGCTCCTCGTCTTCTGTGACCACGCAAGCAGAAAAGGCCTCGGAGCCGAGCCCACGTGGGGCAGAAAGAGAAGGGACGGTAAATAACAGACACAAACACACAGGTTATTTTTCCCTTGCAATCGATGATTTGTTTTATGAGGCGTGCTGTGGAGAGGGAGGAAGCACGAAGGGACCATGAGGGACGAGGGCAGGCTGAGAAGCAACCGGTGACAGCCCCGCAGGCGGCTCGGGGGGCTCCCAGCGCCCAGCTCCCATAACGCGAGCGGACACCAGAGACGAGCAACGCGCCCGTAACCCTCTCGGGTCAGAGAAAGAAAATCAAAACTTTTCTTTTCCTCCAGCCAGCTCCGATTTTTGCTCATCACTTTCTACACCCACTCGGTCCCGCACCCCTCTTCTTTGTTTCGCTGGGCCTCCACGACACCGCACGGGGATCAAACGCGAGCCTCGCGGCATCCCAGCTCCTTTTGGGATGGAATACCCCCTCCTCCCAAAAAAACAAACAGCTTCACCCCAAAAGCACTACGTCCAAATTCCGTCTTTTATTATTATTATTTTTTTTTGGGTGGGGGTGGTGTAACCCCACCGGTGCCTGCTCCCGCCGGGGTCTCCCCCGGTCCCCCCCCCCCAAGCGGCGCCACCGCCCCCCGCAGCGGGGCTGAGCCCTGCCTCCCCCCCGTCCCCCCCGGGTGGGTGTCAGCGAGCCCCTCCTGCCCCGCACCCACCCCCCGGGCCCCTCGCAGGGTGGGAGCAGGGGAGGGAGAGAGGGAGGGAGGGCGGCGAGGGAGGGCAGCGGCCGCCCGCGGGGCCGTTACCTTCCCCAGGCAGATGTGGCAGGTGATGGGCAGCGTGAGGGACAGCGTGACGCTCGGGCCGTGCTGCGACATGGCGGCGCCGCCCGCACGGAAGTCACCGCGGGCAGGCAGGGAGGGAGGCAGGCAGGGAGGCAGGCAGCGCTAAGGCGGCCCCGCTACGGCAAGCCGGCGAGGCCAAGCCGCCGCCGCCCGGTGCTGGGGAGGGGAATGGGGGGGGAAATGGAGGGGGAGCAGAGCGCAGCGCGCAGGCTTTTGAAGCGCCCCCTCCGGGAAAGGAGAGGGGGGGAGCGCCCTCATGGCGGCACCCCCCCCCCCCCCTCCGCCACACACACACAGCGCCGCCATGGCTCGGCCCCGTGAGGGGAGAGCGGGGGTGGTGGGGAGAGCGTGGTAAAGGCATCTGGATGGAGTGGGGCCACAGTGGTGTGTGTTTGCCTCAGGAAAACATTCCTGCCTCGGTAGCACTTCTTGCCTCAGTAAACCACTCTTGCCTCAATAAACCATTCCCTCCATGGTCTTCATTGTGCCACTTAAACGCCAGCCTTTTAAATCCCATTAATTCCCCCATGCCTTCCTCCACATTTTTTTTTTTTTCTTCCAATGTCCCTCTTGCTCTGAAATAGCACAAACAGGGCTGGGTTGTGGATCCCATTGGGCTGAATATGAGCCAGCAGTGTGCCCAGGTGGCCAAAGAGGCCAATGGCATCCTGGCCTCCATCAGGAATAGTGTAGCCAGCAGGACCAGTGAGGTGATCGTCCCCTTGTGTTCTGCTCTCATGAGGCTGTACCTCAAATACCCTGTTCAGTTTGAAGCCCTCAGTACAAGGACATCGAGGTGCTGGAGTGTGTCCAGAGAAGAGCAGCAAAGCAGGTGAAGGAACCAGAACACAAGACTTATGAGCAGCAAATGAGGGAATGGGAGTTGTTCAGTATGGAGAAAAGGAGGCTGAGGGGAGACCTCATCACTACCTACAGCTACCTGAAAGAAGGTTGCAGCGGGGTAGGTCTCAGTATCTTAGGTGACAAGTCATAGGATGCAAGGACACGGCCTCAAGTTGCACCAGGGAGAGATTCAGAATCACAGAACCATCTAGGTTGGAAAAGATCTTTCAGATCACCAACAACCTGACCTATCAAGTCCTATCACTAAACCATGTTCCTTACATGCCATGTCCATACATTTCTTATGTTTCGTACCTCTAGGCATGGGAACTCCACCACTCCCCTGGGTGGCTTGTTCCAGCACATGACCCTTTCTATGAAGAAATTCATCCTAATGTTCAATCTAAACCTGTGATGCAGGCCAGGATGCCATTGGCTTTCTTGGCCGCTTGCTGGCTCATGTTCAGCTGGTGGTCAACCAACATGGAAGGCACCAGAATGGTCTGCTCTGGGAAGCCCCATCCCTGGAGGTATTTGAGAGACATGGATGTGGCACTAAGGGACATGGTTTGGTGATGGGACTCAGTAGCTCAGGTTAATGGTTGGACTTGGTGATCTGGAAGATCTTTTCCAGCCAAGATGGTTCTATGATTTAAATTACCCAGGGCACAATCCCCCCTTCCCCACTACACAGAGCACTCGCTGGCGCTGGCCATTTTCCCCAGTGCTACAGGATCAGCCCTGTGCCTCTACAACCTCATGCCCAGTGTCAATCACCAGCTTTGTCAGCCAAAACCTTTCACCCCTTGCTCAAGAGGTTGCTAGTTGGTGGGATTTTCATGGCCCATGCAGCTGGGGCTGTGAGGTCAAAGAGGAAACTGTGACTCTGAAAGCCCTGCAAGAACATCAACGCTTGACTAACAATGCCCAGTGGAGGCTTGTTGAGAATTCATAAAAGTAAATCCATGGATGAAAACTTGGAAGCTGCCCTGTTTCCACCAATGCCCCTCCAAATCCGGGATTTGTGCTTTCCAGTCTGCCTGACAGCAGCTGGGAAACAGTGCTTGTGGGACAGGACTTGTAGGAGTCTGTTAGCTTGACCTCGGTCCCGGGATCCCTGTAGTTTCTTGTAAACGTGCCACAGCATGCTGAAAATTACAGACCTGAGTGATTTAACATTGCACCACATGATAAATGCTGGGAATGCTGAGCAGCTAATTCAAACAAGCATAAAGTTGTGGATGCAATGATTAACAAGGAAAGTATCTTAGACCGACACAGCAGAGTTGCACGGGTGCATTTCAATTTGATATAGGTGAGTTACTGCAAATAAAGTGAGCAAACTAATCCGTACTGACATTGCAGTGCCAACAGTGCCTGGCAGCTTTCATGGTAACGTATTCCTAGGTGGGAAAGGATAGTTCTGAGTAAGCTGTACTCGATAAAAGTTGAATATTCACTTGCTAAAATGCATCACTTTTTAGTAAGCTTCAGAAAAACTGATTTAATATCAATTAAAAAAAAAAAAAAAAGAATCAATTAGCGACATAATATATGTACCATTATTTGTTAGAGGCTGAGGGGGACGTCTCCTGCGAGGAGACACTTCTAGACCTGGCATGATCAACCTGTTGATTAGGTAAGAGGCTGCCTGGAGGATTTTCGAAAGTATAAAATTATCTGGTTTTGAACTTTAAAGGGAACCACTGGAGCACGGTGTGAGTTAAGTGAATTTATTGTGCAGCAAGCAAAACATGCAGGAATGCAACAAACCCCTGTTATTTATCTTTCTTTGCTGCTTTTGTATATTGATTTTTATTGAAATTGACTATAAAAAGAGCAGAAAGGGTAAATACATGAAAGAGAAATCAAAAACAAGGAAATACGTCTTACAATTGACACGTGAAACCCTTTAAAATGAATCTGGGATGAAACAGGAACCCTTTCAACAGCATAACTTCCACCACTTCAAAAAAATTGTACGTAACCGGAAAGTGACCTGTTAGAGGACAAGATCTGTTGAGATGTATATATTTTCTCTTAAACAAAAAGGCTCATAAAGGAGCTTATTTCTCTGAATAAACTGCTAAAAGGAATATATTTTCTGGGTAAGGAGGTTAAACTTATTTGTTTAGCAGATTTCTGCTGAAGTTGGATGCCTAGTCGGTGAACAAATACTTCAGAAATTATTTGTGATCTAGTAGTGCCTGAGGTTTAGTTGAAATTTATGGGATGATGTTACCGACTCTTCAGGGGCATGGAAAATATTTAATTCTGTAGTGCTGGGAGAGAGAGAGAACACAGAGAGTGAGAAGAAGGGAGCTGGAGGGGTAACAATCTGCTGCAGTTAAGGGGAGCTGAGAAATATAATACGACTACAGGAGGTAACAAGCCTTTAAAGGGTCCAGGCCACTTAACACTGTAGTACTGAGTGGTGGGGACACACACAGGGCTGCAAAATAGATTGCAACAGATAAAAACCTTCCTGGGATGCCTGCTATGTTTGCTGAGGTTCTTAGGCATAAGGATCAAACAAATGGGTAGGAGATCAGTGTTTGGCCACTGCTAATACATGTACAGAGAAAGGGTGAAAAAGGACAGGTTGAAAGCCAAGAACCCAACCACTGATGACATCCCAGGATTTGGGCTCTGTTTGTGAAATTATTGAGCCATGTGCGCCTGAAATATTGGAAACCTTGAGACAATGAACAGCAAAAATAGAAAACATTAGTTATTAAAAACAAAAGTTTCTTTGATGAGAGCTTTGAAGGAACCAACTTAGGACAAGATAAGCTGGTCAGAGCACTAAACTGAGCTGTTTAATTCTTTTAAACTTGGGATTCATCTATAATTTTTTTGACTCCTGAAGCTGAATAAAGTCATTGATATTTTTGGATTAAAGTCATGAGTTACTTATATTTTAGATCTGTGTGTTTCCCACCAACGTGTTATGCAGAGATAGCTAGGAGCACGGGTGAGCATGAGAACAGCATTGTCTCAGTTAATTAGCCCATGTGGTAAGCAAGAGGTAACTAATGCATCTGTACTGGTTCTAATAATTTGGGTATGTTTGGATGTATGTCTTTATGTTGTGAAAACCTAAGTTGAAGGTCATTGTTTACACCTGCACAAATAGGTGTAAAACACTATTTTTTTCCCCTCATTCTGCTGAGGTAGAAATATCTGGATGCCGCCAAGCTGTACCAAGCCAGAGTATCCCGTCATTATCTGCTTCGGCAACAGTGAAGTCTGTTAGAACTTGCCTTTAAGAAACGAGGCTGGATCTTTAGCTCTTAAGAAGGGCTTCCCAGGTGATTTTGCCTGACTTAGGAGAATGTAGAGTGAAATTTGCCCAAGAGTAAAGAAGTGGTTTAAGCTTGCGATTCCAGTGCCTAAATTCAAAACTGTTGTGCTTTAAACCAATTACTTTCAATAAGGATGAAGACAGGCCCCCCTGCTCAGGATTTTACTATTGACGAGCCCTGCAGAGTGACAGCCCTCCTGTGCAGCAGCATCTGCCTCGCTGGTTCCTGGTGCCCTTCAGAGGACAGTGGAAATTTGTAACTTTCTCTATCTGTATGGTAGACTACTCTTGTTCTTTGTGAGTTCCCATTCAGCTTTCATTTTGAAACAAAGGTGAATTTCGGCTTTCTCTTTAAAACAATGTTTTGTTTCTGACTGTAGAAAAATGTTGTGCTACCAGAAAGGAAATGAAAAGAATGCCAGAGGCCAGAGTGTAAATCTCTGCCCTTTGGGTAAGTGAGCTGGGGGCAGAGTAGGAGCCTCACTTTAGCAATTTAATAATGCTTGACATTGGCGGCCTTGGATAAGCTTAGTGCAGTTAGTCTTTTTCACACAAAACAATCAAAGATGACAAATTACGTTTATAGATGCAGCTTTCTTTTTGAGTTTAACTGCAGTAACATCGCATTGTAAAGTAGAATGTACCCACTCTCAAGCTGCATTGTCCACAAAGGGACTTAAAGCGACTAGCTTAGGCTTCTTACTTTTAGATGCCCAAAGTGAAGTGAAGAACAGAAAACCCCTGTTCTCTATGACCTGATTGAGACTTTTTTTGATCTTGCCCTTCTAACACCTTCATTTTTCTTGCCATGTGTCAGCAAGGAACCAAAGGAGTAAATACAAATGCTGGGTTATATCTGAAGTTGGTACAACTTGCATGCCTAGGAGATTAGACTATGCTCCTTTTTCTTTTTGAGGCACATGTAAGAGGTTGATTTCCTGTCAGACTCCTTTTCAGATGAATATTTTATCCGAACAAACTGAATTATATTAGAATGACATCCTAGGGCAAGAAGAAGTTCCAGAAGTATTATGCTGTGCCAGCTCTCTCTGACACACCTGTAATTGTATGTCTTAGCCTAAGGATATATCCACGGGCTTTTCAGGCAGTTCTGTTGAGCTCTGCCCACACTGTGCTGCAGGCTGCCTTTTTGCACGTAGTATGGCACTCTGTCCTAGCAGAGACCCGGGCAGAGGTCAGGCGCATGGCCACCTTGCAATACCATGTAGACACGCACTAAAGCCAGGTCTATCCTGCTAAAAGCAAAATATCAAGGGGTGCTCTCTGATCTTAGGGCCATGTGGTGCTCGTGTCCACATTGCCTAAGCTCACTCCCTACAAAGAAAAATAAATAAATAAATAAATAAATAAAAAACAGGTTTGTGCTGCTTGCTGCGCTGTGCCTGGTGGCTGTCTGGTGGAAGGCTGGTTGAAATGACCCAAAGGTGCACCAGGCAGAGCCATAACTATCAAAAGGTATGGGTAGTATGGGTACACAGTCTGAGCATTGCATCCTGTGCTTATTTATAAGTAGATACAGCGTCTTAGTGAAATAGGCAGTGTAACAGAGAAAAGGGTGCATTTTATCTATTTTTTGTGCAAGAGAAACCTCTCTCCAAGCCTTTCATCTGCAAAGGTTTAACCGATTTAAGGAGACCTGTACTTCTGTTCAGCCACACAGGGAACAGCTTCAAGATCGGGCCATTATTCTGCAAATTTTGGCTACTACTGAATGTTCCTCCTTACGCCAGAGTTTTTGATATGGAGTATATCACTGAGAAAATATTGGACAGGCCACTTTCTTCTATTCTGGGAGCAAAAAGCAACAGTCTGCTACTTGAAACAAAAATGATGTCCACCTGCTGCAGCTGCTGGGCTGAGGCTGAAACCCAGACAGAGGGACTGCAACCTCCCCGGGCAGATGCCTACACCCAGACAGGCCTCGTGAGGACTGAAGGAGCTGCCCAGACCCTCAGGTTCAGGGAACTCCAGAATCTGGAAGACCCACTAGGGACTGAAGGCAGAGGTAGGTGGGCGTCATGGGTGTAAATATGCCCAAATGGACAAACTTTTCAAGTACATTGACATATTGTGGGAAGAGCTCACCAGGCAGCGTATTATCCAGGAATCCAAGCGAGAGATTGATGAGTGGTCTTGTGCACTGACATGGCCTGAATGACAGCCTGGAGAAGACAAGGCTCTGGGAGACCTCATTGCAGCCTTTCAATACTTAAAGGAGGGTTATAAAAACGATAGCGACTTTTTATGTTGGCAAATAGTGATAAGACAAGAGGAAGCAGCTTTAAATTGAAAGAGGGGAGATTTAGATAAGGTGTTGTAGGGGGTTTACATGGCAAGGTTTTGGTAGTGGGTGGGCCATAGGGATGGCTTCTGAGAGAAGAATCCGGAAGCTGCCCCATGTTAGACAAGCGCCCCACTGCTGGCCAGAGCCGTGAGAAACAACCTTGCAGGCACCAAGGTCAGTGCAGGATGAGAGCAGGAGGTGCTCCAGGCTCGCAGCAGCAGTTCCCCTGCAGCCTGTGGAGAGGCCCCTGGTGGAGCAGGCTGTCCCCCTGCAGCCCATGGGTCCCACATGGAGCAGATCTCCACGCTGCAGCCTGTGGAGGAGCCCCCAGTGGAGCAGGTGGATATGGCCTGGAGGAGGCTGCGGCCCATGGAGAGCCGCTGCAGGAGCCCCCCATGGGGGACCCGTGCTGGAGCAGTTTGCTCCTGGGGGTGGACCCCATGGTACGGAGCCGTGTGGGAGCAGTTCCTGAAGAGCTGCTGCCCGTGGGCAGCCCCTGCAGGCTCAGTTTGAGAAGGGTGGCATCCTGTGGGAGGGACCCCACTTGGAGCAGCATCAGAGAGTGACCGTGAAGGAGCAGCAAAGATGAAGCGTTAGGGACTGACCGCAGCCCCTATTCCCCTGTTCCCCTGTGCTGCTCGGGAGGAGGAAGTGGAAGAGGGTGTATGGGGGAAAGGCATTTTTGGTTTCTTTCCTTTGTTTCTCACTTCTCTAGCTTGTTAGTAGTAGGCAATAAATTCTACTATCTCCCTACTCTGAGTCTGTTTTGCCTGTCACAATAAATGTTGAATGATCTCCCCATTCTTATCTCAACCCTTGAGCCCTTTGCACTGTATTTTCTCTCTCTTCACCTTTGAGAAGGGGGAGTGAGAGAGTGGCCGTGGTTGGAACTCAGATGCCCACCTCAGTAAAACCATGACAGATGTTAAGGGGAAATTCTTTACTCAGAGAGTAGTGAGGCACTGGAACAGTTTGCCCAGCAGAGGAGCTGTGGATGCCCCATCCCTGGAAGTGTTAGAGACAAGGTTGGATGGGGCTTTGAGCAACCTGGTTTAGTGGAAGGTGTCCCTGTCTTTGGCAGGGGGGCTTGGAACTGGATGATCTTTAAGGTCCCTTCCAACCCAAACCATTCTATGAAAATATACATGCAATTGTGACAGGCCTTTGATTGGTTTAAACTATGATTATGAGAGTGGTGAAGTACACCTCATGATGCATGCCAACATTGGAGGACACCAACATCTGTCCCCCTGTGATATTAAAAAGTTACAAAGATCATACAGATCACAACCTCTTTTTTTTTTTTTTTTTTTGGAAGCAATAGAAAGCTGGAATTAATGGTGTAAAATCTTAATGAATAGCTTGTGCTGAGCTGTGCGGTTCACCTCAGTTATTCTCCCCATCTCAAATGTTTACCAGCCAATCAGAACATTCCTTAAAACCAGAGATTTATAATGAAAAGTCAGCCCTAATTGAATTTCTTCATTAAGAACACCATCAAACAGATACAGAACACCTTACAGCACCTTGTTTAAATTAGATTCATTTTTCTGATTAATTATTAAACGGAAAGTTTAAAAAATCATAAAATCTTAAGTGCTATTAAAAATTGATTAGGAATGCATTCTTTCATTGACCCAGTTTGTATTTTTTTTTTTAATTTTTTTCCATCAAAGCTAATACATTTGAGTAGCTGCCTCAGACAGAAGTTTGTAATCATTTGGTCATCAGTCAATTAATCACAGCTTCATAAATATTGATCTCAGATTACATTTATTTTTCATTCTTGAAAGATAGTTTTTTATTAATTTAGGCTTACTCCCATACATTGTGGTTTACGCTGAAATTATTTTTAAAAGTTCTATTAAAATTTAATTTGAGCAGCCAGCTAACAATGTAGGCACTGCACATTGTGCCACCTTTCGGCAGGTTTGTCACCTCATCCTGAAAGGTCCTGTGTACCCACAGTGTGTACCCGTAGGGCCTTCTGGCTGGCATCTGTCACCTGTAAAAAGCCTATTTCGTTGGAAGTTGCAAGCCACTGTCATCTCAGGCAAAAGGAGTGATTTGAAAGTAAATGTGGATTTTTTCAAGGGAAGAAGATGGTGCACTGGAGTTTCCTGACCCACCCTCAGTGGCTGTGTTCCTGACTCCTCTTAGTCCATCACAGGTAATAATGGGTTCCTGATGGCCATCTAGTGCTGTGTCTGCTCTGCTCTTTGGCCTCTCCCAAGCTGCAGACAAGCCATGTGATTAGGTGTGCTTGTGGATACATCTATCAAGTGTGCTGTGGTCCTGCTGTAGTCCCTGTCATTGAGGTCATACATGATGCAGTGACCCATTCCAGGATGGGGAAAGTACCTGGAAGTGCTCTTGCAGGTGTCTGCTATTGCATCTCTCATGCCTGGGCGTGAACCCAATACTTGTTTTTGCAGGAACTGCATTTATAAAAAGAACTCTGTAAGGCTTTTTAAATAAAAATGCTGTTAGGAAGGGTCTGGTCTCCTCAGCATCCATACAAAGTGGAGTTGTATGAACCCCTGTCAGCAATCCTTATTTTTGCTGACATTGGTGTGTAATTTGGAGAAGGGATCAGTTTTGTCACTACTGAAATATCTAAGATTGACAACCTCACAGTTCAGGTCCTTGAATCCCAAATTCCTTTTCAGAATCCTATTCACCAATCAAAGTATACTAATCATTTACTGAAATATTGTGTAATATTTTCATATGTGGCATATCCACAGAACTAATTTTTTCCCATAAAAATGAAATCAGTCTACAGCAAGTTCTCAGACTTTTTTTTTTTTTTTTTTTTTTTTTAAATCTCAGTTGTACCCAGGGTTTTTGTGGCCTTTCAGGAGAGTTGTCCCATAAGGCTTATGTCAGAGGCAATGTACAGAGACCATCCAAATAACACATTTGTTTTATAACATTGGCTATTCATAAATAGATTGGTAAATAAGATCTTAAATTATAAATAAGTTTTTGCTCTCTCTGATCTGTTTGCCACCCCTGTTCTCTTCATCTGTATGCTGCAAAGTCAAAGTCATTTTTAGCTTTCTCTGTCCATGAGGCATCAAGATCATGGACATAAGTTGTTTGTTTTGTACTGTGGCAAATTAAGGAGTGTTTGTATGTAATTTTCTGCTATGGGTACAGTCATGTCCAGCACAGGAGTGCTAGAAGTGGTGGATCGTGCTAAATTACGCCATTTATATCCTTAAAAAATCCCTGTCTGTTCTCTGCATGATGCAAAGTCAGAATCATGTTTCTGAGTCCAGTTGCAGCCGATACCTTAAAATTAAAGGGATGCTAAGGAGATCTTGTAAATATCTGCTGAACACTTCTTTACAATAGTGTGGTGATCTGAACCAGCTGTCTCTTTATCCTGTGTTTTGACAGATGCTAGTGCGAATGTGAGCAGTGTGTTAAGTTTTGTACTAAACTCAGTAATCCTGGACAGTCTTTCCTGGCAGAAAAGAAGATAAAGAAAAGCTGCAAAACAATAGAGAGATATGGTTGTAACAGTGCCCCAGCTCTTCCTGGCTTTTTGCTGCAACACCTGCAAAATGGCCCAACTGGAGTTTTTGCACTGAAATATTGTGTCACTAACTCACTGCTCAACAACTTCTGAGAATGCATCCTGTAGCTTAATATGAGCTACTAGTTTATGGATTTTTTTTTTTTTTTAATAAAAAAAAATCTCCCTAAATACACAGTTCTTTTAATCTAGAATATGCAAAGCTGTGTGTTTCATAGAGATAATTTTAACTTCATAATATATGTAAGAGAAAAAAATTTATCTTTCTTGCTGGTATATGCAGTAGATATTTCTGTCTCTCTGAATTTCATATTAATTGGATTAAGTTGATTTAGTAAGTTCACCTGATCTTTGAAAGGCTTTCAAAGAGATTCATTGTTAAAAATGCAAAATAGTGTTGTTTCGCCTTTTACTGATGCATGTGTTTACCCTTGGCTCAGAGTCAGAGACCTCTGGAGTATGGTGGTAACAAGGGCATCGTATATGGCTCCTTGCAGGACCAGGCGTTTGTCAGCGGGATATGCAAGATGCTGCAGACCCTAAGTCCCAGGTCTTTCCTGCTTGACTTACCTCTGAAGTCTACAGTCTTGGTTTCTCTGTCTCTTCGTTGCAATTAAACTTTACAAAAGCGTTTAGCATACAAATAATTTTTCTTGTTTTCTGTGATGGCAATGTTACCAGATTAAAATGGAAACACTCCACCCCATTTTTAATAGTTCATGGTAGCTTGTTAGACACGACTTCAGAGACTTCAGAGTGCTCGGGGGACACCGCAGCTCAGGTAAATGCAGACTTTGCCTCTGAGGCTAGTTTCAGGAAAACACAGTTAAGAAATAGACTGCTGTACAGCTCTTAAATAGACAAGAGAGAAAGGGAGGGAAGGATATAACATACATCCAGGAACTGCTGGAGTTTTATAAGCTTTGTGTTATTGTTTTTTAAATCTATCCAGGGGGGTTATGTTAGGAGGTAAATGGAAAATGGAAAAGCAAAGATCAAAGCAACTGGAGAAAGCAGCCAATAAGCGAAGGAGAAAGAGGGTCCACTGTGAAAACTGCAGAGGTATTCAGACAATGTTATCAATATCCATCAGTTCCCACTTGAACGGTGGCTGCAGCTGTTCTGCCAGCTTCACGCCTCGGCTGGCTCGTCCCTGCAGCTCCCCCTGTCTCTCTGTGCTCGTGTGGATGACAGAGATGGAGGCTGCACAAGTCCCAGTGGCCATGAAGGGGACTTCTCCCAGGTGCATTCACTCTTTAAGGAACTCCCTGAAGAACCCTTCACAAAGGGTATGCGGCTTTCATCTTGGGTATCTGAAAAATGAGTGAGAGGCTTTTTGTAGATGCCTCTTTACCCAGCCAAAAGATGTAGACATTGACATAAGACCGAATCTTACCAAACACTTCTGAGAGTCACTGCAGAGAAACAGAGCATTTTAGGACATGATGCATCATTTCTTAAGATAAACATCCTAAATAGATGAGATGAATTATATTCTAAAAGGGACTAGTTTCTCTCTATTGACTGCAAAGGGACCCTAGGGTGAGTAGACCAGACACTGTAAATATGTCTTAAGACAGATGGGGTGAATCCCATACTTTGTATTGGGAAGCTGGAATGAAGAGACATCTGTGTTTCAATTCAATATGGTCAGCAAAAAGCAGAAAAAAAAAGGAACTCTGACAAGTAACTAAAGGTCCTGATTTCAGTGACATTTTTGTAATCATATCCTAAGTTCATTGGGTTTTAGGTCCATCTGTTTATCATCTGGGGGGAGACGAAGCTAGGCTTGATTACAACTCTGCTTTCCCTGAAACCAGCCACTTGCTTACGGATTAATTTGTTAACGAACCATTCTGCCAGGTATACTGCACCAATTGCTTTCTTTGTAAGCCTTGCTTGCTATAGAACATCCTTTGAAAAGGATTACACTCGGACAATAAAAAGTTTTTTTTTTTTTTTTTTTTTTAACTTCCTTTTCCATAGTGTACTTTTTTTTTTATTTCCTCTTCTCAAGTATTTTCTGTTACTTGGGAATATGGTTATGGTGACTTAAAAGAGGATGGTAAAGGCAGCTGATGAATACGTATATTTGCTGAGAGTGCTTGTAGGAAAGCCGGACTGGTGTATCATCTCTGCTGAAATACGTGGGTAATTCATTCGTGAAGTGCGATCAGCAAAAATCAAGGGCTACTTATATCTGGCCTTTGCTTTGATTTGCTTGTTAAAGCTCATTGTAGAGAGTCAAGCAAAAACTTTGATCTTATGATATTCTCCTGAAAAGCCCCCAAATTTCCCTGGAACTGAAGACCAAGGACCTCAGGGGAGGCAGCCTGCAGTGCCTGTGCCCGGAGGCCTCTGTGCTCAAGCGCTTCTTCTGACTTCAGTGGGAATTTTGTCTGAGTACAAAGAGATGAGCAGGCACCTAGAGTAGGAGCAGAGGCCATGTTGCATCTGCTCCTGAAAATGAAGTTTACAAGGGCCATGAATTTTTCTTGTATGTTTTGATTTTTGCTGGTTATGGGTATTTTAGATTCAAATTGGATGCCTTTAAACTGGAAGGAGAACTGTACTCACACTGATAATTTAATAACACATGTAAACGTCTTTTTTTTTTTTAAAAAAAAAAAAAAAAAGACTTCAATTTACCTATTAAGACCAAATAGACTGTCTGTTAATTTGACAGAATATCCATGTTCCCTGAACTTAGGGCTATAAAAATTGTTCATCTGCTCAGTCACAGGCCATTTAATTTTGGATGCATCATTGCCAGTTGGTTACAGTAATTAGCATTCTCTGTATTGTGGCAGCTTCCCTGAAGCTATGCTAAGTAGGGTTACACTTCTTTATGGAAACATAAGCAGCCTTGTGCAAATGAGCCTGGCCACCCATCTTAGAGACAGACGCCTTAGCTACAGCTTCTTGGCTCAGGGTGCCCTATATGCCCACCTGCAGATCTTATTTACTGGTTATTAATGACATGAAGTGTAGGCAGCTGTGAAAGGCACAGCATGGCAGCTTAAAAAAAATAAAAATACTCCAAACTATTCTCTCAGCCTTGTCATTTCTTTGAGTGACACCCGATTACCTTTTTTCCCCTTCCCCTTTCTTCATTATACTTTCTTTTAATGAAGTTATCAGATACAAATCAATTATTTGGGTGTCAATTCTGTATATGTACATTTATAAACCTGTAAGCTGAGGCCAGAATTTGTTAATGCAGTTATTTGTTAATTAAAAAATAGGGGTTTCAAATAAAAACATTTTGATCAATCCTTCCCAACTGTGAACATAGGATGCAGATATTTTGGTTGGATATGTTTTTCCATGTCTTCTCATGCCTAAAGTAGTATTTTTATTGTATTTTTAATACCTACACCAACTGCCAGTACAGGAATATGAGAAATGCTGGAATTGTTCTTTTGTAAAGGCTAGAATAAACAGTACAATGGCTAAAACCATAAATAAATTAAAGAGAGGCCAAGATTTTTTTTTCCAGTTGTTCTGCAGACTGCATGCATTTTCTTGCTCTGTGTTGAATGTCTGTGCTTCCTTTTCGTTTCCTGGGAAACAAGTGAGTGGTTTTATGCACTGCAAGATGTACACTAAGAATAATTCTTCCCATTTAATCCACTCTGATTTTTACTTCTTAATATACTGGAAGGTAACTAATATTTAATACCATGAAATGTATCTGTGCATGTTTAATGATTCAATTAATCAGAGAGAAACCTTCTTTATAATTAAATATGGATAGGCTATAGTCTTTTCTTCTCATTGACTGATGCTGCTGAGAATAAGGGATAAGAATAATTTTATGCTATTATTCTGTTTGCATTTTATTAGAACTTTGGACTGTTTAGGTGAGTAAAATCAACCCTAAAAGTGCATTTTTTCTTAAGAGTTATACAGTCTGCAATTTCTGTATTCCATAAAAGTCTAATAATTTGAATTTAGATACCAATCCTGTGAAGACTTACACATGTTTAAGCACAAGAGAAGTTCAACTAATGCTAATGTGATTACTAGCATTAAGTTTGAAGCAGGTGCTTGAGGCTTTGTAGGCTGGCTTTTTCAGTCCTGAACTTTCTGGAAGAGGCCCCATGTGAGTTTGGAAGAGACCATATATGCTTGCTCTGTAAGACCCAATTTGTCTGTGACTTGACGCCTTAACTTGTCCCTTATAAGCAGCAATTTTATTCATCTGTTCATGGATCTCTGTTGATCTGATTATTTAGAGAAAGGTTACAAACCATCACTACAACTTGTATTTATTTTCCTACAGCTCCATACGAAATTCTGTGACTATAGGATACAAAAAAAAAAAACAAACATCTTCAATACAGTATGCAGATGGGGTGCATATATTGGCAAGTTAATAAAATAAAGAAATTATGTAAATGGAGGCAGATTTAAATATGGAAATGGAGATTTCCTGCTTCTTGACTTTGTCTAAATTGTTGAATATATTTGTTGAATATATAATGATTTATACAGAACCTCCAGCCATAGCAACTAGGTGGTGTTTACAAAAGTTAAAACCTAACTTACGTGTACGATGGTCTTCATTAAATGACCACTTCTGCTGCCCAGGGTACCACATGTTAATAGTCATGTTGTGAGACCACACCTATCTGTTGAAATGCCTTTCTATTTTCCTACCTGCTTACCTACCTACCAACAGATGCAGATATCATGATATGCCATTGTACAAGCAATACCATTACACTGTAAATATGTTACTTCTAATCTAAATAGTTTAATATAAATGTTCTTTTAAGTTTGTGTGAACAGAGTTGAGTATACCTAGAGTACTTGCAGCTGGCTGTGTTTCCCAGAGGAAAGATACGTCTTTTGTATATTAGATCTGTATGGGCTGGTGAACTGAGATAGCAATCCGAAGTTTGATTAATTTACCTTTCCACTGAAGGCAGAAAAACTTTCTTTTCAAGTTTTTCAATGCACTCATTTCATATAGTCATATTTTCCAACATTTGCAGTCTGTCTGAAACATGTCCTTTTTTTTTTTTTTTTTTTTTTTTTAACCAGATCCTGTCACAATTATATGAAAAGCCAAAAGGAAACTGTTTGAAAGGGATTGCTGAAAAGGTATCTTTCCTGGCAGTGACCCAGCTTTAATTTTTGGCCTGTATGAATTAATAAGGGCTATCCCACATCAAATTGTGGCCTGACTGAGAATCCATGTTTGTAAAGAAAACACTAGTTGATAAAATCATGACTTGGGCATAAAATCATAACATGTCCATCAGAAATGGTGAATGACAGCCTCTCCTGAGGTCACCCCTTAGGATGAACAAGATGGGTGGTGATAGGCACTATCCCATGTACAGAACTTTATTGTTATTTTCTGCTGTTAGACATCTTGCTTGAACAAGCACATGAAAATGCTTAATAAACAAGTGGTGCTTTTCACCAGTGTTTTCTTTAACAAAAACCTTTAGCTGAAGCTATCAAAGCAGTATGGACACAGGACTACTTATTTCTGTTGACAACATTGAGCAAACCCAACAAACCTTCAAGCTAATTCAGATTATCTACCAATTCAAACAAATGTCTTTAGGGAAGCATGAGGTTGTTATTGCAAATGTAGTGCAGATTTTCTGTATACTTCAAATGTAAATAAACTTCACTGATATTGTGATGCACAACATATTTGAAGATTATCTCCTGGATGACTAATTTCCATGGATCTGGTTAAAAAAAAACATGGTAGATTTCTTTCAGCAACCAACCCTTCTTGGTCTTTTTTTTTTTTTTTTTTAATCTTCTGTGTCTTTCTATAAGTCTACCTTTTCTTGCATTCCAGATTCCAACCCCACTTCCATTAGTCTTTTTTTTTGTAAGCTCCTTTATACATTGATATGATCACCGACTTATAACCTTTTTTAAAATATGTAAACAGAGTGATGTAGAGCTCTGCAAAGCAAAACCGGACACATTCATAGCGATCTACAGAATTTGAAGGATGCAACTGCCCAGGTGCAATACAGAAGAGTTGGGATAGTAGATGGTCTGAGAGGGAGTTAAGGGTAATGGGGTGTAGTGGAGAAGAAGAAATAGAGTGCTAACATCAGATAGCACTGACTGTGAGATTTTTTGGGCTGTGGAACAATCCCTGAAGGAATTCTAGACACTAAGTTTCTTTTTAATCTAGACTGGACAAAGCACAAAAAGTATGCTTAAAATATGTTATGATATTATGTTGGCAGGAAGGTGGAAGAGGTGGTCCAACAAATCTCACCTACCTCTACAACTTGGTATACTCAGTATAAGGTATTCTTTACATGGAAATGCAGCATGTTGTATAGACTTATATTGAATAAATAGTGCAGTCACATTGTGGTGGTTTTGTTGTTGCTGTTGTATCATAGGTTCTCAAAATGCTTTAAACCAATACATAACCATCCTTGTATCACAGCTGCTGGCATCTGTCTCAGAGCAACACAACTTTTATTTTTTTATTAATTTATCTATAGATAAATTAATATTGAATTTATTTATTATTTCTGACTCTGAAGAGCAGATATATAAATGTAAGGAACTCAGATTCATTACTAAAGTAGTTAAATATATATATATTTTCAATATCACAAACGTCTTTAAGGAAAGCAGGTTCCTCATGGCCCCTTTTTTTCAATAAAGGATACAAACATATGGGTAACATACAAAGAATAACCACGGGATTTTTCCTTGGCTGAGAATGCATACCTTCCTGTTCATCATGGACAGCAGCACTGTTACTTACCCATGTCCAAATATCTTTCCCAGGAAAAAAAATGAAAAAGCTAATGATTCTTCTCATTAGCCTGGAGGCCAGCAGAGGGGATGACCATGACGAATGAGAGAATGGAGAAGGAGTGAAGGGGCAGTTACAGTGATAAGGTTCATTCGCTTGATGTTTCTAGTGCAGAAACTTCTTTTCTGAACAAAAAGTGTGGAGGAGTGGCAGGGATATGGCGTGAACCTTGGCCTGTTAGATGACAGTTATTGCCACCCTTGGGACTAAGCACACCCTCAGCAGCATTACTTCTTAACCTCCATGTATGAGGGAATGTTCATGTCCCGTTCATCGTGCAGACTGGGGAATAGTCTGGATCCTGCCCAGACAGCAGCCTGGGTTTCCTTAAATTGAACTCAGAGTAATAATAGCAGCATAAAAAAAAAAAAAGCAACCATGGGAGTGCTGCATGCAGTGGCCTAGTGCTCCCAGTGTGTAGCTGAGATATGGCCAGAACATGTCCCTGGACCTTAATAATGGGCAGCGTGGCCTTAGCAGGACTGATTTCTTGCTGTAAGTTTTGGCTTAAGCAGTGTAAAGCAAACAACCTGAGCATGCTTTTTTCTGTGACACCAACTCCCTTATGCTACTTGCACACTGCTTTGTAAGGGGTTCTAAAGCATGGAAATTGAAAACCATGCAGCACTTACACTTTCTCATGTAGTTCATGAATCCCAGTGGCTCTCTTTCAGATCTGGCATTTTCCCAGTAGCAGAACTTCACACATATTCAGAATTTGATGCTGAGATACTTCAGCTGCTAAACCTAGGTTTTGGATTTTGGATTTCTGGATTAACTAGTCTTGTATAAGAGATTTTAAATTCTGCTCAAGTTGTCCTGTGGTTGCTCAAGTCTCTGTCTGGATGCAACTTTCTATGTATGCAGAAGCCACAGTTCCCTAACTTTTGCTTCAACATAGATGAGGCTTCTTTTTCTCAGCATCGCTGTTGCATCCACCAAGCCAACAGCCCTGGTTTGGATCAATGGCTTCTGTAAACTCAGATTTTCAGATCAGCCTTCTGAGCCCCGCCACCACCACCAAATAATAATAATAATAATAATAATAATAATAATAATAATAATAATAATAATAATAATAATAATAATAACAACAACAACAACAACAACAACAACAACAACGACAACAACAACAACAACAACAACAACAACAACAATAATAATATAAATAAAATTATTTGCTTAGGAGCAGCCACTATTTTAGTTATATCTCTCAGACAAGGAAATAAGTCGTCTTTTTTTTTTTTTTTTTTTTTTTTTTTAAGACAGATCTGGTAATCTTTCTTATTTTTGAGTTATGGTTACATTCTTAAGTTAGAGTTACATTCTTATGTTTCCTTTTTGGTCAGACTTACATTTTTATTTCTGTGCAATGTTATTAGTTTTGGCCCTGCAGTGAATGACATTTCCATCACTAGCTTCTCCCCTCCCTTTGACCCTAAAGAAGTAAATTAGACTTGGCCCCAAGAGCTTTCAGAGACAGAGGTAATCTGGTGTATTTTGAAGTGAGATTCTTGTATCTGATGGAAAGCTTTAGTTATGACAGCAAAACAAATAGTGAATAAATATGTTTTTAGGTTTGTAAGTGGATGTCAAGGACAGCAACTAAGAAGGAAAATGACCTGGCCTGGCACTGTCCCCTTCACTTCCACTGGGAGCTAGGGAAGCAGAGAGGGGAGAGTCTGGGTAGCAGAGCTGAGCCTCTGTAAAGACTTGCATCTGTGTTAACAGCTTGCCAAGGAAAACTGATGCCTGTACATTAATCTGAATTATCACAGTCAGTTTTCCTTTTTCAAACAACTCAGTCACAGCATCATGATCTTTCTTGAACAGGAGGTGAATTGAGCCCAGCATGTTGACAGCACTAGGGAACATAGAGAAGGAGAGAATAAATTAACTGATACTATACAAATCAGAAACAGAATAGACTGAGGCCTGACACAACTTTCTTTTCCTCTGGTTATCAACACTGTAATCCTGCTTTCTTTCAGTACTCCCAGTTCTCTTTTTCCAAGCAAAAATCTCTGCATCTTTTGAGTTGCTCTGATATGTTTTTTTTTTTTTGTTTGTTTGTTTTGTTTGTTTGTTTGTTTTTCCTAGCAATTTATACTTAATTTCTTCTTTGTGGATTAAGTTTCTTTTAAGCACCTATCAGTAACTTTCTAACTTTAAACAATAACCTTATTTTTAAGCATGTTTACTAATTTTAAAAGCCCATCCCATTGCTTACTATGCTTCATATTGCTCTTAGAAACCTCCTATATACAGTTTTCCTCATGGAAGTGGTGCTGCTCACTTACAAACCTCTTGTTCACACTCAGGAATAAATTTGCCGGTACTGAATCAAAACTCATTAAAATCCAATATTCTAGTGGGTTTTGGATCAGACTTGCAATAGTCTTTCAGTTTTAACTATTCTATTCTTTTTTTTTTTCATACCCTTGAGGGTACAGTACAACAGTACCACAACATACTGTGACAAAGGGTCCACCCAGTTTATGCTATGGTCAATATTTCAATATTTGAGATGTTTGATGTTTGTCAAAAATTTTCTTATACCATACCTTCACCTTCTCTTTCTTTCTTCCTTCTTTTTTTTTTTTTCTTTTTGTTGTTTGTTTGGTTGTTTTATTTGAAATTCTCTGATATCATAGAGCCATAGGGAAGTAAATCGTTTTTCTTTTGCAGTCATGGTTTCAGTGGCTCCTCCAGCAACTCACAAACCCTTTTTTCCTAGTCACATATCTGAATAGTGTGTTGTGTTCAGCACATATTCCCTTGATGGGCAAGCAGTTCCCATCTGGGATAAGCATTGTAGCAAATAACATAGGATACAAAGCTTTTACTTTTCCAGGAAGATGAATATGTAGTTCTGTACTACTTTCTTTTTAAGGAAACCTGGGAGACTCCCTACCACCAAAGTCGCAACTATTTTTGTTTTGTTGTATGGCTGAGTATAGGTGCTGAAGGCCCCTTGAAGTGAGAAATATAACGGATCTGCAATTTTGTCTCACTCACTGGAGGGTAGAAATACTTATTTTCATGTCGTCCTTCTATTTGGACACCCGCTCTGATCTCCTTTCTTTAGGAAGACACCCACCACCATACCTTTCTATGGTAGCACCAGGTCTTTGCTAGCTGCTGTGGCATGCCCAGTTGATTCCCGTCATCACAGGACTACCGGATAATTTGGCTGCATGCATACATCCTTTCCTTTCCTGTTGCTTTTGTCAGTGTCCTAAGGTATTGTGCTGGCTGCGGACCTCTTACTGCATGGCTGAGCCAGCTTCTCAGCAGCATCTGCAGTTGGAGCTGTTTGGACTGGTTGCAAATATTTTCTGCTGACGTGAGCCAAGGGAGTTTGTAAAGTACAGGAAAGTACTTGCAAACTGAGTACATAACACAGGTGGTTGGGATTTTGCAGAGATCAGGAGCTGGATTTTTAAAGGCGCTTGGCACATCTCAGTACATGCCTAGAGGGATTTTCCAAACCATCTTGAAGTAACGGAAACACAACATTCATTTTACCTAAGTTTGGCTGTCTAATCAGCTAGCTGACTAGGCTCTCGTTGGAGAGACACATGGACTTCCAGATTTCATCCCATGCAAAAATAGGTGCCTGATGTAAATGGGTTGAGCCAGTCTATCTCGTTCCATTGAGTAAAGAAAGCAAGAGAAAATTAATGTGCAAAACCCCCACTTTTATCCCTACCATCAAGACAAAGACATGGAACTGTCTAATTGTCTAATTTGGAGATTATGGGAGGGCTATAGTTGTCAAAATACATTTTCTGCTAGACTTTTTTGTTGTTGTTATCTCTAATGGAATCTGATCCTGGCCTTCTGTCCTACATACATTGATTATCAACTGAAATACTTACTGCCAAGCCTAATATTTCTGAGTAGACCTAGTTGAAGGAAAGTGCAAATTCAGGTAAATCCAAATAATATGTCCTTTCTGGTTGGAACTGATAAAATTGTCTCAGACAAAAAACAACCACGGTTTTTTAATCTAGCATACATTCCTCTTATAGTTTCTGAAAAATCATTTTGTTTTTGTGTTACAGTGACATTTCATGTCAAACATTATTTATTTTTAAATGGTTGAAACAGCAAATAAAGTGTAAATGTTTCACAAAGATCTGTAACCCATTTATAGCCTACTTTTTTGAACTATTTATAGTAGCTTTGTGTGATGGTAACTATTCTTTTGCATTTATGGTGGTCTCACTAACCTGAAAAATTTTGATTAAATTTATTTCAAATACAAGCAAAATGTGTTCATGCTACCTCTGTACTGGTAAGTAGCACTGGAAGTCTTTCTGCCTGTGGTTTTGGCCCATGCTGAGTAGTGCTTTCCCAAACTGGGGATGACTTGGGAGTTTAGGAAGGCCAATGCTGATTCCCAGTAAGCAGCTTGGATAGCGCCACCCTGTTGCAGAGAGTAGTACGGTCTGGATTTAATTGCTCTCATTTGAGCTGTGCAGTGCAAGTTGACCACAGCACCAGGGAATGCACTAGGGAAGCTGAATTTACTGAGAGAGCTGTGGCTTCAGAGGAGTAAGTAGTTAACACAAGCCATGTAACAAGCAGTAATAGTTATCACAAGTAAGAAGACAGAGAGGGAATGCCACCCCAAACCTGTATTCATTTTTGTAAGAACACAGATGATAGCGCGGTTATATATGTAACTCAGCCACAATGACAGTAACTGGGTTTCCTACTCATTCCATGGTAAGATGTGGATCTTATTTATTCATGGACTGGGGTGTCCATAATGAAATGCAAATATACAGTTTAGACTCCTATATCCATAGCTTCACTACATAAAAACTTCTCTTAAAGGCTAGTAGTGCCTTGGACTCCAAAAGCCCCATATTTCTGAAGAGTCCCATTCTTCAATTCTGGTAATTTTGTGAGGGAGCATTGTTAAAGTCTGTACAAATATGCTTTGGCCATGCTTCCTTCTTTCTCTTACATCCACATGGAATACTCTCTATGCTGTGTAATCTTGGCCCAGTAGATTTAATATATATTTTATTTTGTTTTCATTTTCTCCTCATTTTAAATTCTCTAGCGTCTTCAATTAAGCTCCACTTGGCCTGTGAGCCTGCAGACTTAAAGAATGATCTCACTCATGTGCCAGACAGACAGGGTCTCTCCCAAGTCCACCCAGCGTAAGTAATGACTTCCACTTTCAGACAACAAATCGAACTCTTTAACTCGCTGCTGTACATATCCTTCAAGAGCAATTATTAAGCTAATACATGTTCTTGTTGCTTCTAGATGCCTTGAAGAAAGGAGGCAAAGTGATTTTGGAGACAAAAAAAAGCCCACACATATATACATGTACACACAGAAGTAGGTGAAAAATACTTTGAAATTAACAGACTTGCCTGTATTAATTGTGTAAGGAAAAGTGGGGAGTAGGAAGGCACAGGGCACTAGGAAGGGAGGAAGATGGTGATTGCATTGAAACTTCTCTTGCTGGGAGCAGCCTGTCTCTGGGTCTCTCTCATGCCTGTGTACTCTGAGCCTCCAGCAGCAGATCAGCAATTTTCTTACCTGTTAGTTTTCCACAGACATTTTCACTCTTCTTGCATACAGGTTTATGACTACACAAATCTGCTCTATGAAAAAAAGCTTTTTATCAATAGATAAAGAAATGTATGACTCTCTTTGATGGATGTTATATTCCGAACTCATTCAGACTTTTCAGGGTAAGGCTTTCAGTTTGGGTACTGGTATTTTCCACCTTGAGTACACCTGTAAAATGCACAGGGTTAAAGTGAGGTCAGATACTATGCCATTTGATGGCAAGGGAAAATAAAAGGAAATCTTATGTTAGTTTTAATTAGGGTTAAAAAGGTAAATAATCATACTTTGACAACACTGTTTTGAAAATACAGCCTTGTACACACAATCATGGTAAACACGTGATTTTTATCTCTTTACAGAAGACCACTTCTATTTTTCAGAAATCTGCAGCTATGTCGGACTTGATTTAAGCTCTGTATATTGTTTTCCTCTTACTTACATCCATGTGAATGCAATCAGAAGAAAGACCTTGGGTTCTGGAAGAAACTGATTTTGAAACTGAAGAGCAAAAGCATATATTTGGTTTTTGATCTTATACATAAATCTTCTAACCAATCCTTTTTTCTGTTTATTGCATTATTTCATTTAAAGTTATGCGTTTTTACTTGGAAAGTTCACTAAGCCAATTGCATGCCTTTCACAGTGGTGGGCATGTACTTCCCAATTAGTCCCACTGAGCCAGCAAGACTGTTTGCCTGAGAGCCTTCATCACTGAAAAACAAAACAAAACAAAACAAAAAAAAAAAAAAAAAAAAACAACAAACAAACAAACAAACAAAAAACAACCCAAAGAGGATCACAGTCTGGCCCTTTGCAATTAGCACAACATTGTCAGGGTTTCACTTTCCTGCTTAAATCCTGTAATGAGCAGCCATTGGAAAAGGAGGTAAATAAAGCTGTCATGCATATTGACAGTAATACAATATCACTGCTCATTTTTTTTCCGAAAGTTAGAATTGCAGAATTAACGTGGCACATGATGTTCTACCCTCTCCAGCTAAACATATACCAGCTGCAGTCTTTTTAAGTCTCCTATCATTTTGTTAGCACAATGACTGCCTACGTGAGCAAAAAAACATGGAAACTGCATCCTACCACAGTTGACAAGATTTTTTATTTTCATGATTACTTCTCTGCCTTTTTTTATTTTGCCTGCAGGCAAAGGTTGGCATACATGTCAAGAGAACATTCTCCAGCTGGGGCCTGCAGTATAGAGAATTGTATACTCCAGAGGGCTCATGGGACCTTAGGCAGATTATTATGGTAATATTGGAGACTGCTGTCCTTTCCCTCCCACAGCTGGGCCGCCTCTCTCATTGTAAGTATTGAAGCAATATGTTTTGCAAATTATACATTGGGAACAACAGGGACCCAGGAAAGTGAGGGAGAAAGAGAAACATGGCAAAATGTTGTCTTTAATATGATATTTTTCTTGTTCGTCAAGCAAAAATAAATTAGAGCTTTAATTTTTTTTAATTAAATGAGGATCATATATTGGGAAAAAACAGCTATAATAGTAAAAAACTAAATATTGATTTTACTGAGTGAGAGTTTTAAGAAAATATGGTTTATTGTAGTGAAATTTCACACAGTAACCTGATGCAAGAGAACCAGAGTAAGGTTACATAATAGCCTTTATTACAGATTTCAAAAATCCTTTTGAGTCCAATGAAACTGGATTAACAAAAACTGCACAAAAAATATCATTTTAATTAGTGCTAATGTGATCTCGTCATGGTCCAGCTGTTTCACACAGGATGAAAATCTGTGTTGCTTTATTAGCAATTCACCCTCCAAAATAATGTCACTTCTGATTTTTAACATTTCTTATTGATGTATATTTTAATAAAATATCCAAATGATTAGGAGAGTACTGACATAATGAAACTGATGGTTTTTTTTGCTTGTTTGTTTTTAAATAAAGAAAGCAAATGTGGCTTGAAAGCATTAGTAGAGTCTAAAAATATATATTTCATTTTTTGACATTTTTTCAGAAACATTAACATAAAAGTCAGATTAAGATTTGTACGGTGTCATTTTGAAAGCAGTTTGTACTTATAAAATTATGGATGAAAGTAAATATTACCAACTTGGTAACAAGATGAAATGATGGCTTATATGGGCCAGATACTTCTCCTTAAAGGCTTGGTTTTATATGCTCTTTAGTAAGTGTGGGATTCAGATCACAGTCTTTAACCTATATTCCACTATTCTGTTAGCCAATAGACATTTAAAATTTAGATCTCCATTCATTTTTGACAGGACTATTTCATAACTCAATTCCATTTGGAGCTAAACTTTAATTTTAATCTAAATTAATTTCAAGTTACTGAAACTTACTGTTTCATTTATACATAAAACTGTAGTATAGCGCCTTAGACACCTGCCTGAATTCTACATTAAAAATAAGCAAATGTAGAAAATCTCAGAGCTCACAGCTCAATTTTGTTCTCCATTATTTTTATATGCTTAATACTGTGGAGACCCCTTGCATGTACCATTGTAGAAAAAGACATTTATTTTTAATAACTTTATTCCTTTTCCCTATGTTCCTTAAAAGATTTCATTATGCACTATTGGTGCTGTGCTAATATATTTATCAGCTCTCTAATTTAGCTCAGACTTTGCTAATGTATTCCAGGATGATGACCACTGTTTTTTTTTTTTTTTTTTTTTTTTTTTTTTTATTATTTCCATAAACATTGTTCCTTTTTCCTTTTTCAATCCTTAATTAATAATTGTAAAATAAACTCTTAGTACAAGGAAACTCTTTTCGAACCAATGGCAACTGTGATAAATTAGAGTGGAATTAATATATACCATACAGTGGACTTTTAACTATAATTTGCAGTTGTAATAACAGAAGAGGTTACAACTACAAAAATAAACATATGAGAACTGTGTTTATTGCACTATATTGGTTGATTGTCTTGTAAAGTCTTAAAACAACTCTGATGACACCACATGACATTTCTTCATCTCTCCTCCGTGATCTAAAGCAGCATTAGAGAAACCACCCTTTGTGAAGAGAAAAGAGACCCGAAGTGAGAACATGTTGGTTCTATGTGTCTCTGCGAATCCAGACATTTACTTCTCCTGAGTTGACATTGACTTCTATTTCACAACAGTAGATACATGGTTGCATGCAGCAGGATGAGGTGAAAAGAAATCGGTAAGGTAAAGAGTGTTAATTTGTAAAATAGAGAAGTCAGTGATGTAATGTGTTTTTCCTAGGTTCTCCTGGAAATCAGGGCCTGAGCTATCTTCCTCCTTTCCTTCCTTTTTGTACCCTGAATTCCTCTTTTCAGGTAACAAGTATTGGCTCTCATCTTTCTGAATTGTAAATAATCTTTTGAGATAGAGTGTCCCCTCCAGTTGCAGCATTTCCTGTTTCCATAATTCTCCTGCTATCAGTTTTGCCCTGTATTCTTCAGATTCCTCAGCTTCTTTCAACAGCAGTTCTTGCTTGCAATATTGCTAATGACAGAACACAATCTACAGCCCAGCAACCACAGGTTGCCTAATACCTTCCTTAGAGACATTTTTTTTTCATTTGTCACACATGGGTTAAGTGTGACATTTAGAAAGACAGTGCAATCTATTTGGCTTTTTCCTATATTTTGTACAATGAAAAACCCAGGTGGAATGACGAACAGTTGAAGAAAGCTGTGCATTTCTCTCTTGGGGTTAGTGTTTAAGGCTAAATCAGCACTGCCTGATGAATCTGCCTTAGGGAATAATCCTTAGCCTATGGAAAAAGTGGTACATTTGACTTTTTTTTTTTTTTTCCAGCATAGCAGGCAAGTGCAGGGTTGAGGGAATCAAATTTAGATCAATCTCCTCTGTATTGCCTCTAACCCGTGCTCCTATCAGTGGCCTATCCCCCATACTCCACTTGTTTTCTGTTTTTCTGTTTTGTTTTCTGTTTGAAGGGTGTTAGATGGTTCATTCCTAACAAGGTCCCAGGAGCAAAATAGTACTTTAGCAATGTGGGTCTTCAGAGAACTCAGAAGTCAGAACCCTGGATAAACTGGGTATGGGTTTACTGTAGTACTCCAGCATTTTCCCGGTGAAGATATGAATGCACAGTATGAGTGAAGATATGATTAGTAGGAGGAATCTTCCAAGCAGTGGTACTATTTTTGAGTCCCCATACCAGCTACCCTGCCTTGATATGAAATGCATCAGTGGGTGACTGTTAAATCTCATCTGTAAGATTTCTTTCATTAGCAGGTGAGAAGGCCTTAGCACCTAAGATGTGTTGGTAGCTTGTGGCCTTGGAAACTTTCAGTGTACAAGCAACTTTTTTGAAGTAAGACATAGCCATGCACTGAAAGAATGTATTTATTCTAATAAAATTATAAAGGTATTGTGTTTCCCCAAACTGGGATGGACTTAGGTGGACTATGATGACATCTTAGACACCTAGGATGAGATAGAGTTGCTGTTTGAGATAACCTGTGTAAAACACCTTGCCAAAATAAGAGCATTGAGATCTCAGAAGGCCCGTATCATATCTGTCACTCCCATGCTGGTGTCTCAAATGGTCCTACATACTTACACTGGAGCAACAAAATCCTGCTCATTATTCCCTTATAAATACCCATATTTAGTTTGGAGCTGCTACCAACACCCTTGACTTATACTTGTTTGTTTTGTTTTTGTATGCTGGTATCTGAAACGTTTGCACCTGTGGCTTTTACATTGTGCTAGTTAGAGTTTCTTGTTTTCCTTCTCTTACAGTTCTAGCAGATCCACTTGCTTACTTTTTCATGCTCTTCTAACAAATGTATGGATACAAACCATTTAGGTCTTATGAGCTGAAAACAAGGAATCTTTCATGTGAACGACAATAGCCACGTGTGACTTGCAGTGTTTCAGTTGATTTGGAGGAAAGATTTGATAACTTTCCTTTCTCTTGAAGAGCAAAACTATCAGATGAATAGGTGAAAGTGTATGTGGAAGAAATTTGAGCTTTGACCTATTTTTTTTATCCCTTTTGTGATGAGTGTTTTTCATCTTTCCTAGTGAAAGTGTCAGCCAGCATTTTATGAATCTGTCCTGTGGAAAACATACTCTTAAAATAAGCATGCTTAAAATCAACTTCCTTTATTTGATTGTACACAAGTAATTCATGACCTGTAAGAAGAAAACATTTCCGAGTAAATTACCAAATGATTATTAAGCACGCTTGTAGGACAAGAGACTTTATCATTGTCAAGGGTTATACTAAAAAAGTAAAATGGAAATAATTAAGGATGATATTAAACTACTTTGGGGAGTGAAGGAAATTTCTGAATTTCAGCAGACCTCATGATTTAAACATATTCAGAAATTAATTGGTGTGTAACTCTTGGTCAAAGTGTCAGGACTTGGTAAATATACATGTATACTGAGAAATCCCTCTGCATAACAGCAAAGTCCTGATTTGTATTTCAATCCAGTATTTACATGGTGAAATCTTGACCTTCTTCAGGTGAATAGGATCTTCTGTGTATTTGACTTAGAGGCAAAGCTTGGGGAGACATTTGAACAAGTTCACTAGGCAGTGAAGGATATGCATCCCTTTTTGCTAGTAGTGTCCAATGCATTTTCACAGTATTTGTTAAAACCAAGCCCTCCCTTAAATCCCTTTGTCATTAGAAGGAACCAGTCCTTGGTGACCCTGATGTGATGGTCTAAGACTCATTATAATACAGTATAGCTTGCCTGTGTAGTGAAGGCTGAGCATTAGAGCAGATGTGTCAGACATTGTCCTAAAAATGAGTGACATAAGTGTCAAGTACTTTCATTGTAGCTGTCACATATTTGAGCTCCAGTCTTCTTGCATGCATGAATACAGTTAAGTCTTTCTTTCAGTAGTTTTTCTTTACTATGGAAATCTGGTTTAGCCTCCATTCCTTTATTCATTTGTTTATTTATTTGTTTATTCTATGACTTTAAATAACATGTTTATATTTGTTTTGTACTGTACTATTTTTTACACTCTCCAGGGTACTGGCAGTGAATGCATAATTTTTTTCCCCTGTGCTATATTTATTCTTCTACTGCTGAATTACCATGGAGTGTACTGGTGCCTCTGACCTCTTTGTCATGAAATTAGAGGTACTTAACTTATTAGCATTTGAGAAGCTGGAGGTACACAAAAGCTTCAACAGCGGATGTTGAGATGTCATCATCAAAATTTGAAGAGACACTGTATATAACTTCTGTGGGCCATTATGTATTGCATTCATCAGTCCATTAAGAAGGTACAGGTGCCATTGTGAAATTGATAGTTATGGCAGAACCATTTGTTCTGGGACAAGATTGTCTTGCCTGTCTACATTACTTTTGTGATCAATTTATTTTTCTTTCCATTTCCAGTTTTGTTATGCTCAAACAAAAGTGATGGAGGACTTGAAGGCCACTCACCCATCAATAGTTTTCATTAGAACTTCCAGTAAGAAACTTTCTCTGTTATCAGATGGACTTTTCTTCTGAAATATGCTTCTTGAGTTCCCAAAGATTGTGAAGGTCTCTGTAAATAAATTTTGATCACTTTCTTCTGATAAGATTCAGCGTTACTCATTTAGAATAACAATATGAGTTTGGGCATGTTCTTTCTTACACTTGAAGATGAATTATTCAGATAACACAGGGTGTGCTATGAAGATAAACTTATTTGTAGTGTTTATTATATATTTCTGAATCTCGTGATGAGATTTCCAATTATTTTTGCATGTATAATGATTCAGACAAAATGTTGGGTAGGGTTCATCTCATCTGATTATAGATAAAAAATATTAAAATATTATTCAAAGTTTTAAGAAATCCTGATTTAGAAAAAGACAACCACATAGCAAACCAAATCTATTTAATGGGTGTTGCTGTCTGGTAGGCTGTGGCTTCGCACATCTTGTCTTCCAGTCCCCAGTGAAGGGGTTGGTCATTTATCAGCTTGTTTATGCTAATTTATTCAATTAATCAAATTTAAAATGTAGATCTGGAAAATGTTCTTACCCTTCTATATTTTAAAATTGTATACTAGTAACCTGTCATATTTAACCAATACTCTATCTTTAGGATTCCATCAACAAATATGCACACATGCTAAATTAAATACAAAAATGCTGTTATTGGTGCTTTACTTACATTTCTTACATATAGAGGTTGGAACCTCCACTGGGACTTTCAGTATGGTAAAAAGGCTGAAAACTGCAGCTTTAGAAAACCACATTCTCTAGAAATTAATATTTACTGCATTCTCTAGAAATTAATATTTAAATAAAAGACAGGCCCATCTGTGTGCACCAATAATTTTGAATTGGGAGATGTAACTGAGGAGCAGGCCTCATGATACTCCTTCTCAGAACTGTAAATTTTATTTGTTTCCACATTGTAAATAAAGTATTTTGAATATTAAGGGGAAAAAAGTGCTTTGTTCCATTGAAAGCTGAAAACTTTACAAAGTACTAAATACAATAGAAGTCAAAATAGTGTTTGAAGTCTTCAGTAACTTTAGGATTCTATATACCTTATTTGAAATAATTTTTAGGATAAAATACAAGCTAATTCTAATATGCTTATCTCTGGGAAAATATTTAAAATTACATTTATTAGAGAAATAAGTGAATAGTTACTTGTTATAAGTCTTATATTCCTGGACAGAATAAGGCAAATTTACATTATTAAGGACAGTTTGTCTCAATCATCTTGGACATCTACTACAGTAAGGACTGAAGAACCTTGGAGGATGCCTGTACTTTTCCACTGGTAAAGACTTGAGAACTGGAAAAATAGGTTAGACTAGATACTTGTTTTAGATTAGTTTAATTGTACTCCATTGTTAAGGGCTCAAACCCATACAAAGGTTGTTCAGGCCATTTTAAATGCCCTAAAGTATCTCAAACACTTACATGGGGCTGGGACATATAACACAGGAATTATGGGAGAACAGTAGGAGTAGCAGAAGTCCAGGTAGGATGGCCTAGGGCACCTGAGATGGCTCTAGGTGCCTATGGAAGGCAACTGAATCAAGACAAAGCAATAACTTCCATTTCAATATTGCAAACTGATGACTGGCCATCCCCTGACAAAGAGATACTTTCTGAACAAAGAGATACTTTCTGAAATTTGGAGACTGCCAATATTGCATTGCAATGATTCTTCAAGTTACTCCTTTCTGGCAATCAATAAAATAGGCTGTATATTTAGGCTTCCTGTAGGTGATTCTAAAAGCGATAGTAGGTACCATCCCCATACTCCAATAATTCTAATGTCTGTGATCAGTATTACAGGCAATGCTCTTACTTGCCAATTTGCAATACAAACAACACAGCAGTATGGTGTAACAGTACTGCAACTCCTCTGTAAAGCTGTGAAGCACATCTGAGTAAGCACATGTTTTGTTTTTTTTTTTAACTTTTATTTTTTTAACTTTTACAGTTGCCAACAATACAGCAGAAATCACAAGAGAGACTGAGCATCTTTAGCATGGATAATGAGTGAGTCTTTATGATGTATGGAATCGACTTCCTTTTCCTGCTAGCTAGCAGTTTTGTTTTGTTTTCTTTTCAATATCTTACCTTTGCTAAGTGTCAGAAATACTGGACTTAGCGTTTTTGTGAGTGGTAATGCTTCCATTTCCACACTTCAGTGTGTTTAAATTTGCAACTTTAATGTTACATTAATGTTGCACTTCATCAGGATGCAGCAATGACTGAGGAAACAGAAAAGAAACTGTGAAGAGGACACGCTTCTTGGTAGCAGCCTAGGAATTAAGATGACAGCATTAATTATTTATGTTGTGGAATGTCTTCATTGGCAGGTGGTGGTGTGAGGAAAGGCGGAAAGGTCAGAAACTACATCTACTTATATTTTTATGGTGAAACACAGAAGAAACGAGAAACAAGCAGTTAACCATTACATGTATTTAACATCAAGAAATGGCAATTGCAAATTTTTTACTGATGGAGTTTGCTTGTCCCACTCATCACAAAGTACTGTGACCCTAAATTTAAAATTCTCATGTCTGAGGACAACTTTTTAGACAGCAAAACAAGGTCTAATAAGGACCTTAGTATTTAGTAGATTGAAACCACAGGACATTGCTTGAGATGGCAGGAGTTTCACAGATAATCCTGACATTGCTTTCATCCTTTGCATACAGACTGCCGCAATCCTTCAAACAGGACAGAACAGTGCTGTTAAAATGGATGCTTCAAAATGTCCTATGAAATAATGGTGGAAATTGCAGATAAGTCACTCCCATAGGTTCATATAACTTTTGTTTCTTTGTTTGGAGGGGAACCTCTACTTTAAAAAAAAAATTAAAAAAAATTGAAAAGTGACAATTCAGGCATGACTTAAAAATAAGAGAATGAAATTAATAATTGTAAGATTCAGATACAACCTTGATTGACAGACAGGTAACTAGGTAGAAAATAAACAATACATTAGGTGGATATAGAGAATAAAATTGTAGACTCTGAATGGTGGTGGGAACATTGCATTTCAGGGAAGGAATTATAATGTTAAGTAAATAATGTAAAGTATAATGTTACAGAATACTTTAGATACTATTATTTGCTATAGGTGTCACAATAGTATCTGGTGGTCTTAACTAGAAGAGACCATATTTTACCTGATTTGGGGTAATACCGACAAAAGATTATCTCTTCCCAGAAAAGTGAGATTTTAACAGGAGAATATCAGGATAGAAAATAGGTGCAAGATAAGCAGCTTCTTTGGGGTCACACAGCAACAGTCCCTTAATGCTGTGTCTAGTCTCCCATTCCTAAAATTACATTGCCACCAAATTGTACATATCTGACCTGTCTAAGTGTGTTTGTGTGCAATAGCCTGCAAGCATGCTTTGTGCTGAAAAAGTGTTACTCTTTTCTGCAGTGACAAAGGAGGTACATGCTGAATTATCTAGTAGTTATTTTCTGAACTTTAGCTCCAACATTCATCGGAAATAATTGTTGCAGTCTGTTGATTACAATTAAAGTGTTTGAGCCATAATAGCATGTGAAATTCTACAATTTAAGATCATTTTTGGACCAGACAGAAATTTTTACATAGCTGGAAAATTATTTTCGATTCTTGTATATAGAGATTTCAGATTATCTGCTGATAAAAAAAGAACTATCAAGATTTCATTCCAGCACACATCCTTCAGGCAGATAGAACTGACTTGGGAGACTCCTGTGGCGGTTCTTCATCCATGTGCTGCCAGGACTTCTTGTTTGGAGCCTCCAGATATCTTCCCATCAATACCTCTTGACAATTCTCTCAGATTAGGCTTTAAAAAATAAATAAATATACATATATATATATATACATTTGTAAATGGAGGCAAAAGTTTGCCTTCTCACAAAGCAGCTATGCTATGTTAAATATTTAATTACTTTTTCCATGATGTGCTGCTGTGGGGCTCCTCTGATTTTACTGTAACTAGTCAACTAGTCTGCCATTGTGTCCAGAAAAAAAGCTTCTGTAGAGAGTGATCCATGGCAGTCTAAGGTTTTTGTTTGTAAGGGAGTGTTCACGGCCATGTGCTGGCAGTGGGGATTCCTCTGTGAGGAGAGGCTGGGGCTGCCCCATGCTGGACACAGCTGATTCCAGCCAGCTCCAATGGCCCCACTGCAGGGCACAGCTGGGCCCAGCAGCCAAGGTGGTGGCACCCTGGGGAAAATGTACATGAGAATGGGCAAAATACTGCACAGGCAGTGAGGAAAAACATGTTAAACAGCCCTGTGAACCAAGGTTGGAGAAGTGTTTAGGGGAGGTGTTCCAGGTGCCAGAGCAGACATTCCCTGGCAGCCTGTGGAGAAGACCTTCCTGGAGCAGGTTGCCCTCCTGCAGCCCATGGGTAGGACCATGGTGGAGCACATATCTAGAGTCCCTCATGTGGGACTCCATGCCGGAGCAGGTTTTGGGTCAGGAAATGTGGCAATAAATTAATTTTCTTCAAGGTGAGTCTGTTTTGCCCATGATAGTAATTAATAAGTGATCTGTCTTTATCATGGTCCATGGGGTTTCCTACCCTATTTTCTTCCCCTGTCCAGTTGAGGAGGGGTAGTGAGAGAGCAGCATGGTAGGCATCAGGCAGCCAGCCAAGGTCAGCCCACCGTGGTGTTGAAGACACAGGTGCAGCTGGGATAAGAAGCTGAATCAGCTTTGAAGATGTTCATCTTTCTATCCACTGTATTACTAAGGTATTCTCAGGCAGTATGTAAAATCCCATTTTATAATATGGTTCTAATTTATTAATGAATTCAGCTGAGATGTAAAATAGTTAAATACATTTCTTTTAAAATTATTTTGAAAACTGTTCCCCTTTGTGCACAATTGGAAATATATATCTTCATGGGTATGTATGTGTACATTTAATCTGTGTCTTTATTGATACATCTACTGTGTATGTACATACATATATACATACAAACCTAAAAGAGGTCTTCCTAGTTCTCACTGAAACTAAACGTCATGCAGAGTTAACCAATAGTGACATGTTTTTCTCATTTAAAGAAAAACTCAGCCGATAAGGATTCTGGACATCATTTACTCAGGCTTGACTTATATTGTCCTTTTCTTAATCTGAATAGATTTCCATTCTATAGAAAACTATGTGTGGTGTGTCAGACTGTACAGTTTGCACATCCTGTGGCAATCTCTAAATGCTTTGTTTTCTGAGAACTAGGTGTAATTGGTTTCTGTTTTGTCCAGATGTACTATTTGTGCACACTTGCCTTTGTAGAGAACAGTTCAGAATCATTTGTCCATAACATAAGCTACTTCCTAACTGGCATAGAAATAATTAATGTTTCAATTTTATCATCACTGTAAAAAATGATATCATATGGTCTCATTTCACAAATGAGAATTAATAGCCCATTACTTACAGTCATTCCAGTATGCTTGCACTGCCTATCTTTAGAGAGTAGTGAGCTCTAAGAAGAAAAGTTTTACATCTTATCCACTCTCCTGGGAGCTGCAGGCCGCTCTTTCCCATTTTGAGACAGGGGATCCTCCAGTAGCTCCAGCTGTGCTTCTTATTGTGAGTGATGTGCAGGGTAAGGTCCATGCCCTCCTAGTTTTAGTCATGTCAGCTACATCTGCACCAATAAGCTGAACAAAGCCAAATCACAGACTCCAATGTTGGCATGCACTCACCTGAAATTAGCCATTGGTCAATAGACATAATTTGGGGTGAACTAGCTCTCTCCCAAATAGTGCTTGAGTGTTGTTTGGGAAATATAGATTGAGACAGCAATGGTTCCCAGTAGGTGTTTTGGAAGAAGGAAGAGGGAGATGATTTTTGGTATATATGCACTGTGCTTTTCAGTCATGTCCAGAAAATAGATGGTGGCCAACTTCATTTTCTAGCATAGATATAAACTTAGCTATCCTGCTCTCCAAGGTTAGACCAGGATAAAAGGTGAACGTTCCAACCCATACGATGTAATGCATCAAGTGTTGGTGGTAGCCAAGGGAGAGATGAACAACAGTGTCAGTCCTCTTCTTGGAAATAATTTAGTCCACTAATATCAAGAGATTGACAGTTCCATCCTTTTTTTTTTTTTTTTTTTTCCAAATTTTTCTTCCTCAAGGAGGCCACACTAACATCTTTTCTTTTTCTTTTCTTTTTTTTTTTTTTTTTTTTTCCTAATGAATAGTATGTCATAGAATGTTAGCAGTCTTACATTGCAATATTTTGTACACCTGCCATTCATTTTACCCAAAGGAGAAGTTAATTATCTGTGATAAGGAAGGCAAACCTGCTAAAGCGTATAAGGCTAGGTCAATAATCTGTAAACAATGGTGTTTGAAATGCTTTAACGATATCAATTTCCAGTAGAAGTGGTTTATGGAAGAGCAAGTTGATGAACAATTTTCTACTCTGTGTGTCAAATGCCTGTCTAAATAACAAGACAGAATCAGGTAGAATAGCATTACTTCAGAAATCATGAAACTAAATGGAAAGAAACGAGTGTTGAAGTATGACATAAAAACTGGAAGCATAAAAGAAGAGGAGAAAGGAAAGAATATGAAGTTTGTTACACAAATAGGATGTTTAATGAAGAGGGGAAATAAGAAAACTAATAAAGATTCATAGGGAGGAGTAGAAGAAAAAACAGTAATTTACTAGGAAATCTGAATGAGTAAATTGTGCTAATTGATTTGGCAGAAGACTGTTATGGACAGAATGGTTTTGGATTGGAAAGTGAGAGAAAAAAAGGATAAGTTTGACAGAACTTAGAGAGGAAGACTTCACGAAGGAAAAAGAGATACATTGACAAGACATAAATTGAATGACACTGACCTGCCAAACCTGTGAAAGAATCAAAATATTTAAATCAGGAGTTACTCTAGAAAATTAAGTTTTCTTTACATAATAACTGCAATCAATGTATGAAGTGTGAAGCTTGCTAAGAATTATAAGCCAAGAGTATTTTCTCAGTCATGGATGTTCTAGCTACTGCACCACTGATGCAGTACCAGTTTCTATTCTGTGGCATACTTCTCTTTTGATGCTTGGTTGGCAGACAGAATGAACCAGCTGCCAAAGAGACATCTTTTCATCCCCTGTGCTTCCTGAACAACGGTCGAGAGGGGAGTTCTCCAGTGCAGGAGCTATTTAACTCAAACACTCTCACTTTGGGTAAACTTTGGATAAAAGAAATTGAAAGCTAGGAATTAGAAGCCGAGGTTCTTAACTATGCTGGCAGTTGTGTTAACAGCTACTTCCTCAGCTGGTTTTTAAACATTTTTAAAGGAGGGCACAAAAAAGAGCTTGTTTTTACTGCCATCAGGTGTGCAGAAATGCAAATAAAGGCTGTTTTTTCATCTGCAACCTTGTGAAGTTGATGGCAAGATTCCCTTTGCTTCCAGAGTGGCTTGGCCAAGGCCCGTTGGTTGTTACCTAAACCACTTTATCCATGCGTTATATGACCAGTCTTCTCTTCAGGAAAAGCAAGAGAAATATGTACATATAATAATAATAATGTAGAAAGAATACCAATGAATACCTATCACATCCTGTATGCTATATATAACTAACACACATTACAGTTTCCACTCCCATGCTGTAGTACCACATAGGTAAAATGATTTTTAATGGCAAAAATTATAATAGACAGAATGAGGACCATACAGTTGTGAAATCCATGAATTTCAAGGGTGCTGAACTTTGATTGGTGACACTGACATAGTAAGATCTTAGAAAGAAAATGTTATGCATATAGCTTTGGAAGGGAGTGCGAAACTTCATACCAGTCTCAAGACTGGTTACTTTCAGTGCATTTGGTCATGCTTGAAGAGTGTCTTTTTGTTCCTAAAGTTTCTAACAGCTCTGGGCAGTGACATCCCTTAAAATTTTGAAGCTGTGTTCGTGTGTATTTTATTGTATTGGCTATGTCACTGATACTAAGATTATTGAATTTCCCACAAGTAATGTAAGAGCAGCAATATGAAGGTAGGTGAGTCCTCTCACATTTGCTTTCAGTGATGTACAGTAAAATGGCTTGATAAATTAGAGGCTTTTGTGAACAAGTCATAAACAATACTGAAGCTTATATGTTTATTAAAATATCTAAATATACTTGAACAGATTATTTTTGTTAGAATAATATTTGACAAAGTACACCTCCTAAACAGCTCCATTCTGGGTAGCTGATGGAGAAAAATAATTGTTATTATAAACTATATAAATCTGATCTTGTGCCAAAGCTATAGAAGACAAATCTTTATTCAAATATGTAGTAAAGTAATAAACCTGTTTAAAAGACAAATTTAATGTTTGTTGTGGCTATATATTTGCAATAATTGTTTATATTTTTATTTTAGTAGCAGTTTTACCAGAAAGAAGTTTGTTCCTTACAAAAAATCTTGTTAATACCAGCAACAGAGTAAAGAATTACAGTAGTGTTCCTTGTGGAACCATTCTTCATAGATTTGTTTTTGTTTCAGGATAGAGAACAAAACAGCATGAAATTATGCAGCAATGATTATAAGCAGCAAAAGAAAGGGAAGAACTATTTCATTTGATCCAGGCATAAATTTCTAGAACTAATTGTAAGAGGCGCACCATTTGCTGGCTTTTATAAAAAGAGAATTGGTGTTTGCCTATCATGTTTTCTTTGCACTGCATTGAACATAGTAACAGCTTGATTCATAGTTGGCTTTTGTAGGCACAGTCAGAGTACAATTTAGGATGACACATCATTATCAACTTTCAGAAGTATTTAGGCACCTTAGTCTTGCTTTGAAAAAGTGACTTTGGTGGTTGCACTGTCAAACATTCTTTCTGTAACTTGCGTTCCCTGAAGAACCACACCAAGGACCTATAGCTCTTTGTTGTCTGAAAAATGAACACAAGCTGTTAGTTCTAGGTGCTCAAAATTAGGTTAGATGTTCTGTGATGCCTTAAGTAGGTTGTTCTGGACTGACAATTGCATCTGCATCTTAGCTAAAAAGAGATTAAGTTCCCTTCTCCCCCACCCCCCACCCCCCCTTTTTTAATGCTCATTCTTATCTAGATGGGGTAATGCTTAATTGGGGTAATGGTTTTAAACTGAAAGAGGGTAGATTTACATTATATACAAGAAGTAAATTCTTCACTCAGGGTGGTGAAGCACTTGAACAGTTTATCTAGAAAAAATTGTGGATGCCCCATCCCTGGAAGTGTGTGAGGTTAGGTTGGATGGAGCTTTGAGCAACCTGGTTTAGTGACAGATGTCTTTGCCCATGGCAGGGGGCTTGGACTAGATGATCTTTAAAGGTACCTTCCAACCCAAACCATTCTATGATTCTATAACCAACATTTGATAAAAAAATACAGTGCTGTGCTCTGCCTTTTTAGCTAGAACAGCACTGGTATCACACCAGTATTTTGTCTACTGCTGAGCAGTGCTGGCACAGCATCCAGACTCCCTTCAAATACCCCAAAGGCTGGGGGTGGGCAAGGGGTGGGGAGGGAACATCACCAGAGTAGCTGACCTAAACTTTTTTTTTTTTTTTTTTCCCATCATACTTTCTTCTCCACCTCTTTTGAGGAAGGAAAGTGAAAGAGTGGTTGTGGTGGAGTTTAGCTGCCCAGCAGGGTAAAACCACTGCATCCATCCAGTCCTTCTCACGCACTTCACCCTCACTGACAGAAAGGAGAAAATCCAGCTCGGATCCAAAGCCCTGGCTCCAAGCCCGAGATAAACATTGTTAGTTTCTCCACAATGTCCAAGATCTAGAGCTTCATGGAAGTGCAAGCCTTCTGTGGTTATCCTCCTGGGGCACCACCACCACCCTGATGCTCCTTGAAGGGTTCCTAGGAGTTCCTAGAGGCCTCAGATATGTTCCCACAAGATCCAGAAAATCTCAAAACAGAGCCTAGAAGCTACTGTGTCTCTTAGGAACATTCCAGGTGGATCCAGCTGGGTGCCAGGCTAACTCCTCCATTTTGATAATAATTCAAAACTCTTAATCAGAACAATTTTTAAATATGCTTACTTTTATTAAAGAAGGGGCGCACGTGGCAGACATTTTACTTTTTTAAGTAGTAAAAAACTCTGAAGTATTAATTTATTTTTCCCTGATTTGGCAATTAATAAAAAAAAATCCTTTGCTCCAATTCTTATCCTTCCACCCTCCACCCTGCCAGTCCCTGTTTCCCATCTTCCTTTATTGTATCTGAACTCTGTTGGAACCAACTGGTTGCTGAACAATATGCAGTCTGATTTCTTAGCTAAACAATTTTCTTTCTTTTTATCCTGGAGGGGGAGTTATCAAAACAACTGGCTAACATGAGAAGAGATTTGAGCGAATTGTACTAATATGCACATGGAGACCAGCATTGCTGTCAGTATTAGGAACCTAAATATATGGGGGCTGAACAGAGTTCTTCCTATAGTTGTCCACATACTTAGTACAGGGAGCTCTCTTAAAGTCAGTTGATACTGCATAGGTGAAAGTGAAAAGCTGCTCCTTGAAATTATGAATGCAGTTGTTTAATGGCAGAGATTTTTGGATTTAAGCTGAGTCAGTAACTTGTGAGAAAAACAGATTGCTGCCTTGGTGGTACTTTCGACCAAAGAAGCTCTACAACTTTGTGCTATCTACCGATAGCGCAGTATCTGAGTAATGGGCACCAGAAACAGATATCACTGGTTGCATAATTATACATCTACTGTAGTTTCAGATTTATCAGCACATAAAGTACGTGAATTACTGCATATTCCACAGTGTTAACACAATTATGAAAACTGGATTTAATCTAAACATGTTAACATCAATGTCCAATGTTTGCTTTAATTTCAAGCATAAATACTAGCAAGGATTTTCAAGATGTTGAAAAGAGTTTCTTGGTGAAATGCATATTTCATAGCATGTGTCAACTGTCTATTATTTTGTTGCAGTGATATGTCAATTGCAAAAGCTGGTAACGAACCACAAGTCACTCAATGAAGCATCAAATAACAGTAAATGAGTTTTTTTTTGCTGTCAATTCAAATTGAATCAAAAGCAGCTCACTTTATTATTTTGAACAAAGTTAGGAAACTGCATTTGCATTTTGTTCTCTTTCCTATGACCTTCTGTGTTTTTTTTTTCTTTTAAAATGTAAATTACTTTAAATGCAGCTTCCAGTTTCATGAGTATTTAACTGAAGACTACAATTCTAGCTACATCATACTTTTTTTTGTTGTTTGTTTGTTTCTTTTTTTTTTATTCATGCAAATGCTTAATATCTTCTGTGATTATGGCACCTCTATCAAGCTCTATCTATTGCAGATCTTTCTGGTTTCTGCTCTTTCTGTAACAAATACATTTTCCTCTCTCCAGTGTTTCTAATTACCCTTCTGCTAATATTGTATTTCTTATAATTTCATCCTCTTAATTTCTGTACTTTTTCTCAGTGTTGACCAATCTCACCTTCTGTGTTTTGTCACTGTCATGCAGATACTTACACACCTACTTCTTGAAAAAGTTGCATTGACATATATCATTGCATGCTTAAATATTGCCCGTGCTTAAAAAACATTAAGTTCTTCATCTATTATACCCCTCTGGCTTATGTATGTGTGACTTAAATGCATCACTTTTATATTGATACATGTGACATGTCTGTATGTGATGGGTGTGACTGGACTTCCACTATATATTATATGAAAAAGCAGAATAAGTACCCAATGTTCCTACTGTTAATAATAGTTAAAACCATTAATAGATCTATCATATAAGAGTTGAATCCGTAGGAGTAGTGAACAGTGAAACAGGAGTATACAGACTTGTGAGATTAGGTCAACTGATTATGATATTTAACTGTCCATAAATTAATTGTTATCTAAAGAGGGTCTTCAATCTATTTTCACTTCACCTTTGATGACTGTGGCTGCTGTGACTTGGAAATTAATGATTGATTTTGTTATTAAAAACACTTCAAGGAAACGTCATTTGAGTAGGTCATAGCAAGAACAAAACTGCTCTGTATATAACAACTTAATATCTTATGGTGTTATAATGATTGATTTAGCATTCATTAAGAATCTATTTAAGCAGAGAGGAAATTTAATGATTGTTTTAAAGCTTTGATGCAATTTACATTTGCTCTCTAAATGAAGTTTAAAGTGTTTAATGAAAATAATGTCGGTGATAGGAGTTGCATGGACAGAATACTCTGCAGAAGTAACTGGTCACACCAGTTCACTACCTCTGAAGTTTAAAACGTGGGAAATGTAGGACTGCATACTTCATGGTTTAAGCAGTTTCTGATTATGCTGTAGTTTTTGTCTGCAATATGTTGTTGTGATCTTTAACTCCTCTACTTACAAAACAGTAGTGTGATCTGCTGTGGAGGAGATGCTCTGGTCTAACTCCCCACTCAAAGCAGTTCAGGCAGAGCAGGCTGGCTGTAGCTGTGGCCGTCACTGTGGCCAGTCAGTTCTGATCATCTCCATGGCTGGAGATCCCACAGCCTCTCCAGGGACCTGTTCATACATTTAACCACTGTCATTGTGAAGAATATTTTCATTACATTTGTCCAGCGTTTCCCCCCTTGCAACTTGGGTCTGTTTCCTCTTGTTCTTTTGCTGTGTTTGCCAAGAAGAGCCTGGTCAATCCATCTTCTCTATATAGCCTCCCAGTAGGTAAATGGTTGAAGACAGCAATAAGATTTCTCCTTCCTCTTTTCTAGCCTAAACAAACTCTTTCAGCCTCTTCATTATGTTGTGAACTCCAAGGCCTTAGCTATTGTGATGACCCTTCACTGTGCTTGGATCAGTATGTCAATATCTCTCTTGTACTGGGGAGTCCAAAACTGTACATTACTCCAGATGCATTCAGAGAAGTGTAATAGTGAGGAATAATCACTTTCCTTGGCTTGCTGGCTACACTTTTACCAACACAGTTCACTATGCAGTTGTTTTTCATCTCTGCAAGAGCCCAGTGCTGACTGAAGCTCAACTTGTTTTCTTCCACTGGGTTATTGTTTCCAAAGCAATTTCCAGCTTGACAGTCCTCAGTACAGATCTGTCACAGGTACAAGACTTTGCAATTTGTGTATTTGCTGAACTTTATGAGATCTCTTGAGAGAAAGGGTCTGAGGATCCTTTAATTTGTTGAGACCCTCTGAATGGCTTCCCTCCAGCATATTTTCTGTGCCTCCTGTTTTGAGGTCATTCATGAACTTGCTCAGGAGGTATTCCACCTCATCACCTGGGCTGCTAACAGAGATGTTACAGGGCCAGCCATGAAGCCTTGAGGAAGGCTGTCTGTAACCAGTCACCTCTTGGACATTGTACTACTGGACAAGTCACTTTGCCAGGATTGCTGGAGTCCATATCTCTGTGACCTCTACAAGAACACTACTTTGTGGCAAAGGCCTTGCTAAAGTTGGGGTAAACAGCATCCATTTCTCTTCCCTCATTCACAGAGCCTTTATGGGACACGGACCAACTCAGCCCTGCCCAGTTCTGAGCTGGTATGGATATCAAGATTAAGTGTGGATGAATGTATATGAACACACATTTAAATGAGCATATGATTTACTGTCACATCAGAGATGTGGTCCTAGTCCTAAAATTGGATTCATCCAAATCCCGTGCTGTGATATTTGTCTGCCATAGGAATGGCCTTTACATTAAGTAGAAGCAAACCACAGTCCAAACTTTAGGGTAGGATCAGAAGAGAAATAGAGTGATTAGTCTGTATAGCTGTCATATTCTTGCATGCTAGGGATGGTCAAAGACAGTATTGATGTGAGTATTATAGTATCTGATGGTAAATGTTACAAGGCAGTATTACATGTAGCTCAGAAATAGTCCAGGACTACTCAGTTCTGTACTAGCTCTCCTTACTATGGTGTTACTAGCATACAGTAACTTTTTCCACAGATTTCCCTCCTGTCTTTCGATCCAAGGCTTTTAGAATGACAATAAAGATACGGGTAAATCCTTGTAGTTGTCATTTTGAAAATAAATGCAACTTGCTCATTGTCTCCCCTTTTTCAATTAGCAAGTGTCCCTTGTGCTTTTTCTTCATTTGAAAAATCACACATTCCCCTACAAAAAAACTTTTTGCTGGACCTAAGACTTACTCGTCCCCTCCCCACTGCACTAATTCTTATTAATGTCTCAGAGGGTAAACCATGCTTTAATATCCGGTCATACTTTAATGGCTTAGGTAAGTTCACTGTGCTTGTAACTTCTTATTGAAAATCCTGGCATATAGCATTATGAATGCATAGACTTTAGTCTGTGATTCTCCGCTGCTTTCACATAATAACAACAGCAAAAAAATATTCATATATGGATAGCAGCCTCAAATCAGTAAAAAGCTAATTCACTGTATAGCACAGGAGGTGGGGTGTGATTCCAATGAATGGCCATAGTTTGGGGGAATTAAACAAGAAAAACTATTTTGTTTGCATAAGCCAAAATATGCTATGCATCACAATTGCCATATTCCTAGCATTAGCGATGATAAAGTTGTCAATGCTTTTATTACACTGAAAATTATCATCTGATATTATTATTTGTGCAAAGCTTTTCTGAAAAACGTATTAATGTTAATGGAAACACTTCCTATAACACTCTATACTATTTAACCATTTTCTGCACTCCAACTGTCTACAGCATTTGAACTCTCTTGCTGATTTTTAATGCAGTAAGTGGCAATATTTATAGTTTTTGTGTCAATAATGGATTTATTTATTTATTTTTGCAGTTTCGCCAGGTACATATTTTGTAGTCTATGTGGCTTTCAGTCTATGTGGCTTTCGCTGGAGGTTTGTAAAAACCAAGCAAGGGTAAGATAAGGAGATAGGGGACTTCTGCAACAGGGTCACACTGAGCACCAGGACAGCCCTGTGAACCTCCTCTCAAGCCAGGCTTGCTGCACGTTGAGGCAGTGAATCTGGGAGCGTGGAGCTGAAGCCCATGGACAGGGTGCACACGTGCCTCATGTCCAAGCAGCTCAGCAGTAGCTCAGGAGGACATAATGCATGCTTTGACTGCCACTCTGCCTGCTGGAAGGCTGTGGGGAGCATCGTGTTCATTGCTGTCCTTGAGAGTCCCTGTGGATTGCCTTATACCAAAGGCTGGTAGCAGAAGATCAAAATTGCTATGGCCTTGCAATTGTTCCTTGCAGACAGTGGAGATTCTCTTCTACCCCTAACATGTGATGTATAGAAAACAGAAGTGCTGTGATATTTTTTCAGGTGCAGAGTTTCTTCTTTTTTTTATATATATATATACATGTATATTCTTCAATAAATGGATATTAAGAAGAAAAGACTTTAAATTTATTTTCAAGTATTTTAAAATAAAGTATTTAAGTTTGTTTTTCATTACTTTAAAAGCATTAAAGTATTTAAATAAAGGATTTAGCCAGTACATCTCAAGGGGTTGTATTGGCTAAACACTTTGTTCTAAACTAGCCCACTTTATGGAGAATTTTCTTTTAAGTTAATGAGGAAAACAAGAGGAAGATCTGGATTCTACTGTTTTGCAAGCACTAATATTTAGAAGAGCTGTATCTGTGGTGTATTATTTCTTAAATTATGTTTTATGAAACCTGGGTGGGAACAAATCAAAACTGACTGCTTTGCCAATATTCATTCCCCACTCGTGCATCTCACAGTGTAGTCTCTTCCAGGGAGAGGTCCAGTTCCTCGGGGAAGTAAATAACTCAATGATTTACTGATAAAGCCACCCAGTATATATATCACCCATGTCTCATACATCACTGTCACAGGCAACAGATTGCCTTGCTAAGTGATTCTGTGTATCTTTTTGGACTTCATTCTCCTGTAGCCAGTTCATCCTACAAAATACATGTAATTTTGCCCACACTTCTGCGAATGTGTTTAATTTTAAAATGTACTTCTATAAACTTGAATGGAAAGATTGCCTGATTTTATAGATGTCTTTTCATTGAAAAAAATGTTGATATCAGTCAGTAACTGGGCAGTTGATTTTCCTCAGGGATTTTTGGATAGTTCTCTGAATCTTTTAAGTTTTGTGTTCTGATAAGAGATTTCCAAATTCAAAACATTTTAAGAATTAGGAACAGAGCAAAGGTAAGCTAAATCTATATTTAAACTGCTAGCTAAAAAAGGATTAGGGAGTTCAAGTACATAAACTGCTCCATTTTTGAGACTATCCTATCCAAAGACTTGACGTGCTACCTAGAGATGCATGCCATCTTGTCAGTAGCTCTTGAATCAAAAGTTCTGACCAAGTTCAAAGAGATTTCTGGATTATTTATAGTTCTGGACTGCTTCAAAGAAATGTTGCCCTAAATTTGAGAGACATTATGATTGCTGGTCTCAGCAACAAGGTTTGGATTTGCAATATGAAGACAATTCATTGACCTACAGCAAGAACACCTGAGTCAAAGTCCAGGATCTGAGCCTACCTTCCTGGAAGTCTGTCTTTTAAAAACAGCAGGATTGAAGGGAGAGTTTTTTCTACTGAACGGGATGCATTCAGTGGTCTTCATTCCAGTGCATTCAGGTATGGTATTTTGGCTGTATCCCACCTAACTCCAGGTGTTTGCGTAAAATGCCTGAACTGAGAGTACAGCAGGTGAGGAGATGAACATTGAAGTCTCTCATTGACTCTCATTTCCACTGTGAACAGGAATGTTTGGGTTGCCTAAGTCAGTCTGGATTTGCTTTTACCGCCCCCAGGGACAGTGCTGGCAATCCAGGAGGGATGCTACAAAGGGTGGCTCGGGCCCTGAGTCTTTTCAATCAAACACTTCAAGCAGACTAAATAATACCTGTTGTGGTTACCTCAGTTTACCTCTCTTTAACCTCATGTACCACTGCTTACAACTTGAAGAGGAAAAGATTCCCTTTCCTACATAAGAGATGCTTTATGCTACCTTCCCCGTCCCTCGTGGGACCTCCCTAGCAAAACAAAACTTCCTGACAATTCTCCTCAGCTGCTTAAATCCTAGGGACACCCTCTTTGTTTGCCACCAGTTTTTTTTGTCACTTCTAGGTATCTTTATATGCAGAGGCATAAAATTAAGTGAAGGCTAGGAGACCAGGCTGAGTGTGGCACCCTGCTTGTCCACCCCACTGTTTGCTAGCATGTTCCCTTGCTGTATTTTTGACTTCCTGGATAAGTTCTGTCCAGACACATCTGTTTGAAGATGCTAGCTATATGCAATATGGGCAGGAGGTAGCTGGTGCCTTGTGACCTTGGTCCAGGGATTGGCACTCAGACTCTTTTTCTTAGCAGTATAAACAATACATGCTTAGTTGTGGCCACTAAACATTACACATGCATGAAATTCTGGCTATTTTTTTCCTGTAGTCCTGGTAAGCATGTTCAGAATGGAAACCCTTTATCCACACCCACATCTACGGTCTTTCTTTATTGGGTGATATTTAGCAAGGAACTGGCCTCACACATGTTGTGCTTGCTAAAAGCCACCTGTTGGACCAGGTAGACTGTTAGTACAGTAACATCACCATGAACCTGGGGAAATTAGAACATTTGTTGGAGAAAATATATGTCCTTATGTTGGTGTTTAACTTGTTCATAACCCATGCTTGGTTTAATTACTTGTAAACAGTTATCACTTAGAGAGCAGTGGTTTCTACAGTGTGGTAGATGTTTTCTAAGTGCAGCCTGTGTTCTGAACGTTGTTGCAGTTGTTTATTTGGGACCCATTTATGGTGCCCTTTCTTACAGAGGGTCATTTTCTACACCAAAGGCTTTACTGATGTCAGAGTGAAATAAGATGCAAGTGAGAGCAAATAACACAGCAGCTTTTGGCTCTGGTCAGAAACTTTTGCTTTTACAGACCCTGCTGTCTAAAAACAGTGATTCTTCTAAATCAACAAAAGTCAAAAAGGGAGAAAACCAGATCTGTTGCTTTGTTGAATATTCCACAGAGCAAGTAGAAAACCCTGAAGGGAAGCTTTCCTTCTGACTGACTGATAGATAAGGCAAGAGCTTTCAGTCTTCATTAAAAAAAAAAAAAAAAAAAAAAGAAAAAAAAAAGAAAAAAAAATGTGAAAAGCCCCAGACAGTTTCAGCTGAGTGGGTGAGTACAGCATGGTGTTAGATGTAAGCTGATACTGGAAATGGGTTTGGAAGGACAAACAGAAGGGCACATCTCTACAAATAGAAAGAGGGGCTAAACTTGTACTTAAAATGATATTTTAAAACAGAATCTAGAGATGTTTCAAAAATACATTTGTAATCTGAACTCATGTAAAATCCATTTTTAAATCTCTCTGAAAACATATTGTATTCTAGATACATATCTTTCAGACAGGAATTCTGTTTGCAGCATATTTTTCTTTAAAGGGTTTTGCATTTATGCATAAAAAGCTTATTAATTATTTGTAACTGCTTGTCATCATATTCTGATAATAGAGGCCTGGTTAAGGATAATAACTACCACATCACTATTTTGGGTCATATAGATAATATATATACATATGTACATATATACATACACGATTCCTAGTGCAATATTACCCAAAGCATCTCCTTTCTCCCTGTACACAGGACCAAAAGTGCAGGCACATCATTTATTGATAAGACAAAAAGAATGTAATGAAATTATCAATGTTCTTGAATTAATTATGAACATGATTAAGAAAGCTAAAATCTCAGGAGCCAGGATCTCATTACCCATTCAGTCTTAGGGATTGCTTTCATTCAGCAAGGCAAAAAGGCTTTGAGCAGTCCCACAATTGCCTTAGTCTCATTTATTTGTGGTAGTATTAAGGTTTATTTGTTTTCTGGTTTGCACTTCTTCTGAAATTATTTCTCTTAGTTTATTCATTTAACAAAATGTTCCTTCCTGTCACAGAAGAAAGTGCCTACAAGGCCTACATAGGTTCTTCAGTCTGCAAACCTCCCTTTGAGAACGTTTCTTTCAACTCACATTGCTGGAGCTCCTAAATATCTTTCAAGGTAAGTCTGAGAATGTAGCCAAAAAAGTTCTTTCAGATTTATGTCTGCAGCTGTACTACAGTACTGTCTGATTCCCATTCAGCTCGGAGCCTTAATGACATCATTATTACGCTGTCTGAACCAGATTTAACTTGGAGCCTGCATGATATTGTTGCTTATCTTCCTTCCTATGTGGGAGATGCAGTATTACTTTGCTTAAAAAATAATAATTAGCCGCTGATGATGCAGATATGGTTCAGATTCTGAACTTTCAGAAACTGGGGGGAGACCGAAGCAGCATTGAATACATGCATGTCAATTTAAAAATAATTTTTACGTCTAAGAAATGATAATTGGGCTATGCTTTTCTTGCACAGTTGTCTGACTGAGTATTGTGGTGTGCAGCTGCCTTATTTACACAGTCATAGTGCACTGTATTACTTAATAATTTTGACTTTCTCTTTACAAGGCCCTTCTGAATTTCTTGTTATTGCAGGGTTTGCCCCCAAATCAATGTCGAAATGATAGGATGTAACGAATAAATTCTGGCAGTAGCCGTGTGGGAATAATGCATAGATGATTTTTAAAAACAGAAATAAAATCTTTGTAGCTCAAAAAGCAGAAATCCAACAGACTGTAGGTTTTGTTTTTCTTTTGTTCTTCTGTTAATGGAAGTTTGATATGTCTTTTATTATTGTTTCTGGGTTTTATTTTCAAACAGAGGAGAGGATTCTGTAGCCCTATATTTGGTACAAGCTATTATCTACCAGAATAGAACAAGGACAGCAAAGAACATATTTTAGATTAAAATAAGTGCTGTCGGTGACACACTAGAAAGATTGATTTTAGTTGTTTTCTCCATAATGCTTTGATATAGTATTTTACTGCCTTTCCTAATCTCAGTTAATAAATAATATAAACAAAATGCAAACCAATTAATTTGCTCAGAGTATGTACATCACCTAAATGGGACAATCAGACTGAAAAAACAATGATAATGCCTTACTCTCTCTTGGTAACCTTGAAATGTAGAATTACATTTGCAGCATGAAGAAAAAGCGTGTACAAATACTACTGTTCATCTGTTCCTATAGTTCTGCAGACTTACAAATGACAGTGTGTTTAAAGAAATACATTTAGATGAACTTTTGTTGAAACTGACACGTGAAAGTCATTCATACTACTGGCATATACATCCCATAGCAATTATGAAACAATATTCATGGGTTTCTTAAGATTCATGGATGTGGGTTCTTTAAATTTATGTCTAAGTGAAAGATTTTTACCCTCAATACAATTCTTTGCTGTCTGCTTCAAGATTTCATATTTTATTTAAAAAATGGCTATTGAAGATAATTTGACATACTCTTAAAAACTATACTGCATTGCTCTGGGCCTGTTTTTAGCTTTCATTTTGATGGAAACTTTGCAAGTGTTAAAACCATACATGATATAAAAAGCATAAATTCTATTATTGTATCAGGTAAAAGAAAAAAATATTTTTTTTTGGCGTAAGATTTTTTGAAAAGGTACCGAAGGTAAAGCTTTTTAAGTTCATCTCTTTCTGCAGAACTGGAAATATCTCTACCTGTTTTAATATTTTTCTACCATAATAGCTTTAAAAAGCAATAGACTGTGGGTGCAAAAAATTGATCATGTTACAGAACAGTTTCCAGTTTTGTCAGAGAAGTTCAGTAGGGTATTTTTAGGCACCTTCCCTTGCTTTAGCACTTGGATATTTTCTAATGTTCAAGCAAAATAGTTTGGGGGATCAAAATTATTATAAAATAAGAGATATATAGCTACCAATAAAGGCAGAAGAAAATAAATAGATCGACAGCTGTATGGTATGAAACTAGAAAATAAACCTATTTCTTTAATCCATATTATCATAAGAAAATACACTGTTTTGTTTTATTAATGTTGCAATATATTTCTAATACAAAATTCATGCTGATTTGGTTATCTCAAGGAGTTCACGTTTGTATAAAGTAGTGTGAAAGCACTTAGTGAACTAAAATTACGCAGCTTAATAGGAAATGTTTAAACCAAAGAATGAATAAGAGTGTAACCTTTTGCAGTTGTGGAGAATACTAAATTGCAGTAATTAACATGGTACAAACGTGTAAGAGTTTTCATTTGGTTTTGTGAACCTTTTTAACAAAGACACAAACAGAAATGCTGACTTATCTGGCTTGTGTATACCATAGCCTAGATTTTTCTTGACTTCTGGCAGGGGTATGGATTTAGACCAAAGGTGGAAAAGTATGTGCATAGTTTGGGTCACTGGGGAAGGGTTGTGGAAGGATTACAAGGTCAGGCTCTAAATGAGCTCTGAGAAAATTGCTCTTTAGGAGGAGAAACAGTCTTATTGTTTAGTAGAATCTGAATTTCTTTTTTTTATAACTATTCTGGGGAACAGTCCAGGAATAAAAGAAGTGTCTCCAGAATAAGTCACTAGGGAATCCAAGAAGTTAGAGAGCCTCAAATTACATATGCTGATTATATGTCACTTCGATCCCATTAACTTCTAAGACACAGGGGATGGATTGTAGCAATCAATTATTTAACTACTACTGACTTTGGAAAGAGCAGGATCAGGCCCAAAGTTATCATGAAGAGAATCATTTAATACAAATGCTCAAACTGAAGTTACTAGTAAGAGGGTATCTCCCATATATATTGTTTATGCAATCTTCTGACAGATCAAAATGCCTTTTTCATCTTGTGGGCCACTTACACCTGGGATGCGATTGACATTTCATAGCTGTGTCAAACTGAGTGTAATAAGTTTTTTTTTTTTTTTTTTTATCTTTCTAAACACTAATCAAAAAGTAATGCTTAAAGACCTCTGTTATCTAATTACTGGCAAAATTAGTAAATAATCATTTAAATAAATTACATTTGCAATGTATTTAAACCATTTTTAAATTTCTTATTTTCCACTTCACATGAGAAAATATAAATCACACTTTTCAATATATATATATTTTCAACTTTGTGGGAATCTCCATTAATATAAAGTGAAAATACCTAGAATTTAAATATCTGTGGCTTGCTGAACTGCTGACTGATGAGTTAATATTTTCATTTTAGTTTTGGAAGTTCAAGAAAAGTTACAATTCCATTTTCCGCCGCAAAGAATCTAAATAACCTCATAAGTACATAACATCTAAAGATTAAAACACTATTTGCAAAAATACAATTTAATATCCTTGAAAAGTGTTGTATCGTAAAGTAACAAGCTTCTACGATAAGGAACATTTTTTGGCTTACAGCTTTTTAGTGTGTCCTTCTCCCTTCTGCTGCTGTTGCTGCTGCTCAGATTCAATGTGCATCACATCTAGTAGCAAAGAAAGAGTTTGAGTTACTTTCAGAACAAATTATTTTTTCTAAGAGGTCAGCTTTGTTCTGAATGGGTTAAATAGAACTACCTGCTTTAGATTGATTTAAATCAGTAATGGATCTGCTCATAAAGCTGCTGTTACTAGATATTACACTCCTATCTTAGTCCTTTGATAGCTCCGATAAGAAGTGCTTACCACAGAGGATGCTCCTAAAGGACAGATATTGTTTCCTGTACCTCAGGGAGTAAAATGCCATACTGCTGGATCAGGAACTTTTACTAACAGCAAGTAAATTCAGGCCTTATCAAGTTACAGCACAAACTGCACTCATGTTTTATTATTCTCATTAGAGATTTAAGGACTAATTCCAGTTGTTAGCGCTTAGCAGTTTAATGTTTTCCATAGATAAGAATTAAGATTCTTCTGGGGGATTTTTTATTTGCTAAAGCTTGCAAAATATAATGTGGTAATGCACTTACTTTGATGTAATATGACTGGATTTCCTAAATGTTTTTAAGGGATAGGGTTTTAAAAATTTAAATCTAATAACTAAATTTTTCAACTCTAAAATAGTCATTTTCAATCAAATAGGGTTTTAAGAGCTAAAAAAGGCAGATTTTGCCTTGAAAAAAAATATATGATACCAATATTGTTAGTACTTTAGCTTTTGTATGCATTAGTAATGCTTTCAAGTAGATGCAGAACAACAAAGGTAAGTTAAGAATTTCAGCATGCAGAAAATTATTAACTGAACAAACTTCTTACAAACCCACCTTTACAAGCAATGATGCTGATATGTTTTTGAGTCAGAAAAAGACAAAATATAGGTTAACTGTGTTCTTACTGAAATGACATATTTTAAAGGATAGTAAATCTTAAACTTTCCATACATTATTTTCTCAAGAGATTCATAAAGGTATGAAATTGACTGATGTAAAACAAAGAGTGATATACTTGCATTAGGCCCATGAAGGTAATGTTACATAGAAGAATCTGTGTTTTTGCATGATAAGGTGACTTAAAACTGAAGCTGGGTCTTCATTAACTCTCTGCTTCCTAAGTATAATTTGGCTTGAAAAAAAATAGGGTTTGGGATCTTGTAGTTGGGTTGCAGAGCTATTGCAGTGCCACTAACCCCAGCTGTAGTTATGGCAAACACTTTTACTTCCAGAACTCTGATGTATCTGGGCATCTTCTGGAAATTACATTTTGGCTGCTCTACAACTTGTTGGTTTTCGTGTCTCCAAGTCATTCTTCCAGATCACAGACGCCATAGATATAACAGGCTTAGTAAGAATGACCTTGCATCATAGAAAGTTCAGTTTGGGTAATTAAGTCTATTTATCTAAATAATTGATTACATTAACTATAATCCACCTGAATGCAATAATCTTAATTTCCATTCCTCGTGTTATCTAATGTTGTGTGTTGCTGCAGTTGTTGTTTTCTGCAGAAGATATGGACATGTTTCTGTTTGATTCCTCTTTATATTTTTTTCTCTAACTCACTGGATGCATCCTATTTGAAATGCTTTCCTTGGTAATATTATCTCATAAAGGCAGGTCCTGTAAGAGCGTCACAGTTAATCAATAATAATTGTTGTTAGTAATGATTATTGATTAGCTATGACATTGCATTTGGAAGATGTTTTTTATGGAGTAGCAATACCAGGAATAATAAGAGAAGTCCCATTGACTCAGAGTCGTAAAAGGCACACTAATTATTTTCGAAAGAGCTATTGTTTCTGGAAAAGCTTTTAAATAGGTGTATCTGAGTACTGCTTTTAAATTGGGATATACAATATCTAGTCCCTTGGATAGTTTACTTTTTTAAGAGGTGAGCCTTGCTATTGGCACACTTCACTTTAATCTAAGATTGTTTTTCCCTGGCATTTTCGCTTTGAAGTTTAAGGTCATACTTCTTGTGGTTACATTACTACATGTAATCCTCCCCTATATAAAAAATAAATTTATTATGAGGAACTCCCACCAGATATCTTGGAAAACTTACGTATAGCTGTTCTGTGTCCAAAATGCTGTTCAGTAGGTTTTCCAAAGCACCCAGGTAACAGCTGGCGCAGGCCATGTGCCAGCCTTGACAGCCCATATGCTCTCTTTAGTGCTGTAATTATCTCAACACAAAACTCTGATAACCCAGTCTACAGGGTCCAGTTTCACTAGGTTAAATTGACTCAGTGGCTTTGTTAGTAAGTTCCTTTGGCACAGTAAGAACTTCATCAAGACTTTAAGTATTGTGGCAGGCTTGGAAAACCAATATGACTTCTAGTTTCAGGACAGGTGTCTTATTAACCCTAGGAGATTGTAGGTTTCAGTTCATTATAGTGGCACCCAGCAGCACTACTACAGTTAAAGGTCTGTCATTGTTTCCATTATACACCCTCCTTTTCCAGAAGGCTTTCTAATTCCTTTGGTTTAGTCTGCTTTGGGCTGTACTTTGGCATGTGACTCCTCAACCTGGAGGCATTTTTCTACTCTTTTAACAAAATTTGAGCAAAACTGCCTGTTTTTGTTTTTTTTTTTTTTTTTTAATTATTTTATTTTTTATTTATTTATTTTTTATTAGGATTAGAGGAAAATAGTTACATAGTTTTTATACTATTTTCAGCTTGAAAAAGTTATGAATATTTTTCTTTATAAATTAAATACTTCTAGTGTCATGACTTTGTGTAAGCTTCTTAGGTCAAAAAGAACAGTAGAATAGTAGTAGAAAAGTAGTGGGAGCCCCACTATTCCACATTGTGAGTGGTGGTAGGAAAAGTGAGTGAAGGGCCATGCCTCAACTTTTTTTAAACAAGTCTGAATGGACCAGAAGAACGTATGTTCAGTTGTGTGAGTTTATCCAAATATTCTTTTGATACCTTTGCAATGCCTGAGCCAAAGTACAGTGAAAACACAAGTTCGTGTCTGACTTGTGTGCTACTGGTATGGGTTCAGTTCATTTTAGACAGGTATTGACATCGCACCTGGATGCTTGGATGATCCCCTTGTAGTGGCTGATGTACATGGGCTTCACACCAAGCTAAAAGGAGTCAATGAAATCTTTCCTTTATGCTTTTGGTCAGTCACTTGGTGCACTTGCGTTAACTAGGGGTGGCTTCTGTGGTTCATTCTGATGGTGAGCGAGCTGAAGAAAGCTAAACTGATGTCAGTGTAGCATAAGGCTAGGCCAAAAGCTGCCTGCCTTGTGGGTTCAGAGCCCTTATTGATTCTTCTACAAGTCTTTAAATGGGTGGAGTAAATTACAGCTTGTGACTTGGTGGATGATAGCTGTCTGGAGCCCTCTGCTTGGCAAGCTGACCTTTTCCATTAGTGCAGGATGTACAGGACAGCTTGTAAAGCTTTGCAGATTGTTTGCTACCAGGTGCTGAAAGGAGGTGCTTGTTTTTGTTGCCATAGGGTGTCTTCACTTTCAAACCACAACCATTCTAGCATACAGGGAAAAGATTGTCTTGCACTTTGGAAGTGAATGTGACTCCAGCTTCACCGTGCTGGAAGAGAAACACAATGCCTGTTATCGAGCTGTCTTCCACAGGTAGTCCTACAACTAAAGTCATCATTTATATGTTGTCAGGAGTACTCACCAAATTTATTGACTTGCACATTATTCTTTGCAAATAAGTTCTAGCTGCTCTCTTCATATTATAATTAAAACAGCAAGGACTTTAATCATTTATGAAATTTTAAACTACATACTGAATATAAATGTATCATTCAATGTGATAGAATGAATTAAATTCATCATTGTCAAATAAATGTATGAAAGATGAAATATCTCTCATCTCACATCATTATCGAATAAAATGTCTGTTTTCCAAATGCTGTAGCATAGCATGTGGTTTGTATTATCTTCAGGACATTTCCAGCAAATGAGACTTTCAAAATACCTTTAAAAAGCACATTTTTTTCAAGGGTAGTGTTTTCAATAACAGCTACCTTAGACCTAAACATTACATTGCAATCTGACTGAAGAATGAAGTACTGGGAGGGGTGTCGACCAACTTCCAGGTTGGTTATACATTTTCTGTCATTATCCAATGAAGAGGCCTTTGACAGTCCTGTGCCTTTCAAGGATGGAAGAGATGGGCAGATCTTTGCCTCAGTCTGCTGCCCCGCTGAAACCATGTCCTAGTACAGCAAAGATGAAGCTGTTGCAGGTACAAGACATGTCTGACTTGAGTGGGGCTGCAGGGTCAGTGATGGAAAAGAGGTCCTGGTAAAGCTGTTCTCATGTGGTCATACCGCTGTGACATTGGGCAAAACATCCATTTCTGAAGGAAGCCTCCTTTGCTTCTGTTGACTTCTTGTGGCCGTGGGGTTTGGAGGTGAGTTGAGAGACCATTATATGAGATTATGCTTTCTTCAGGAAGAATCAACTTGGAGAATAAAATATAGGAAAAAATCTCACAAATTTCTTTCCCTTATCTCTGCTTTACATTATGGAGCTAGCCCTGTAAAAACAGCAACAACAACAACTTGTCCAACTTCTGTATGCCCTTCCACATTTGCTGTTTGTGTCTTCACAAAACCAGCTCAGGATCAAACACAGGAAAACTCTGGCTAAAGACTACTTATACATACATATTCTTTCTGTAACTCTCATCCTTTCCTGGCTCATTTTCTGTCTCAACACCTTATATCCATCGTTTTTACAAGAGTCAATTTTTAGTTCTGTATCTGACTCCCATGAAATCCAGCGAGTGCTGCCTGTCTTCTCTGTTTTCCCAGTGACTCAAGCAAATTGTCTTGTCACTACTAATAGACAAGTGGTGAATTTCATTCTTGCAAACTACAGCAGCAGTTTTGGAGTCTTGTGCTCAAAAAGCGTATAAAATATGATATCGGAGAGCACTTCCCTACACCAGCATCCTTCAATGGATGGGCAGTTCTTTTGGCTAGATGGAGCGTGACAGAGTCATTTTTTTCAGTCAGTTACTTACAGATTAAAGCTTTTGCATGCTGGGCACCTATCTTTATAGAGGAGCTCGTACTATATAGATCACTGAACAATCAATCATCAGATAGTGTATTTTGGACTCCTGCTTGAAACCCTGCAGATGCCAAAATGAGGGGGCTGGATCCAACCTCCGATTGTTACTGATGTAGACTGTATTCAAATCACTGACCTACAATTTATTCTGGGTTGGCAAATACTTAAATTAATGAAGCAATCACTGTCCTGAATATCACCAACAGTATATTCTGCATTCATAGTTAATATGCCAGTGGAAAGGAATTAAGAAAATAGAATATATTTAATGCTACTCATTTGTGCTAGACACATCGCCTTCCTTTTTCACATCTAGCGTAAATTAGATGCATTTCACTGTATGTATTATTTGTGTAGCATTTGGCCATATATCAGGATGAAATATAGTTCTCTAATTAGCTTCTTCCAAGTACTTACAGTTACCCCAGGCTGGTGATCACCCATATTAAAGCAAATGTGGCCCTGGCGATTGTTTGTACATGCAATTGAACAGCCATGGTAAAAATCTTTTCTAAAGCTTTCCTGTGGCTCACAACCACAGTATAAGCAGTAATTGTCTGAGACAGTTCACAGGGATCAGGCAGTTTGCTTGTTATGGTGCAGCATGTATCATGAAAGAAGACATTTGAGGTTTAATGATATCTTTCTAATAGCTTTATGATAGAGTTCCTTTATACTGAAGGATTTTATTAGGTTGGAAATATAATTTTCATGAAGTCTCAAAATAAAAAAGCGTAGAAGTAAAGTACATTTGCTAAAACCCTTCAATTCTTTTTCTCTTGCTTCCCAGTATTGTTTCAAAGACTAGAAGGTGATGTTGTATTCCTTGGTGTGCTTTTTAAAGTCAGGAGTGGCAATATTTAGCACATGCTTGGGCAGCCGTGTTTGAAATCCATGCTTCCTCTCTCTGGTGTTCTGATGTGCCTTTAGGGGATGCTTGCCTGTTTGTAGTTTGTTTTCTTTTGTTTAAGGTTTCAGCTACTGCATTGACTAATGATTATATAGCAGTAAACTCTCATCCCTGCTAAATTCAGAGGTAATGCCTCAAAAGCATTTTTCCCCTGTGTGACATAAAACAATAAAAGAACTAGACAATCCCCTTTTGAGGAAGAATAATCCTTTTGTTTAAAGAAAAAAAAAAAAAAAAAAGCATGCATTTTCTTGATGCCAGAGGGTGTAGAATTCAAATCAAAGATTAAGCTAATTGATAAAAATAAAACAAATGTCTCACAGTATAATCTTCTTTAAGCACAGTTAAGTTTTTTGCATTATCAAGTATTAATCACGTATGCTATTTTAGTACTAGATTGTGTTTAGTTTTGAACTGTGAAATATCTATTTTATACACAAATAATATGGGACATGCTGAACCTGAATTTCATCTCACTCACAACTTTACAGTAAATTTATTTCTCTTTTGAGTTAATGTCACCTCAGCACAGAATTGACAGGACCTCAGAAATCAGAGATGGACATTAACTCATTGCTAGTATAATTTATCGATCTACATTTCCTATTTTTAGTATCATAAAAAAGAAATATGCATTTAAAATTTTCAATGAGATTTTGAAAAAAAAAAGTATATATTCTTACTGAAACATTCATCTCTATATTCAGCTGTCTATTGAAAAATTTTCACAAAAGCTCTATTTTGATTAGCCAGTCACTTAAAAAGAGGAAAAAAAGACTCCAACATGCTGTTTAATTATGTACTGCTGGGATCTTCTGAGCATATAATGTGATAAATTCAGCATTGCCAATTTAGGGTGATTGTTTGCCTAAAATATTAAAAACTAACTATAAATGAGAAGTTAGTGTAATTTGAAAGAAAAGCTTACAGCTTTGAAGAGAAAGCGCACTGTGGTTAAACTACCATTTCAGCCACAGACTGTGATTATTGAATATGCTTATAGTAGGCTTCATTTTCATTAGTAGAAGCTTTAGAGCAATAATTATCCACAACTTCATTGGTAATGCCAAAGCTATCAGAGAAAGTTTTGTATTTAGCTTTCAGTATTTTTTCCTTCTTCTCTTCTCTTCTCTTCTCTTCTCTTCTCTTCTCTTCTCTTCTCTTCTCTTCTCTTCTCTTCTCTTCTCTTCTCTTCTCTTCTCTTCTCTTCTCTTCTCTTCTCTTCTCTTCTCTGCTCTGCTCTGCTCTGCTCTGCTCTGCTCTGCTCTGCTCTGCTCTGCTCTCCTCTCCTCTCCTCTCCTCTCCTCTCCTCTCCTCTCCTCTCATCTTTGTCTTTCTCTTTCTTTCTTTTTCTTTTTTGTCTTTCCATCTTTCTTTCTTTCTGTCTTTCTTTTCTTTTTGTCCATCTTTCTGTCTTTTTATTTATTTATTTATTTTTTTTTTTCCTTTTGCTTGCTCTTCTGGCCTTGCAGTCAGTCGTTAGCATAAAAGTGATGGGGCAATTAGCTCCTGATGCAAATGCTACTGCTGACATGTCTAAATAAATACAGAGTAATTACAGACTAGCTATCCAGAACTGCAGTTTGTCACACCTTTTTTATTCAACTTGACTTGCAGAAGTGACATCACTGCTGCTGTACTAAACGTGCACCATAATAAAAACCAGACTGTTGCTGTTTGCAGAATGGGACCTTAACTCTAGTTTGCCCTTTTGCTATTGTGTCTGGAGTTGACAATGGACGTAATGACTGTGTTGAATCTTGTGAAAATTTGAGCCATCACGTGAGACTAAGTGAACACACAGACCAGAAACCAGTCAGAATTGGGCAGTAAAAGCAGATGTTCCCAGTCTGAGCACCAAGCTCAGAGAAACAAAATGAACTATTTCAGACCCAGGTGCAAAATTATGACACTGCTATGGGCAAGAGCAATGTGTGCAGCCTGAAACCACAGCTTCCCCTGACCATTTCCAGCATATAAACTCTGCTCTCAATGGGAGCACCTGTGTCAGGACCAATGAGGAAAACAGATGTGTATTGCAAACACCTACTGGTGTTTGTTGCTCACTAGGAGCATCACCCAAATTGACACAAACATGCAAAAATGCCTGACCATAAAGTTACTTAAGAACAATTGCCTTTTGTCCATTAGCCTAATGGTTTGTGGGGAGACTAAAGTCTATAAAAATATTTATATTCATAAAAATTAAGCATCCAAGCTGCCACTACATTTTCTCTGCAATGAGTTTTTAACATTTTGGAGGTTAGTCCTTTTGCAAAACCACTCACTCCACAAAGGTATAAAATATGGCTCTTAATGGAGATAGTACATTTACTCAAGTGCATTAGACAGTTCTTCCTTCTCCTTCTCTTCCTGTTTGATTGGCAGCCAGAGATCCTAGATGTAACGCTATAGGAGATATTGTTTATAGCCGAAGCAGCAGGATCTGGCACCAGAGAGGACTCCACAGGCACTTGTGTTGATGGTGGCTTTGCAGTTGCCTCTGGGTCTTTCATGTGGCTGGGCTGATGAAAGCTATCTGGGCAGTTATATGCTCTTGGAAACCATTTCTTTTTCCATTGACATTTTAAATGCTTGTGGTGATTAACTGTTTGTATGCAGAGAATTTTAAATCCTGCACCACAGTAACTCTGCAGAGGCTGTTGGCACATAGTGTGCATCTATATTTCTCTTTTCTGCCTAAAACTCCTTTCATGTGTTAGTGCAAACATTTGTTTAACTGTATATTTGTAACTGCATATTTGCAGTGCTTCAGCTCAGAGGAAGGAAATCTGAGGCTCTAGATACAACATGATGTGAGCTATTAGTCGTGGTTTCTGATCCCCACCCCTGAACTAGCATGGGGGTTCCATTCTGCGCATCTCAAGATGAAAAAAAAAAAGGAATGAAAAAAAAAAAAAAAGACAATTTAGGACATCAACCAGGAACCTTGTTGAATTTTTCCAAGCAGCAGAGTAAAGCCATGAGTAGGCCATGTTTTTTTTTTTTTTTTTTTTCTCATCTTCTGCTTGTTTCTTGCTTCACACACAGTTCAGTAAGGGGAAAAAAAGTTAAAAAGGGTTCATGTTGGTTTAGTTCCCACAGGGATTTTATACTGGATAGTCCATCTAAATGTCTGGTGCATGCTACTGCTTAGTGTTTTCAGAGATTGTCTGCAGGTTCAGATACATACATTGTCTTAGTAAAAAAACACAAGGGATACACACTTTTGGAAAAAAAAATCCCAAACACAGAGCTTTTCTTGGTCTTCAAAGTATCAGGAGTTCCAGCCTCTGTTGTACTCAATGAATGTATTTCTCTGCTTAAATATTAAATTAGGCATAAATCTATGTAGGATTGAAGAGTATATCTGTTCAATAAACTTGTCAGCCAGTAAAGCAACCTCATGGAAAACAAATGTTTTGCTCTTCATGACACAAAAACTTTTTTTTCTTTGTAATTATATTTTAAGATGTGAAACCAGTAGTTTGTGTATTCCAGGATGTATTACATATTCAAGAGTCTTTAGAGATTTTCTTACACAAATACATGTTTCATTTTGAAAGTATGTTATTTTACATTTTACCATTAATTTATTTAACAGTAAAATTAAATCATGATTAATATTACTATTTCCTATTGATTTATGATGTTTGTTGTTTTTTTTCAACTGAAAAATATTGTTACAAAAAGTAAAATACATGACCTTCGAAATCCACATATCTAACAAGTGAAAACACAAGATTTACTCATCACTAAGTCTTTGAACAATCTCTATGCGAATATTGTGTTTGTGCCTTTGAAACTGAAATCATTCTTGAAACAAAACTTTATGGTACATAAAGTATGGCTTCACCAGAAGCATGCTGTAGATTAAATCATGTCAAAAGGATCCATAAAATGGAGTCTGTGCTCTTTAGTGATGCTGAGCATGCACCCCCAACCCATGCTTTTAAAGTTGATAGGCCAGAAAAAGTTCAGAAAAAAAGTTAAGTTCCTCTTACAAAACTCAGAATAAAGATAGGTAAAATAAAAAGGAAAGAGGAGTTCCATGCACTTGTTCAAAACTTCTTCCATTAAAATCACTGTAGGGTGTTCAAGACAAATGTTTCACTGTATGTTGCAGGCTTGCATTGGCTCTGAAATCCTGGAAAAAATCCTGGTTTGCTGTATGTGGTAGATAGTTTATGGCAAGCATCCTGAATTCTTCCTGTGGACCTGCTGCTATCCGTCCATTTCACTGGAAACCAAGGCTGCTTCATTTCCGCTACAAGTGATATAATGGAAGGAAAGGGAGGGTGAAACATTGGCAGGCAAACACATTGAAAAAAGTACTGGAAAAATACATAGAATTTTGTTGTTATTTCTCCATACAGAATTGCACTTTGCAGGTCTCTCTGAGCCTTTGAGCAGGCTTAAATGTAGTTAAGATGCATGCTACATACTGATCTACAAAGGAAGGACCAGAGCTTTGCAGGGCACAAATTTATTTTTACAAAAATGCAGTAGTCATTTAGCTTATTGACATTCTCTTACTTTTATTTATTTTAAAAAGTACTTACTTTCAAACTGAGCAGCTTCTCCACCTTGTAAGCATTATTAAGACATTTAACTGCAAGAAACCAAGTAATTTTTTTAGCTAGGTTTTACTATGACCCATTTGTAAAGTCCATGGAATCTGTAAAACTTTAGTATGTTAGATCAAGCTTCTAGTGTAACTTTAAACAGAATTCCTGCTAACTTTAGTGGGTATTCTGCCTGAGAAAAGACTTGGGCTGCAATCTAATCACTTACTAAAATTCAGTCAAAACCTTGTAAATTATCATGATACTAAAATATCAACAATATAACTCCAATGAAAGAGCTATAGGAGATAATGTTTGCAGAAAAAATGTTGAATTCATTGAACCATTCCATAGAAATCTATTGTTTCCAGTGATGTTTTGTTCTGAAAAACAGAAAGAAATATTTAATAATAATAATAAAATATAGTAATAAATATTATTATTAATATTGGAATTATTATTATTATTAATAGTAGTAGTAGTAGTATTGGGAAAGTCTATTTAGGCTCTATTTGAAAGACATTCTTTACCTTTTTGTTTGTATCCTAAGGTAATATTTGTTTCAAAAGAATTAAAAAAAAAAAATATATATATATTTTATATATTATATATATATATTTTGAAAAAAATATATTTTATATATTATATATTTTTTTCTGTTAATTTCTATTGAATTGTATTTTCTTTATGTTTTAATATTTCATTTTACTACTGAGATTGTTCTTAAGTAACATAAAATATATAAAAGATGCTTTTCAAAAGATAAGGTCTCAAAACTACAATTTCCTATCTCTTGGAAATCTCAGTGGAAATTCCTGGGAAAATCAAGGTCCCTTCTGGTTTGAAATTTTCTTTTTAAAGTACCAAATTTAAGTTTAGTTTTATTTCATGTAAGTTTAAGCTGTTAATTTTAAAGTTCAGACTTTCAATCCCGTATATTTTTGTTGGAGATATGGTATCAATCCATCTACTTAGCATAATCTAACTTAGAAGATCAGAGACCCAAAGAGGCTAAGACATTCTTCTTCTGTGTGTTTCTTAATCTGTCTGTGACATAATAGCTCTTCATATATATATTGTCATTTGACTTTGCCTTCACTTTTCCTTTGGTGGTAACAGAGTCTAGCTCCAAGTAAAATTACACTGTCCATCCAAACTACAACTTGATTTCAGGTCGAACCTTTTGTACTGCAGAAATTAAGGTGAATTTTATTTTCAGTACTGCTGAATATTTTATTGTCATAACTCTGTATAAAGATGATGGGTGTCTGAAAACTTTTGTACATTTTTTGCTGGTTTCTACTGAATTATTTTCCAGAATATCTCCTTGGATTGCAAATTATTCTGGGAATTTATTTTCATGTTTCATTTGAAGTTCTATATTCTTTCCATCAAATGCAGTGGTACTAAAACTCAGCTGTATTTTTTATTCTGTCTCCAAGAAGACAGTAACCTTCATAAGGTTTGGATACAAACAGGATAGAGAGGTATCTAAGGGAGGCTGTAATGGAGCTTTTATGCTCCCTTATGCATCAGTGTATATATGTTTTGTTTTGTTTAAAAAACAAAACAAAACAAAACCACAAACTTTAAATTTTACTGTCAGACTGTGCTTCTGTGTAAATCAGTGGATTATGGTCAAAGCTTGTATGTAGTCTTAGTTTGCTTCCTGTTGTCATGGAAACTAAGACTGTATACAAAATGCACAATATGCACTGTGCAAGTTATTCCTGGTATACATGGAAATGAGAACTCTTTTTAGTCAAAAAATGTCCTATATAGTAAGCATAGAGAGGAAGTTTCTTTCTTTCTTTCTTTCTTTCTTTCTTTCTTTCTTTCTTTCTTTCTTTCTTTCTTTCTTTCTTTCTTTCTTTCTTTCTTTCTTTCTCTCTCTCTCTCTCTCTCTCTCTCTCTCTCTCTCTCTCTCTTTCTCTTTCTCTTTCTCTTTCTCTTTCTCTTTCTCTTTCTCTTTCTCTCTCTCTCTCTCTCTCTCTCTCTCTCTTTCTCTCTCTCTCTCTCTCTTTCTCTCTCTCTTTCTCTCTCTCTTTCTCTCTCTCTTTCTCTCTCATTCTCTTTTTCTCTCTCTCACTCTCTCTTTCTCTTGCTCTCTTGTTCTCTCTCTTTTGCCCTTTTTTCATTTATTTCTTTCTCTCTTCTTACTATTCTTAATGGAAATACATTATTTCCAAAGGCACACTCTCTCATAGAATAGTAGGCTTGCTTTTTGTTCCTACTGACTTCCTTACAAGATTAGAGTTAAGGACACGTCTTGCTTATTTCACTGTGAAGTTTTGAAGAAGTTATTCAGCTGTGGTGAATCAATTCTCCTGATCTTCAAAATAAAGGGAATAACATCAGAAAATATAAGACACTACAAAATCATAAAAAGAAACAAAACTCAAACCCCAGAACATCATTGACAGGTCAAATATCATTACAGCTGACATGGCTTAACATGTTACCGTTGGTCTGATGTTAAATAGTCTGGCATTATAGACCAGTTATTTCAAAGCAGCCTGATCGTGATATACATGCAAGGCACTGTCCAGATCTACTTTTGTAAGTTATTAGTCAGGACTAGTGAGCCATTTCATTGCAGAGTTATAAAGAGCATTTCTGATCATGATTTCATTTATAGTTGATGAAGAAAGATAATCACAAGCATAATTTTAGAACCTACAATAAGCAGTCTCAGTGCAGACGTTTTCCTTTTCACTGGTGTAATATTGCTCATTAGAGCTGGGCTGCTGAACTGGGTAGATTTTTTTACAGTCATGACTGTTCTGGTCATGAGTAGTGACTGATTGTAAACAGCTGATCATAAAGAGAGTGGAAAGCAAAGCAATATGAAGTTGTATACTGATTTGAAATTTCCATGAAGCATTGCATTAAAAAACAGGGTGAACTGAGTGTATCTAATTATGTGGGTCTGAAATTGTTGAAATTGTTTGTCTTATCTCTAAATTGTGGTTTGGATGTTTATATAATGAAATCTATGGCTGACCTAAAAAAAACCCAAAAACACTTTAAAGGTATAATTGTATATTCACCCTGTGTTTAGAAGGTGCATTGAAACCTAATTTAGAAAAGTGTGTTGCCATCCTAGTTGAAGTTAATTAATCTGTATCATAGTCTGAGATGTTCCCATCTAGATAACACTAAACATAGGAATGCAATTCTTTAAAATCAACTTTCTAACTGCGTTGTGCTTATTGTTCTCAAATGCCCCTGGGAATACCAGTCAGCTGACAGTTCTGTCCCCAGAGCTGTAGTATTTCTTCCATCCCACTGTCTTTCCTTTCAGAGTTGCTTCTGACATTATTCCACTTTTATTGGACTTGCTGCAGTCAAAGCAAAGTGAGTTTGGAAAAAAACAATTGCCAGTGAGAAGAAACAACATTTTCAGGGAAAAATTAACCTCAGGCTGACCTGTCTGGAGGTGTCTTTGGAAGTGGATGCATCGTTCCCTGATTACTATAAAGTACAGTACACAGCTAGTTCAGACTGAAGTGTTTAACTTGTAGACATGTAAACCCACTTGAAAAGTTCATCAGAAGTAGTTCTGCTCCAAGTGGGATGCCCACAACTAGCTAAATCTGCATGTGTATATATGTATTTAATGGCATACTTTTCCTCCTGTAGTATCTATACATGCTGTCTTTTAGACTACAGAAGCTCTAGGGACAAAACACCTAAATGCCACTACATTTATGCTAGTAAACTCCATGGGCCAAGGACAATTCTCTGGCCCTTTGGACGAGTGGCATGGCACAATTAATTCACCTCAAACAGAGTGGCCTGATCCACAGCAGATAAAGAGAGTAGTCTTTGGCCATTGCCATTCCCTGAATTGTGCCCAGTCAACACACTGGTGGGCCCAGGCCATGGCCGTGACTCAAAATGCAACAACAGATGTACACTATGGAGAATCATGGACCGGTGCTTGAGTCCACGACCCAGACACTTGTAATTTTATATTGTATAGGCTCTGTTGCTTCATAGATAGATTCTGTTGTATATAGGCTATAATGTTTTTCCAATAACTTGAAATTTCCTGAAATTTTGAAGGTCAACATTTCACATGAAATGGGTCATTTCTTTCCTATTCTCCAGTTGCCAATAGAGGAGTTGAAGGTCCCCAGGTGCTGATGCTCTAAAGAAGTTTGATTTCTTAGCTGAGAACAGGAATGATTGCCTTTCCCTAAGTTTCATTTTTAGGTAAATTACCACCTTCTGAAACTCTCCGTGGTTCTTCAAATCCTCAGTTTTAGAGCAGTTGGTATGGCGCTTTCTGAAAGGGAGAAAATGCTTGTAAGTCACCTGAAAGGTCTTACTTCACTTTATTCTGGTTAATGTCATGGTGCCTTGGCTCTTGAGCCTGTGTGAAATAGCCCATCTGTACTGGTGTTCACTGAATAATTATGTACTGATGTCCCTCTTTTATCGTTCCTTCAATTTCATGTGTCTTTCTGTTCATGCAAATACTGCTATTCTGTAACCAGAACTCGTTTGGCTCAGCTCATTTTCACTTTCTAACTTCTGTTGTTCTTTTTGCCCCTCAACATCCCATTGGCACTATTTTCACCCTGCTCTGAATATCTCTCTACTGATTCTCCATCTGATATAACATAGCCTTGCTTCTTCTGATTTTCTTCTGATGCAGCAAGATTTTGCTTTGGCTGATTTTATTCTAGGATTATGGAATAGCAGGTTCTTTACAGATATCTCTATTCTCATCCTATATTTACAGGGCTTTTGATTCTATTGAATATTTAATATTTGCTAAAGTCCACATTGGAAATGTTGAAAAAAAGGTTAAAATATGTTAATAAACCTAGGAAAAGTACAGAGAAAAGGTATGCTAAAATGCTATTCATATATCATAAAACATTCTTCAACAGAAAGTAGGTATAAATGGAGATAGATGCACAAAACTGATTGTCAGTTTTATGCCTAAATATTCTGTGGTTGAACCTCTTGCTTTATCCCAGTTTAAAAGTATGCTGTAGGTTTCATTAGAGAGTGTAGAAAAGATTGCGGATTGTTTTTTGAAAGACATGTTTTATTAGACTAAATGATTTATCCCTAAATGAATAGGATTATGTTCTTCCATGGGAAGAAAATCAAATTCTTTTACTTTATACTGGTGATGCAGGTAGAGATTTCATATACCAGTATTTATGTAATTAATAGTTTTACACATTTAAGCCAGCACTTTCTATCTTTGATGAAACCATTTTTAAATATGTTTCTTTCCATTTTCAGTTAGGCACAGTTTTCTGAAAAACTGTCAGTTTCTGTGGTCTGTATGACTGATTAAAGGACCTTCCTAAATATAATTTCAGGCATTAATGATAAATGAGTACTATTTCTATCTGGTCTTTCACAAGTTTGAGTTATTTCAAGCAATTAAGGTACCTAAAACTCTACCTGGCTTCTCCTAGGACCAAGTTATTTAGAGAAGAGGCTTTAAATCAAGTGAGTTTTGGAATAGTTCTTACATTGCACATACTCTAATGGTCTTTCTTAAGCTTTCCTTACTAATTTTTCTCTAAAAGACAGAATCCATCTCAGAACATTTCAATATGAATACACAGCTATCAAAAAACATCCGTGCTTTATCAAGAGCAATGTTCCACATTGTTTTTCAAGTTTGGGGGTCTTTATGCTGTCCTTAATGATAGTCTCACCTATATTAACAGGCACTATGAATTGGATTTGGGATTGCACTGTGCCAATGTACAAAGTTTTGCTGGATGTGAAATGAGAATAGAGAGAAACATAAGCATACCTCATTTTCTGCAAAGACAAGATTTAAGTAAATTGTTTGTCTCCTCCTTCTGTGGCGAGAATCTTTAGCTTTTGCCTCCTGTTTACCGAAGCCATCTTCTGAGCCACTAACAATTTGAGTAACATCTACTTTTTAATTAAATGTTGTAGCATTTAGGAAGATGCATGCTAATCTGGGCCCCAGATCTGCAGCCCTCAGCTTTACAAGATGCTGCTCCAGCAGAGGCTGTAAAGCCCTCGATAAGAGGGGCAGGGAGCAAGGTGCAAGTCCCACAGCGATAACCTCCTGACTCCAACATTATAGGTCTTTCGGCCGGAATTGAGTTCTACATCTTCCTCGATTGGTTATTGTCACAAATGAGTAATGGATGCACCCTGCCCGTGTCCCCAGGTACACCAGCCAGTCCATCAGGCCATCGGGAAGCACAGCTGCCGGCCGCGGGGGCAGGCAGATAACAGGCAGAGCCCCAGAGAGCTGTTAAAGGCGCTGGCACCACCGGTGCATCAGCCGAGCACCTGCAGCTCTTCTGAATAACTACCTGCCCGCCGATGCTCCTTGTTCTGCTCGGAGTGGGCATTAATCAAGCTGCTCCCTGGGCTAACGTCGAAGACCAGATAAAGCCACGCAAACAAATCAAAACCAGGGAGGCAGCTGGAAAATGCACAGCATTCTGGCTGTGCTTGGGTTGTTTTGTTCTGTTTTAGTTTTTTATTTATTATTTTTATTTGCATGGTGAAAATACTGTAAATGCCCTGTTCATGCTGGGGAATTACTGCTACAAATATATATATGCATACACACATATGTATCTATGTATATAATATATAATTAAGCCTTGCAAAATTGTCTAGTTACCAGCTGAGCAGCAAAATGCACTTGCCACTTTTTTGCTGTCAGTGATGAAAACAAAAAAAATGGTATTTTAGAAAACTCACCAAGGAGTTGGTTCATGCTGACTGAGAATGGAACAAATTGTTAAGTGAGATCATGTTTTAATTTATAGTGTATTCTTTTGAAAGGGGTGTGAGTTGCATCTCTGACACTATTGTAAAGGTTTGACTAAAGGTTTTCTAAAGCATATGTAATAAAGTGAGTTTACGTCAAATGTCTCCAATAAATTTGAAGGTTGTCTCAATTTCCTAATGTATCTACCTCAGAAAAATGGTCCATATGTCTCACCTGAGGTGAACATTTGTAGTTTTACATTGCCTAATGTAACAATATCATTCACTACATTTTAGGAAATTCTGTTTTGTTATCATGTATTTTCACGTTAATTCTTGGCATAATAGTGATTTGTAATGCTCAAGAAATATCTTCCCAAAATGTATTGTTAACCAGAATTCACATTGATGCCAGATTTTCTGAAGAATGTGACTTCTGAGTAATCAACTAAATACGTCAACCATTTTTCCAAAAGTGATCAGAAGTTAATGTGTCAGAGAAAAGCAGTAGATGTGCTCCTTTACTATCTCATCCTGACTATAACTTTGTCTTTAGTTGTAACTATATCCCTAATACTACATTTCTGTAGGATTTTAGTTGTCCCACTTTGGACAACTGAACTTCATGGAACTTCATAAAACTTTATAGAAGGCATAGAGTTCACAGAAGACAGAAGACATAGAGTCCATAGAAGGCATAGAGTCCAAGCCTGAACTTCATAGAAGGCATTATGCAGCACTTTGTCACCTGGAAGAATGCAGCTACATTATAGAGCAGAAAACACAACTAGTATTCTTCTGGATGCAAAGGGCAACCTGCTCTAGGGAACCTGCTTTGGCAGGGGGGTTGGACCTGATGATCTCTTGAGGTCCATTCCAACCCCTGCAATTCTGTGATTCTGTGAACTGATAGCAGGCGGACAAAAAAGCTTTGTCACCACAGAGCTCCCTGATCCCCTCTGCAAAGCTTTTCCTTTTTGGCTGTTTTCTCAGCCAAGCGATATTAGCAAATACACAGAATTTTGCTCACTTTTGTTTTCATAGTTTTACCTAGTGATGCCAAGGTTGTATGAAGAAAGGAGGGAGTACTTGGATTATGAGTGAGGAGGAGGTAGGAGTCCACAGAGCCATGTGAGGTTTTAGAAGGGGAGTTAGGGGTAAGTAGGCAGAAGCTAGAAAGGCAGAAACATGAAGGATGAAAGAAAGGGAAACTGTTGCAACATACCAAAGGAATAGCGTATAAGCTCCCATTAATTTGAGGTTTCACTTAGAAGTGCCAAATACAAATCTGACTTAATTCACTATGATGATATATATAATGCTGCTAATGGCATAGGAGCACCTTTTTCACCTTTTAATTTTTTCCCTTGTTAAGCATTTCAGTGCAACAAGTTGTGTGCATGTTCTGGTGAGCAAACTGAAACAAGGAATTGATAGCTACCCTCAGAGATGCACATCTTTCCATCAATTCACCTAGAGTGACCATGTTGTTATTCAAGGTGCCTTTCCTACCTAATGAAAAGGTAGGAAACAGAGAAAAACTGTTTTGAGATGTGCTCGGCATCTCTATGACAAAAGCAGAGAGAGAACCCAGCTTTCTGGTGCACTGCTCAGGGTATGAACCACGAGATTGTGAAACCCCTCCTGTGGACACTTAATCCATTCTCTATTCTGCACGAGACACGGAGCTCTTCAAATAGCACCTTCCTTAATTGCACATTCAAGTTTTGAGCACCAGCTACGTTTGGGCATCAGAAAGTCTGGTTATTGGACCAGGCTACCTAAGATATCCTCACATTTTGTATATCAAATTTAGCTTAACTACAACTTTAGGCTATTTATTTTTATGAGAATGCTGCTGTTCCTCTTCATCCTGGCCCTTGTCCCCATTAAGGAAGATACTGTGGAAAATCAGACCAACTTTGTTCAGTATGTAGGCTTAGGGTTTGATCGTGCTCCCAATGGAGTCAACAGAAATATTAATTTAAAGCTAATAGTCTGATATTCCAAGTATAACACAGTAAATTATGATTGTAAAATGGGGTAATGATTTATAAGAACACCAAGTATTCTGAAAGAGTTGCATGTACATTTAAGAGAATACATCCTACAAGCAAAAAAAATAAGTAAAATGGAGAATGAATCATGTCAAACCCAACTTTCTTTTCCAGGAGCTATATAATCATATTGAGATTGATCCAAAACTATATTATCATCTTTCCATTAATTTGGTTATTTTTTAATCAAGTCTGTGCTAAGAAAAAGAAAAATCCTCTAAAATTAATCTAGATTAATCTAGTTAACTAAGTCTTGGAAAAGAAACCCCAAGGGAAAAAAAAAAAGAAAAAAAAAAAGAGAGGTCTTGTGAAACTTCTCATCAGTTCCCAATAGTGAAAGTGGACCACTTACTGGACCTGAGCAATGATTTGTGGTTAAGGCTTATAAGCCACTTAGGTTTTCTGGAAAACATTACCCTGGGAATAGAAGGGAAAATAAGTACAAGGGGAAATCTCAGAACGTGCCCTGTTTGGCAAGAATTTTTGTTGAGCATGCTGCCTTCCTCATCAGAAAAATATCAACATGTGAAACATTATTTTCTGCAGAAGGCTTTATAGGGTATTCTTAATACTAAATGCTTTTTCAGAGCATATGTAATTGTTGTTCTGTGTATTGTCTCTGCAAAGCGTGTTTGTTTTAATGTTTGACATATGCGAAATTCAGCTTTGCTGGTTATATTACAATCTTAAAATAATAATAATGTTTACCCCTGCAATGAATTCACTTTTTAGAGTTTGCCATTGCCTGGGTATTAACCTCTCTCGGCTGTGCTTGAAGTGCTGCCACACAGAAACAAAGTTCTTGTTAGAATTTAAGATGCAAGGATCCATTTCTGCCTAACAATCTTCTACTCCTGCATTCCCTGAAGTGTATCCCATCTGCTTTTGGGAGCTCTCATTGCAATATGCAGTGATTGCAGGATAAGCACACCATTTTCCTGTCAATACTTTCCTATTAGCCTCCTGGATCCATACATCATCGTCTTGCTGGCCTGCAGTTTGCTTATCTTTGTCTCTGAGGCTGCCTTTGATTTATCTAACACCCAGGTTAATGAGGCATGGAGCCCAGGGTGGCTCCAAGGATAATGCACTCCTGTATAAAAATGCTTAAGGAAGGATCAAGTGATAATCCATTCTAGACTAAAAGGCCTAGCTCTTCAACAAATGTTGTATTTCTTAATCGCTAAGCTAAGACTATAATAGCTCCCTGTTAAGCTACTGCCATCAGTAAAACTATACACGCTAACTATATGAAATTTACAAAAGAAGTGAAAATTAGATTTTAATTTGTGTTCCAAAAAAGGCAAAAAAAAGTTCATTTCTTAGGAACAGTTATCACCATTATTTGACAGTGTTCTTATGCAAAAATAAGTTAGCTTTAATATTTAATTTACAGTAATAGTTTTATATTCCCTCACTGGGACCTATGTTTTTCTAAAGACAAAAATAACAGAAGCTAGAATGTTACTGTGGCAAGGATAAATCAAACTAGCTATTTCAATAATGGAGGTAATTACAAAGTGTATATATCTGAGATGTACTGAGTGGTTAGGGGTTGTTTAATTAACATAAAAATTTCAATATCATCAGCAAGTGTGTTGGTATCACAAAAGCACTGTTAAAAATGCATCTTAAAATAGTTATGCCTTTCTCTGTTCCTAGCTAGTACATAAGGCTAATATACTTTTGCTTCCCATTTCTGCTAATTACCATCTTACACTGAAATATATTAATGAAAGCAAGGTGATGCTACAAGTAAGCTTTCAGAGACGTATTTATTTGTTTATTTTTAAAGCTCTGTACTGCATATTATTCTGATGTCTCTTTTGTTTTGTTTTGGTTTGTTCTGCTTGGTTGATCTTCATATTATGAATCTGCTACAGGCTCCTGAAATAGGCGTAATGTATAACCATTTAGAAAATGACATAGCACCAAATAATGGGATCATTCCTATGGGATGCCATGGTCATATTTTGGAGTAAAAGCCACACACAAGCAAGGCTTTTGCCAGTTGGCCCACCACAGCCCCAAAGGACTTGACCCAGGTAATAAGTCCTTTACTGGTCACTAACCTACATTATTGAGATTTAGTTTGGATTTTAATGACATGACATTGTTAGGGGTTGTTATTGAGATGTAAATGGTCTTCTGTTGGGTTATTTAAGACGCATGAAGGACCTAATTTAGAATGAAAATTAGTTATTGATTATTCCAGCAATTAACAAAATAAATTTTAGCCCCTGTATTAACATTTTCAGAGGTCTTTAACTATTTTTTGTTGTTGTTGTTGAACCGGAACTGAGCAGCTAAATTAGTTCCTTAGGAATCTTGAAGGTATTTTGGTAAAAAAAAAAGCAAAAAAAAACAAAACACAAAGTAAAACAATGCTACTGCATTCTTTATCATTGTCTGTTTTAAAAGTCATTTTTCCTCTTTTATTTATTCTAAACTGCAAGAGTATAAGATGCAGCTGTATGTACAGTTACATACTGCTTCACAGTTTCTCTAGTACCAAAGATGAATTCAGAGCACATTAAAAAGTGAAATCTTCATCCTGTTTATTTCTTTAACTTTTTGAAACTTTTGTTACTAAATTAACATAATTTGTCATTTACAGAGTTCAATATCTCTATTTGCATTACGTTCCTTAGTACTTCAGATCTACCAGCTTACAAAGATCCAGAGACAGGAGGCAGCCTTTTCAGATGCCTGTTGTTTTTTAATAGATGCCTCTTAATAACATTGGTAGTGCAAATTTGAAGTAAATACATTTCCTATATGACCTATACTGGAAAATATATTAATTAATGCCTGGATATTTTAACTGGAACACGTGTTTATTGCATTTTTCATATGCAATACAGCTGAGAAATCTTTAGAGGCTGTAACACATACCCAAGAGATGCTACATACTTGATTTGGCAGCAGAAATCAGAAAACACACTGTGTAAATATATATTTTTCACTAAGTCAGCTTAGTTCACTCTTTTTCTCTTTCTATCTTGTCCGGCTAATGATGCCCAGTTTTAGGCACTAAGCTCATGTTTTGTAGTTATAATTTCACTATTTGGGCCCAATGACTCTTTAATGTATAAAATGCTCAGTCAAAGAAATTGGTGCAGGCATTTTGACTGGACTTTTCTGCTGGAAACTCATTACTTAATGTGTTATCTCTCAATGGTACTGAACTCACTGAAACTAATACTGTGATCACGTGCCGTCTTTTGTGATCCTGTATCATGTTAGTATCTCCTACAGTTCAGATAATATTACCTGGAAAATTAGCTGTCTACCCACTGCAATTTGAATATGGCTTTCAGGAGACTTTTTCACACAGATATGTTTCAGTTTAAAAGTCTCTTTCTATAAAAATAGCAGCTAAGAGCAGAGTGTTGGCAGTTTCTACCATTACCTTTCCTTGAACAATTCCCTCTGTCTTATCACGTATGTTTTTCTTCTGCTCTCTCAATCCTGCTGTTCAGATGCAGGCAAAGTAACCACAGATTTCAGTGAGTTTTATATGTGTTCTTATGAATTCCTGTTGTCTGTTCAGTGTCTGAATCATCAGGAGGGATACTTAACTTCTCTTTCAAGACATGACAGACTGCATTGCCTCTCACCTTAAAAGACGATTTCAAGAATGCATGTTTATGGCTGCTTCCACGTCAGTCTCCATCCATTATGTGTATGATATCATCAGAGTTGATTTTTTTTTGTATGTTTGGGTTTTTGTTTGCTGATCTATCTGGCAAGAAATAAGTGGCAACTCCTGGTGCATTGCTTCATTATCTTTTCTAATTGTAGGGGTTAAATGTTACCTCCCATTGTTAGTATTTTGAAACATAGAGAACATATAATGGTATCAATATATGTTTAGATATAAAAATCATCAAAATAAAATCAGTATCACTCTACCCTTCTAATCCATCTTGAAGAACACTTGTTTTTTTAGATCAGAAAAGCAAGTGATGTCTACCAAAACATCCTCATAATTGCACCAAATATTTACTTTTAAGTGAAGAATGAGGTACATAAATATAACTCCTATGAATAAGTAGGCAATAAAGAGAAAACAAATATTTTAAATTTTCTTTATATATCACCCAATAACTATTGATTTATTCAGATATTCTTCCTCACACAGAGCTCTTCCAGCATATCTTCCAAACAGCAGCAGAGTTGTTTGTTTCAGATTCAAACAAGCTATATAGCTACCTGGTTTTTGTTTGTTTGTTTGTTTGTGGTTTTGTTGTTGTTGTTTTTTAAATCTACATGAGTTAGGAGTAATCAGCTGTATGGTAAGCGCAGAAAGACATGCAGCTTAAGACGTGAAAGGCACGCGAAAGAAGTGCCTATTTTTCTTCATTAATACATCAGAGAGTAAGGCAACTCAACTCTTAACTAAGATACCTGTAGGTCCTAATAGAATCATAGAACATCCTGAGTTGGAAGGGATGCACAAGGATCATCGAGTCCAACTCCTGACTCCACACAGCACCACACAAAAATCAAATCAGATGTCTGAGAGTATTCTTATTGAACTGTAGCAGGCTTGGTGCTGTGACCACTGCCCTTGAGAGCCTATATAATAAGGGTGGTATTTCTGGGCTTTTCAGACAAGGGACAGAGAGGGCTGGAGAAGTTTTCAAGATCTTCCCAGCAAACCCGTTCATGCTGTACTTGCAGAGGTCCAAGCTCAAATGCCTGTGCAAAGGATGAACATGGGACCGTCCTTCAGAAATTAAAGCAACTTCCAAGCAAAATGAACTTGCTTAAAAGAAAAAAAAAGTTTCAAACATATTTCATGATGCATCCACTAAGACAGTGGCAGTTCAAATTCACTGACTCTGTATCTCAAGTATCCCTCTAGCTGTAGGCCACATCTCAGAAGTGTGTATCCTTCAAGGGTGTTTTTCCAAGGGAGATTGGCTTCTGTTTTAGGACTTACATTTCTCTAAACAGATTTTCTAAAGAGCTTAACACTGCATTTCCATAGACAGCACTGGCTTCTCAACTCCACCAGACTGCCTTTCTTTTCAGATATGCTATAGTATCACCAGCAGCACATTTAGCCAGTCACCCAAAGCACACTTCCGTGTGTGTTTTAACCTCTGATATCAAGTAAAGATTATTCCCCTCAGACGCTCCTATGATGGGGATGTATATATTGTGCCTCATGCATATAGAAAAACGTGAGTTTGGATACAGGAATATGTGAGTAAATGCAGCTTTGTGGCACTGAATGCAGAGCATTATGGGATGGAGTTTACAGGTGAACAAGCATTATGAAATATATGTATGTGTCCAGCTTCCTGTTGATATATCATCTCATGGAGTTGAAGAGGAACATTCTTTCTCTTTCTTGAAATAACATCTGCTAAACAAAACAATTGCACCTACAAATATCATCTGCTACAACAATTTTAAGAGAGATTCGTGTATCTTGCATTAATAATAAATGTGAAGCAAAGCCTGATACTTTATTTTATAAAAATAAAACACATCAGTGTATACTCAAGAAACATTTATAATAAATGTCAGTTTCAGAAAGAAAAATCCTTTTTTTTTTTTTTTTTTTGAGTGTTGAAGGATTGTTTTGCTTTAATAACTGAAACAAAACAAAACAAAACAAAACAAAAACCACTTTGAATCCATGGTTTCTTTTTATGGGCATTTTAACTTAAGCTCTAGCAATTCTACAGAATTAACTCTATGCTTTATTGTTAACTAAGATGACTGATGCAGTTTGAGTAAGTGGCTGGCGTGGCCAATGACATCCAGGTGTCTGGCTAAGTTGAAAGGTGGCTAGGTAGATCTGAGTGGCTAAGGTGTCTCAGGTGCCTTTTTCTTGCAGTGCCACAAGCAGAGCTTGGATGCAGAAATGATTGCTTCTTGTGTGGAGTCTCTCAGGTGGCTGCACAGGCAGGTAATTGTTGTATGTGTAATTCTCATCTTTCCTGCTCCTTAGTCAGCAAGATGAGCTGTTCTGTTGACATTCCTGACATTGTTCTGGTCTATGGTGTTTTGTGTGTAACAGAAACACAAAACCTCATTGACTTTTTTTTTTCATTATAACTGTGCAGATTTATATAAAATATTATCAGTGAGTAATTACATATTTATATATGTATTCCACTGTGTGTGAGTAAATGCGATTCTTCATGCAAAACAGTGAACTGCAATGCACAATCTAGTGTTTAATTAGAATTTGGTCTAAGCTAAATATAGTGTGAATAATAGACTTAAATCCATAGAAGAGAGAATATCTAGTGGTAAGCTAACTTGTTGCTTTTATTGTTCCATCTATAAAGTAGTTTCAAAGCAAGAACATCCCTTGGAAAAAGAGACATCAATTTAAGAAATCCAGATCTTTAGTAGGCCATTTGGATAAGAAATTAGTCTCTCTAAGCAGCTTAACTCCTGCTTTTAGGGAAAAGTGCTGAATTCCACCCTGCCAACTGTCATGCACTGGAATTACCTTGTAATATTGTATTCCAGCAAATCAGTGGCTGAGCAAGTTCCCAGGCAGACACAGTTAAATGCAAAATGTTCACCACAGAGAAAAAAAGGATGAATTTGCTTTTCCATCACTAACAAGCAATGGGATCATGAAAGGGGAAGAGGGGAGCAACCATACACCCAAGCTACAGTCAGGTCTATACTTGTCTGACAGAGCTAGCAGTATCCTGGTGAGAAAAGGGTTAAAGGTATACTTATGCTAATGAGAATAAAGACATTTGCCAGCATGCTAACATCTACTGAAAAGTCTTCCATGGGAAATGTTAGTCTAAATGCTGGGATTTGGATGAACACAAACTTTGCAGTAGAATGACAATTTCTGAAGTCAGAAGGTGTTTTTCATAAGCTCTTCTTCCTTGGAAAATGTAACTTTCTGATATGTGACTGCTCCTTTATCAGCTTTTATCAGCTTTTCTGGTTTCCACCTATCTGGTTTAGCTGTTCTTTTACCATGGTTATTTGCATCTGAGGAACAGAAGGATAAGGGTAGCAAAGTCCTGAATTTGCCACCAATTAAACAGAAAAATACATATAATCTAAATTGTTGAAAAATGTGCTTCTAGCCAAAAAGATAAGGTCACACAATCTGTGAAATAATGAAGTCTTTATTCAATCCTTTCTCAAAAACAACAAGCATGCAAGTCATCAACAGATTTCTCTGAGTTAAGACTTACAATTTGTCCTCAACGTTGTTTTGTCTGAGCTAGGTGAGGAGGCAGAGAATAGTGGAAAGAGAAGGAATGGGACACTTTTCTTCTTTACTCTCAATCAGTTGAAACGGACTTATAAACACAACAGCCAAACCGAAAGAGCTGCAAATATCTTTCATGGTAATGTGGACATTTGTGTTTCACAAAAGAAGGATGTTTGAAATGTTTTCCTTTTTTCTTTTTCTAGCTGAAATAAAAATGAACGTGGGCATTTTTGTTAAAGGAGAGTTACATGCAAGAATTTCAGGTATTTGGTCATAAAAGAGATTTTGTGTTTTTATTTTCTCTTTCTTCTGCTTCTTCATTGGCAAAATCAAAAGCAAGAAAGTGATGAAATTGCAAGGATAAGGAGAGAGTAAGAGCAAAATCATGTTCCCTTCAAGTTTTCAGCTGAAAACAATTTCATTGATTTTTTTATTTACTAGCAGAAAGTTCTGTATATATGTGGTAAAGCCTCTTCCCAAAGATCTTATATCTGAAATAAGAAATATGTAGACAAAACACTCAGGAGTTTTTTGTTGTTGTTGTTGTTTGTTTTTTTTTTTTTTTTTTTTTCTCTTCTGGTAAGCTCCTTTTGCTCTAGAGTGATAATGATCCTTCTGTTGTCTATAAATAAGGGGTTTCCTGAGCATGCTGATATGGCTTGTTGCTTCTCTGATTCTGATTCTTTCTCTTCAAGTGTTTTTTTCCCTTCAGCTCCTCAATCATATGGATTTATATTAATGCAGTTTTTGAGAACCAGAGGACAAAGCCTACAACATGTAGTCAGAACATGGGGTTCAACTGTGCCACTGAGTGATGCTGGGCAGCTCTGCTAGCCCTGTGGCTGGGAGATCTGAGCTGCCAGGAGAAAATACCACTGTAGATAACACTGATTTTGACAGATATAAGATAATATTATGATGTAAAGATAAATCTGATAAATCTAATTTCTTCCTCACTTGTATCAGAGTAAAAATGTAAAACTTTATTTATTTATTCCCAGTTTTAGAGTTCCTGGCTTCTCTTAAACAAAGTTTGGATAGGGAATTTAATCATCTGCAATGAAATGCTGTGCCACAAAACTTTCGTTTTATTTCCCTTTTTCCATAATTACATTGTAGAGCATCTGTAAATGGGCATGCTCATCCTTTTTTCCTTCTGGTCCTTTTCTCTGTTTTCTTTAGAAAGGTTTAGAACAAGTATAATTTTTTGAAGATGATATTATTCTGTTTCTAGATATTAAAAACAACAAAAAGTGGACAGATCTAATTGATATATACATATATATAGAGAGAGACTTTTCTAACCAATTTCTATGTGCTTTCTTTTAGTGGATGAGTAGATGTACACAACAAAAATTGCACTCAGACAGAGCTGTTTTTTTCTAGGAGCTATGTGGACGCAAAATGTTAATATCCACAGTAGACATAAGTTGAAATAACAAAATCTGTGTCTGGATTAAATGGGCTGCCTCCTGGCAAAGTTAGTAGTCAGAGCAGGTTAGGAGCTGGAGCCATTATGCAGAATTACAAGTGTGAAGCAAACAATACAATGGATGTTATCTGTGGCACCGTATTACCTTAATATTCCCAATGGTTAAGATATCCATCTGATTAGTCTGAAGATGTCACATTATCTAGTAATGCCAAATATAGATTAAAATGAGGAAAGCTACAGACGTGATTGAACTGTGATAACATATGGTTTGTACTGTCATTGGCCTCTTAAGAACTTAACTTCCATCTGGGCTCTGTGTAACATAAGAAACAGGGATATCACATTTCCCCCATTTCTGCTTCTGGCAGGTGTGTGCTAGACACTGACTGCTAAATACTTTGTAATTAGTATGCCTTGGAGCCGTCGCTGTCATCTTACATCTGTAACTGGAGTGAGGGCACTGTTAGCATGACTGTGTTCATTTCTTTAGCGTCCCAAGCCTATAGACCTATACAAGGCAGCCTGAAGGATCAGTGTTTGATGCATGAACCATAGGCAGACCTCAGAAATGTATCTAATTATACCAGTATCTGACTGCACTACTGCAGCAAGATGTATTATTCATAGACAAAAATGAACTGCTATTCAAGGATAGAAAAACCTTACACATTCTGCCAGTTATAAAGTTCATTGTCTAATTGATGATTAGTTTGAGACAATCAATAGCTGAATTTTAGATTTTCTGAACTATCCCTGCACTATGTGAACTATTGCCATATTTTTCAGTGTACAATATGATATAGGTATTTTCTTTCAAAGTATATGAAATAGAGATAGAGAAGGGAAAAAAAGCAAGTTTAATGTTAAAGTTGAACAATTTTCTGGAAATGAGTGGTTGTACTTTAACCTCTGAATTCTTCACAAGATCCCAGGATTTTTTAGGAGCAGTGTGTGGGTGTTGTCATATTGCTTTAATTTGGTTAAAAAACCATAATTCTCCCTTGTTGAGGGTGTATGATTTAAAGCCACCATAATTCCTTTTTGACAAATAGGTAGGCTTTATTTTCTATTGGTTTAATCCACAGTACCTATTTTGAAACCATCTGTACTAATCAGAAGCCATGCCATGAATAGAGAGTTTAAGCAGCAGCCAGTCCACTTGCAAAGGCCAGAGGATGATTCCCCACCCACTTCTGAGATATGCAATGAAGGAGCTCTGATCCAGAGAGGAGGTAGGTCCCATTGGAGGATTATGACCTCTACTGGGTAATTGTTTTTAAAACAGAGAGGATTTTGTTTAAAACAGCTTTGGAGACACTTAATGGAGCAAGAATGTCTCAGAAGTAAATGGGTCCTGTTTAGTGCTTCAAATGTACCTTACACTTTACTCTGAAATCAATCAGCAGGACCTAAGGGCTCATATTGTGTGACTTGACACAATGCACACATCTTAACAATTAGATTACTACTTTTTTCACTTTTCTTCACAAATGTTTTACAACCAGAAGAATCAACATATTGCTTCTTCTTCTAACCACCACAGGATGTGGAATTTCCTCTTGGTATCCTTCCGTCCCACCTTACAGCTGAGATTTTGTCTAGCTGAAGAATGCAGCCCTGAATTAATTTTCCAAAGCTAATTAAAATGTTATCAGTAGCTGTTATCCCAGAGTTAATCCAACTGATTAATAAAATAAGCACTTTGGGGGAGATTTTGTCTGCCTAATTTTTTTCCTAAATGTTTTGGTGTTTTAATAAAGCAGCTTTCTTAAATTAAGTTCTTAAATATACACTAAGTAAAAATAAAAATAATAAAAAAGATTGTTTCTTAGAAAATCTGAAGGGCTCTCCTAATTGTTCTTAAACAGTAATTGCTTTATTTAGACATAAATATACCTCAATTAGGCACCTAACTTAGATGGATAGGATTCTTTTTTGGAAGCAGGATCTATCCTTCAGGTAGGATCAATTCCTCGAGGAGGATCAGTTTACCTGAGACCTCACATCTGATCACTGGAATGCTATACATACATGCAATGCACTGGAATGCTTTAGTTAATTAGATCAGATCCTGCTTTTACTCCCGAACTTACCTACTTCTATTTATCAGAAATAGTTATGCTTTTGTCTACATATAAAGAACCTGTTATCAGAAATCTATCTGTGCTTGCACTTTCACATGTCAAATCACTTCTTAAGCTTCACCTTGATAAACAAAATAGAAAGAGTATTTTTGGTCTCTAAAGCAGATTTTCCAGACCCTGATTGCCTGTGTCTGAAATGAGATGAGTGGTTTAGAATCAGGAGCTGGAAATTCTCACCATCTCTCAAGAGGTCACCTTTATCAAAAAGATATCTTTAATGTTTCTTAAATGTCTCAAAACTCAGAGTTCTTCAACTTGGGTAAGAGGAACTGGCATACATGCCTGTATATTTAAAGAATGCCTTGCATTAAATAGTCAATATTCATGTAAATGTCTGAGACAATGTCTGCCTGCAACCTGACTGTTATTAGGCAGATAAAATTGAGACGGATGCCAGACTTTTTTTGAAGTTGCGAAAGAAACATCTAGTAAACACAATAAATGAGAAAACAGTTCAAAGGAAATTCTGAATGTGGTGTGTAATATCCTTCAAATCACACTGATCATGGCAAATGGGATCAGGAAGAATAACAGGGTGTTAGCCACCAAAACTTTTATAGTACAGCTGCTTGAAGATATTTTCCAGAGAGGAAAGGCAGCATCTCTGCTCCAGTCTGGATTGAATTTCCTGTGCAAAGTTCTGACTTCATACAAGTGCCTGGGAGAAGTGAAAGAGTCAGAGGAAGAACCTGACCTAACACACTTCTGCATTGCCCTCTCAGGCACCTTAGCTGTGTGCATTGACTATAGAAATAAGATATGGGGATGGGACTGCTCTGAATAATCACCTAGAAGGAGTATCTCTCTTATTCATTATTGGATGGGCTGGTGATTTACCACCAGCCTGTGTAAAGGACATTGTAGAGTTGCACTGCCTAAGGCTACACTGTAAAAAGCATTGCATACAGTAAGCTGAATCCCTCTCAGATTTCCTATCTGTGTGAGTGAGGTGCTTCCCAGCTGAGATTCATCCCAGGTAATGAAGGGATTTTTAGCTAAGTTCACCTCTAGCCATCCCCATGTAGTGTATGGCAGGAGGCAGGCATCATTGGAGGTGATGCAGAACACCTCTCTGCTCTTAAAGTGGTCAGGAGAGCAGGAAGACTTCATTGCTCCCAGTCCCTGCACCTTGGCTAAGTTAGGGTCCTGCTCTGAACCATCTTATGCTGGAGATCTGTTTGGTGCAGGTGCATCACAGCAGATGATATAATGCAGAAGAGCAAATACTGGAGTGCTATAAGGCAGTAAGAGCAAATTGTCAGAGCTACATTTTCATTCAGGTATTGACATTTTCACTGTTTGTGAACCACCAGGGTGTCTGATCCCCAAATCAATCATATTACTAAGCTAGGAAGAAAACTCTTCTAGTGTATGGGATACATAAATCCTTAAAGAAAACTATCTTATGTAGGAAGAAAAGGTTTATTGATAATATCACTGTTCTGCTTTCTCTTTATTGATAATAAGGCACTATACTCCCCAGGTGACGTTTTCATCTGGGAGATAAATGATGATATAATATTTGGCTAAGTTCATATTAGTTATTCTTTCATTTATTCTTTTTCTTGCTTCTTGCTATTACTTTCTTCTTTCCTTGCTTGTAGCTCCTGCTTTTAAACTGTCTTTACTTCCTGACACTCCATGCTCATGGGAGTCCCTGCACTTTGAGAATACTTGACATTCAGGAAAATACACTTTGTATGTTAAAAATCAATGGTGACACAATATTTACAGCCCAAAGGCCAAACATTTGTGTTTCTTTATAGAGAGTAAGTGCTTGGAGACCAGCTTTGTGCTGCTAAGCTGTAGACATCAAAGAATAATAATACTGCTGTTTTAAACTCAGTGGCTTGAGTGGGTTCCAACATGGTTAAGTAAGGGACTAATTGATTTTATGGATACTGTTAATACAGAGATAGATATAAACATTATTATTATTATTATTATTATTATTATTATTATTATTATTATTATTATTTGCACTGGACTATGAACCAACTCTTTTTGTCTAAGACAAAAGCAGCTATTCTATGTTAAAATGTCCATATGATGTCTAAAATTACATAATAATACTTTTTTATTCTAACAAAAAGAGATGGCTTCTTTTAAAAAATTATTTTTGTTAAAATCAAAATTAATTCCCCCCCCCAAAAAAAAGAGACCCTAATGTGATATTGCTTTATCTCCTTCTTTCTGTTTATATAATAAATATGCACTATTTCTGAAGCCTTGGTTTTTAACTAAGAACTAAAATGAAAGCTACTTTAAATATTAAGCCTCTCTAGTACAAGAGATAGTTTGTCATTCTAGCACTGTTTATAGAGTTTTATATTCCAGACAAGATTTATAATGTCTTCAGTTGGCATATTTTACTCTAATAGGCTTAATTTTGGTGGGTAAGACAAAAACACTGCAAGGCATTTATTACATCATTAGAAACTGTACGATGTATCTAGGGAATGCAGTGTCATTTGGTTTGTACGTTTGACCCTGCTTGTTATTAGGTACACTTTACTAAATCAGCAGAAAGAGATAGGTCACTAACGACTATTACCAAGCTAATAATAATTATAAAGGGGGAAAAAGAAAAAAAAAAAAAGCTGTTATTGATGTTTCAGACATCATTTCATATATGCTGTTCCTGAGACACTGATTTGTGATTTGCATTATTAGGAGTGAACTTTCCTTGACCTGTCATTTAACATAAGTTTGACTGCTTGGCCAGATAGTTACATACCACCCTTTTAATAATGAAATTATTGCATTTAACTCTTTGAATGGATTTTGAAGTGATTCTGATTTCAGTTTACTTCTAGACTAAATTAAAAAGAGGAGATAAATTAGAAAAAATGAGATAAATGAGAAAAAATTCTTAATAGATAATGGGGAGGGAACAGCATACAGAATTTAAAGCATATTAAAAAGTTATATTATGTATGAGCAATACATGTCGGATGATATTTATTACTGTCTCTCTATCATTCTGAACTTAATACACATGTAATACATACAAGGAAGTGCAATGATTTCAGCAGGGCTTGTACGTTAAGTTAATTTTTCTACTGTGTCAGTGCTGAATGGTGCAACTAGTGGTTACCTTGCTGGTTGCAATAGTCACAATAACGCTGAATAGCCCAAAGTGTTTGGAAAGAAATAGATTGAATAGGTTTGTACTTACAAAGTTGTTCTTTTGAAACTTTTGGTATTATTCAGTCAGTAAAAGCATATCCTTCTTAAAAGATCTTTGCAATATGTATGTTGTTCCTAATTTTGCTCCATCTGGAAAGATCTAAACTCTAAGTCAGGGAGCAATACATCAGGTCTGTGATATGAGGCACAAATGAAGCAGAAGGTTTCTATTTGCCAGATTTAACAATGTGCCATGGCAACTCAGAATAAAGAAGTTAATGGGGACAAACATCATATCATTTATCTCCAGAATGTGGTGAAATCTCACAAGATCAAGGCAATCTTCACAAGGTGACACTTATTTTGACAGTCCCTAAATGAGGACCACTCAACATCAGGGACCTGTGGTCTCTGAACCTGAGAAAGAGGAACAAATCACCCTTCTCTCAATTTTGTACAAAATACAACACAGTTAACATGTTTATCTTAAATAGCTTGTTCCACACTCTGCAACTCTTGATCCAGAACCAATTGTTAGGATGACCATGGTGGTGGTAGTGGGAGCTCTGTGCTGGTGGTGACCAGGGCTTCACATGCCCAGCCATTTGCTGATGCGGGACTGGGGTAAGAGACCTGTGCTTGGCCTAACCAGACATTTCCAATCACAGAATCATAGACTGGTTCAGGTTGGAAGGGACGTGCCTGACTGACTAGGAGCCCAAAGGGTAGGATGTAGTTGCAGTTAGTCAGTAAATCACCCTTCTGAAGTCACTTCCAGTTGTGGTCAAAAAAAAAAAAAAAAAAAAAAATTCCTTTATTAATAATCCCTATGAGGTACTAAAGCAAGTGGTGAATTTTTGGGAGTGGGAGGTATCTAAAAGATGTAAAATCATGGTGATATTGAAAAGGAGAATATGTTTATCATTTCTAACATAATGACTAGCAAGCACCAAGTCTAGCAAGTAGTAGCTTCAAAACAGATGAAATAGATGCTTTTTGACTATGAAACATGCCAGAGAATGTAGTATGTGCTAAAAATGTCATTGCTTAATAAATGAATGGACAAAAGAAAGGGAGAAAAGTCTACACAGGCCCACTAGATAGACCTCAGTTCAGGAAATCACTGTTTTCTGGGAGTGTTCTGGAAAAGTTTAACAGCTGGGTCCTGTTGTATTACAGTTATACTCTTCTTAGGCAGTCACTACTTGCTATTTTTGGAGGCAAGATATTGGACTAACTGGGACTTTGATCCAGGTGATACAGCAGTTCTTATGTTCTTATAATGAACTGCGTCATAAAATAAAACCTTAAAAAGCTGATTTATTTTTTTCTTTTAACTTCTCATTTTTTGCTAACTTATTATTTCTCTCTCTCTCTCAATTTCTTGGGAGTGCCTCTGTACCTTTCATTCTGGTGTGATGCTACTTGGAAGTACATCTTTTTGAATATATCATGCTGGCTTCTCACAGTTTATCTTCTCTAGGAAAAAAAAAAAAAGGCAAACAAGCAGGTTTTCTTCCCACATGTTTGTAGCTGTGAGAGTCCAACTACAATGAATGATATTTCAGGCAGCAGCAGTGTTTCTATTGCCATACCAGGAAAAAAAAGATGTATTCTCAGCATGTAAGTGAATATGTGGTAAAATCCTAGGGAGACGAAGGCAAATCTCAGCAGAATTGAAGTAACAACTATATTCCTGTTTAATACTTTACACGCTAACACACTTTAAATCCAAAGATGACTGCAGATTTTACAACATTTTAACAGATGTGTGATGAGAAGATGGAGGAATGCAGTCCCAGTCTAAAGATAAGGGATCTCTGCAAAGCTGTGACTTGCCGTGCTGGATATAAAACATAATGCAGTTAAAAAAAGACATAATGCACAACACCAGTTGATGGTGACTGGGGGGGGGGGGGGGGAGGAGAAATGCCAGCATTCTCTGAAAATTCACTCAATTTACACAGCAAAATTCCACAGATAGCTATCTTTTTTTTTTTTTTTTTTCTTTTTTTATACCATCATCCTAGATTTGATATTGCTGTCTGTGACAGTTTGCATCATTATAGTGTACCTTAAGGTTCACATCAGAAGGAGCAAGTAAAAATGAAGGTTGCTACTTGCATTCCCCATACACAGCAGATTTTGCTTCATTCTTCTGTGTAAAAAATACACCTCTCTGGCAAGATGAGAGGGAACAGGAAATATGAGTTAGTTTACTTAAAGATATCAATGTTTTTTTTTTCAGCAGAATAAGAATTTCTTCTGGAAAGAGAAGAATTTATAAATGTTCAAAGGAGATTGAGAAAGTACCATGAAAAAGAAATAAACTGATGTTTACTAGGGACATATAATCCCAAATGATTTCAGAAGTCCCATAGCTAAAAGGGTATACTCTACCATCTTTCTTAAGCATGCTTTTTTTTGATGACAAGCTACAGGATGTGTCCCTGGGTTGGACCATTCAGGCCTTTCTTATGAGCTTCTGCCCCCACAGTTGGAGACCTCAGGACTTGGGGAAGAATGCAAAAAATATTTTAATTAGTAGCCCCATGAAGCTGCTGGAAGAATGCAGTCTTTGTAAGAACAGGTTCCCCCTCTGAACCATGCCCTAGGAGCAGAATTTGAAAGACTGACCTCGATGTATCAGTTCTGCACTCAGTGAACAGGGGTTAAGATGCTGATATGGATTCAGTAGAAAAGGATCCACTGGAGATGTGGACTGATATACTGGAGCAGACAATAGTAAGAGGCACATGTCAGGCTCCATCTGTCTCCTGTGTGACACTTTTGTGGAACTGGGATTTGAAACTCAAAACAGGTTCATGAAATTATATGACCATGCAAGCTGGTGAGTCCTCCATCTCCAGAGGGGTTAATTTCAAGGAGTTCTTCAATTGTCATAGGAAATACGTATCTACTCCTCAGGGCATGGACTGAAATTTCAGACCTACTTGCTCACAGCTGAGTGTGCCACCACCAAGCCAGAGGTTTAGGTATTCATCTGCTCACTTTCCTTCTGACCTCGTGTCTCTCCACACAGCAACCCTGCCTTCCCCCTCCCTGCAGTTCATTAAGGAGCAGAAACTACTCTCACCAGAAATACGTCAGCCCTCCTTGACCACAGGACTCCCGGGTAGTGGGGTGGTTTAGGATCTCAGCTGCCTCAAGCTACGCCCCAGGTGCCCTTTTTCTGGCAGGAGACCTCTAACCATCAGGCTATTATGCAAAATATGGGCTACACCACAGGGATGATAATGTGTGAGTTAAAAATGGTTGATGTGAGCCTAGCAAGTGAGATTTCCCTGGGGATGCAAGTGCTGCAGTGCCCGTTTTCCGGCACTGAAGGAGCCATAGGCAGGGCGTAGACACCTCTATTAGTCATCTCCAAGGGAAGGATGCTACTCAGCACTCGAGGAAAATCAGGTGCTCAGGGTATCTCAGGTGAGGTGGAATTACCCAGATACCTCTCTCTGTTTATTAACAAATATATATATTAAATTATTTGTTGAACGATTTGTAGGAACAATTAAGCTTGTGACATTGGCTATTGACCAGCTCCTCTTGTAGGATGTTTTCTTTTTTTATCTTAATCCTACCCATCCTTCACTCTCCTTTCTGGTTAGTACTGATGTTATCTTTGTTCTTTCAGTACTTTGTACTTTGGGGTTCAACAGCCCCATTTCTGAACTCCGGCTTCACTTCCCCACAGCAAATGTACAGCTATGCTTCCCATAATAAATGCACTGGCCAGAGCATTAAATATATCAGAACACAAACCTGGCTAATGTGCAATTAATACTGAGTCTGATTGAAATTCACAGGAGCCAGGGGCACACAAGGCCAGCTTCCCAACTGCCTCCAAGCTAGCTCCTGAATTCATTCACATTTGACTTCATGGTTAATGGTGAAAAGGATTTTGAGAATAAAGGTCAGGAAGACACAGTATTAAGAAAACTGTCATTAAGCATATATTTATTTTTTTTTCTTTACTGAAGTAGTTTTGCATACTGTTGATTACAGAATCATCCTGCTCTAGGTTATGCAGATGATTCTGCTCCCAAGAACGCATGCACTTGTACACATATAAGTATTTTCTGTAATAGAAAACTTAGCACTCTGCTTCTTAATGAGTGGTGCTGATGGGAAATGACCCCTGCTTTCCTAAACACACAGCAATCTAATTTGAACCTGTGTGCCAATTACTGGCCTCTGTGGAGCACTTTGCTGTGAAACAATCAAGTCACAATAGGATTAGAAAGCGTTGCAGGGAGACCACAAGGGAAAGCAAACACAGGCATAACTGCAGGTTTATTCCTTTAAATTGTCTGTAAATAGCGCTGATAGCCTCCTCAGTGCCACCTAGGTATTGTTTCTATAAATCCTCTGTAGGTACATTCTAAAATGAATATAGACAATGAGCCTTTTATAGCATACCAGCCCCACTCACTGAGCTGGTCTGTCCTTATGAAGATTGTGGGTGTTTATCTAAGTACCCTCAGAAGGTAAAAGTAGACAAAACAGGGCTGAGATCTTGGATGCCTCGAAGATTGTGTTATTATTATTATCGTTATTGTTATTATTATGATTATGATTTTATTTTAATTTCAGACCATACCTGTTAATGTTTTCATTGTTAAAAGTTGGCTGTCATTCCTGTAAGACTGGCCACGTTTGTTTATGGCTGTGCATAGGTAGATCTGGCAGATAGATAAGACACTTTCACTTCCACTATAATTGACCCCTTTGTTCCAATACTAAACCAACAGAGTAGTTTAATATATGATCAATCCCATGTACTTCACTAAAGGCCCTGCCTGGCCCAATATCATGAATATGGTGACTTATCTTGCTAAAATGGGATCTTCATCAGAAATTATGCCCTTCAAGTCTTCTTATTATCTTCATTTCAGTCTTGTCTGTCTTGTTCTAGTTGCCCATTCCAAAATAGAAGGTCTTTGATACTGCTTCTGTATGAATTATTTCTCCTGAACAGGACTCACAAACACAGTCATGACATTGGCAGCAAAGACAATTCACTGCACTGACTGATGCAGAGACTATCAGCTTTCAAGGCAGTGTGATGGATTAATTTTTTTTTTCCTTCTAATTGGTGGGTAACTGTGTGAAAACAAATTTAGAGAGAATTCAGAAATGCTGATTCTTACGTATGTGAGAGGTTGCCAACCACTTCCCTTCCTGGCTCCTGACCTGTGACAGGATACTTTTCATGACTGGAACCTGCACTACACCCACAGACCTCCCAAAATCCCATATTTCTCAGCAAGCTCCCTCCACCAGCTCTTCCATCATCCATCTTCCAATCTTTGCAGCTGAGTACAGGTGGCTGACTCTTGCACTAGTTAAAATGAAATTTAACTATTTCTGTGAAAACAACATGTTGAGGGGCCAAGAGAAAGCAGAAAGTCTCTCATAACCCAAATCAAAGTTATGGAGATGCCACACACATATTATACAGGCATATTTCTCGCTAGGTGAGGACACCTGTTATAGATACCTAGTTTAACTCTACAGACTATTAAGCTGCAATTTTAGGGATCACTCAGAGAATCAGATCAAGAAGCAGACTGTGGCTGTCAGTATTGTCAATGAACAGTAATCAGCAGGACCTGTGATGATCTTTCTCTGTTTTCTGTATTGGGGGCTAGGTCTGTAAACTGAGATATTCTGTTAGTTGAACTATTCTCCTGAAGCTGAGGATTTCTCCATCACCCTCTGTAGTCGCCTGGTAGTTGCTGCCCTGAATAGAGGCAGTTAGAGTAGATGATCGGAACATGTTCCTTTGTCTCAGCAAGGTGCCTTTGTAAAGTTGTCCACTTTTGTTGTTCACAGTGGCTGCTTCTCCCGTAGTACTTTTGGGGAGGGTTCCATGGTCCAGATATGCATAACCAGTTGTGTTAGGATATGCTATGTTTGGAGTACCCTTACTTTCTGACTTGATATGTGAATGTGCTCAAGGGACTTAGCCTTTCTTACCCTTCTACTGTTGCACCTTGGGTGCTGTATCTCGGCCACTTTCAACTGTGCATCCATAGCAGTTGCTTTCTGAACTCTCATACATGTAACTCTTTTGTGTTCAGTCAGGAGTGCAGACCCTAGCCCTTTCTAAATTCTGTGGAGAAACTCTCCAGTGCCAGGTGGGTTGGGTATGGAAGTTAAAACTCTGACAGATCCAGTAGCTAAAGTTTTTGTGTTGACTTACAAAACCTGCGAGGTTGTCAAAGCGACAGATCCAAACTCCTCACAGCGGAGGGTAGTGAAAGAACAAAATGCAATGGATATAAGCTGAAACAAGAGAGGTATACAAGACTTGGTATAATGAAAAACTTGTTTTCTGTGATGACAATAGTATAGTGGAGCAGGTTTCCTAGACAGTTTGCGCCATCTTTGTACTTGGAAGTTTTCAAGACACAACTGGACAGAGTCCTGAGCAACCTGGTATGACCTCAGAGCTGCTCGTGCTTTGAGCAGAAGGTTGGAATAAAAACCTCCTGAAGTCCCTTCCAACCTATATGGTTCTGTGATTCTGTAACTGATACATGTTTTCTTGACTGCAAGACAGTTATTCTGGTTACTCTGTGTTTTCCATATTTCTCCCTATAGAACCATGCTTCAGACAGAAATATTGAAATTTGTATGGCACACAGAATATCTGGATGGTCTGAAGGTAATTCAGGTGCCTCAGAACAGATGTCTATTATGTTTGTAACTGCTCTTGTGTATCTGGCCTCATCTCCATCTGCATAGATAGTGTCTGCATCATGCCTGCCAAACAAATGTCTTGGATACATCAGAGTGTCTAAAATGCACTAGTATTTTATATATATGCATGTATTTAGCCATCCAGATCACTGTCACAATAACTTCAGCCAGCCCAGTGACACCGCTACACTTAGAGGACAATAAAGGCCTGCAGATTTAGCTTTAGGCCATCTTACCTCCAAGGCCATTGTTAATCTATACTATTTAAATCTTTATAATATGTACATATCAATACCAGACTGAACCTTAATTAACCTATATATTGAGAGTTGTATGTCCTAATTTCTTGTTTATCTTTTCAAATCATAATGCTTTTGAAATAAAGACAGTTCTGTTTGGAAAAATATCAGCACAAAATTGATCACGGACGAAAAGTAGTCTTGCTGGGTTGAATCTTCTAAAACTATGAATATTTGATCTCTTAATTGTAGCTATGCCTTGAATGACATTTAAAAACCTCTGATTTTATTAAGTTTCATCTTAATAATTTAATTAGATAAAACCAAGATAAGAGGTTTAGTAACACACATTTTGAAATTAATGAGCTGAGTGCCAGAGGATGAACTATATTACCCACTTCAAGTTCACATACAACACTAATTAATGTAGTCTAGCTTTGTTTTAAGTGCATTTGATAATTTAGTATGTGCAGTACTTATAGCTTAAAAAGAGGAGTCAGAAAAAATAACTAAAGAAGGAAGAATTCATGCAGTCAGTGTAGGAAATAAATATTATTTTTTCCATAAACATTTAAAGAAGTCAAAGAATACAAGCTTCAGAAGTTTAGAAGTCACTATTTTTAACTACAGAGATAAGGTAAGGTTAATACTTTCATTCAGAATATCACTCCTCACTGAGGCAAGACACAGTAATGACATCTAAATAGAAAAAATAGAGGATCATTTTTGCAACAGGTAAGAACAAATATTTCAAATTGTTGAACGAAATTGAAGAAAGGAGAGAATAAAGGCATTTAAAATGAAAGAAAATATAATGATGAACATTTGGGTAACCATTTTAGAAAAGCAGCTGGAAATGTCTGTATTTCATCAACATTTTATATTATGAACAATTTCATCTTTATGACAGTTACTTTTTGCCGACAAACCTTTTTAGAAGCCCCTGTGCTGCTCTCGTTTTCTTCCAGATCTACAAAATATAAATTTCTGGGTTTATTCCTGCTATGGAATAAACCAATAAACATGTGTTAGTAGGAATTATTATCATACTGTTTTACATTGGAAAATGGAGAATATTGGAAAATTGAAAGTGTTAGGCCTGTAATACTTTAATGAAATTCAGGATATGCCATGAATACCAGAGAAATGAAAGTGGTCTGTGGATCCACTGTAACACTGAGATGGACTGATAACCTACATAATGAACCTTGCTTATCCATAGTATATGGATCTTCTAAAAGGTAATTATTCTTTGTCCTTTTATATGCATATATATATATACACATACATTTGCATATATATACATTTATATATTTACTTTTAAACTGTTTGGCACTGGCTTTCCAGACACTACTGGTGTCATTCATTAGTGTTGACTTCATTATCATTCTTTAGTCAGATGAATAATTTGACTAGAAAAAGTGTACTTGGGGGGATAGCTTTCTGAGAAGTGTGGTAACGGTGTTAGCAATAAGGTTTTGCTCAGTTGAAACTGGGGTAACCTTTCCACCAAAGAAAGCAGGAAACCAGGAAGATAGAGTGAGGATCCAGTTCATGAGGAACTCTGTGAACTGGTCCCCAGAGCACCCTTGTTCCTTTTTGCTTTTCTCATCTTCAATGAAGTGAATAAAATTTTTAATGTTTGTTTCATAATTATTTATCACACAGATTAGCAAAAAAGAATGAGCTTTCATAAGAGGACAAAAACACTTGAATGGTCAAATTAGTGTCTTCTTTATGTAAACCATGGCCTTTGTTCCTCTCCTTTTGTGCTATTATTATAATCTGATTTATCATTCAAACCCATCTGTCAGTGTGCCCCCACCATTCAGTGAGTTGACACAAAAACAGGAAAAAAATATAGTTGTTCCAACACAGTGAAGAGTCCAAACTCATTAAGAGAGTCATGGCTGTTTAGCTTAAGCCCCCAGATGCGTAGAGATGTGGCTACACAGCTTGTGGGCCCTGGCACATATCTCCACAAGTGCTCACTATGTGGATGGATGCACTGCCTGGACATCTATCTGGGATCTCTAGCTTGGCATCCCATTGAGCCATGAGTGTATAGTCTTTGATTTTATGCTCTACAAAGTACAGATGTCTCTTTTTTGTTTGTTTGTTTGTTTTCAGTGAAGGACTGAAAATGCTTGTGGGTGCCTTGAAATCAATATTTATGATAGTAATATAGCATGAAGTCCACAAGTTTGAAATTTGAGCCCTGGATTGCATTAATAATACATCACTTTATAACAATACTGGAACTAGAGATGATATAACAACCAAATGTTAAAGACCTTCAGATGAATAGCCAATATGATGCAGATGTTGGCAAACTATAGGGCAAGGAAACTGGAGGGAAGACATGAGATGTTTTGAAGTATTAACTCACCCAGGCATCACAGGTGCCCAGGGACAGGGGAAATGAAGATGAAAGGATGATCTGTGTGGCATGAACTTTCTGATGCCATACAGAAACTTTCCATCTTCTGACAGAAAAGCATCTTTGGAAGGCTTATAAGCACAACCACTTTTTAGCCCTGACATTCCCTGCATAATGACCAAAATGTTAAAGGAATTGGTACCTTAATTTGCACTCTTCTTAGCAGAATACAAAAAATATACCAGTCCTCTGATTCTTCTGTGGACTTCCTTTTCCTCAATAAAGTGTTGCCCCCATAGTTAAGAAGTTAAGAACAGCCTATTTTTTTTTTTTTTTTTTTTTACAAGCAGCTCCCATGGCATGATATTCCAGTAGTCAATCTGTTTACTTTTTATTGCTTTGCATACTTATGAGAGAAACATTTAATTGCACAATTTGGCACATGTTCTTCAAACCCTCCAGCAAATGATACATGAGATCTCTCTAATCACCTACCATAGAGAAAAGGAAGAGATGCTTTTTATGTTTTTCCTTCCAACAGCTTTGGACAATGAGAATGCTCCTCAGAAATATACATTTCAAGATGAGGAGAAAACTCCTTGCTAAAAGTTATTAGTAAAATATTCCTGTGCGTTGTTCCAAAGTAGCACCACGCTATCAGTTTTTAAATTTGGTTTTGGACAGAAAGGACTAAACAAACAATGAATAAACTCACAAACTAGTTCAAATATGAGGAAGGATGACTTTTAGTTAGACTGAAAATCATTTTTTCCCTGCATGTAATGACGTCTTTAAAAAAATAATAATATTTTTTAAAAAATCTGTAAAAAAATAATAATAGTAATAATGCAGTAACAATAATGTGTAATAATAATAAGGCAGAAAATAAGCTAAGCTGAAAGAATGTATGCTAAGTTTTATACAGTTTTACAACAGTTTTGAAACCCCAAAAAGCTGGGCTTATAATGGAAATGCTGGCAGACCTGTAACTATACTGGTGTGAATGGGGCTGTTATAATGAGAGAAACTATTGCTTGGAACGAGGACAAGTATATTCTTCTCTGGGCTTCTACAGTCCCCACACCCCTGGAGTACCATTCCAGACAATGATGAACTGTGGTCTCAATTCCCTTATTAGCTGTAAGACCTAAAAATTATATGTGCAATTAAAAGGCAAAATGCTGATATTACTCATAGGAAGCACTTTGTACATTAGCAAGGTACAAAAGTCTGCTGACACTTTGCAACAGAGAGAGTCAGCAGGGCAGAAGATTAATAGAGCCTCATAAATTTGCAGGGTGAAAACAGTAGATGGGGCAGAATAAGCATGTTGTGTTAGAGATAAATAAAGGGCATGGTCATCATGACAAAACATTTAACAAGGAATACATTCCCTTTTTTTAGAGAGTTTGCTGGGCTAGCATTGGGTTGCTTTATGTAACTACATATAATTACTTCACAGCAGTTCCAGGAGTATCACAAAGACCTTCTATCACAAAGCATTTCAAGCAGAACAGTATCAGGAAGAAACCAAGAAACCTTTTAAAATGAAATGTGTTTCCTTGTTTTTAATTTTTTTTTTTTTTTTTTTTTTTTTTTTTTTTTTTTTACAGAACATTCCCAACATCTCTTTCTGTCTACAAACTTGCCCAAGGAAATACCAGTTCTTCCAGATCTTTCTCATTGTCAGGGCTAGGAGTTGTCTTAGCTTTCCATGTGTAAAATATGAAAACAAGCAGCTTCTATTAATTAATGTATGCAGCCTATGTCTCCTTGAGTCTGAGAAGGGCTCTTCATTTTCTTTTAAGAGAAGTGCTGGTCTGGGAAATCCATGACACAATGATGATCCTTATGGGTCCCTTCCAACTCAGGATATTCTATGATTCTAATTTTATGCCAAACTGTTATAATTTCCTTCCCAAAGATGAAGGGACAGTATTCATTTTAGGAAACTGTAAAATTTCATAAATAAGCACAACAGACGTTTGAATTAGGTATGACTGGTTCGCCAAACTTTGTTTTATCATAAATGTTTTCTGTGTTTTGGTGGTGGGAGATTTCTCAATCTGCAAGTGCTAAAAATATGTGAAATATCTGAAATATGATATTTTCACTTCTTTTTGCTTTCAGACTGGATGAACCGCATGGTTGAATATATGCATACCAATGAGAAAACAACAGGGGAGAAGTATAAAACAAAGCAGATTAAATATAAAAATATAGGCAAATATAATAATAAATAAAGATTGTATTGCAGTGACAGATGCATCCCCAAAGTGACGGAGGACTGATGTTTGGAAGAGGGATGGATGTGCAGCTGGTGTGATTGTGAACATGTGCCAGTTTTTCTGCACCAGTCATTCTGATGGGGAAGGGGAGCAAATTACCCCTGTACGTTTGGCAGATTTAAGTGTGTTTTTTTTTTTGTTTGTTTGTTTTGTTTTGTTTTGTTTTTTAATGCATACAGTTTGCCCATTCTTACTGCATACAATTTTTCTCATGTTTTCATATATGTATGCCAACCTTGATAGCAATACATTTCACATGTAACCTGACATGTACATGGGTACCAACAAAGCTTTTTATGGTATCAAAAAGTCATAGGAGGCTTATTACAAAGGTTGGGATTTTTCCAAACTTTAAATGTTAAAGGTGTAGCTTGTAAAACTAATTCTGGCCCAATGCAAATAAAATTTATTTTTTAAAGTTTAATCTAGTTAATTCCTTATAAGGTATCATGTTTTCTTATTAATTGCATGAGAAAGAGAAGATCACACATGAAGTAGGAAGTCAGCAATAGGACCGCATCATCACCCAGCTGAACCCAATTCCCTGTTTCTTTGCTCACATTTTCTGGAAAAACAAAACAAAACAAACAAACAAACAAACAAAACCTTTTGATGGGTTATGTAAATTAATACTTTAGTTTCACTTTTTTGCATACTTTAATGTATGCAAAATCACATATGTCTGTTGTAGATATTTGGTGGGAGAAGAAGGTAAGAGAAACATGGGAAATCATGGAAATGCTTGGATTTCATCTGAAATTCAAAAAGAGTTGTGAAACTGCGTTGCATGGGCTTTATAGAATGAAAGGTGCTCTAATACTGGCAGTCGCACCATTATAGAATGGATCCTATTGGTAATCAACCAAAGAAGTTAACTTAGACTTTATCAATGATGGGTTAGAATTTGACCTCAGAAAAGTGCATTCAGATTCCTAAAGGAATCTGCAGTCTCAGAGAGAATTTGCAAAGCTCTCCCATATGAGGAATATAATAAGTACAGTTCAATATAGTAAAATGCCTATTCTGGAAAGTTTAAAGAAATGAAAGGTGGTCTCCTGAGACCAGAGAATGGTACACACTTACTACTAAACTGGGTGTTATTCCTCTGTGTTATCTTTCTGAAGATTTTGAAGAAGCAGTCAAAATATTCCATCACTACTATTTTAGGAAGGTTGTGACTTAGGATAGTTTTAATATTATGCACCCCCTCTACAAGTACCTAGGGAGTGAAGCATTGTGTTTTGCTGTCTAATAAAACTGTCTGTCTTGAATTTACTGACATTGTCACTTGCTAAATTAATAGAGTTAGGAGAGGTCTGTCTGTTTGGTCTTAGGTCTTTGATGTGATTCCTTTAAAAGAGGGGAAAAACAACTAAAGTTTACAAGAAAATCAGAAATCGCAGGAATAAAAATACACCTATCTAACCAAACCAGAAGATACCTGTTTACTAACTTTGCTCTGAATCTTTATTTAACCTTATTTGTAAACAGCAAACATTTTTAAAAGGCTTTTTTAAATTTATGAACTAAATAATGCACCCTCACTAGGGGAATTGATGCAGGGTAGACTTATTGCAAGTGACATTAAAGAATAACTATAACCATTTATATTTTTAGCTAAGGTTGTTATGCTATAATTAGAGCATGTGTTGATCTACTTGTTCTAAATCCTGTCGGCAAAAAGCCTCCCTGAAAAATAATATGATGTACCTTTTGTAGACAACTCAATACTTTCTTCTCAAAGAGTGGTTGTTATTCAGGCAAAAAGTCTAGCACTAGGTCTCCTGAGATGTTTTGGGTTTAATGGTTTTGATAAAGCACTTGAAGAGTAGGTGGTGTTTTCGGGAAGTTTATAACTTTGGGTTAAAATTAAGTGCCAGCTTCACTACTGTGATTTCCAGCACATTACAAGTGGTTATTGGTGGTGTTAAAGAACAGGCCAATGATGGCTATACCTGAGTAATCATAAAAGAGGTGGATTGGCAGGTTTTTGACTTTTTATTTTATTTTATTTTTTAAATTTAAAGGTCCTGAGTTGTAAAGTGTAGATTCAGACACAAATTTCATGAAAGATGTAACATCGAAGGGGTTCTGTAGAATCTAATCTCTGGAATGACATCTGGTTTAGTTGCAGGGCTGGACATTCTGTACTATGCCACAAGAGACACTAGGTATTGTTTAGAAAAGAATGAGCTTATTATATGTCTCATTTCTGTAATTTAAATGATAATCTTTACATTCATTTTCTGTTTTCCTTCAGTAGGTCAGGAAATTACTGATTACCAACATTCAAAAACTATGATTTTATAATAATGATAAAAATACTGACAGCAAAAATGCTGTCAGTGTGCTAACAATTATATTTCATATTTGTCTTTTGAATCTCAAATTTTTCAGGTATCCTTACATTTCAAAATATATTTCAGAATTTGTTTTACAACCACAAGGAAAAAAAAACAGTACTTAAATCCCAAATTTACTCTGAACACATGCAGTCTCACAATTTACAGATGTATGAAGAAGGTTGACTAATGTAAATTTTGTAACATGATTGATGGAAATTAATATTTTTGGTTTGTCAGATTCTCAAGCAAAATGCAATTGGACTTGAAGTAAAAACCTATTTTTTAAGTATTCATGCTGCTACTATTACCATGAAAATTCAGACTTACTTCCCTTAAAATTGTTGGAGCCTGTTGAGTATATCTTGGTACCAGAAAGACACAGGAAAGAGTCTGGTTCTGAAGTACAATTTCTGAGATGGATTGCCCCAACATTGTGACAGTACTATCAGATTGCTCCATTTCTTCTTACAACATTGCTGGGGAAAAAAAAAAAAAAAAAAAAAGTAAAAGCTAGAAAAGTAGGACAGAAACCTCTATTCCTTTAACATTTCCTCCTCTTTTTTATTTAATCTCATCCTCACTATTATAAAAATAATAAGATTCTTAATGTCATATAAATAAATCAATAGAGTCCACCTCTAATTGAAGGAATTGAAGGGATTTTTTTTTTCACTAAAGATAATCAAATATTTGCTGCAAAAAATATAGTTGATAAGCTGCTGTAAAAACATGTAGTTGATAATCTCTTGAATAAATTATTTGTGAATATATTTTTGAATTCTACATTTGGTCATTTCTTTTGCTACTTAACAAATACATTATTCAAATGTATTTACTATTATTTGATCAGATCTAACTGTGAGCACTTTGAGCAAACTCCCACACAAGAGATTTGGACTAATAATTTGAGTAAATAAGTTTCATTGCTTAAAGGATTGCAAAGAAATAAAATAGATCATTTTTGATGCTAGCAGAGAAAAAAAAAAAAAAACACAAAAAAAAGCAAAAAAAAAACCACAAACTGTTAATATCACACAGTCAGCTTTGCAATAAGCATTTCCTATGATGCTAGGGAGAATTAACTTTACACTCCAATTACAGTCAAAGTTCCTGTGGAGACCTCACATCAAGAGACCATTCCTTTTTAGAGAAGCTTGAGTTTAGAGGCAGTGGGCTATAATTGCATGCACAGTAGCAGACCTAAATGGAATGATTTCAGGATAATCACCTGGATTTTCTCTCAGGTTTGGAAGAAGACTCAAGATATTTTATGCCAAAAAAGTATAACCTCTGCCGTATAGGGGCAGCAAACATGAGAACAAACACATGGTTTTCTGATCTTTCCCACAGAACTATTCTGCTTTTCCTTCATCTCGAATAACTATTAGTAATTTTGGTGGAAATTATTCCAGATTATGCTAGGGTTGTAATTTGATCTCCACCAATAGCTAAAGTACTGGGACACAATTTACTTTTCCAGTTTACACAGCCAAATTAACAGAAGTTATACTATTTAATACCCTGTTGACCAGCTGCTGACATTATTGACATGATTGCTGTATTTGCCACAGTGACCTGTGAACTTCCCAATCTGGAGTCAGTTTTTGTTCATATACATTTACTGAACAAGGTAAAAAATAGTAATTATTTACTATTAATTTGCATATAGATTTATTTATTGATCTTCCAGAGGTAGCTGACAGGAAGAGATCTCACTGGCAGATAAATTGAATTGTTCCTCTGTAGCTCATGAATACATACTTTTTGTTTAGCAGGTGTTGTCACTTTAAACAGTTAGCTTTTTTATTACCTCTTCCCATATTTTTCAGATTTCTTACATTCCTGTAGTATAGCCATTACTGCATGGACAAAGCCTTCATTATACATCATCAAAGTATATTAAGATAATACTAAAGCATGGTAATTAAGATAATACTAAAGCATGGTAATTACAGTAATAAAATGAAATATAACATTTACATTTACAGTCAGGTTAGCAAAGCCTTAACAATATCTGGTTAGATCATATTCCTTGTACTACTACTGGGCCAAATCTCAGTGTTTACATCCTTTTTCTTGGTTAAGTTTTAATTGAATGAAATGAGTTTTCCTTGATGTAGTGGGTTTACGTGGCAAGGTTTTGGTAGCAGCGGGCCATAGGGGTGGTTTCTGTGAGAAGGATCTAGAAGCTGCCCCATGTTTGGTAAGGGCCCCACTGTTTTCCAAAGCTGAGCCAATAAGTGATGTTGTTTTGCAGGTCTGTGAGAGCATATTTAAGACAGGGAAAAAAAAACGCTGCACCACACAGCAGCTGGGAGAGTGAGAGGAGTGAGGAACAGCCTTGCAGGCACCAAGGTCAGTGAAGAAGGAGGGGGAGAGGTGCTCCAGGCACCGGAGCAGAAGTCCCCTGCAGCCTGTGGTGAGGACCATGGTGAAGCAGGATGTCCCCCTGTAGACCACGGTGGAGCAGGGTTCCAGGCTGCAGCCCGTGGAGGAGACCACGGTGGAGCAGGTGGCCCTGCACTGACAGAGGCTGCCGCCTGTGGAAGACCCCTGCCGGAGCAGATTCTGGGCCGGACCTGTAGCCCGTGGAGAGGAGCCCGCGCAGGAGCAGGTGACCTGTCAGGAGCTGCTGCCCGTGGGGGAGCCAGGTTGGAGCAGTTTTCTCCTGAGGGATGGACCCCGTGGTACGGACCCATATCTGGAGCAGTTCTGGAAGAGCTGCTGCCTGTGGGAAGCCCACGCCAGATCAGTTCATCAAGCACTGTGTCCCGTGGGTGGGACCCCACAGCACAGGGGACGAGAGTGACCGAGAAGGAGCAGCAGAGAAGCACTGTAGGCTGACCATAACCCCCATTCCCCCGTTCCCCTGCGCCACTCGGGGGGAGGAGGTGGAAGAGGGTGGATGGGGGGAAGGTGCTTTTGGTTTCTTTTCTTTGTTTCTTACTTCTCTAGCTTGTTAGTAATAAGCAATAAATCTTACTATCTCCTTATGCTGAGTCTGTTTTGCCTGTTACAATAATTACTGCGTGATTTTTCTCGTCCTTATCTCAATCTTTGAGCCCTTTTCACATATTTTCTCCCCATTCCTCTTTGAGGAGGGGGAGTGAGAGAGCGGCTGTGGTGGAGCTCGGCTGCCTACTCGAGCGGAACCACAACACTTGAAAATTTTTTAACAAGAACTTTGGGATATGATCCTTTCTGCCTAATTGATTCAGTGTTTTCTAGGAGGTGATAAAATCAAGACTACCAAAGTTGTTTCAAAGAAATGAATGGATAATCTTCATTGGGAACAAGATCACCCTTTGTCTTTTGTTCTCTACTGTGAACAACCAGGCTGTTAGTGAATGGGAAAAAGGTGAAGCATGTGAAGACATTCATAAGTATTAATTGATATGAATACTTCGTAAATGAATGCTTTATAAGTGTAAGTTTACACTTTTGTGAGTGTAAACTCTATTTTGAATCTTTTTTTTTTTTTTCCTTTCTTTTCTTTTTATTATTATGTAATAAGTAATTTGTAGTAGTGATGCTTTCAATGGTAGATTTCCAGACCATCACAACCATGATTAGAATAAATGTAAATAAAGTTTGGAACATAGTTGTACTATGCCTATACTAATTACCATAACACTTTTTACCTTAGTTATTTTTTTTTTTACCTTACTTTACCTTTTTACCTTAGTTAAATAGCAAATCATGGTTTTATATTTATAACACTTACAACCTAAAAGTGAACCAGGTGCTCAAAGTTGGTAGATTTTTTTGATAAGACCTCATGGACAAATCTTTATGTACAAGGTCACTTGCTTGTCTGTCTTGTGAAAATGGAGATTTACGTTTCCTTGACTTCAGTCCAGGACTAAGGAAGGCATAACACACTGATGATGGAAAAAAAAGATGGAAAATGTATATTTAAGGTTAGGGGTTAAGGTAAAAATCATGGGGGGAAAAAAAAGTTTTGTTTCATGCTTATTTATTGATGCTCCTTTATCATTTACTTGTTAACTTTTGCAGACATTTGATGTGAAGGCATCGAATGTCTGCAAAGTCAGACTAAGGAGGTATGCTTTGATCTGTTTTCTGAAGGAAGGAAGCACTAAAAGTGCGTTAGTGTTTGATGGACTTTGGAAAATACTACAAAAATTAGCTAAACCTTTCTATTGTTCAGGGATACATTTATGTCAACTTTATATTAAATTAACTAAGGCAGTAGATATGGAGTCAACATTGTTTCTTAAAAAACAAAGTTTGGCAGAGATCCTTATGACCGTGTGTTTAAGACAGCAACACTTACATGGGAACAATAGCTTTTATCCTTTTGTAGCCAGTGCATTTTTTTAAGCTGAAATATCCCATTTTATATTTTAATTGGCAGAGATTGGAATGGAGTTGACTTAAGCTCTAGCAAAAGAAAGGGAGCCCCTGGCCAGCCAATCACTCCTTCTCCTGCTCACTTCCACAGTCTTCTCATCCTGGTGCCAGAAGCCCACCAGGCACAGGCCTGATGCTTCCAGCCATGTCTCACACTCACAGGGTACCACTTCCCATGTTGTCTGGACAGGTGCTGGATGCCACTGAAGCTGTGAAATAATTATGGTAAAACTGTAAAATGTGCCTGTAGATCTATAAAAGTTAGCAGATGGTTCCAGACATGAATATAAAGAACAAAAAAATGGCAGCACCAGATGGAAGATCCATATTTTCCTTTTTTGTTTGTTTGTTTGTTTCCAACTATGATGCTTGGGGAAGAGAATACAAGCAGCGTGAGAATGTACCTACTATATAGAGTGCTATCTCAGCTTTCAGCAAACTGCATTTCAGGTTCTTCATGAAAACTGTACCTGAAAGCACTTTCCTTTACTTTTTGTCAGGATAATCTGCTGACCTGATTAACTTGGTCTCTACCCAAGTTCAACAGAGTGTGTTCAAAAATCTGAGTCTTAGGCTATGAGAGATGCAATGAAACTGGTGGTCCTGATTCACCATTCATCAAAAGCAGATGGCTATCTGGAACATATTGCTGCTGCTTTGCAGAGGTCTTCCCTTGGTACCTGCTATTTTGGAGACATTATCAGTACCATTATGCTGGCTATGGTCACAGAGGTTTCCATATCCATCCTTATATTTTGAGAAACAGACACCCTCTCAACTCTAAAGACGTTTTCCAGTCTCCATCTGTGGGGGTGACTGAAAGCTCAATGAAGCTGCTAAAAATATCTTAATAACTTAACTCACCCTTGTGTTAGAACTTTGAAGTCAACATGTATTCATAGGTATGGCAACTTTTCAAGCTGCTTTACTACTGTGAGCGTGTGTTCAAAGGAAAAATGATATAGATTTGAATATACAAGTGATGGAAATGCTAGCAAGAATGAGGCAAAACCTAAAAAATCCTGAGTTCGGTCTGAAAATGATCAGTTTTCATAGTTTTTGAAAGCAATAACTATTGTTTTTGATGTGCCAAGAGTTTCATGAATTTCAGACTGGAACTATTATTCTTGCAGGCAGAAATGACTACAGAATATGTGTTTTAGCAAAGCAGACGTAAACAAAGTGCCTTCCAACTTTGGGAAGATGATATGAGTCCCACATGCCACGGAATCATCCCAAGTTATCCTCATCACCAGGATTTCAGCTATTCTAAAACTGGGCTTGCTAACCTACTTTGATAAAGTTGTGCCACTTTGTAAAAATAATGAACTGTTTGTTAAAGCAGAGGTTTCAATGCCGGTCTCCCATGTCCCAGATGAGCTCTGTAAATGCTGGGTTACAGAGTCAATTTCTCCCTCATGCTTTGGCTGAATTAATTTTTAATTATTTTTTAAACAAAACAAACCATTTTGCAACAAATGATCAAATTGTGTATTTGAATATATTCATAAGCATTTTCATGCTGCTTTTACTAATTTGAAGAGTCAGAGAACAAGTCACATTTTTTTGGTTGTTTTGGGGAGGATTCTAAGCAAAGAAACTCAAGTTTTTAATAAGCTCCTTTTACAATGGCATTTATACCTAGTGAAATGCTGCTAATAACATTTAGGCTTCAATCCTGAAAAGTCCTGGCTCTTTTCCAAGACCTGAAGACATGAAAAGAGGTTTGTATGCAAGAAAGACTGACTGTTTTTTCCAATTATATCTGCAGATCTAATGAAAGATATGACTTCTCATTACAAACTTTTCCTTGTTTAACTCTAGGCTTTGAAAGTAGTCTCCTTGGGTTTAATTATAGCATGTAAATTTGAGCACACATATAGCTCTTCACAGGATCAGGGCCTCAGCAATTATCTGGGCAGGTCAGGTATTAAAAATTGTCATAATTCCTTAGCACAACTCTGAAAATGGGTTGATCTGCTCTGTGGTATTTTCATGTACAGATATCCAACATTTCACAAGAAAAGAAAGTATCTTTCATAGGTGGACTAATAGAAAGACAGAGAAATTAAGCCCAGGCTCATACAGTAGAATGTGGATATAGGTGCTAGATTGCCAGTCTGGAGCCCCATCCACTGTGAGTGGATGTTGCTTTTCAAACTCAACCTCTCCTCTTCTGCTCTTCATTCTGAAACATAGGCAGTCCTCAGACTCAACCTCAAATGTATGCTTTCAACAGCTGGCAGTTCTCCAGTGTAGCACTCCTGTTCACACAACTCTCTTTTTAAGTATTGACGTACAGAGTTAGCCTCTCTGGTGCCAGCTCAATTCCTACTCAATTCCTGCTATTGTATTTAAAGCTCTGATTATTGTCAAGTGCTATTGAGGGTTTCCGGTGATCCTGTAAAAATCCTCTTAATCAATCTGCTCTGACTGTACATTGTTCACAGCTCTGATTAAATGCATTGCATGTGTACTGTATGATTATACAATTACCAATCAATTTATCTATCTGTAGAGTGTATGTGTAAGTTTATTTTTATATCCATATCATACACAAAGCACATAGAGGTATGTTTATGACCTCTGAAAACATCCCCATATTGCAAATACAGTAACAGTATGCAAGTCCTTCTGTAAAAACAGTCATAACCCCACTGCTTGGTCATCAGAATTCCATTCTATTTCTGTTGAATAATTGTCTAATAATAGGATGCATCCAAACCATTTGTCAGAATACTGGCCCAATTCCAGTGGTACTTGCATCCATCATTCTGTGTTAGGACACATTTGAATTAGTTTGCAGACAGTCAATACTGTCTTTATATGATTTTAAATTGTGATAATTTCATTTTGGACTCACTTGCAGATCTTGCAGTGCAGATCAATATATTTGACCATTATTTCTCATCAAAGCACTCTAATTCCTTTCTACCTTGGAGGGACTAAAATGAACAATTAGCAAAAGATAGTCTAGCTAATATTATATATACTATTTTGAGGTTAGGGTTATATCATATTGAAAAGTTCAGGTGTTTTAGGCCAGGAAGAGCACAAAGAAACTGAAATTAGGGCTTCCAATTTATCTTTTGTTATGTCTCAGGTAAATACATCAGTACAAGTGTTTATCTTCTGTCATGGACTTTTCTTCCACAAAAAGATAAAGAGGACATAATGTGTCCATGGGGCAGAATTTCAGTGTCTGGAACCCAGAGTGGAATCATTTCAGCTGGATTTCTTCTCCACGCTGTCTTTATTTTTTCCTCTACATCTCCTTGTCTCCCTGTTCTGGATGGGAACAAGACTGTTAGACTGGGACCTGCCAAAGGAGATCTTCAGCAAAACTTCTGTTGTTTTCATACAAGATTGACTGTAAAGATACCACAAACTGATAATATTTAGGAAGCCCTCTGATAATCCTACTTATGTTGTCACTCACCATTGTTTCTAATTTACAATTCATTTAACAATATGCAAAAACTGCCCAGGTACAAAATGCCTTTTGGTAATTAATGGAAGTTTTATTTAGACAATATTTTTAAAATATTTTGCTGCTCTAATTTTTATATATGCATAAGGTACTATATTTATGTTTCACAGTAAAATGCAAACGTTATGTATATATAGTATATTTTTTATATTTGTTATATAAAATACATAGAGTAAATATATATTATATTACAGACAATGTGTTTTGGTCAATATTAAATAATGATGAATACTTTAGAAAACAATTTATTGAACCATTTCAAAGCTTATTATTTGCTTGTTACTAAAAGTCACTGAATTTTATACAAAGCAAACTTTTTCTGAGAGTTGATGTCTTGAAGATTTTAACTTTTTCCAATGATTGATCACTCCTGATAACTGGACTCAGTAGGATTTTTCCACAAATAAGTAGAATATAGGGTAAGGCCTTAACTCCTACTGTGTAGGTTTTCAGATCTCAGGTTGCTACCATGGAAAATCTACATATAAAAGCAAATATATGAGCTGTTATATTTTGATTGCATAGTTTTGCACATATGTGGGAAAACACCATCTTCAGCTGAAGAGTTTGCAGTTCATTATTTGGACTAGAGGATGATCATTTTAGAGTGGTACAAAGTATCTCAATTTCACATTAGGCCACTATTATCGAACCATTATTTGGCATGATGTTAATAGCTTCCATTTTCTTAATAGCTTTTAGCTAACCAGTAAGCTCTTAGCAGCAATATTTGGTCCTTCAGTTTGCATCCCTATGGTTTTCACTGTCATCATGTAAAAACATGAAAGATTAAGTCTGAGGCATACCATTCTTGCCCTTTCATATGCAAACCATCTGTTTCTTCCCTGTAGTTTGCTGCCCACCCAGCTCAGGTGGGTGTGCTCATCAGGGCAAAATGTTGCTGGGCTTGCAGCTGTGGGGTCAGCTGGAAGGTACCACCGTCCGTTTCACATTCAAACTCAGAATGCTTGCACTGTTTCCACATTGCAGTGCACACCAGCTTGGCTAAAAAAAGCTGGAGCAGAGGGAACCCAGTTCATCTGAAGAAAGTGTGTGCTTATCAGGTACCTTTGATTGAGCCTTCCAAGAGCAAGTGGGCACATTCCTTAAGTAAAGACTTGCAGAAATCAGTCACTGAAGTCAGTATACTTGATTCCCTCTATAGCCAGTGGCACACTCATTTCAATTGTCTTGCAGTCCTGTTTAATGATCAGATAAATTGTTCCCTGAGAGAACTCACATCACTCCACTGGATAGGATGACAAGCTTGACTTTGACAATGACCTTCAAGATGCCCAGGTTAAGTGAGTTAGCACTTAAAACTGCTATTAGCACTTAAAACTTCTCTGGAATTATCCCTGGAATATGATATTTATTTTCTTCAAAACTTCTTTTAAACCAGGTGTATCAGGATTAAAATTATGCATTTACTATTAAATCTGGTTAGTTAGATCAGATAAAATGATCTACTGATCACTTCTGGCCTAAAATTTAGTGTAAGTCTGTTTGTTACATTGGACATCTCCCATTGAATCACAATTTTATTTATGACACCCTCTTCTTGAAGTCAGTGGTATGAAAATGACCTATCCTGCTGCAGATGGTAATGGTACACTAAAGAAATTCCAACAAAGATTCAGATGAAGCATGTGTTTCCAAGAAAGCTGAAGAGGAGCCAACTACGTAGAAAAAAAAAGTTTGTTGTTGTTTAGTATGCTGTTTAGGTGTAGTTCCATAATTTATTTTAAATTTGTCTACTACCAGAACTCATATTCTAGATAAGACTTTTAGAGCACTAGCAGATTAGAACTGAAGATCCAAGGAAAGATGTAGTTCCTTTCAATTTGTTTAATTTCTTTTCAATTTTTCTTTTTCAAAAAAAAAAAAAGTTGGAAAATATTAGCTTCACTTGAATTCATAAATTGGACATGTCTTATTTTGACAGTATTTTTTGGGGGAAGATCTCAAAATCAGACTGTATGTGTCCATATTTCATCTTTTCCCTATATTTGAAAAAATCTATTATCTTTAGATAGAACCCAAGGGGATGGTGTCAAGCTGGGACAGGGGAGGTTCAGGCTGGATATCAGGAAGAGGTTCTTCACTGAGAGGGTGGTCATGCACAGGAAAAGGCTCCGTAGGGACATAGTCATGGCACCAAACCTGTCAGACTTTAAGAAGCGTTTGGACTGTGCTCTTAGTCATATGGTCTGAATTTTTGGGTAGACTTATGTGGAGCCAGGAGTTGGACTCGATGATCCTTGTGAGTCCCTTCCAACTTGGATGAGAATCATACTCTATGATTCTATGATTCTAGATGCTGTCTCAAACCAGGGTATAGGAGCTGTGGTTCCTGTGTTTGAAGCTTCTCACATTTAATGGGAATCAGACAGTTGATCCTTTAGACTGAGACAAAATCTGTTGTGTATGAGTCTTACTTTTGTAATTGACCATGATATACCTCTTCAAATTTTTAAAGAAATAATTAAGATGTATAATGAAGTTTCTCTGGAGATTATCCTCTCTCTGTCTCTTTCTCTTTATTTGTGCAGGCAGTAGACAAAGCTTAATCCAAAATGGATGGCTTCCAGAGGGCTAACTGAAGTGAATCCCATACTGCAATCATCTGTCCCTACTTCTGAAACTCTTCTGAAAAAGCATGCATAGCTTCCATGGATTCAGCAGGAGTTACTAATACTTGCCCATAGACGAAATGTAGCCTTGATGGACCAAATGCTTCTAAAACTTTGTCTTAGAGAAACATCCTAGGTTTTCTTCTCAATACATAATAGATCTAAGTCTCACTTTGAGCTCTACCGGATCTCATAGAGCCTTTATTTTCAGTTTGTGGTCTGACGATTTTTCTCACTAAGGGAAATTCCCTTCCGAATTTCATGTTAACACATCTTTTGTATGTTTATTCATACTTGCTGAATTCTCTGAGTGCTTAATTTATAGATTTGTCTTTTTTTTTTTTTTTTTTTTTTTTTTTTTTTTAGAGTTCACCATTATCTAAGTTTCTTTCTTGACCATCTGAAGAGTCTGATATTTTTGTCCATTTTCCATTTGTTTCATTTCAAGCAATTTTTCTCATAAAAGTTGGATTTTTCCAAAGCACCAGCATAGATCTTAATTACCATTCCTATTTCAAATAACATATTAGATCAAAGATTGAGGTTCATCTTATCTTGTCTATCTTGCCTGTCCCCAAGTCTGAGGTCTACACTAATTGGATATACTTCTTTTATAGTCGGTGAAGGAAGATATGAACTTCTAGACTATCTAAAGATAGGTGGAATGATTCATAAGTCATTAAATGTCATCTATCTTAAACACCTATTTTAGCCTGGAAAGACTAAGGATTGTCTCTTCATTGTTTATACAGGAAGCTTAGAATCTCATCTAGGATAACATGACTAGGTTTTGAATGGCTAAACTTAGATGAAAAAAACAAACAAAAAAAAAATAAAAAAAGTGATCAGTTTGGGAATATACTGAGAAAAAAAAATATATATATATTTTTCCTGAATAAGTATTTTTTTTTTCTTTTTTTTCTCTCTCTCTCTTTTTTTTTTTTTCCATTCATCTATCTTTACATTCTATCTCTGCAAATTCAAGGAGTCTTTGGACTTCCTCTGTTATATTGAGACGGCATGCAAGTCACCTGTTCTCAAACAGTGAACAAAAGGATGCATCTGGAACTTTCTAAAGGTAAAATTACTTGGTGGGAGGTTTTGCTCCCTTTTACAAGCAATGTTCCAAATGATGCACAAGTGACTGTGCACAACGTTGTGCTTGAGATAAGAGGATAGAATTATAAATTATTTCTTGAAGGGTAAAGAGATCTTGTTATTTTTCTTTATGACCAGTAGTGTTTGAGTACTATAAATCAGTAGGCTTTAGATCAAATGAGTTCCTAGGAGTTCCCATTGAATTTGGTTTTCAATGTGGATTTTAATGCCAATCTTGAAACACAGGTTTAAAATATCACAGTTAAGCTTCAGAGTTCATTGATTAAAGAGTTCAAATCAGAGCCATTCATGGGGTGGAATGATAAGAATCATAGAGTCATAGAATATCATAATTTGGAAGGGTTCCACATTGAGTCCAGCTTTTGGATCCACATAGGACCATGCAAAAATTGAACCATATATCTGAGAGCATTTTCCAGACATTTCTTGAATTCTGGCATGCTCAGTGCTGTGACCACTGCCTGTTCCAGTGTGTGACTACCCCCCCAGCGGTGGAACCTTTCCCTAACGCCCTGCCTGAACCTCCCCTGTCCCAGCTCCATGATGTCTCCCCAGGTCCAGTTGCTGTCCTCAGAGAGAAGAGCTCAGCACCTGTCCCTCTGCTCCCCTCATGAGGAAGCTGCAGGCCGCCATGAGGCCTCCCCTCAGTCTGCTCTGCTCTGGGCTGAACAAACCAAGGGACCTCAGCAGCTCCTCACACATCTTGCCCTCTAGACCTTTCACCGTCTTTGTAGCCACACTATGGACACTCTCTAGTAGTTTTATGTCGTTTTTATACTGTGTTGCCCCAAACCTCACACAGTACTTGAGGTGAGGCTGCACCAGTACAGAGCAGAGCAGGACAATCCCTTCCCTTGACCAGCTAACAATGCTGTGCTTGATGCACCCTAGGATATAGTTGGCCCTTTTGGCTGTCAGGGCACACTGCTGGCTCACGTTCAACTTGCTGTTAACCAAAACCGCTGGATCAGTTTCTGTGGGGCTGCTCTCCAGCTTCTCATCCCCAAGCCGGTATGTATAGCCAGGTTTGCTCCATCTTAGGTGCAGAATTTGGCACTTGGTCTTGTTAAAGACCCTTCATATTGTTGAAGATTGCCCAGTCTTCTAACCTGTCAAGATCTCTCTGCCTCCCTACCCCTCAATGGAGTAGGCAGCTCCTCCCAGTCTAGTATAATCTGTAGATTTACTCAATATATCTTCTAGTCCTCCATCCAAGTCACTTATGAGAAGACTGAAAAAAAAACAGGCCCCAAAATGAAGTATTGGGGAACTGCACTGATGACTGGCTGCCAGGCTGATATAACCCCATTTAATATAAAACCTTGAGTGTGACCCATCAGCCAATTTTTCACCCATTGTATTATTTATTTATCTAGCTGTATGCTGGACACCTTGTTCAGAAGGATAGTGTGATAAACTGTATTGAAAGTTTTACTGAAATCCAAAAAATTGCATTAACTCTTTTCCCTTGGTCGGTGATCTTGTTATAAAAGGAAAATTAAGAAGTTACAAGCTGCGAGTTCACCATGTGAACAAAGATCCACGTGCACTGCTGACTGATCACCAGATGTCCAAGACACCAGCTGGCTGTAGCTGGGGCAAAGGCAAGCAAATATATGGTGGAGATATTGCCCACAGGGAAAATTAATGGGACATTTGTACAAGACACTCCTGAGAGAAATGAAGTACTAAATACAGTTCTGGTCCCTCCAGTTTTCAGAAAGACGAATCCAAACAGATACAGATGCAAAGGAGTCTGCCAGCATAATCAGGGGAATAAAGGAAATATGAGCAAAGATTAAAAAGGTGAAAGAGGAAAGCTTTTTGTTTTGTTTTGTTTTGTTTTGTTTTGGTACATCAGGAGGACTGGTATACATGGTAAAGGAGACCTATTTAGTACAACTGACAAAGTGTTTGCAAAAGAACATGTGTATTTAGGGTTGCTGAGACTAAACTTAGACTGAAAATCAGAAGAAAGGTCCTATTCATTAAAACAGAGCACTGGTACAGCTTTTCAGCACAGACACTGGTGAGAAAAGCCTCGGTAGTTTTAAAATAATAATCTGATCCATTTATCAAAAGTCTTGTATCACACAAGTGTCTCTGCTGACCCCAGAGGCCTCTTCCTCTCTTGTAAATGAAATCCCTCTCAGTTAAGCTTACCTACATGTACATGTCAGCTGTTCACCTTCTTGGCATTTTATGGTTATTTTCCATGCTTTTCTTCTCTGCCTTTTTTTTTTTTTTTTTCCCTTCCTGAATTCTTAGTTTTGGAATACTGTTCTTATCATGTAAACATGAGAGCTTTTTTGTAGTGTTCTTAATTTTATTAATTTTCCTTGTAATTTCATTGACTAACAATTACAACTATAGTTTTAATTAAAAAGAGCTGTAAAGGTTTTAAACCCAAGACTGAAAAATGCTGAGAAAATTCTCCATCCCAGAGAAAAAATTAAAATGCAGCTTATTAGGAAGTCTAAATAGTAGGATGAAGACAGAAATTTACAGAAACTGTCTCAGCTAGGAATTGTTAGAAATCTTTGTCAAATTTGTGCATCTTAATCACTGGAAATTACTAGGTCCTGTCCTAACAGAAAAAAAAAATAATAAAAAATCAAGAATTTACAAGGTGTCAAATAACATGTTACATGACTGCCACCTCTAATTTGAATTAGTACAATTTTAGCAGTAATTAAACTCTGATAAATTAATGTAACTTGAAGAACTGAATTAGCCCTCTAGAAAATAGCTAATTTGTCTGTATTGAAAGATTGTCATTGCATTTGCAATAATGGATAACCCTCAAGGGGTGTCAAAGCTTTAGGCATAAACACTACTTTTAGATCAGCTTGTGGTTCTCAGCAAAGACCTTCCTCTCACCAGTACAAAAAGGCTGTATTGCTGCATGTCTATCTTTCTCTCACATCATTTTTTTTTTTTAAGAATGTGAATAATATCAAATGAATGTATTAAATATTTTTGGCAGACTAACAGCAGGCCGCTTGTTGACCTTTCACCTCATATTGATTTATCCTTCAGTCATTTTTCTTGGTGATTTCTGCTTTTCCTATATGCCTTTTATTTAGGAATAGGGAAATTCTGTCATTCTTGCAGAAAAACAAACTATTTGTACTTGACAGTAGAGAATACATTGTGCAATATTTCATTCCCTTTCAGAACTTTGTTGGTTCAGGATTCTCCCATGAAACAGAAACTTTTGTCTGCTCCCTACAGACATATATACTCCTTAGTTGTTCATCTCTCTGATAGGTAAGTTCCTAGGAGGATATCTTTAACCTAAAGAAACACAAAAATATGTTCCCAAGATGTTAAACATGCCAGAAAGATTCTATGTAGCCACAGATAGCACGAATTTCTTTGTCTAGTCAGCTGGAAGGGCTCAGCATAAAAGGAAGCATCTTTCCATATTATCTAAATATCTTAATAGGATTTGTGTTTAAATGTGTCTCTGGAGAGGAAAGTTTCTGATGTGTACAAGTGGTGCTGATGAGAACGCCCTACTTCCAGTGCTCATAAGTAGCCTCCAGGATTTGTGATATGCCCAAGGTGGGCAAGGACATTTCCAGCAGGGTGTTGCAGAGTGGCAGGCTGTCACAGGCTGGACCCGAGGGATCTGAGCCTCTTTCTTGCCTGTTCACAAACTCAGATATTTCTGGGGAAAGAACACAAAGTCATATCTTTACTGCTAAGTAAACAAAGTCTCTCTGGTCTTTTCCTTGCGGTATGATGTTATTAAACAGGTATAAATAACAGTTATAATAATAGTAGTAACAAACAAACAAATCAGCCTGTCAAAACCATTTGAAAAAGTAAATTGGTTGTATGATTTTCTGGTATAATCCCAGCTTTGCCTTCTAACTGTTAATGCATGTAAAGTACATACCTATCAAGGGAGGACTTGTCTTTTAATCATCACTGTTAGCTCCAATGTCCTAGTAAGGTTCCACTTTGAGTAATTATGATCATACTGGATCAAATCAATTTCTGGTTTAATAACGCAGAAACATCTTCACTCCTTAACTTGTTCATTTATGTTTCTGGCTGTTATCTAGCCCCGATATTCTGCAAAAGTGAAAGTGATGGCCTGTCTAGAATGAATGGTCTGTTTACATAGTCAGTAGTGTATGGGAAAGCTTTTGATATGCCTTAGAAGGAACCATGATGTATTGCCCAACATAGAAAGAATAAATGCAGACTTGATTTTTAGAAGAGAGACTTTAAGCTTTAAATATGATTTTCATATGGATATCAGAAATCTTAGGTGACTAAAAATTAAGATTTAATTTCTGTTGAAATTTAGAAGTTGAACCTTGATTTGATCTCATTTTTTAAAGCTATCATAGCTGGACAAAAACAGACAAATTAGGGTTTATAGAACTTGAGAAATTTGACAAATGTATTTCTGAATGCCCTCACTTATTAAAAAGGAGAAACACCGGAAACATCATGCAGTTAATTATTCAACCTTGCCATGCTTTCTTTTTCACTTTGCTAAAATTACAAAAGCTTGTGTCATTGTACAAATTGTGCCAAACAAACCAATTTAAAAACAGTGTACTAGCACTTAGCAAATGCCCATCTGAAAAAGTGATTCCAGGTGGCTATTTCTAGTTTCATACTAGTATAATCAGAATGCAGCAGAATCTATGAACAAGCCCTAGGGGGTTTGTTGAGCTGTTGCTACAGCTGATATCTCAGGCCATTTTTTAATTAAGCCTGCTAATTATGCAGAGTAATGATCTCTCCTTCCCAGCCTTTTTTTTTTTTTTTTTTCTTCGTAATGCAAACTACACAGGGACAGTCTCAGACCACTGTCTCATGACCTATCATAGATTGTGTCTCAGAGCCTGCTAGTGTGTATAGAAATCATTACTTTCAAATTAATGTTATTGTAATTACATTATTATTATTATTTTAAAAAGCAAAAACAAAACTAAGAGAAATAATAAAGCAAGCAAAAGATAGTACATTGTGAGGATAATTACTCACGTAAGATATGTCAAGTGGTGTGGGGCACATTAGCTATTTTATTTTGTTTGCCAACTGATTTGCATCTAATTCATCAAAACGTGAAAAACATTGCTTTTGTTTAAGCACTCTGTGGTTCTGGACTGAGCCTTGTTCTACTACCCTTCTCTGCTGGAAGACAAAAACCTCTGATTAAGAATGACAGACACTTTCAGTGAAGCAGTTTTTAAAATAGATCTCTTTCCTCAGTCAGAGCTCGTATAATTACAGGGTATTTTATTTCTCCATTCACGGAGTCAGTAAGAACAGGAAGAAATATCAAGTTACGCAGCAGCCAAAGGGACAGATCTGTTTACTTGACAAAGTTAATTGATTATGCTGAGTTCACTCCAAAATAGGGTCATTGAATAGTTCTCTTATTGATGAAATGATACTATCTACTGAGGATATTAACCTTTTTAGCTTTCTGCGTTATTGTTGCTGTACAGTCTTGCTTCAACATAATATAAATGTCTTGTGCTAAAAATGAATACATGTCTGGACCTACATCCATGTGAATATCAATGTGCATATATACAAACACATATACCTAAATCCAGAGAATGTTATAAAGTAACTGAGTTGCTTGGACTGAAAGACTTAATGTAGACTACGGAAATAAGATTTCAACTGCCTTAGATTTTTATTATTTTATATATATTTTTGTCAGCATTTAGGAATCTTTTTTTTTTCTTCCTTAAAATAGTCTTTGAATATTACAATTACATGCATGTATACCACATCCTTAAAGGGGGAAGTTTACTAATTAACCTTCTCAGAACTACTTAAAATTCCATTTATTTAATTTTCCAGCTCCCATATGAAAAGCTCCTCTTTCTTGTTATGTTATTGGTTTTAAATACTGTGAAGTTTCTACCTCAAAAATTTCCAATGCATTTTACAATTTGTAAAATCAATCTGAATTTTCAGATGACACAAATGAGTTAGATGTCTACAGTTGTTTCTACTTAACATTAGATACAGGCAAGAGCAGGCCATGAATTTTTGCAGGAAACTGCTTAATTTAAAAATAGTTACTAAAATCTATTTAGAATGTTATGCTTTATTTCAGTACTATGTGCCCAGTAAGAATTAAAAAAATAATAAAATACAGGAAAGATTTGTCAAAAGGAACTACAAAATATTTTATAATACCAGTGTTCTCTTTGTTATTGAGAAGATCATATGAAGGCTCAAGTTAACCTTCTTCAAAACAGTTTGTCTTTAAATTTGCAGTTGGAAAGAAATTTTATTTCAAATAAAATTATGTGAGGAAAATTAAAAAACAAAACAAACAAACAAACAAAAAAACAAACAGTAATGACTCTGTAACAATTATTCCTGAATCCTGCCCCAGAAAGTTCCTATGGTCTGTTTCCCTCCCATACTCCTGCAAAATGTATCAAGTGGGTTGAGTTTACTTTAGATTTTTAATCTGTCTTTAACTGGATAATTATATAATATTATTTCTGCAATTATATATCTAAATTATATTCATTTCATATATATGTGAAAATATATATTCATTTCATTCAAGTTAGAGATAGATCTTTGTTTCTAGCCCAGTGATGTGGGCCCTAGTTAACTGTTTACATTCCCAGCTTGACTTTCTGATTGACATTCTCATTGATCTAATTTTGCTTTAAAACCAAGAAAAGAAAAAAATGAAATGATAACACCTGATATACATGAGCTCTGACCTCCTGTTATAGGGTCCACCTGAAACACAGATTTATTATCATGTCACAGGAGTTAGTAACTTAATACCACATTTTTACCAGTACTGGTTATATAATATGCATGCTGCATTGTGTTGTGATTGTTCATTCCCCCCTGCAAACAGATCCACTTGGTGCTGCATGTTTACCCTTTGTATGCTGCATTGTGCATATTTAATTAGGCACACGCCCATCCTTCACTGGTGCAAGCTATATCTTTTGCAAAGCACATTTTTTTGCTGTTCACCTTTGCAGTGGGAATGATATGAAATATGGGACCAAATACCATGGGGAGAAGCAGTCCTGTATGTTTCCCTAGGGACTCCAGCCATGTGACAGGAAGAGACAGGATGTGAATGATTGTGAAGAGTTCATTTCAGGTGCTTAACCTCCTCAGCCCCAGGCAGGTTTCTCACTGAGAATATGCCTTGAAGTTAATATGGCTAACCTCTAAACAGCTGCTTATACATGGACGGGGACAGTTTCTTCTTTGCCTAACAGGAGAGCACACCAGAGTAGTTGTTGTTGGTGTAAGCTGTGCAAGAACCATGCAAGGAGGCTGAAGGACTAAAGACAAATGAAGTCTGTTGTCTCTGTCCAAGTTCTTAAAACCCTTCTTCTCATCCTGTAACCTTGTCTGCTAGGATTTTCTCTTTGCCCAGTAATATGGATGATAAAGGCCAAAATCCATATTCCTGAGACTGAGGTAGAAACTTGTGATTGCTTAAACTTTCAGAAAGAAAATCTACTGAGCTGTGTAGCTGTGTAGCTATTAATACATTTAAAACTTTTATTCCAGTTTACAAACTAATGAATGAACAGAGCTAGGGTGAACCACTCTCTCAGTTTCAGAGCTATCAGAAATAACTTGTAGCAAAAGCAACCCCCACAAAGCCCCTCCTGGCTGAACTTGTCCTAGAGAGAAACTAATAAACAGTAAATGTTTCAACATAGTATACCTGTCACAGCAGTCAAATACTGGCATTTTTCTGTACATGATGGATTACTTTTGTTTGGTGCCTCGTTGTTCAAACATAAAATTCAGTAACCCGCAGTCCATTGACTGTGCAGGGTGGGTGCAGGTGCTTGAAATGAACTGGTGAGACCAAAATACTAATGAGAGTCAATAGTTGTGTGCAATGAAAAATCAGTGTACTGCATTGCAAGAGGATGCTGTACTTACTTGAATTTAACCAGAAGTACTCATTGGATGGTTGTCTTTTTTCCTGTCTCCTGAAACACAACATTAGTGAAATGTCAGTTTGTATTAAGATCATTGGTGGCCTTTGCTATGTACATTCTTCCATGTTTCTGCACAAAGATTGTGAAGCACTGGAATTTTAGCTCTAGAGATCGATCTCTCTTCATGTCTGATATTAACTTACATCGCCAGGGCCAGGGTGGGTGTGAAAGAGGTGGGCAGAAATGGTGTTTATTCACTGAACCTTGAGGTAGAACTTTAGCAAATGGCTGAGCTGCTTTGAGCTGCTGAAATTACTGCAGTTTGGGTACCTTTTTAGGGTTTGCAATGATAAGAGCAGATCTCTAAGGAGTTGAATGTCTGAGTGATCTAAAACCAGGGCAGTCAAGCTGAAGAGGATGTGTGCACTAACCTGTTTGCACTGAATAGTCTCCATAAATAATTTACAACTATGACTGCTAGCTATTATTACAAAAATACTGGATTGCATTTTGACACATGCAGCCAGCTTGTAAGTCAATAGATACATTTCACCTAGTGTATGCAGACCACAGTTTCAGCCATCCATCCATGTGTGTTTTACAACAGTGCAATCTACCATTCCAAAACAACACTGAGAAGACCTTTCAAAATAGGTTTAAAAAATCAGAACAGTGATCAGACTGTGGTCTCTTTTATTGCATTGGTCCTTAATGGGGTTCTGTCCCCTCCCTGCACACAGCTTTCAGTCTTAAACACTTGTGATGTTTTATTTAAGGGTTCTACTCTGCAGCCAGTGCTGTGGAGTCACTCAGGATCTACCTCAAGATTTCAGGGGGAAAAAAAATAAAGGATGCATCCCTGACATTTCCTTTACTATGTTTTCCTTTGAGACTTGTTTGAGTCACCAAGAAAATATTTCATTATAGCTTGATTTAACCAGGAAGAGTGTTAGTGGGTTTTGCCTCAGTCTTAGGGTTTAGCAGGCAGGGGAAAGAGGGGGAGTTTCCTGTGACAATCAAGTGAAAAAATATGTAGTAGTGTGTTAATTAACCTCAGCAAAGTAAATCAGGAAAATCTTTTTTGTAATAAAGATCTCACATTAGGTGTTAGATTACCTAACATGTTTGTTAAGTTAAAAATAAAAATAAAAAAAAAATTATCTTCTCCTGACCTTATTTTTTAAGATTTCATTTTACTGCCATTTTATTATTTAAAAAAATATATAAAAATAATAATTAAAAAAATGTGTGTTTTCAAAATATAATTTTACATTAAATTAAAGATCACCTACATCTCTTTGGAAAACTATTTTCATTATGGAAATTCAAGATAGAAACAACAAAATGTGAAACAACTGAAATATGAATATTGATTGTAGCAACATTACAATAAAAATATATTTACCTTAAAAGGCTAGACAAGAACTGAAAGATGGGATTTCTGAGACAGTTGAAGTCAACTATTGGTTAGAACCTGTGTGGGAATAATAATTATCCAAAAATTCAACCTGATTAGCTGTCTAGTTTTGTTTGATATCATCATCGCACTATGAATCAGATCCCAGTTCTCACATATCAGAAATTTTCCATTCATGACAATCTTTTTCTTTCCTTCCTTACCACCCCACCACACCTACTGGGTCACGTAGTTATAGAACAAAACATAGCAGAGGAAGCTTTAAGTTTTATATGAGGAGAAATTTCTTTACTGAAAGGGTTTTCTGGCACTGGAATATGCTGCCCGGGGAAATGGTTGAATCACCATCCCTGGGGGTCTTAAAGAAATGTGTAGGTGTAGAACTTGGTAGCATGATACAGTGATGGACTTGTCAGTACTATGTTAAAGGTATGGACTAGATTATTTTTGATTTTTTTTTTTTTCCCAATCTGAATGATTCTACGATTATGATTCTGTAATGGAAGGGAAGAGAAAAAGATAACTTTGGGAAGAGAAAGCAGAAGATGAGATGTTACCATTTTATGTTTATTTTGTATGTTTTCCTCGTAAGACTTGTTCTCTAGACCCTTCACTAGCTTCAATGCCATTCTTAGGACATGCTCCAGCACTTTGATGTCCTTCTTGTAGTGAAGGACCCAAAACTGAACACAGTACTCCAGGTGCAGCCTCACCAGAGCAGAGTACTGGGGGACTATCACCTCCCTGGTCCAGCTGGCTACGCTATTCCTGATAAAAGCGAGCATGCTGCTGGTTCATATTCAGCTGACTATTGACCATGTCCCTTTCCTTTGGACAGCTTTCCAGCTATTCTTCCCCCAGCCTGTAGCACTGCATGGGGTTGTGCCCCAAGTGCAGGACTAAGCCTTCTTCTAATAAAACTTCCTTCCTACACTCTGACATGCAAATAGATTGTATCAACAATCTATTTTATGCTCACATGTAAACATATATATATTACTCTAAAGAGTGTACAGGGTTATGAGGAAGAAGTATGTTCTACTTCTAAATTTGGCTCATGAAAATTCTTTGTTGTTGCCTGGGTTGAAAAATGATATTGAACTTATTTGATGCATCATTGCAAATAACAGTGTTTAAGAAACAGCAAGCTGAAGTAACCAAGGAAAAATTCAGCTGTGTGTCTAAAGACTGTATCATTACCACCCACAATCTGGTCAGAGATTTACGAATATTTGAAATTTAAGTTGTATACATCCTAGCAGTGTTGATTTAGGAACTAAAGAGAGTTTTTTTTTGTTGTTTGGTGGTGGTGGTTTTGTTTTACAGAAGAAATGTAAAAGTGGTTTCCTGAACAACTTTTGCTCCCTAACAGTTCCACATCAAACCAGCACTGCTTGGCTTGAAACAAAATAGCACTGTCTTATAAAGAACAAATCGTACAATATCGCATTTGCTTTTGGATTCTGAGTTATCTTATTCAAGTCCAGCCTTCAGCAAAAGTGGGCTAGAAGGAGTTCAATAATCTATAATAATCAGGAAATCATTCAAGTTCCCTGATTCTCTCTGAGTGGCATGACAAGGCCCTGCAGCTGGCAGAGATCCAAACTTAATTGGTATAAGAATGGATCACAGACAAGACCATGGTCATTCATAGGCATATGTGATGGATAACTACTAGTACAGCATTTTCAATCATCAGTCTTTAGAGGAAAAAGACTGTGATAGCTGGATAAAACATATATTGTATCAGCAAAAATGACCACAGAGTAAGGATTGAGAGAGTGAGTGTATAATCTATCTATAATTTTTTGAGAATTTTTTTTTTTAATTTCTATTTAACTTTACCTTACTTTTAAACTTTGTCCAGTGCATGAATATTAAAATGAATAAAACTTTAAAGAATAATTTTACTGAAATAATATAGAAGAAAAAAAATATTTATTAAAACTGACATATGACAGAGACAACTTTATGATGAACTTTTACTATATGTCATAGAAAATATCCAAAGTACTAACAGCCTTCTTAAAATATATATTTTATCCCAAAAATGATCTTTTGTTTTTATTTCTGATTATTTAACCTATAATCCTATTTCTTTGATGTATGTGATCACTTAGACTGAAAGATGGAGGAAAATATTTTGTTTCTTTCAAAAGGGTATTTTCCCCTCTTTCCAAGCATCACAAACAAAATACCTTCATACAACACAATTGTCACATGTTCTGTGATTGTCTTTGGAGACCCAAAGATCTTTTAAAGTCATGTCAAATTCCACTGCTTTCTCACTGAGGTGTGATTGCTGAAGGTTATAAGGAACCACCCCATATTTTAAACTAGAAATCTAGTACTTTATTTTGGTTGGTTTTACACAAACAAAATTTACATTAATGTCTGTTACAAAGGAAAAACAAGAATTTATCTTTTGTTGTTTTGTTTTCTATCCTGCCAATACATAAACACAGAATACATATTCTGATGACCTTTATTATATCATCATTACTGCTATTATTCTTCAATGAACTGACAACTTCTCCTAGAAGAAGTTCTAGTATACTTGTCGATAAGTGGCAGGAGATGAAGATAATTTTCAGGTTATTACTGTCAGGAGATGCCAAAACTGAGATAGACACATCATAGAAAAGGTCAGTTACAGAAGGTAACCAGTGAAGGGTCAGAGATGTTTTTACCCTTCCATTACGAGAGAGTTGAGGTACGGAACAATGAAATCTTACATCAGTGTAAATGCAGTTTTTACATTACATAGTGTCTTTCTAAACAAGGCACCTGTAACTCCTTGAAAAATGTAGTTGTCTTTTTAAATTATACATATAATGATCTCATTCTGTTATACTTTTTATAGCAGGATTCCCATTCAAATCAGTGGTGTCAACTCTAAAGATTGTATGTATAACAGACGTGAAAAGAAATCAAAGAAATATGTGTAGTATATTTCAGATATTTGTATATGAGTAGCATATTACTCAACATATATGAGTAGGTGATTCTCCCCCTCTGGGTTCTCATGAGACCCCACCTTGAGTGCTGTGTTCAGCTCTGGAGCCCTCAGAACAAAAAGGATGTGCCTATTAGAGTGAGTCCAGAGGAGAGCCACAAGGATGATCAGAGGGCTGGAGCACCTCTCCTACAAAGAAAGGCTGAGGAGTTCTTTAGCCTGGAGAAGAGAAAGCTCCAGGGAGACCTTATAATGGCCTTCCAGTACCTAAAGGGGAGCCTATAGAACAACTGGAGAGGGACTCTTCGTTAGGAGGTGTAGTGTTAGAACACAGGGTAATGATTTTAAATTAAAAGAGGGTAGATTTAGATTAGATATTTGGAAGAAAATCTTTACTATGAGGATGGTGAGGTGCCAGACCTGCTTGCCTAGAGAAGTTATGAATACCCCATGCCTGGAAGTGTTGAAGGCCAGGCTGGATGGGGCTTTGAGCAACCTGGTCTGGTAGAAGATGTCCCTGCCCATGGCAAGGGGAATGGAAGGTGATCTTTAAGGTCCCTTCCAACCTAAGCCATTCTATGACTCTCCTATGATTTTGCAGAAGAAAACTTCCAGAGCTGAAAATACAGTGTATAACTGTATTGATCTGATCATCATTTGTGTAGTAGCTTCCATTAAATGCTAAAATATGTGGTAAACTATATCACATCATAAAAGGAATATATGTTGACATATGACCATGACTATACTCCCACCTGTCATTCCATAGTTAAGTTCCATATGTTAGAACTTCTGAGAACCTTTGTATCAGGATATTCAGTTCATATCTGATGCCCAGTTAGAGTAGGATTTGACCTGGTAGGTGAACTGATCAAAAGATTTGCTACTAAGAAAGAAGAGCCTTGTCCCACTGAGAACCGTAAGCCATAGTTTCTCTTCTTCTCTCTGTTTTAGCATTGGGACTAGTGTTCTTGCGGCTGCAGTGTGAGTCAATGTGAGGAAAAAGTAGAGAAAAGGAATATTCTGAGGGTGAAAGTTAACTTGTTTTAAAGTAAATGACTAAAGTAATCCTGTTTATTTATTGCTCTAGAAATCATAGAATCATAGAATATCCCGAGTTGTAAAGGACCCACAAGGATCATCGAGTCCAATTCCTGGCACCACACAGGTCTACGCCAAAATTCAGACGATCCTTTCCTACACCTTGATCATTTCAGGAATCTAATGTGAGGAGATGTAGTGATGAACTCAAATATAATATCTGTATTATGTCTAAAGATGAGTAAGACAAATTCTATCCTATCATGACCAGCTGGGATGTTATGGCAAATTATACTGATTATATACTTATTTCAGCAAATTATCTTTTTCTACAGTAGTGAGTATGGCTTAAAAAGTCAAAGAGAATACTGATGTTATGTTTTGGTGAACTGAGAGTTGCTAGAATTGACAACAGTGATGGTGGAGATTTTCCAAATAAAAATATTGTCTTCTGAATTCTAAATTAAAGTTATGGCATTCAAAAGAAGGAGAAAGGTTTACTTGCAGGTAGATGTCATCTACTGAATACATGTATATGATATTACAGTAAAAATGAGGCAGGGGGAGTGCCATCTGGGGTAGTTACAGGAGATGGGAATAGTGACTCTGATCAAGAGGGAGAGAATTAAGAAGGAAAAGACTAAGGGAAGACAATTTTTCAAAGTGCTTATGATGTTCAGTAAGTTTGCAGATGACACCAAGTTAGGTGTGTGTGTCGATCTGCTCGAGGGTAGGAAGGCTCTGCAGGAGGATCTGGATAGGCTACACCGATGGGCTGAGGTCAACTGCATGAAGTTTAACAAGGCCAAGTGCCGGGTCCTGCACCTGGGGCGCAATAACCCCAAGCAGAGCTACAGGCTGGGAGATGAGTGGTTGGAGAGCTGCCAGGCAGAGAAGGACCTGGGAGTGATGGTGGACAGTCGGCTGAATATGAGCCAGCAGTGTGCTCAGGTGGCCAAGAAGGCCAACGGCATCCTGGCTTGTATCAGAAACAGTGTGACCAGCAGGGCTAGGGAGGTGATCGTCCCCCTGTACTCGGCTCTGGTGAGGCCGCACCTCGAGTACTGTGTTCAGTTTTGGGCCCCTCGCTACAAGAAGGACATCGAGGTGCTTGAGCGGGTCCAAAGAAGGGTGACGAAGCTGGTGAGGGGCCTGGAGAACAAGTCCTACGAGGAGCGGCTGAGGGAGCTGGGCTTGTTCAGCCTGGAGAAGAGGAGGCTCAGGGGCGACCTTATCGCTCTCTACAGATACCTTAAAGGAGGCTGTAGTGAGGTGGGGGTTGGCCTGTTCTCCCATGTGCCTGGTGACAGGACGAGGGGGAACGGGCTAAAGTTGCGCCAGGGGAGTTTTAGGTTAGATGTTAGGAAGAGCTTCTTTACTGAAAGGGTTGTGAGGCATTGGAACAGGCTGCCCAGGGAGGTGGTGGAGTCACCATCCCTGGAAGTCTTCAAAAGACGTTTAGATGTAGAGCTTAGGGATATGGTTTAGTGGGGACTGTTAGTGTTAGGTTAGAGGTTGGACTCGATGATCTTGAGGTCTCTTCCAACCTAGAAATTCTGTGATTCTGTGTGATTCTTGGTGCTTCCTTTATTTAAGAGGAATCAGATGGTGAAGGATGGAGAAGCAATGCAGAAACCTGCAAAAGGAGACTTACATTTGATATCTTGTGTCTTTGGAGACAAACAAGAATAGAGAGACCATGATAGCTGGAGAAAGAGAAATGGAATACAAGAATGGTCTTTAGTCTGATTTCCTAAGGAAAGGAACACTATGCTTTGTGCATCTATCTGTTCCTTTCTATGCTACCTAGAACCAAAGAATCATGGAATCGTAGAATATCCTGAGTAGTAAGGGTCCTATAAGGATCATCAAGTCCATTTGCCAAGGCGATTGGCTCCAGGGTAGACGCATTCTGCAGCAGAGTGGGGGATCAGACAGGCAGGGCTATTTTTTTCCGGCACCGAGCCCACTCGAGGGAGCTGCCAGGACCTGGCAGCCCTTTCAAGGGAGGTGAACAAGGCGAGAACGAGGCGTAGGTGGAGCCAACAGTGCCCCCTCCCCGGCCGTTCAAAAGCCACCCCTAGGGAGTGCGAGCGACCAGGAGCATGGAGACCAGGATGGGCAAACAGGGCGTGGGCGTTCGCGCAGGCGGGGCAGAACATTCCCCCCTGCCCATACGAACACCTCCTCTAATGGCGGTCTATCGCTAGATAGGCTGCAATGGTCTCCACCAGGCACAGTGTGCTCTCTAGGAAGTCTGTACACACCCAGACTGACCGCCCGCTCAAAACTGCGGCAGTTCAGGTCTCCAGCTGCATTGAAGAGAGAAGCCTGAAGACCATCAAATGGAACTTTAGGGGACTGCAACAGTTAGTGGGTGGAGAGGGAGTACAGGTGGTATTTTTGTCCATCCCTACAGTGGCAGGGAGGGGTACAGAGAGGACACGGAAAGCCCTCCTGATAAACACATGGCTCAGAGGCTGGTGCCAACACAGAAATTTTGTTTTTTTTTTGACCATGGGGTGCTTTACTAAGCTCCCAGCCTGATGGCCGCAGATGTCCCTATCTCTAAGGGTAAAATGGATCCTAGGCCAGGAGCTGGTGGGGCTCATTGGGAGGGCTTTAAACTAGATAAGAAGGGGGACAGGGCTGAAACAAGGCTTGTTAGAGCTGTGCCAGGGGTAACAATGGCAAGGCTGGGAGAGAAGGCAATGGCCTAACTGAAGTGCATCTACACTAATGCACGCAGGATGGGTAACAAACAGGAGGAGCTGGAAGCCATCGTGCAGCAGGCAGGCTATGACTTGGTTGCCATCACGGAAACGTGGTGGGACCACTCTCATGACTGGAGTGCTGCAATGCCTGGCTATAAGCTCTTCAGAAGGGACGGGCAGCATGGAAAGGGGTGGTGCTGTGGCTCTCTATATCAGAGAGAATTTTGATGCCATGGAACATGAGGCTGGGAATGATAAGGTTGAATCCCTATGGGTTAGGATTGGCGGGAAGGCCAACAAGGGAAGCATCCTGGTGGAGGAGTTCTACAGGCAGCTGACAAAAGTTGCGAAATCGTCAGTGCTTGTTCTTGTGGGGGACTTCAAGTTCCCAGATATATCCTGGAAGCACAACACAGCCCAGAGAAAGCAGTCTAGGAGGTTTCCAGAGAGTGTGGAAGATAGCTTCCTGACACAGCTGGTTAGTGAGCCTACCAGGGGTGGTGCCCTGCTAGACCTTCTCTTCACAAACAGAGAAGGACTGGTGGGAGATGTGGTGGTTGGAAACTGTTTTGGGCAGAGTGACCATTAAATGGTAGAGTTCTCCATTCTTGGAGAAGCCAGGAAGGGGACCAGTAAAACCACTGTATTGGACTTCTGGAGGGCCGACTTTGAACTGTTCAGACACTGGTTGTTAGAGTCCCTTTGGAGGCGGTACTGGAGGGCAGAGGAGTCCAGGAAGGCTGGGCGCTCTTCAAGAAGGAAATCTTAATGGTGCAGGAATGGCCTGTTCCCACATGCCCAAAGATGAGCCAGCAGGGAAGAAGACTGGCCTGGCTGAACAGAGAATTGTGGCTTGAGCTTAGGAGAAAAAAAGAGGGTTTATAATCTTTGGAAAAGAGGGCGGGCCACTTGGGAGGACTATAAGGATGTAGCGAGGCAGTGCAGGGACAAAATTAGAAAGACCAAAGCTCATCTGGAGCTCAATCTGGCTACTGCTGTCAAAGACAACAAAAAATGTTTTTATAAATACATCAATGCAAAACGGAGGACTAAGGAGAATCTCCAGCCTTTACTGGATGCGGGGGGGAACTTAGTTACAAAAGATGAGGAAAAGGCGGAGGTGCTTAATGCCTTCTTTGCCTCAGTCTTTAGCGGCAAAACCAGTTGCTCTCTGGATACCCAGCACATTGAGCTGCTGGAAGGGGATGGGGAGCAGAATGTGGCCCTCACTATCCATGAGGAAATGGTTGGCGACCTACTATGGTACTTGGATGTACGCAAGTCGATGGGGCCAGATGGGATCCACCTGAGGATACTGAGAGAACTGGCGGAGGAGCTGGCCAAGCCACTTACCATAATTTATCAACAGTCCTGGCTATCGGGGGAGGTTCCAGTTGACTGGCGGCTAGCAAACGTGATGCCCATCTACAATAAGGGCCACAGGGTAGACCCGGGAAACTATAGGCCTGTCAGTTTGACCTCAGTGCCAGGGAAACTCATGGAGCAGATTATCTTGACTGTAATCACGCAGCACTTACAGGGCAAGCAGGCAATCAGGCCCAGTCAGCATGGGTTTATGAAAGGCAGGTCCTGCTTGACGAACCTGATCTCCTTCTATGACAAAGGGACGTGCTTGGTGGATGAGGGAAAGGCTGTGGATGTGGTCTACCTTGACTTCAATAAGGCTTTTGACACTGTTTCCTACAGCATTCTCCTCAAGAAACTGTCTGTTCGTGGCTTGGATTGGCACACGCTTCGTTGGGTTAAAAACTGGCTGGATAGCCGGGCCCAAAGAGTTGTAGTGAATGGAGTCAAATCCAGCTGGAGTCCGGTCACTAGTGGTGTTCCCCAGGGCTCAGTGCTGGGGCTGGTCCTCTTTAATATCTTTATCAATGATCTGGATGAGAGGATCGAGTGCACCCTCAGTGAGTTTGCAGATGACACCAAGGTAGGTGTGTGTGTCAGTCTCCTTGAGGGTAGGAAGGCTCTGCAGGAGGATCTGGATAGGCTGCACCGATGGGCTGAGGTCAACTGTATGAAGTTCAACAAGGCCAAGTGCCGGGTCCTGCACCTGGGGCGCAATAACTCCAAGCAGCGTTACAGGATGAGAGATAAGTGGTTGAAAAGCTGCCAGGCAAAGGACCTGGGAGTACTGGTTGACAGTCGGCTGACTATGAGCCAGCAGTGTGCTCAGGTGGCCAAGAAGGCCAACAGCATCCTAGCTTGTATAAGAAGCAGTGTGGCCAGCAGGGCTAGGGAAGTGATTGTCCCCCTGTACTCGTCTCTGGTGAGGCCGCACCTCGAGTACTGTGTTCAGTTTTGGTCCCCTCGCTACAAGAAGGACATGGAGGTGCTTTAGAGAGTCCAGAGAAGGGCAATGAATCTGGTGAGGGGTCTGGAGAACAAGTCCTACGAGGAACAGCTGAGGGAGCTCGTTTTGTTCAGCCTGGAGAAAAGGAGGCTCAGGGGCAACCTTATTGCTCTCTACAGGTACCTTAAAGGAGGCTGTAGCGAGGTGGGGGTTGGTCTGTTCTCCCATGTGCCTGGTGACAGGACAAGGGGGAATGGGCTAAAGTTGCACCAGGGGTGTTTTAGGTTGGATGTTGGGAAGAACTTCTTTACCGAAAGGGTTATTAGACATTGGAACAGGCTGCCCAGGGAAGTGGTGGAGTCACCATCCCTGGAAGTCTTTAAAAGACGTTTAGATGTTGAACTTAATGATATGGTTTAGTGGAGGACTTGTTAGTGTTAGGTCAGAGGTTGGACTCGATGATCTTGAGGTCTCTTCCAACCCAGACAATTCTGTGATTCTATGATTCTGTGATTACATGGGTTGGACAGGACTACTAAGAACTACTAAGAAAACGTGTTTGAGTGTTGTCCAAATACTTCTTGAACTTCAGCAGCCTTGGTGCTATACCCGTTTCTCTGGGGATCGTGTTCCCGTGCCCAACCACCTTTAGTAGTGAAACCATGACCACTAATCTCCCCTGTCACAGCTCCATGTCATTCCCTTGGGTCCTATCACTACTCACCAGAGAGAAAAGATCAGTGCCTCCCTCTCTGTCCTTTGTTGTGAGGATGATGTACACTGACATGAGCTCACCACTCAGCCTTCTTTTCTCTAAACTGAACAAAGATGACCCCATCCAATCATGAATCTTGCCCTCCAGACCTTTTGCCATCTTTGTAGCCCTCCTTTGGACACTCTCTAATGTTTTTTTGTCCATGTATTGAGGTGCACAAAACTGCACACAGCACTCAAGTTGAGGCCACACCAGTGCAGAGCAGAGCAGGACAATCACTTCCCTCAGCCAGCTAGCAATGTTGTGTTTGATGTACCCCAGGACATGGTTGACCTTTTTTTGCTGCCAGGGCACACTGCTGGCTCATGTTTAACTTGCTGTCAACCAGAACCTACGTATGCTTTTCCACTGGACTTCTCTCCAGCCTTTCATCCCCCAGTCTGTACATGTAGCCAGGACATGTAAATATTTTGAGCCTCGTGGTGAATGTTAATCAAATATGATTAAAATATGCTACTGACCAGCAGTAGCATATTTTCACTAAAATCAGTGAAAAAGAAAGGTGAGAGAAAAAGAAGGATCTTTTTCACCACACCACATGCTACAACGGAAGTTCAACAGAAATCCATGTAACAGAAAATCCATCATGGATGCCTTAACTACAAATGAAGTTTAAATTAGAGACTGCTTTCTTGATTCCTTTCTGTCAAGGTAGATATGCAAATTCATAAGATAGTTGTCTTTCTTCATTTTGGTACTCACACCGCCTCTAGTTCTTAGCTTAGGAGATGACTATGATAGTACAAGATCCACTTAATTAGCTGAAAAGGAGGATAAAAGTACAGAGGAGAAGAGGAGTAGCTTCAAGGATTATATAGAGATTTTTTTTTTTTTTTAAAGAAGAAGAAAAAGAAAGAAAGCAAACAAAAAGAATTTTCTGCTGCTGAAGAGAGAGGAGCAAGGAAAAAAGCAGCAAATTAGGAGGGAATTAGGATGAGAGAAAGTATGGCATAACACTGATGTTCTCTAAAGGTGTTAGCATGACCCATGCAGAAATGGAAGTGGTAGCTTTATAAAGTAGAGGTGACCTTTGGCAAACAGATGGTACAGTCCAAGGAGCATGGAGAAATAACTATCCTGCTTTGAAAATTGATGAATATGAAGGAGAAAAAACAAAAATGTAATGATAAAAGAATCTACATTGTAATGTGTTTTTATCCACAGACATTACGAATTGTGGGAGCAGGAGCACAGGAAATGAATATCAGACACAATGTACATTATAAGACATTTCCCTTAAGAAAATGAAAACATTCTATTGCTCTCTTGAAAAAAATGTAGAATTTAATAGAAAACTATATTCCTGTTACAGCATTTTGCTGGATATTTCACATGAACTATAAAATCTTATTATTTTCTATTAATATTTTTTTGTATGTAAGAGTTTCTGTAGAATCTGTTTTAGTCTAATCCTGAATTCCATATATTTATTTTTTTTTCTAAAAAGATTACTAAATCATCTTCAGTAAAGAGACACAAATGAACATTGCATTTCCCACACTTCCCCTCAGCTGAGCTGCTCTCTTAGGCCTGTTACATGAAATAATATTTGGTGTGTCACTTATTTATATTGTTTACTGCATGATCTGTTACCTGTTTTCAGGAAATGTAGCCTAGTTTCATGAACTTGCCAAATGCCAGCTGAAACTAAAATATATAGCATTATTTACTCCACTCAGAAATGGATTTAAAATGGAGGAGTCAGGGGTATAATAAAATAAATGACAGAAAGAAATGTATCCTATTTAATGTGGAGATCGACAACAAAATGCTTCTTAGATATTTTTGTCAGAATAACATTTTTTTTCTCCTCTTCTCTAAATAGACCTATCTATGACAGTATCTCTGTACATAATAAGATGTAAGTGGGGTTTATTCTATTGACTTTTTAAAACAATTCTTAATATTGCTTATAAAATTCTGCCAGAAAGTACTCATTTTAATCATCAGTCAGCATTTTTATTATATTATAATCCTTAATTGATTGACGTTTAATCACAGTCTTTGTATTTTACTATCCCTTGTCTCATAAGAGGCAATTTTCTCTTTACTGTAGTTTAACAGCTGATGAAAAAGATTTAAGGAAACCTATAAACTTAAGATTGGTTAATGGTCCCTTATAAAAGAATATTACACTTCTAGGATCCATTGCGCAGATGTGATACTCAATTGTAGAAATGTGCATGGGGTTTATTAAATTACAGCACAAATCTTCAGTCTTCTGAATTATTGTTCATGTTGGTATTGTTAGGCAAATGGGGAGACACATTATTGCTTCCAGTTGTTCACATTACTGTGGTGTAATACAGTCAGAGACAGCTGGCACATTGCTCTAGGCAAATTCTGAGCTAGAGCAGCTGCAGAGTTCTGGGCCCCAAGTGAAGGTCCAGCACCGCTGAGTCAGTACTGGGTGGCTCATCAAAAGATGTCCAAAAATTAAAAGAAAAAGTTGCTTTTCCTCAAAGCTTATGTGATGAATTTTGAGCAACTGATTAATGTGGCTATTTTGGTTTTGTCTGGAAACCAGTAAACAAGTGAAAGCACTAGTAAAACCATTTGTCCTAGTTGTAAGGCAAAATGTGAACTGTAGATATTGTCGGCTGCCCTCATGGAGGCACAGAAGAATATGAGAAGTTCTCAAATATGGCACGAAGAATTAATAGTTTTGCAAGTTTTGAGTTTTACTGAATGCTATTTAAAAATTAATGTACAAGTGTAGTTTGCATCTGATATGCAAAAATGCCATATTAATATCAAATATTTTATTATTTAGATGAAAGAAACCAATATATATCAGATAGTTAGATAATACATCCATTCTTCATGGTCTTAAAGATCACAGTAAAATCATTAAGATAATTGACTTTGAATTCTTGCATGGATCAGCCTGCTATATTTCACCAAGTACTTGCACATTCTAGCCAGTAACTTTGATTAAACATATCTTCCAGGAAGGAAACAAAGACTTCAATTTTTTCATAATTTTACAAGTCCCTTAGTAATTTCTTGAAATAGGTACTCCTTGTCATAAATATTTATCTTATTCTACTTTCAACTGATGGCAACTCCAGCCTTTGTGCCTCACTGTGGAATGGCAAGACCTACATGTACATGGAGCTCTGAGAGTTTAGTTTGTTTTTCGGCTATCAGGTGGAGTGCTTTTGTTTTCTGAGATATCTGTAACTTTCACTTTAAAGGTGTCATCCTGGCCTACTACAGACAGGACAAAAATGTCGTCAGAGACAGTCGGGGTGCCAGAATAGAGGCAGAACTTCAGAACCTCCCATTTTGAACCTGAAATTCCTTCTGGACTACAAATTAGAGTTGAAAAAGGCCTAAAGAATTAGGCCTATTAATAAATAAATAAATAAATAATCATTATTTTTTGCCTATTTTTTTAGGCCTTTTTAGGCCTAATCTGCATTTCTTAAAACTCCATAGACGTGCTTTAATTAATGTAGTCAGTTCTCCAATTTCAACCCAGATCTTTTCTCATGAGATAATTAATGCAAAAAGGTCAGAAAAACAAAATAAAACAAAACAAACAAACAACAACAACAAAAAAAAAAAAAAAAAAGAAAAAAAAGAAAAACAACACATTTACCAGTCCTGGCCCATTAGAGGGCTGGAGCCCACGAAGAAAGGCTGAGAGAGATGGGAAAGTTCAGCATGAAGAAAAGAAGGCTTTGGGAGACCTCATTGTGGCCTTTCAGTTCTTAATGGGGGCTTATAAAAAACATGGAGATCAACTTTTTGCTCAGGCAGATAGTGATAAAAATAGGGGAAATAGTTTTAAACTGAAAGAGACTGGTGAGGCACTGGAACAGGTTGCCCAGAGAAGTTGTGGATGCCCCATCCCTGGAGATGCTCAAGGCCAGGCTGGATGGGGCTTTGAGCATCCTGATCTGGTGGGTGGCATCCCTGCCCATGTCAGGGGGGGTGGAGCTAGATGATTTTAAAGTCCCTTCCCACCCAAGCTGTTCTACGATTGTATGATTCTATGGTGAACAAAATCTTATCAAACCACAAAAGATACAGATAACAATGACGCACAAGTAAAGGGTCAAGGAACATTACCAAAATTATTATGACAGCTAGGTGTAGCCTTGCTTCCATGTAAGATCCAGATTTAAGTGTCTAGGGAGATTTTCCAACAGTTTTTGACAACAGGGTGTATTAACAATCTTGTCAATCCATTTTGCCAGATGCATTTAGAGATGTAGCTAAGAGATTATAACTTTTTCTTTAGACTGATATTCTTGTGATCCAGGCTTTGGATGCTTTCAGGTCTTTTTGTTGCTGTCTAGTTTATACTGTGATGTATTATAAAACCACATGAAGACTGAAGTTAGTACAGTTTCAGAGACAAAATGTAACTGCTAGTTTTCTGAGTAGGGTTTCTCAGTAAAAAAAAAAAAAAAGAAGAAATATATAGGCACCTTGGATTTTCATGGTTGTCTACTGATTTCTGTAGCTTAACAAGTTAATTAAAAATGTAATACCTCTAAAAATGAAAAGTATCCTGAATATGAGTTAAATTTTGTTGTTGTTGTTGTTTGTTAGTTTGTTTGTTTTTCTGCATTGATAAGGGTTGTTATCTCTTATCAGCAGTTGATGCCTAGGTTGAATGCTCTCTTATTCCACTTTAGGGGGGTAGCTGGGTACATTTTTGGGAGTGGGGGGCCCTGAGACTCTAAAGCTTCATCACCACCCCCTTTTTTGGCTCAGAATAGCCCTAAAGGGTTATCTTCAAATGACACCTGTTTAATAGAATTCTTTAACAGGGCTGAAGGTATGTTTCCCACAACAATAAAAGGGTGGAAAGGAGTCTCTGTAGGATGCTGCTTGGCTGAGTTCCTGTTGGTATGATTATTTTCATTCTTCTGGGATTTTATTGTATTATTAATGATATGTGAGGGAGTTTAGAGCCTTAGACAGGCATCTTTTTAATTATTTTAATCTAAATGAATTTATTGTGGCTACCCTTAGAAAACTATGTCAACTCAATACAAGCTTACATATTACAAAGGTTTTATCTTGTTCTCACTCAAATCCTTTCCAAACTTTACAGTTTTTCCACAGCGTCCACAAGAAATTCAGAATCACAAGAATAAAACAAGATACGCTAGGGCTGTAAAGCCCTCTCTTGTCTATATTTAAAACTGTAAAGTCAAGGCAGACATTATTTCTTTTGGTTTCTTTTAGGTCAATAGGTCATATTATTATCACTTGGGATAGTAAGGTATTACCCCATAGTTATTTTAACTTTTATATACTCAGGTCATGCTCTCAATGAATATCCATACCTATTTGCTACAGAGCAAATGTGAGCAGCGCTGAAATGCTGCTGAAGAAAATCTGCAGATTTCACTCCCACAAATGTTTGCAAATATCCCTTGCCCCTGTGCTCTACTCCCTACCCTGCAACAAAACATTCAACTCTCTATGAACAAAGACAAAGAGCCTTAGCAGTTCAGTTGGTATTTGGCATGCGTGCCATTCAGCAGGTGCGTGCTAAATTGCATTAGACTTAACACCAGGAATCAGATCACTAATTGGGCACCAATGTGAAGAATTTTTCTCATTTGGGACCTGAATTGCAACACTTATATCCCTTTAGGCAAGGCATCACAACCTTCTTATCCCAAAGCAACAGCGCTACCACTTGAGCTAAAGGAGAATCTCCATTAGCTAACGGGAGTAGCACTTACTGTATATCCTGTTTCTAGGCTGCAAGCCACAATAGGAGAAAATCATTATAATCCCTTAGTGATTTATAATCATTGTGACTGTTGGGCTCTGTATTTTCTAACTTTTCATTTATTTTTAATTCTGTGTAAAATCGTTTGGATGAAATAAGCAAAGAGTGCACTGGTTCTCAGGATTCAAACAAAAGAGGTTTTCACTTTTTAGGGAGATTGGAGAAATTAAGCATGCTTGATATTTTTTCTCTTCTCATTTCTTAGCTCCCTCATTTCTACTAATTCTAAAATGTGAACTCTTACTGTTTTTATTTTACAAGCTGTAATGAATTGTAAAAAGACTCTAACATTACATTTATGAAAATTCCTGAAAAAATACAGCTTTCTTCCCATAATTATCAGTATTTGAGCATTCGATTCTTTCTCAAGCTTGTCCATTTCAGGGCCAAGAGGAAGTATTACCTGGGTCCAAGAGGAAGTATTGAGCTTGATATACAGTCAAACATCTTAGTTGTCTATCTACATCTGAGAGACTACCTGACTTGAGGTACATATACCTTAAGGATTTCATCTGTTGCACTTCAGCTATGAGATGTGCAATGATTATAGAATCCTTCTGTCTGCTGAGAGTTAAATGTACTGAGAATTAAATCACTCTTGCTTCTCAAGTACTTTGTGCTCTGTGGAAAACAAGAGTACATGCAGGTATATAATTAAGATAACATATTCCTACTCAATTATGGTAGACATAACAGCATAACAGTCTTTTTTTTTCTTTTTTTTTTTTTTTTCACATAGGTAGTTTATAGGTATTATAGGTATTATGTACACTATTATAGGTATTATGTACACTTCCGTATAGTGTCAGCTTTTCATTTCTAAAATTTTCACTTCTAAACTTGTCCTGTGGGACTCTTTCCACACCACTCCTCATCTCTCTCTAAAATTGCTATTAATTTGGTATTTTTGCCTAGGTTGGTTGTTTTATTTATTTTTGCAAGAACATATGGCAACAGATAGAAGGATCTTTACTTTACTTAAGGAATTGTGCATATTCTTCATTTCAAATGCTCCAAGAGGATCCAAAGCATGAGTGAAAGTGCTCTGTTGAAAGCAACAGAGATAGTGTATGCATATTTCCTCATCAATTAAAATTTGTATTCAAAATAAATTGTATTATTATTAGTTCTTTCCCTCACTAGAAATTCTTTTTGCTCTTAAAGCAGCTTCTGATCTAATTCCTAAGAAGAAAACCTGTCAATCAGTAGTAACAGATGAAATTACAGAATTGTCCTACGAGGGATTATTATATTTCAGTTTCCTTCTTTTTCCAACTCAAATGAAAGGCTAGAATTTAAATAAATTCCTAGGAATTCAGACACTCAGGAAAATGTAATCTGAAATCCTATGAAATATATGATTTGAAAGTCAAAATGATAGAGATCAAAATGAAGTGATTTTGGTCTGTTGAAGCAAGTGCATTAATTAGCCCCCTCCCAGGATTTTTTTTGTTTGTTTCAACAAACTAGTTCTTTCTGATAGAAAATTCTTCCATCAGGGATGATCTTTATTTTATTTTATTTTTTTTCTTATCCATACTTCTAATTATATTGCCCCGAGTGAGAGAAAAAGGAATGCACAGAGTCAGAATACAAGTATCTTTCAAAACTAAACACATTTTCACCTGCCCCAAAGACTACTCCCCTACTGATCCATATCTGTAGTTACAGAGAATTTCAGTGGGGTTTACTTGCAAGTTACTGACAGCTGAAAATTGACACTTGTTCCAGAGAAGAAAAACATAAGATATTCAGTTAAAAAAAAATGCATTATTCTCTCATTATTCCACAAAGTCCTTCACAGAAACTTTTCTAGCTCTGAAGGCCTAGACGTTACTCCTTACAACACATTCATCATCAAGTGGTATTGCATAAACAGAACACAGAGTCTTTCTCTGAATACATCATTTATTCCACTCATTATTGATGAGTTAAAGGTTATCAATAACTCAAGGAAATATAATAAATCATCTGCCTTTTGTCAGACTATTACATATTCTTTGTATGTCCTATAGTTATAACTAATTTCTGTGGCTTGCTTGCTGCAATTTTAATTTTTTGTTAAAACATGAGAATTAAGATGAATTAAAACAAAAGACTACAAACAACTCCTCTTTGGTCTAGTCATGTCACTTTTCAGAAAAGAATCACTAAGGCCACAGCATTGGCCTTACATTGGCAACACATTGTTGCCAGACTCATAAACTGGAATTACTTAATTCATTTAATGTATAAATGCATGTACAGTGCATGCCTACAGGAGAACATCAGGGAATGAAATAGGCACTCCTAACCCGCAGTTCACCTGCACTGCTGCAGATATCTGTGTTAAGAGGGGAAGAATCACATGTCAGACCTATCCCATGCTCCTCGAGTTCACCTCAGGTGAGCTGAAAGGCTCCCTGCAGTCCATGTCTGGTGAGACAAATCCTAGACCTGCAGACAGTGCAAGCAGTAGCTGGAAGGAAAGAGAATTACCCATTACAAGCAGACATATGTTTTTGGTTAGAATAACTTTTGCTGTATTGCATGCGCTTAGTAAAATAAAACCTGACATTGTTGCTCTTTTTCTGTGATACTAGGTAGAAATAAGATCTTCCCAGAGATGAATGTCTTTGAGAAGAAGGTATTCATTGTTAGAAAAATGATGTCTAGTTATTATGCAGGTCTTTCTTTTCAAATCTCTCTCTCCCCTTCTTCTGCAATAGATACTTTGACATCAGAAGAGGATGGTAGTAGGTGCTTTTTGAATGATGAAAAAAGAGGACATGGATTTATAAGAGCCCATGTGCACTGCAACATTAAAAAAAATACATATAACATGCTATATGTTAATGCATCTAACATATGTCTACTGCTAAAAGCTGTACTCTGCTAAAGCCTTTGAGAGTCTGCTTAAGTGCAAAAGTAGAAGTGATCCTACTGATGGTAGACCTGTGTGCTTCGTACTGTATGCCTGTCACAGTGCTTTGCTGAATTGGGTCTGCAGCATGTTCCTTTGGCTGCTATGCTGAGTTGGAAATACTAGCCACCTTACACTTATTGTTCATGTGCCACTTCATGGAAAAGAAAAGAAGCATTTAAATCAAGGAGTAAGCATTTGCAGTAAGGAGATGCGTGTATTACAGTGGTGGAACTGAGACAGAGTAAAATCCCGCTGTGCTTGTCCTTTCTGTGGTACACATAGAGAAGCGATGTTAAATCAGTGGAGTGAGGAATAATTAATGCTAGTTTGTAGGGGATAACTAAAGCAATATCACTGCAATCTCAGATTGCACAGAAAACCAACTGTGTAGTTGGGAGATAAATAAATGTCTTTCTATGCTCTTCTCAAAGAATAGAGCAGTTTTGACAACTCAACTTCACTTTCAAATGTCACTAATTATTTAGAAAGAGGGAATGTTTGTTTTTTGTTGCCCAGAAAAAGCTATTTTGCAAGACCTTAATGCTGGAAGCATTACAAAAAAATGTGAATTCCATTTTATAACACATCAAAACATCTTTGCCAAAACATCACTTCTTACATTTGTGCGAGGGTCTGCATCACATACATAATAATGGCATTTTCTGAATTTCTCAGAGGAAATTGTACATTTTAATTTCTGTCCCCAAAATTGTTTTATGTCTGTTTATTGTATATCTTTGCTTCCCTTCCACAGCAAAGACAGCTTTGACTGATGAGTATATTCTTGTATTTTGTTTCAGTCAAAACCTTTCTTTCTAAAACCAGTGGTTAACAGTCAAAAATGTTAATATGAAAGTCAGCAGTATTACACAGAAGTCATTGTTTCATAAGAAAAAAGAGATTAATAATTTAAGGCAGGCTCTAAATTAACAAAGAGAAAGTGGACAATGTAACCATACTGTACCGAGATGGATGCCCTTTTCCCTTTAATTCTTTTTTCCCAGATCCATAGTGGTGTCACTCAAGTTTCAAAACTCAACATTACCAATTGCCATCATTATATATAGCTTCATATGCCCAGAGCAAGATGTTAAGGCTCATAGCTGCAGCTTTGAGGATGAAGAGCATTTGTGTCAGTCTACATGAGATAATTGGAGACACCCCTGTACAATGGGCAAAGCCAGCCATTTGGAAGCTAATAATGTTTTAACCAGGAGCCTTGGGGTTGAGAAGGGATTGGAGGTGCTTACCAAGTACCAAATCCAAATATGGTTTTCTTTTCCTAAAAAGACAAATGGATAAGGACGAACATTAGCAGATGATTTTCTGAGTGTGTGCAAGCCTGTTCTTAACTTTTGACCTTAGTTATCTTGCGTGGCTCTAGCCATAACTCCAGACCTTCTCCAGCCTGAAATGGAGGTTCAGGAGGGTAGGAAGGAAAATACCATGGCAGGGATCTCAGAACTATCCTGAGTTTTCTTTTTCATCGCCTAATTCATACATCTGAGAAGGAGCAGTGATATGGGAAATTATGGTTGTAGAGTCAATGCTAACAGTGCTAAACGAACATCTTATTCAGTGTGTTTAAACAGATTCTGATACCTATTTTCCTACTAGTTGAAAAACACACTGGTGCTACTGTGTATGAGGCACATATGCAAACAATGTCATTGCTATACAGACGAATTTGGCATTCACAATTGACAATATGCAGTGACATCAATTACAGGTCCCTTACCTAAGCTGAGCACAGACTGCATTTTGCCAGCTTGGAATATTTTGCCAAAAGATCAGTTCATAGAAATACAATTATTATGGATTAGGAGAAAAAGAAATACTGTGCTCTGTTCAAAGACTTTATGGAGCAGAGGTTTGTTCTTAGGGAGGAAGATAAGAATGGCTCTCCTTCTGGGGAGCTAGCTATATCCCCACTTTCTGAAACAGAGTCGCAATGGTGACTGGCTGTCTGCACTTAACAGACAAAGTTAGGAAAATAGCAGGCAGGATGGCATCCTCCCCCACTAGTTTTCTGTTGTTCAAGGACATAGACTTGGAAACTGTGAGGCAGGGAGCCAGTTTTCCATTTCAGCTTTATGTGCTGCTCTCTCAGTGCACACAGTTTTTAAATGCAGGTCTCCACCTTGTCTGAAGAGCAGTAATTAAGTGGGGTTTTGGTTGCCCCAGGCTGCCAGATAATAGGAACTTTCCTATCCTGATGAGCTGTCCCAGAGGATCTGTGCTTTTGGTACCTCCCAATTTGACTGCTCCAATGCACTTGATATGGGCAACCTTGAAAACTGCTCAGAAATATCAGCTTCTGTGATAGGTGGTGATCTACCATGTGCAGGGAATTTCTCACTGGTTTTGGTTCAACTTATTAATGGCTACTGGCCTACTTTGTCCCAGAAGTGGCAACCAGTTAAGGATGCTCCTGACCATCCTTAGGTTTGAAGTGGTAAGAGGAAATGAAAGCACACAACTGTTGACAGCTGGCTCTTGGCTGGTCCAGAGGTGTGAAACTTTATCTCTTGCATGAAGATCATTGCTTCAATGGCTCAGCATAGCTCAGTAATTTCATTGTCAGGATAATGCATTAACTCCAGCTTTCTAGGAGCAAGTTGTTTGGCAACTATATATTTGCGAGGATATGTTATTTTCTGTATTGACTTTTTTCTTATTTTTAATCATGTTATATTGTGTAAATTTCCTGGAGATTATACTAAGTGCACAGTGCATACATACATACATAAGTTCTAGTGAGAAAACTAACAGATAACACAGTATGAAAAAGGGCCAGTCAGTTTTCAGGAGGCAGCCTGGGAAAGAGGATTTGTTATTTTATGAGGCTTACACTAGTTTAACTTTACAATGCATGGAACTTTTCCTCAACCAACTGAACACAATAAGAGAAGATAAATATAAATAAATAAATAAATAAATAAATAAATAAATAAATAAATAAATAAATAAATAAATTTGTGGATTCTTCCTTGACATACTTAATACTGTCCCTATGCAATGGTTGGACCTGATGATCTCCTGAGATCTCTTCCAGCCTCCACAGTCCTATATTCCCATGGTTCAGATAAATGTGGGCTGAGAATCCAGTTTAAATTTCTTTGGCCCAGCATCAGATATTAAGCAAAGTATCATCAGTATCATCTGCTTGTTTCCTCTCATGCTACAGGTCTGAAATAATGTACTGGGTTTACACGGCAAGGTTCTGGTAGCAGAGGGCTGTGTGGGTGGCCTCTGTGAGCAGAGCCCAGCAGCTGCCCCATGTCATATCAGGTAACTCCAGCCACCTCCAAAAGGGACCCACCACTGGCTGGAGCCGATCTGGTGAGCGACACTGGTTGGGGTTCTGGCAGAGCAGATTTCTGAAAGAGGGGAAAAAAACATCTGCTGTTCAACAACAGCTGGGAGAGAGGAGTGAGAACCAGCCCTGAAGACCCCAAGGTGAGTGCAACAGCAGGGCAGGAGGTGCTCCAGGCTCGCAGCAGCAATTCCGCTGAGGCCTGTGGAGAGGCCCCTGGTGGATCAGGCTGTCCCCCTGCAGCCCATGGGTCCCACATGGAGCAGATCTCCACACTGCAGCCTGTGGAGGAGCCCCCGGTGGAGCCAGTGGATGTGGCCTGTAGGAGGCTTCGGCCCATAGAGGGGAGTATAACAAGAGGGGAGAGAACTATCAATATCAACACAATTTTAATTCTTATTCAGCTAAGAATCTAGGTCATTTTCATTGAATAAAAACAAAATAGTGTCTGTATGGTCAGAAATTTTCCGGTGAGTCTGGAGTTACACATCTGTATAATGGCAGTAAGACACTTGCACTATATTAGTGGGACTGTAATGAATTTGGAGATGCTGCTGCAAGACATTATCAGTCCTGATATTTATTCATTAATACATTTTTAAAACTGTTTAATTAAATCCAAATACTTCACAGTTGTTGTTTCTTGTTGTTGTTGTTGTTGTTTTGTTTTGCTTTGTTTTGTTTTGTCCTGTTTTGTTTTGTCCAGTGGTTTCAATGAAGAGATTTCTCAGCAGTAGTTTGAATTTTGTATTAAAATAAAGGGAGAGAAGGAAACTGAATTTTCCAAAGGATATTGATAGGAAATAGTTCATTTCCTTCCTCAGCTTCATTTAGTTAATGTGCTCGCCTTTTTTTTTTTTTTTAATTATTATTTATTTATTTATTTTTAATAAAAAATGTCCAACTGCTTTCACTTCACAGTTTGAACCCTCAAGATATATTTGGAGAACAAGAGAGGTTTTTCACTTGGATTTCCTTGTGGGATTGCTTGATTATATGGAGAAAAAAAGTACCGTATTAAGCCAAGCAGAGCTGAAGGTAAAGCACATCTGAATAGCTGACTTAGTGCCTCATATATAAAGCAATCCCTGTCAACAGGCTGTAGTAGATAAAAAGCACACAGTTTTAAAAGGTTTAAATAGATTTTGTTAAACTGAGTGAGAGAGTGAGACATAGGTCTGAAAGTGCATGACTCATTTGGATTCTTATATTATGTAGGAGCTCTTGTTTGTTTTTTTTTTTTTTTCTTTCTTAAAGGACTCATTTGGCAGGCATTACAGTTTCAAAACAAAAATTTCAGATTGACTTTTGAATATTTGCAATCAGGTTGTATTTAACTTTTTCCTTTTCAGATCTCTAATAGATCCAATATCTGGAAGAATACGCATCAATAAAAATATTGTATGACAGTTTTTTAATGCTTTAGGTCAACATCTCTACCTGATTATGACTGCTTGAATGTGATTTTAGTTCTAAAGCAGATCATCTACATTGTTACCAATTTTTCTTCACAAGTTTAAGTTTTATTTATCTTGCTATTTCTGTATTTGAGGCTATTTAAAGATTAGAAGTAGTTTTTCTTTCTTTCAACATTTCTTTCCATTAGTTGGTTAAAATACTGCACATATGAAATTACCAGCTGATTTGATGGACTTATTAACTAAAATTTCAACACTCAATTTTAAAATCAAGCCACGTGTCTTTAGCTAAGCAACATGAAAAAAAAAAAAAAAAAAGAAAAAAAAGCTGATAAAAACTCTTATTTGTGTGCTTCTTTATTTTTATTTTTTAAATTTTTATGCTTTTGACAAATAACTACAGAAAAGCTGTACAAGAGATTCTCAGAAACATCTATGATACAGATATATATATATTTAAGGGAAGGCTTTTGTTGTTCCTAATGTTTCTAAACAAAACTGGAAAATTCAGGGCAGCTGGTGAAATTTGACTCAAATTTCTAGTATAAACCCTTCCAGGCATTCTGTATTTGGTTAGCATCTATGATAGCAGAGTCCTAGTCTGTGCCTTGTCTGTACAGATAACTAAAAGCTATAGTACTGATCACTGTCTGTGCTGCTCTGCTTACATGGTCTGTGTGAGCAGAGATATGGCAGAGCAGAAGTTCCTGTAACCTCTCTTTAATTTTCTTCCATCATTACCAATAGTGGCGGTCGATTATGTTTTTCTTGTTTGTTTGTTTGTTTGTTTGTTTGTTTTCCCTGTGTTTGAACGCATCCCAGTCCAAGACTTGACGCTGTGCTGAACTCTGTAGGGGACATCTATGCAGATTTTATTGAAACCAGGAGGGTAGCAGAGCAATACTGAGCAATTTCTTCTGCTGTCTGCTACACCCCTTGTGCTGCCTTTCCTCTGTTCCCACATGCAGAAGACTTCCCATCTACTTTCAGGTTGACCTGGGCTATGCCAACAGCTAAGCCATGTCAGAAGGCACAATAGCCAGTGAAGCTGCTTTTGCTGAGATGAAGGCATAATAAATTCTTAAAATAAAAATGCTGTAACTAAAAGTGGTACCTTTCTAACAATAAAATATAAAATAAAATAAAATAAAATAAAATAAAATAAAATAAAATAAAATAAAATAAAATAAAATAAAATAAAATAAAATAAAATAAAATAAAATAAAATAAAAAAAAAATTTAGAGGTATGATCCAAACTCTGCTTGCTGCAAATTAACTTTGTCAGTGCACTATTATGTCATGTTCTCATTCCTTTTAAAAGTGCCGTAGTAAAGCATAAAAACATTTAAAATCACAGATGTGGAGTTACAGATATCAAATTTTCAGGCAAAATAAAATAGCCATTCCCTGCATGAAAGTTCTGTTATATAGAAGTAATCCAATATCTCACTGAAAGGTGATTTAACTCTAAATTAAAAGATCCATATTTCTTTAGGAAATAGACTGGGTTATTGAGCAGTCAACTCAATTTATTTGTAAATAGCATCCTTCATGCAAAACATCCAAAGATAAGTGAAGAAAGAGCTACAGGTGCATTTTTACATTCTAATCAGAGTGAGGAATGAAAGATGTGAGAAAAGGTCAGAGAAACAGGTGAATGCAACTGATGGTGAGTTTTATGAATCAGTCCTGAAATTATCTGGGAATACTTGAGATCTGAGAAAGACAGTAACAGCCTTGTTACCCTGAAATGAAACCTCTTTAACAGAATAGCATAATCTGTATACAACAGATAGGGTGGCAGCTTTGAAGAAAGTAGTCAAATCTCCCTCACAAAATATCCTCATATATGAAGTCAAATAAAGGGAAAGCAAAAGACTCTTAGAATACATCTTACCACTTGAAGAACAGTTATGCAAAATTTCCACTGACTTCAGAGGTCTAGCATCAGGTACATAATGACTAAAAGATAGCATAACTCAGTTAGCAATGAAAGACAATTTTGATTATTTTCCCCTGGGAGAAAAGAACAACAACATAAAAACAACCAACAACCACAAATCTAACTAAGTAGTGGAAACTAAGGGTAAAATAACACAGTGCGTTCAAACATTATCACTGCACCCGAAATATATGATATTGTTAAAATGCATAAAGCCAACAAATGATTTTAATGGCGATGTAACAAGGAAACACAAGAAAAAGCATAACTGAGACCGACATGAACATCGGGCCTGATCATCTGTAAACCAAGAACACCGGTAACATCTTCACTCACAAATAAACTACCTTTCGTGTTCAGCAGTGGAGCTGACAGTCTTCAATCAATGTAGAAATTATGCCACCTTCTGGTCGTCATATAGATGACAGCTCATTGTATTTGTAGACTGATCGATTCATGAACAGTTCAGGCAAAACTTGCTTTATTTTATACACATAAAAAGACTTGCCACAAGTACTATGCTCTTTTTTTTTTTTTTTTCTTGGGAGGAGAACGTTTCATAAATATTCTTTAGTGACCACTTGAAACCAAATGTCTGATATCACTGCAACATAGAGAATAATACAACGTAAACTATTTTATTTTGTGGAAACGACAAACAAATGGGATAGCCTTTTTTTTTTTTTTTTTGGTTTGTTTTATTGATAATTTCCATGAAATTCTTAATTTTAGGGATGCTTACTGTACCAAATGGTGGTATAGAGTCTATGTGTTATATTCAAATCAACTAAACTGGAAGAACTTGCTATGACTGCGTACAACATGGCAATCCTGCACTTCCAATTCCCTGATAAATGTTAAGAATAATATTCTCAACAAATTCAAAGTTGGGTAAATTTCTAGTTAGCTAGAAATTCAGTTAGCTGCCTAACTTTCTCTAACTATTCTCAAGTTCTCAAGTCAGCTAATGAGTATTGTTTGGTTGCAGTAGAAAAGAAGACTGGATGATGCTTTTTTTATTTTTTCAGAGCAAATTATATTAAAATCTATTTGAATTAGGTGTTCTGCTAAACAACCCTAAGGCACAGTAGTAGATTCTGATATAGATCCCCTTTCCAGAACAGATATTCTAAGGCTGGATTCTTTGGAAAACTCCTTGGGGACTTCCTCCAATTTCAGCTTGGTGGATTGCAGGACAGGAAAGATTCTTTATGCATCCTTTAGCTAGTTCAGACCTGCAATGAAAAGCCCTGTGGATCATCCTTTCTCTTGATTTCCTTTTCTCCATAATGCTGGCCTCTTCAAATTCTATGTATTCTTATGTTTATATCAGCTTCCCAGGTTTTCAAAGTTCCTCTGTCCGTCTTGATCACCTTTCCTGCTATCATTGCTGCTTTTTGAGATAAATTAGGACTCCCTTGGGAAGCACTGTACCTATGCATGTTACCACTAATTGACTTCACATCACTTTCTAGAATTGCTGTCTTCAGCCCTCTACTCTTATGGATAAAGACTGCACGAACGGATTGTTATTAACTTTCCTTCTAGCCAATACAGACAGGAGAGCTAAATAAAACTCAAATATTTAAATCCACTTGGGTAATTTGGATTGCATACTCTCTGTATAAGTTCCCTAAACACATCTTTACAGTACTTATTTCCCATTTATTCACCATCCTTCTTCCTTGGACCGTAATAATATAAGACAAACCATTGGTCTGATTTGTACAGTTCTGAAACATAGCCATTGTTTTCAATTATTTTTCACATTATAGTCTCTGATCATTTATTTTTTATGCTTAGTTATGCTAATTAGGTTAAAAGCCCCTAGTTGTAAGCAGTATTTTTCTTTCACAATGTTTGAAAGTTATTTTATATAGGTTGTGACAATCCATGTGTTTATAACAGAATGTAATATTCGTAAAAGGTTTAGCCGGTGGAGAATAAAACAATAATGTTTGGTATTTTTTTAATTTCTTTTCAGTGGAAAAAATCTTGTAAGTACATAATGGAATTTGCATAAATGGCAGTTAATGAATTCTTTGAGTAGAGTAACAAACTAAATACTGAAAAGATATTTAAATAGCACAGAGATTTCTTGCTCAGGAAGTTTTGATCCAGTAAAGAAGTTATTATCCTCCTTTCCTCCCCCCACCCCCTTCTCTTCCCTTTCCTTCCTTCCTTCCTTCCTTCCTTCCTTCCTTCCTTCCTTCCTTCCTTCCTTCCTTCCTTCTCTCTCCCTCTCTCTCTCTCTTTCTCTTTCTCTATTTCCTTCTTTCTAAAAGATGATTACATATGAACATAAAGTCAGTGATATGCTTTTTTGTATGTATCCTTAGCCAAGATTTGCTGAGGTAATTGGAGATTATTGCATAGCCGTGTGAAATCCTAAATTTTATTCAGAGTTCAGTCTTCACTAAACACAAAGTCAGGTCGGTTGAAAGCCCACCTGGAATTTATTTCTAAGTAGAGAGAAGCTCCAGGGTCATTAAGATGAAGACTTGTAAAGGAAGTCAGAACTTCATAGTGAATACACTTCCTTTATGGCTTTGAATACAGAAACAGCCTCTGCAGATTTGCCCTGAAGTGTTTCTAGTTATCTAAGTTCCAACAAAAGCTTGAGACATCCATAGCCATTTTGCACCCACCAGGACTGTGAATCATAATATGATAATTTTTAAGAAAACACAATCAGAATGAGTAGAAACATAAGCACAGGGATATGAAGTGTCAGTTGTACTTACTGTAGTGCATGCTGCCATTTAGTACAAAGTGAATAATTAGATCAGAGGTGTTCATTTAACTTCACACCCCTAGATCTTATATTTTAATGGCAAAATGACACCTCAATGCATCTTAGAAATTGCCATGAATTTTTGGTCTCCTCCTGAAAAGTGTGTAAAATATATTGAATGAATTGTTTAAGAGTTTCACTTCTTGTCCTTAGATTTCTCAGTCTCAGATATTGCATGTTATGTTTTCATGAGTATACAAATGTTGTACTTTCAACTCTCTCCTTTTATGTGGTGTTGGTTTTTTCTCTATATGTATTTTAAAGTCAAAATGTCCCTAAATGAAACTCCAAAGCTTTATTGTACAAGTTGTTAGAAGGTGGTGCAGTTACTAGAATTAGTAAAAGACTACCTTATGACATTCAGAATGATTGGAGTAGATCCCTATCAATCTGCCTAAAGAAAAGATACAGGATGTGTCTTCAAGCATCATGTGGGGCGTCTCTTAAGGTAAAGGAGGCAATTTTTGTGAGGGAAAAGACGAATCAGCTCATGGGTCATTGGGGATGCCATTGGAGTCAGCAAGAGCTCAGTACTTTAGATTTAGCCAGTCTTGTATTTGTTCCAGTTGAAGTATATATATAAAGTGGGAAAACAAACATAAAATCCTAAGCATGGCAAAATACAGTCATCAGTTTTCCATTATAAGTGAGCTAGCATGGTGTAATGTTATACAAAGGTAAAGCGTGCCTACATTGATCATCTTTTTTATCTTTCCTTTTTTTTTTTTTTTTGTAAATGTGAAATCATTTTTTTTTCTCCTTCTCTCATTAAAGAAAAAAAAAAATTCTCTATCATGACTTTCAGATTTCTAGGTGATCCATGGCATTTGACAGAACACAGAAGGGAAGGGCCAGAAAGCCTGCAGAGATTAATGACACTTTTGCCAAGTGATGAATTTTGTGGGCTTGGAAACATGGCATTTTGCATTCTGTCAAGATCAGAGCAGTTTTTAAGCTGTTTAAGTTGTGATTATTTTCTCACATCTGTTTCATTGAAAACTAATTGTAGATCTGAAGTTACAGTTTTTAAATAATTCATAAAAACATAAATCCAGAGGAAAGTGGCAAAGGTATACAGGAACCCAGTGAAGTACAAAGAAAAGGGTCACATCAGCTGTAGTTATCTGAGCACTTCTCTTACCAGTGAAGTACTTAATTAGGCCCGTCTGATTGTTTGGCCCTGGGTTGATTTTTTCTTTCAAAAGAGCTGTTGACCTGATGGTACATTAAAACACACTCAGCTGTGGCTTCAGAATGGTTCCTGAAAACATTTGTAAATGCTGTTGTTTTGACAATAGGGGAAAAAAAATGTAGACAAGCTAGTGTAACTCATACATATATAATTGTTGTTGTTGTTTTTTATTCATATTACTGAATACTGGGCCTTTTAGCTCTACCAATTACACAGATCAGCTAGACAATGTCATTTAATGTAGGCAACAAAATGCCCAGAAGATTCTTCTCTATGAAAACAAGAGCTTCTACAAGTTTTGGAGGGCCTCCTAGCCAGGCAATTAATTGAATTAACTCAGCTATGCTTTTATAAAGTTTATAGATTCTGGAATTATTGCTGAGCTTTCAGAAGCATTTTAAGGATTACATCCTCAAAACTTCTAGATCAATTATTTTACAGTAGGGATAGATCTCTTGTTTTAAAATGCCTCTTTGTGCTGATCTATCATTTTTCTTAATATAGGCTATTTTTTGCAGAACTAATTAGTAATTTGTGCCTTGGAGAAAATTCTGTATGTTGGTTTGTCCTTTTCTTAGAAATACAAAATAAATTTACACTAGTTCACAGGAGAAAACTCATCTTCTATGAAGATAAGACATTACAAGGAAGGAAAAATTACAAGAAAAAAAAAAAAGACTCAAAAGAGCTGCAGCTACAACTGTTTTGAGAGGAGAAAGGGCTTTACCTTTCTCTTGTTTGCTGATCCAAGGCTTTCCCACTTAGAGCTGTTCAAATGAGCATCCCTATGATTATTAACACTGCCCTCCTCTTAATAATTTGGATATGACTTCTCCCCCTCAGCATGGTATCAAACAGGCTCCTGTTTTATATTTTGTTATTGAAAGGGAGGCTGTCAGAGTTGACATTCTGAAATATCCATCTGGCTCCTTAAATGCTATCATGTCTCTTTTGTTTTCCCAAGTCTCCGATGAGAAGATGTTTGTCACTTAATTGCTGCTGAGGATCACAGATGATGGTTTATAGGTTTAGGCAAATTGCAGGCAGCACTTTGTTAACAAACGGTGGAGCACAATGGTACTTCATAATTATCCTATAGAGCTCAATTGGCCCTTAACGGCACCTGCATGTACAGCATCAGGGAGCCTTGTTTCAACACAAAAGCTCCTTCTTGTTAATTAACCTGTGTGCACTTGTTACAAATGAAACCTATTTGTTTCCACTTAATATATTTGCAGCTAGTTTAAATATTCATTTATTATTATGCTTGTTAAGTGAGGAGTGGAGAAGAATAGTTTGGATCACTTTCATTAGTATGCATTGAGCTTAAAAGAGGTAGCAAATAGACCAATATGTCAAGTGTGTTCCTTTGTGCTTTCCTTCTTCCTGCTCTGTAGGCCCCCAAATTAGGCTAACAAAGATGTATATCCATTGCTGATTGAAATAATGCAAAAGGAATGAGAAGTATAGGAGCCTTTGCAAAAAATCAACAAATTCTCTGAAAGGCTTTGTACGCAATGACAAATACAATTCATTCTAGGTGAAAAATGCCTTTTTATTGCATATTTAAAATAGTACATGCACACACACTCACAGTGATTTCATTTGTATGTAAAAGGATAAGAAATAAAATCAAATCCAGTGTATTTAAATGTTATGCATTTATTAATGCTGCTCTAGCACACATGCCTTTTAATATTTAACTAAAGAATTTACTTCTGTTTTACCCTTATGAGCAAGGAAACCTTTGCTCTTTAACTGATAGAAATTAGATAGAAACAGATAGAAATTATTCTGTGTTTGTTAGAGACCATAAATATATATAAAAGACCATTAACACAACTGCATAAGGAGATTAATGGACAATGTTTGTTGCTGTTGTTACCTTGCATTTGACTAACGAATATTCTAAATGCTTTTATTCTTCAGTATTAGAGGAAGACATCTCACTCTCAAAAATTCATTTTGATTATTTGTTCCTTTTCAGGTAACTGTGGCCCAAAGGTTTTCAAAGAGTTCCTTTTTAATTTGAGTAGTCCCACAAATTTAATTGATTGCAGAGCAGGTGTAGCTGAGCAGTGAGGAAAAAGCTCGAATTTCCTCTTCCTTCTTGCTTGACTTTGTGAAGTTATTTCTGAAGTATATCACCACAAGGTAATCTTATCCAATACGACAGAGTTCTTTCTGAAAGGAAACACAAAGGATAGTTATTGCTTGATTACTACCATGAATCCTAAATAATCCTATTTCCCTCTAAGTGATTTACACCAGCAGCAGCACTGACCGTAGGATCAAGTCCAGAGAATTTGGCCTTTTATATCCCAGCATTAACAAATAAACATATTAAAGCTAGATGATGAAGGGGGAAGCAAAATTTAAGCTGCAGATCAGTTCTTGTAACAGCACACTGAAAACTGTTGAAATACACTTATGTATTGATGTAAGATGCATTCCAGCAGCTGCTAATCAATTGCTGTGATTCTTCTGTTTTAAAATTGGTCTAATAATGCATTTTAGAATAGGTCAATACTACCTCCTACATAGAGTAATACATCTAATTTGTTTCAATTCATCATGGTCGTATATTCTAGGGCATTTTATTTAAAATTTCAACTTGCCAGGGGGAATTAATAAACAGAGTAAATTGTAAGTTACTAGTATGATGCATGTGTAGAAGTGATATAATTCAATGTGGCTCAATAACACAACAATTAGATGGGGAAAGAAAACTGTACAGTTAAGATCTGTTTGTATGTGTAAAAATTTTATAGGTATATATATATTTTTAGAAGGGAATTCAATGTGATGTGATGTACCGATAGAGAATCAAAGCACTAGAAATCATCTCTAGTCATAGAATAAGGGCAATGGAATTTATAACAGAAAAAGCCTAAAGATTGTTCTGAAATATTTTGCTTTTTTTCTCTTAGTGAGAACATCTTTAACAGTCATATGTTACCGTTCTCTTCCTTTAAGAGTAATTTCGTTGCTGATGCTTCCAATAAGTAAGTGTGGAAATATCCCCTATGATGTATATGTATCTTTTAGGTGATACACAGCACTAAGCTGTCAGCCACTTTTGGTAATTACTGATTTGCAGTGGATTTCCATTGTTATTTAGAAGTGAAAATACTTATCAGCACTTTAATGAACATTTGTAACCCTAATGAACGCTCATCAAAATATCTTTCATCTTCCAGGGTCCCACATATTTGCAAGTGTCCAGGATGAGTTCTTTACTTATTTCACAAGCAGGTGGGATGCCCACCCCTTATTTTGTCGTATTCTTTATTTTTGTGATGTTATCCTCCTAGCAATTTGCATAGTTACAAAACCATTGAAGACTCTGCTGCACGCTAGATAGAGAGCATCTCTTCTCTTGGGTCCACAGCTTGAGAGAAGCAAAAGAGTAAAACTTCCAGTAGTCCTAACATAGTGGCTATCACTTTTGGTGAGCTACATTTTAGAACCTTTTCATCTCTCCTGAGTGCATCCTACTAGTGAGAGGTTTCACAGTCCCACTCCAGATATAATTGCGCAGTCCCTAGACTAGATCACTCGGATACAGCCTTCCATTTTTCCACCTGTGAAAAAACAGCAAATCTGACTGCATTTGGCACCTGCAAGGCCGCTTCTTCAAAACAGAGCATTATTTATTCATTGCAAAGTACACAGCTTTCTGAGAAAGCAGATAAAACAGAAGAAGACCAGTTTCTGAATCATGCTTATTCCTGTGAGTTTTGTTAACTTCTTTTCAGAGTGGACACCCCTTTCCTAGCCTAGGAGATAGATGCTGCTTCCCCACTTTCCTTTCACTGCCTCCCTGAAGCATTTACTTGCAACTAAGTACTCCCCCATCCCCTCTTATTTATCCAGAGATTTATTTCTTTTTTTAAACAATTTAATTTTCTTTTTCTCTTAGGCTTTGGTCAGGGAAAACACACCTGTTAACCTGACTGGAAACAAGCAGGTGAATGTCTCACCATTAATATCTCCCTGTATTTCTTTCTGTCACTTGACATTTCTCTAGAGATAGCTCATCTCTGTCATTGTTTTGTTTCTAGCTTGGTTTTCCCTGGCAGCCTCTTTGATTTAATTCTCTGTAGTCAGGTGGAATAATATCAAGCTAGAAAATGTAGGTACATACTGCATTCAGAGTAAATAATATTGCTATCTCCCTCATTAGCCTCAGTGGAGTTTATGACTCAGAAGATAAAGGAAGTAGGAATCACTCACAGTAAAAAATATATTCCAAAAGGGGGTTGTAAGGCAGAATTTTTCTGTAAAGAAGGGGACTTGCTATCCCCTAAACAGCTCACTGGTATGTACCTCTACTTACAGCACAAGGTGTGTCTTATCTCCCTCCTGCTTCAGGTTCTGCACTCCTGCACCTATCCTCAGCTGTCCATATCAAGCTACTCTCTACAGTCATTAGTAAACTTTTGTTCACCTTAGTTCACCAGTTTCACATCATCATCATGAGAAGCCATTTCCAGCATTTTCACTGCTCTAACCAGGAGTGATACAGAATCACAGAATCACAGAATTTCTAGGTTGGAAGAGACCTCAAGATCATCGAGTCCAACCTCTGACCTAACACTAACAGTCCCCACTAAACCATATCCCTAAGATACCCACCAATATGCAATCAAATTGTCTAGGTGTCTATTCTGCCATGAACAACACCATCATGTTCACAGTCTGATCTACGTGTTTTCTCTGTCCACCAACCTTCCTTTTGTGTTGGATATGAACTGCACAGCATCTGTCATAAGCACTGTCCAGCTTCCTTCCTGTAAGGGCTGCCCAGAGTACACTGATCAAGGAAGGAGGAGTCTCATGGCTGGTGTTGATGCTATAGCAGTGCGAGTCATTGAGAGGCTTGAAGAATGCTAACATGTTGCATGCTAACATTCAGCCAGGTGCTGGGTGTCTGAATACATGCACACCCACTAGTCTCACTTGTCGCTGCATGAATTCAGGAATCAAGTGTCTGTTGTAGTAGCCACTACAACTAGTAGCCTCAGCCACTGAGCTGTGCAGTCACAAGTGCTAGAATTTGCATGTGGAGTGGGAAGTATGCCCCTTCATCTTTTAAAACTATTTTGCATCACTGATTACAGAATCACAGAATTTCTAGGTTGGAAGAGACTTCAAGATCATCGAGTCCAACCTCTGACCTAACACTAACAGTCCCCACTAAACCATATCCCTAAGCTCTACATCTAAACGTCTTTTAAAGACTTCCAGGGATGGTGACTCCACCACCTCCCTGGGCAGCCTATTCCAGTGTCTAACAACCCTTTCAGTAAAGAAGTTCTTCCTAACATCTAACCTAAAACTCCCCCGGCACAACTTAAGCCCATTCCCCCTCATCCTGTCACCAGGCATGTGGGAGAACAGACCAACCCCCACCTCTCTACAGCCTCCTTTAAGGTATCTGTAAAGAGCAATAAGGTCATCCCTGAGCCTCTTCTCCAGGCTGAACAATCCCAGCTCCCTCAGCTGCTGTGTAGAAGTACCTCTTCTTTTTCTTTCTAACCACACAATGAACATAAAGATACTCCTATTTTGTACATTTACAATTCCAGCTACTCTAGATGGAACTTTGTAGAGAAACACTTACTTCATCACCATAATCAAATGCAGGCCTTTGGTCTCAAAAACTGTGTATATTGCATTGATATGGGGCTGGCCTAGAAAAAGGTGAATATTTCTACTACTGGCTTCACTGCTGGGGAGCTTTTCCATAGCATAGAAACCCTTTTGGAAATGCAAAATTCAGAAATACAAAAGCTTGAAGTGAAATCCACAAATCTGTGTTCTGGATTTAAACCCTAGCAGAGTACCCGGATGGGGTTAGACAGTTCAGATCAACATGCCATCACTACAACATTCACCAGAGCCAGGCTACTAGTCACATTGTCCTGGCTGGCTAATCTGAAACACTTAGAGGAATTAGTTGTATATTCCAGTTGTTCAGGAACCTTACCTAGCAAAGGAGTAACATCAGGCTGAATTCACAGCCTGAAATCATCTTTCTAGATTCAGTGAACTGTATTATAACCTTTTCAAAGAGCAGTCTTTCTTTCAAGATGTCTTCATGGTGCAGCTTTCCCCTTCAGCGGCAGGCAGACTCAAATTAAAGATGTGGATTTAATTCCCTTTCCATTGGCAGAGGTTCAAACCCACCCCTCCCACATCTCAGGGGAGCCCCTAATCAATGAGCAACCATCTGTTCAGGGTAAAGGGGGAGGGCTTGTTCCACTTGCCTTACTGGTGTCCTCCCACTACATAGGAAAAAGATGTCATGACTAATTGAGCTCAGTAGTTAAATCACTCACCTGAGAATGAGGAGTCTCTGATTCCTATTCCTGGTTCAAAGGCTGCTTCTGCAATAAGTGAAATATACTTCATGTAAATAAGCTTGCAAACCTTTAGGCAGACTGATAGCTGTCATAGTGTGGCGAACTCTGGGTAGACATCTACAGAAATGTACTAACACATAAGTGCATACATATATATTCATTTATGCATATGAAATTAACACAAAAATCTTTTTGCTATCTTAATGATAGAACCATCAGATAAAAATATAATTAAAAAAGACTGAGTAGAAAATATTATTTTATTTTAAAAATAATTTTAATGAAATCATATTTACATAAAACAAGCTAAACCCAGAGCATAAAATAAGGTTTTGGTCTGAAAAACTTCAGATCAAAAACTGGAAGAAAATATTGTATTTCAGTTGACAAAAAATAAAATTAAAAAAAAAGTAAAAAGGTGTTTAGTAGAGCAAAAATGTGTGAGTGCAAGCAATATTTATGTTACAAACAGCATTACTTATTTAAGCTAATGTCAGAAAATTAACCATGGTGTATCTCACAGGAACGTGGAAAATTGTGACATACTAAAAGCTGGGACATTTTCTCTGCAAAAGATGAGTACTGAGCTGATGCTCAGACTTTAAGGGCTGAGCATCAGCTCAGCAGACAAAGCACTGAGGTTGGCTGGCATAGGCTTTAAGCCAAGGTATTTAACTCAGTGTTTAAAAATTTCATTAACTCTTCCTTCAAGAAAGACATTGAATTTAAAATTCTTCATTTTGAAACTATTTTTTAACTGAAGAAAATGTTTCTAACATATGTACATTCATTTGGTAATTGCACACCTCATTTCAGTGTATTAACCCACCATAATAGAGGTTTTGTTAACCCTTTGGACAGCTGAGTGCCATGACATTTTATGTATCAGCTTTGACTGTTGTATGGTTGACTTAGCACTTCACAACCACAGACTCATTTTCCTCAATTTGTTAAGTGGCTAATTATAAAGGTTTGCAAAAGAATTGACACAAGGGAAGAAGAGCACCACACTTCTATCAGCAGCCCCATGAGGCCTGTACAAGTGTCATTCGTAAAACAGAGCACAAATTAAACAATGGCTATAATAAGATCCAGGAACAGGATAATGAAAGAAAACTTCCAGTGTAGATGTAAAACAACCACTAAATGGGTTGTTTTCATGTTTGACAACAAGGCTCTTATGTAACTCTTCATGAATTCAGAGTCTGCTGTTAAGGTAATATTCTTGGACTAGACTAGATGGTAACAAGCTAAATAAAATGACTACCATTTATTTTGTGTCTGTGATTTCCAATTTCATTTCCATACAGTAGTATATCAATAAGATTTTCTTAAACAGAGTATCATGCATGCACTGTTTCACAAACAAGAAGATATTTAGGAATCTGCTAGTAGATATAAGTGGAAAATGAACAGTGTTTTATTTTAAGAACAAATGCAATCGACATGTTAACAAATCATTTGTTCTATCTACAGTCGTCAACTCCTTATTATGAACAGCTGAATTTAAACTAAAGAATAAATTTAAATGGCAGCCTTTTCCTTGCTTGCAAGATTTATATACAGCAAAAATTGGACTTACTTTATTTTGTCGGTTTAAGTATTTAATGAAACTGAATGAAAGTCTTTTTTTTTTTTCTTTTTTTTTTTTTGTGCATGTGCTGTTTCTCCCTCTCACCATAATACAGCTACTCTCTATGCATAGTGTTTGCATCATTATGTAAGACATTTGCAAATATGTATGATGTGTTTGCCTATGGGAAAACTCTCTCTTCTAATATATTCATGAAAGATGAATTAACAGTGCTTTAGGTATGATAAAGAGATTCATAGTATAGTCTATTATAATGCTGATATTAAAAAGAAAGCTCATCATTTAACAAGAAAAATGTTGATCTTTTACAATCATGGCAATATATTTTATTTCTGAGAACATCTTCTTTCCACCATTGTATTCTTATTTGTTATAATTTTTATTTATAATTTTTATTAGGCTGATAACTAGAAAACAGTCAGGACTCCATTGTGCTTAACACTTTCAAAGATAGAATCTGTACCAGAAATATCTTTGTGTGTATTTTCTCTCCCTCTCCCCAAGTAGACCTCAAGCTTATCTCATCCAGGATGCTGATATGATAGATTTGCCATGATAGGAAAGAAAAAGTATAAAGCAATTTTTCTCACAGCAATACAGTCTCTGATTTTCTCCAGATCCCTGTATTTAAGGAGACAAAATCTAGGCATTCTCTGACCATCTGGTCAGGTATGATAGCAATCTGCCTGCAGCAAGTTATGTTTTGATGTTGCCTTCTCTCTGCTGGCTGAGATACTAGTTTATTTGACTCGATAGCAGCTGATGTCTCAGAGTTACACTAGACCAAACTCCCTGGTGGACCCCCAAGTTGGCTCTTGTGCTGACCTTTGTCTAGAGCAGCCCAACAGCCCTCCTTAGCAAGGACGCTCAGACGCAAACTGGCAGATAATGTTGGAATCAACATGGTCCCATAGGCAACCCAGAAACAATTATCCTGAGCTACTTCGCTCTGAGTAGGAGAAACCCAGTTTAACAGGGCTACCAAGTTACAGCTCCCTACCAACTTACAGGCAGCCCTGTAACTTGTATTTCATGGAGACAGGCAGTGGGACTGGGGAAGAAGACTGTGAAGAAGGATTATACAGGGAAAGGACAGACAGAAATCCAAGAAACTAAGTCCTTTGGTCTCAGAGATGTAGGACTCTGGTCTATTTATCATTCCCTTTCTGCATGTATCTCACTGTCATTTTGTGAAGACTTGCTGCTACCACATCCTATGCCCTGCCATGACCTGGGTCATGTACAACAGTCAGTGAGAACATCCTCTGTGAAACCAACTATCCTGTAGTTAAATATATTTTTTATTGAAACAGAAGGATTTTTCAGCAACACTGTTATCCATGATGTTGTTGTGATTAGTGAATTTGGATTCACAGTCTGTAGTTTAGGAGAAATCCAGATTCAGGACCGTGTATAGCTGTAGTCAAAGAAAAATGCTTCATCCCACAGGCTTCTCAGATAGTCTGCAGAGGGACCTAAGGTTTCTTGTAACACTCTAGGGCACTAGCCAGTCAATTATTTATACATGCTGATCTGGAAGTTGTACTTGCAGACTTTTTCATTTCATAAGTTTCTGAAACATGAAGAACTGTAATTTATTTTGTCTGAGATGCCAATCATCTTTGTAAATGTGTTTGCTGCTTCCTGCATTAATTTCTCATATGACTGTTATAGAATCATAGAATTTCCTAAGTTGGGAGGGACCCACAAGGATCATCGATTCCATTTCCTGTTTCCACACAGGACTATCCAAAATCAAACCATAGGTTTGACAGTTTCAGTAAGTTTTTGTTTCAGTAAATGGAGTGCAATGTAGTTCATAAGCATATTGGTCTCAAAAAACACCTGTTAAAGAAAATATAGAAACAAATAGAGAACCATTATTTGCATCGCTTTCTTCATCTTCCTATTTTATATATTTTCATATTCAGTATCTGTTCCTATATATCTGCTGCTGGTTCTTGTTGTTCAGCTGTCTCAGACACATCATTGTGTTGGCAATAGCAGTCCTGGAAAATAATAAAGATAAAAACTCCTTACAGTTCACTTTGCCTTTTGTTTCCTCATCTTATCACTTTTCCTGATGGTCATATTCATGGCTTTTTTGGACATGCCTGTTAGGCTGTTATTTGTCAAGAGAGGATACAAGGGTAAAAATCTGAGTAATGTAATAGGTTGGTGTGGTGGTTTTACTCAGGTGGGCAGCCAAGCTCCACCACAACCACTCTCACTCCCCCTCTCCTCAAAGAAGAAGGGAGAGAAAATACAACACAGAGAACTCAAGGTTTGAGATGAGAAAGGTTTAATTAAAGGGAAAGGGAAAGGGGAGAAAAAGAAACCACAGAAACAGTAAGTCCGCGCAGAAGCACAGAGAGAAGGGAAAAAATTATTCTCTACTTCCCATCAACGAGCGATGTTTGGCCACGTCCTGGGCCTCAAAACGTGTAGTGGTTGTTCAGAGGGAACAGCCCCCTCCCCTACGAGAGCCCCCCTTTTTATTGCTGAGTGTGACATCAGGTGTTATGGAATATCCCTTTGGTTGGTTTAGGTCAGCTGCCCTGGTGATGTCCCCTCCCCATCACTTGCCCACCCCCAGCCTGCTGGCTCTTGGGGGCTTGGAAGGAGTCCTGATGCTGTGCCAGCACTATGCAGCAATAGACACAACACTGGAATGATATCAGTGCTGTTCCAGCTATGAGTGCAGAGCACAGCACTGTGTGGGCTGCTGCAGGGAAAAGGTGACTCCAGCTCAGACAGACCCAACACAGTTGGTCTGACTTTTAAGGACCCAAGTCATCTAAACTCTTGCTAAAGCATGTTTGTTTTAAGCAAACGTCATTTTTCTCTTAGAAGACAAGGTCAACATGATATCCCAGCATGGGTTTAGATATAGCTAACAAAGGTTTACATCTTTTGTTTGGATACACTGGGAACGTTTTTCACCCGATCGTTTGTCAAATATTGAAAGGGAGTTATTGGAATAGCTGGAATTGCTGACATAATCTAGTGTGGCAAATCTTTCTTTTAATGCTAGGGCAAGAAGGGCCTAAGGAGAAAAGAATGATACCAAGTCTTGATTAAAAGCCTACATTAAAAAGTTTTCCATAATTATTCTGCAAATGAAAATAGGCTCAACATCAGTTTTACAGAGAAAGACACAAAGGCACAAAGCCTCAGCTTCTGTGTTGGGTCTGTCTGAGCTTCCTAAATTTTTTAGATAGATAATAATAATTGAAATCTTAAGAAATATATAAACAGATGTATATGTTAGTTTATAGGCAATATATTCTTTGTGGCCTGTTTAATGGATTCATGTGATTAAAATAATTGTCACAGAGGAAAAATATTTTATTTTATCAAAATTTATATTAAACAGCCAATATTTACCTTTAAAAGCAGCATGTAATATTTGACATACAAGCTGAACATAGTGAGGCTGAGAGCTCACTGTACAGAACCACAAGCAGAAGTGTCTGGCATACCACAGCTATCAAGAAAGTCATTCGCAATTGCATGCACAATGTCACAATTACAGTTTTATGGGTATATCTGGTATGTGAACACAGTTTGGTATCTGCCTAGCCTTTTACAAGTGCAGTTAAAACATCAGTATGCATAATCATTCTAAATGAATACATGTATTTACCAAATTTGTGCACAAGAATTTCTATACATGGTCCCAAACTCCTAAATTATATGGATTGATTTTTTTTGTGTATGCAATCACAATAAATGATTTTTTATTTTGAAAGTGCAGAATACTTATCATCCAAATTAATAATCTTTTATTAAATATAATTTCTGGATATTTTCTAGGTTGCTTTTGAAGTCATTAATATATTTTGTTTCTGTTATGATTATATATCTATTTATTTATTTATTTTGTAATGTTATTGCTTATCCTATCAATTTTATATTTTAAAAATAGCAACGTTTCCCTTGCTTTTTGAACCAACCTGCTATTAAGGAATTGAAGTTTTCTGGTGAATGAAGCAGGCCAACTGCTTTTCATGACAAAGTTTGTAATTAGAAGGCCAATTTAATGGTGAATCAGGCAGAAATATTCAAAGCATGACAAATGACTTTAATAATGCAGCTTGCAATGCTTGAACAGAAATAAATTTCACTTCTGAAACTCTCGCCTTTTTCTGTCTGCCTGGAAGATAAAACTGTCCAGGAGGTATTTGTACCCTTTATTCAGTAAAGCTTTTACTAGAACTTAAGCAGGCCAAATAGCTTGCAAATGCAAAAACATTATTCAAGTTCTTAGGATTTTTTTTTTTCCTGAAGGTAGGCTGTGTTGAGAATTCTGTATAAGTCAAAGATTTATTTTTTGCACATCCCGCTTAACCACTGCAATAGTGTTTTATTGTTTTCTTTCTGTCTTGAAGCATTAGCAATAGTCTACTTTGGCTTCAAAACTGAAAGCTAATTTCAGTGTTTGTCATAAGTTTGTTAAGACCACATGCATTCCACAGTTTGAAAAATTTCATTATTCTGTCCATGCTGGGGCTTCGTAATTGGATAGTAAGGATGTTCAAAGACTAATTTAGTGAATTGCACAATATTTTAAATGGAATTATGCAGGTTTATGGGGCCTCAGGGGATTGAGCTAGGAGCCTCTTGAGAAAATCTGTTTATCAGTAAATGATATTAGCAGCTTTCACCTAGCTTTTGTCTTCATTAAATTGCTGCTCTTCCAATTGAGGGTCACATCTGAGGCCTGCTTTGATAATTTGTCATTATTGTCTTGTTTATTGGAGCATAAAGTTGATACAGCAAAGGTTGTGCAGTTTATATACAATGTGCAAAGAAGTTTTTCCTACCAACCCTGCCAGCCTTTTATCATAGCAAAACATATCAGGACAGAAGAAACTGTAACTTCTGTAGCATTCTAATCTATACTAAATCATCATGCTTCTGCAAGATGATTTCCTAATATTTTCTAAGTGAAAGTAACATGTTATAATCCAGATTACATCAAATTGTTATTTTTCTATCATTTTCAACTGTGAATTTGTATTTTTTTAAATGAGATTAAATTTTGTTTTCTGTCAGGTTACCCTTTTCCCAGACTAACTCTGGATTTATCCTACTGCAAATGTGAACAAAATTTGTCCCAATATCGATTTGCTTAAAATATTTCACTAGTGGATTTAATCTACCTCTTATAGTACAATAGCCAGGTTTACATTATTATTTACAGTAAAGCATAGAGGCAAAATAATATTTCAATGCCCACATTTATGGGAAGTTTATTTGTAAATATAAACTGGCTGTATCATCCAATTATTTGTTTACTCCACTATGTTATCATCACAGTATATGTCATAAGTTTATATTTCTAACAGAAACTCTAGGTAAGATGTACCAGAATTATAAGGTCTATATAGATAAAGAGGCTACTGACCAACTTCAGACATACTTTTGTTTCTTTGGACCTCCTGTCCTTTCAAACTTTACATATTGTAGAAATCATATGCTTTTTATCAAATTTATGAATTAGGCTTACTTAAACCACTTGAAAATACTTGGAAATGTTGCCACACCAACATCTTATATTTAAACTATCCTGAAGGCTAACAAAATAGTGAAAGGTTGCTCTTGTTATATTATTTTATACCAGTTTCCCAAGTAAATATGAAACTTCCAAACTGGAAACTATGCAATTTTCTATCCAAAATATTTAAATGTGAGACAATGCTTTCTTTGCTTGTTTGTTTGCTTTTAATAACCTGTCAGCTAAAAACAAAATAAAACAAACACAAACCAAATTTATATTTGTTATTATTACAAAATAAATTTGCTATTACTAAAAAAAAATTTGGAGTCAGCACTATTCCTCCCCATTCCTTGCTGACCACCATGTTACCTGTAACTGTCCCCTCAGAAGAGTTTTCCTTCACAGGAAACTGTTTGCAATGTGACTTCAATATCAAAACAGATTTTCTTGTTCTATGAGGTTTCAGTGATTAAGGCTAGACTTCACCCTTGGTTCCACACTGTTGTGAAAGGGATTCAGGTGCTAAAATGTACTTAGAACCAAACTTTTGTCCCTACAAAGTAGATTCTTGGGCCTGAAATATTAAGCAGACTGGCTTAAGAGACTCGTGACAAATAATGATAATAATAATAATAATAATAATCTGAGAAATTACACACATTACTCAGCAAAGTATCCCAAACTACCACTAGCCTGTAGGTCATACTTTGCTATCATACATGAACACCTCACTCATCTTGGCCATGGGTCATCAGCTCACCCTTTTGTCCTTCATAGTTTTGTCTCCTTTTCGCATGCATTGTTCTCTTTCCCCATACGATATCTGTTCTCCTCCTTGACAACCTAACTTTCTTATATCTCCATTTACCTTCTCAACTTACCTCAATGCCTTTCTACAGCTTAACTCATTTTACCTCTCAGCCCTCAGTTATCATTGTTGTTCCAGTTCCATCTTCCTACATACCCTGGACATCACCTGTAAAACCATTATTAGTGGAGTCAATGTGAAACCTAATAGAGACGTAGGGGTGGGAACATCTGAAATATTGCAGTTAAAAGCCTGGTGCCTGGATTAGATCAGTAGTTCAATGGATATTTATAGTTTTCCATAAACTCCTGTGCACAATTTTCTACCTTAAATATTTGTGTATTTTGACTCTGTGCTTAATTTTTCTATGTCATGTTCCTGTGTTGCAGAAACAGTCTGAGCAGCAGAGGGCTATCTGAACTTCAGCTCTGTGTTGAAACTCCAGGATATATCTTAGATATTTTGAGTAGGAAACTTCTTATTATTAAGAGCTCAGGATGTAAACAGAATGACTGTTGTGAAGAAAAACTTACTGTGGATGTGGGATCCTAAGGATGTAATCTAGTGCAGATACCATTAAAACAGAACAAAACAAACAAACAAAAAAGGAAAATACAATGTTTCCATCATTCCTTTACTTGGAGCAGAGTAAAATCCATGTGGTTCACACTCTTGGGTATTTTCAAAGACATCTGTCTCTCTCCAGTGACAGTATAAGGAACTACAGCACATGTTGCTTCAGTAACTAGTGGTTACAAAACATTTAGAAAGGAGTTAGCTGGTTCAGATTCTGTCCGTTGTTTCTGCAGCTTTTCCTTTCCTCAGAGACTGAGAGAGCTTCTCTATTTTTCTCTTTAACTGAGGTATCAACTTTAGAAAGAGAGCAAACAAGATGGGCCTCTGTAGTTTTATGCCTGTTGATGCATCAAGACTCGTATAGCCACAGGCACAGAAGCACAGAAAAAAATAATAAAAATTAAATCTTTTCCCTATTTGACATAAGTGTTTTTAACACCACTTACAGATTTATTCTGCCTTGCATCTGAACTCAGACTGACATCCATCTTAAATGTTTCTGAATCTTGCACATTAGGCTACACTGAACTACACCTTCCATAGGAGCTAAAAGGTAGTTGGGGGCTGAATAGGTCACAAAACCTCTCTAGGGTGAGTTCCCTGACCAGCATGGATTGAAGCTTCCCTCACTTTGCTCTTAAAACAAAACAAAACAAAACAAAACAGCCAGCTACCATTCCCATGAGGGACTTATGCAATGCGGGACTTATGCAATGCAGACTAAGGAGTGAGAAAGCATTTTCAAGTGCCCTTAGTACATCTTGGTATAGGTGCCTTATTCCAGGAATAGACAGGATTTCAAATATTCTTCCCTTTCATATTTCCCCTTGGCTGTTTTAGACATTGAACCAATCACAACAAAGCTGACTGCTAAGGTCCCATAGATGTGACACTATCAGCAGCTGAGACAGACTTTAAAATTTTAGTGGTGCTGCATACTATTCTCCAGAGCTCAAATGGCATGAGTGTAAGAATAAATTTATTGTTTTGCTTCAGTGAAAAAAAAAAAAGGGGGATTTTGTGTAACCAAAATATTCAAATTACTATGTTAATCTTGTACTTTCTTTCTAATAATATCTTCCCTGGACATAAATTAGATCGTCGTAGCTGGTAAGTGAGGAATAATGGTAGAGATAGTCCTCAGTGGGTGACTCTATCCACAACAAAAATAAAAGCAGACAAATTATCCAGTTTGACTACATATCTAATTTGTAGATGACCATAAAAGATGTAAAAGAAAGTTCATGCAGTGTAATGTACTGTTCTGAATAAAAAGCTAGATCTCACACAAACCTGAAATGAAACCTGTCTGCTTTGTCACTTTTATGTGAGGATGTTCACCTAAGTTTGATATTGCATATGCCAGAATGTCTTGTTACTGAATATCAATATGTAATGCTCAATAATACATATCTGGGGCTTCAGCACATATAATTTTGTTGTCTTATTATAACTAAGCTAAACTACACATTATGTATATTTTGCACGTGTGAAAACCATTTTGACATTCTGAATAAATAAATTTACTATAAAAGAAAAAAAAAAAAAAGAGAGACTATCTGCAAATGTTCTGAACTCCTGAATATTAGGGGACATGGTCTTAGGTTAGAAAAGAATGTACAGCTCCCATTATTTCCTTGAGAGAAAATTAAAATAAATAAATTAATAAATAATTTAAATATAAAAGTGAGATTATCATGGGGGCCAATGTGAAAGTATAAACTTATATCTCACAGCTGCAGCAGGGGCAGCTCAGCTATTGTGACTACAAGGACACATACTCAACCTCTGTGTTAATCTGCTCTGTGTTTATATATGTATTTTTCAATTCTCAGGGGACATCAAAATGGTAATGATTTCCTATTTTTGTAAACAAATGGAAATACAGCCTTTCATGACAGCTGTTACTTCAAAAATGATCTAAAATATTTATGCAAATTACAGCTTTTAAAATCTTCTCACTGAAGGTGTTTTCCCTTTTTGAGAAACACTCTGACAATTAAAAATAAAAATAAAAAAGCACCAGAACCATGCCTATTATTGTTTAGTCCATAACAAAGACAGCTGTATACACCCTTATTGTGAGTCTCTTTTATCTGAGCAACCTTGCTTAGTAAAATTGGACAATTTATCACCCCAATGCCTGCAGCAGTATGCACTACATGCAAGTGATTAGTTTGCCACTTCAGCTACCAGATTTGATACAGCTCTCTGAGAAACTGGTAGTCTGAATGAAAAGGTCAGTGTGGAGCTTAAACTAACTCTTGGGGACCAGCTGGCCCAGGGGACCAATAATGGGCTCTACTGTCTTCTGCCCTTCTCAGCAGTAGTTCAGAGCTGGTAACATCTGGATAATGTCCCTCAGCATACACAAAGTGGGTGCTTTTATACTCAGACACAGAAGGTGCAAGATATGATGCTAGGTGTGTAAAGTGAGATGTCCAAATACCCTGTAGGGTCAACAGAGACAGAGGGTGATTCTGCCCATGTTCTCCTGGGTTGCCTATCCTCCACTCCTATAACAGTGTGGACTAACGGGAATATGTCTATAAGTTAGATGCTTAACACTGGGAAGAATTACTATGAGCATCTGGTTATGATTTCTGCACTTAATCTCACAAAACCCAGGAAATTGCTGAATCTGAAGATCACAGTCTCCTTTGAGTCCTGAAGCAGGCCTTTACTGAGGCCCGATACTCAGGCTAGGTGGGCAAACCTGCATTTCCAACACTCATTTTGTGAAAACATAATCAAATTAATTCAATTTCCAAGGCTTTCACAACCACTGAATTCAATTACACAATGCAAAACAATGTAAAAATAACAATATTAATATTTAGGATACATCTGGCCTTATCTGAACTGAATAACTTCTTCACAAGTCATTGTATGTTTAGAATCACAAGAAAAAGTTCTAATAACTCTTTATTCCAAGGGAATATGAAAAAAAGATAATAATAACTGGAATAATAATTCTACCTGCCTTTGAGAGGCAACAATGAAAAATCTCATTGACTCCAACAGTACTGGTAGTTAGAGACTGTACACAATCTGAAAGAAGAAAAAAATGAAAAAAAAAATGAAGATAAAAAAAAAGTCTCTACATTTTTAATATCTGGAAATAAAACCTGTACTGATATTTTTTATACTTTGGCCAATGAGTTGATAGTGGAAAAGGGAAACTTTACTTATCTGAAACTGCAATAAGCTAGAGTTAGTAATAATTTAATCTCATTAAAAAAAAAATCAAAACTTTTGGCTGTAACTTATCAAAACCAAAACATTTCATTCTAGATCTTCCCCAAACAAGAGATTTCTGAAGAGCTTATATACTTATGAGAACCAGCAGCAGAGTGTATTAGCAGGAAGTAATTTCAGACCTCTGAATGCATGGAGGATAGAGGAAGCCTGGGATCAAACTATGATTCTCAACTAAATTTTGTGTTCAGCAAATGAAAATCCTTAGCATAATTGTTTAACATGCATTATAATCAGTCAGGAAACCTAGATCCTTAATAGACAAAAATTAAGCAGTTTTCTCCCTAAAGGCTACTCCTTGATTATATAGAGGGTTTCAACAATTATTTTGTATTCTAAAGTACATAGAAAAAAATATAGAGGTAAAGAGAGAAAGGAAATTGTTTTGGAAAGACTGTGGTGAAAGATCCTGAGTGCTTATCCAGTGCACTGTATTGGAGTCCCTACTTCTTTGACAGCATAGGAACTTGGGCACAGAAAGCTGGATGATTTTGCTGCACTCTGAACATTGAGACACTGCTCAGGTGTCTGCTTTGGGTGGCTGCACCCCGCACTCTTTGTTGCTAGCTATTTTGAGTTTTACTGCACTTTTCTTACAAATACCATTTAAGAAAGGGGTTTCATAGCTGCACAGAGATATTTTGAAGTTTTATTTTGTGTTGTTATGATCAGTCTAATCTCTTTATCTGTAGGTATATATTGCAAGCATTACTTAATTTAATTTATTCTTATAACCATGTCTGGATAGGTTTGAACATAACCAGAATGTTATGATACACTGAAATGTTTCTGTTCGTCCATTCTTTTTCTTTCTTTCTTTCTTTCTTTCTTTCTTTCTTTCTTTCTTTCTTTCTTTCTTTCTTTCTTTCTTTCTTTCTTTCTTTCTTTCTTTCTTTCTTTCTCTCTCTCTCTCTCTCTCTCTCTCTCTCTCTCTCTCTCTCTCTCTCTCTCTCTCTCTCTTCTCTTTCTCTCTTTCTCTCTCTCTTTCTCTCTTTCTTTCTCTCTTTCTTTCTCTCTTTCTTTCTCTCTTTCTTTCTTTTTCTTTTTCTTTCTTCTTGTCTTTCTTTCATAGAATTATAGAAATATTAAGGTTGAAAAAGATCTCCAAGATCATCTGGTCCAACCATCAACCTACTATCAATGTCACCCACTAAACCATATCCCTAAACACCAGGTCCAACCTTTCCTCGAACACCCCCAGGAATGGTGACTCAACCACTTCCCTGGTCAACCTGTTCCAATGCCTGACCACTCTTTCTGAGAAGAAATGTCTCCTAATTGTTTTAATTGTTGAAGAGTAGTGCTCTTTGTTCAATTCTTTGTTTTAATTGTTGAAGAGTAGGGGCATGATGCTTCCCTTTTTCCACTCACCAGTGACATCGCCTGACTGCCAAGACTTTTCAGCTATGATGGAGAGAGTCTTGGCAACTATATCAGCCAGTTCCCTCAGGACCCTGGGATTCCTGATATCAGGTCCCATAGTCTTGTACCTCTTTAGATTCATCAGGTGGTGTTGAACCTGCTCTTCACTTACAGTGGGTGGGACTTTGATCCTCTAGCTTCTGTCTAGGGGTTCAGGGAAATGAGAGATTTGGGAAGCCTGTCTACAAGTGCAGATAGCGGCAAAGAAGTTGTTGAGTACCTCAGCCTTCTCCATGTCTGTCGTTACCAATTACTCATATATAGAAACTCATTCTTAAATTAACAAATTAGCCACCTATAATGGCTTAGACACTACCATTTTCACTCCTCAGTCTATTTTCACAAATGTTAAAGGCGCATGGTGGCCCCTGGGGACTCCTCTAATCACCCCAGTGCAGCGGCCAAAAGGAAGCTGGGTCCTCTCTTGTGCTCTTCCTTGAGGCTCTGTGCAGAAGGGATGCCACCTCTTGCACAAAGGCTGGGGGATGGGAAAGAAGCACTCATGCAACCCCTGAGAATCTGCAACAGAGTTATTTATCATGAGGACATCTTGCAGGTAAGCCTGCAGGATGTCCATGGTGTTTGGCGGCTCCAAGCTAATGCTTGGGATGGTGCCTGAGTGACGAGTAGGGAGCTCGCCGGGCACTCCTGCAATGTTGTGTACACCAATGTATATTGTGTGTATACCAATCCCTCTGCCAATGACACTTGTTAGGTGCCTTCCTTCTTGGTGCTTCCTTGGACTGCATCACTGTGATATCATACCAGAGAGGGCTGCTGCTCACCTTCCTGATCCTGGACTTCTTCCTGCCACATAATCTGTCTGTCAGAGCATGTAGAAGCTCAGGGATTGGTGGGCCAGCTGCACGGGTCCTGTTTTATAGGTCCCAGGCAAAGGCAGGGCAGTGATGGCCACTGTGACCTCAGCAAGCCTCTGTGTTGGAGTGGCCCACACATGGCCAAAGATGGCTGTGTTGGGAGCAGCCTGGTAGATGTCCTCATGTGGAAGAAGGGTGAGGGGGTCTGAGGGCCCCTTTTCTGGGGCTGGTTCCCCAGAACCATTTGGCTTGCTAGAGAGAAAGGGTGCCCCTCGGCCACAGGGACTGCCCTCCACCTCCCACCCTGAGCCCTGGGTGCCTTCCTTCCTTCCTTCCTTCCTTCCTTCCTTCCTTCCTTCCTTCCTTCCTTCCTTCCTTCCTTCCTTCCTTCCTTCCTTCCTTCCTTCCTTCCTTCCTTCCTTCCTTCCTTCCTTCCTTCCTTCCTTCCTTCCTTCCTTCCTTCCTTCCTTCCTTCCTTTTTCTTTCCTTTCTTTCCTCTCTTCCCCTCCCTTTCTCCCTCCTCTAATCCTAAACAATTAATGTTTAGGATAAAAACAAATTTCCTTAGACCCAAATTTTCTTTGGGACACATTATATATAAAATGTTTGCTTCTGTTTCTTTAATATTTCCATATTTAATTTCATTGCAGCAGGAAATTTCTTTTGAATTCTGCTCTTTAGAAAAAGGAAGTTTTAGCCCCTTGAAAACCCAATAAATTACTAAAACAGGGCAATTTATGATCTTCCATGCATCTCTGCAAAGAAAATTCTCCCTGCAGGTAGACTCAGTCTGTCTAAGATTCAAAGATATTAGAGGCAATTTTATGAAAGGGATCATTAATTATAAGCCATTAAATTTTAATAGGAGGCTTCTTTTTCCTGATATCTTGCATGAACCAAGATCAAAGTAACTCCCATATGTTGACCTAGTAAGCATACTAACTGAGGAAATCTGCTTCTCCTTCCTTTTTAACCTCAGATGAATCATACAAATTATGTGTTATAGGAGAGTGGTCATTTCAGTGTCATATGTGTAATAGTACAGGACGGATAAACGGTATGACTCATTCATGAGAGGACAGAACTTGGTTCCACCAGTGACTGTTATGCATATTCATCACAGTCAGAATTAGGGTTCCTGGTGCCTTATCAAAGATGACCAAGACTCACACTTTGCACATTCAGTTCCATTGCTGCAGCTTGACAAGGTGCCCAGTTGTACCTAATCTTTTATAATGTATACACTTTTTTCCCTCCATACAACATAAACCACAAAACATGTTCCTATCTTTAGTTAACTTAATTGTGATAATCCAAATTTGACTTTCTCCTCATGTAGGAATTTCATACCTGCTTGTGTTCAAATATAAACTATTTTCTTGCATTAAGGTTGAGACCAGATGGGATTTATATAACTCTGCATAGGTGATCTCTTCTCTCTATTATTGACTACTGCCCCCAATCTATGTCTTCTGAAAACTTCATTAATGATGACTTTATATTTTATTCCATGTCATTGACAAAAATGTTTAATAGAACTAAACCCACCAGAACCTAGCTAGAAATGTATCCAGTCAACAATGATTAGTCATTTACAATTACATCTGGAGAGCTATCAATTAGCCAGTTTTTAATCTCTTTAATTGGTGCTATATAACATATTGTTCTAATTTCATAATCAAAATGTCACGAGTCACCAAGTCAGATGCCTCACAGGAATTTCAGTGTATTATATTCACACAATTACCTTTAGTAACTAAACTTCTAATCACATTACAATATCAAGACCAAATTTCCAAGAGCCGATATTGATTTGCATTAATTATATTATTGTTCTTTAATTCTCTGTTAATGAATTCCATATAACCTGTTATGTTATTTTGCACAAGACAGTAAGTCTATTATTATCTCAGTCATTTACTTTAGATTTTCCTCTGAAGATTTTTGATCTTCAAAGTATTTTTTTATTGGAAAAATATAAAAATCTAGGAAGCTCCTCTTTTAGCAACATACTGCTTTTTTTACACGCAGATCACCTGTTGATTTATCATAGATTAACTCTAGTGTCTGTGTTTTAACCAAATTGTTTTTGGACTGGAAAGTGTTTCATCATCTTCTAAAGAGACTATGTCACGTAGCTTTTCTTTTTCTGTAAACAGATGTGCTTCATGAATGTTTCTGCCTTTTCTGCATTACCACTGACATGTTATAGTACCAGGCAACTATTACTGTTAGGATTTCTTTTGTTAATTCATTTCAAAATGTTCTCTGTCTTATCTTTAATTCTGTCAGTTTTCCATATCTATGGTGTACTTTTGCTTCTCTTATCAATTTTCTTCAGTTCCTAGATATTTATGTATATTCAATTCATATCACCTTCTCTTTTTAACCATATGTTATGTATATAATCTGTACTTTGAAGTTCTTATATCCCACAAGTACCTAATCTTTTGATACTAGTAAATAAAATAAAATAAAATAAAATAAAATAAAATAAAATAAAATAAAATAAAATAAAATAAAATAAAATAAGATTATGGAGAAACAGTAGCTTATCCATATTTAAAATTGCAAATCATTTCCAGTGTGTGTCTGATTTTGGTCCACATCTTCAAATGTAAGTTAAAAAAATGTATATTTGCTTCATGATATTACATGAGGTCTGCATCTGAGGTAGAATTTCCCACCAGATTTGAAGGAAATTAAACAAGTGGTTAATAAATTATGAGATCTTAAATGTGTATGTCTTCATCAGAATAATAATAATAAAAAAGGCTAAGATTAGTTTTTGCTGAGCAGAAAAAAAGTAAGAAAGAGAGAGAGAGAATACATTTTGAATGTTTAGTATGTATGTAATCAATGCACAACACTGATATTCCTGTGAGAAAACACTGATTTGTCTCGCTTTACTCTGATGGTTCTATTAATCTCCACCTGGGGAGGTTTGCATGAGGTGAAGGAAACAAAAACATTAAAAGCAGCTCTTCAGGGATCCATTTATTTCAGAATGAATGAGTTCCTCGAATGATGGTCTGGAGTCTGAGGTACAGCTTTTGGAGGGCTAACAGGCAGCTGAGTTCTCAAGACTTAAGAACATTTTTGTTCAGTATCACAATCCAGCTGTTACCCTACACTGGTCAGGGAAGTTGCCATCATTCATATGTTGTGGAAATGTATACCCTATTTCAGTTGGCAGTAAAGGACAGGCAGAAGGAAGACCTTTAGGTACATTTTTTTCATCTAGCGCTGAAAGTGAGGTAGATCAACGACTATGATCCCCCAAATAAAAACATCAAATAATATAATGCTAAAAGCAGAAATCAGCTCATAGACAAGAAGTTTCTCATGCCAGAACTGTCTCAGTTTGCCCAGATTGACAACTCTCTCTTAGTCTAATTGGGATAAAGGGAGTTTACAAGTTGGGAAGCCCATCCTATGGGATGATGAAATGACCCAATGTACTTCCATGGAGAGACAACAGCACTGTGTTCTCACTATTGCTTTCATCTTCCTTCCCTCTACTCCCTTTCTACTAAACACTGAAATGATTTTAATGGCATAGCTGAAGAAGGTCTGTGCACCATTCCCTATAAGTCCACACAGGATGTGATACAGGTGTACACCCAGAAGCCACACTTGGGTTTAAACATGGATCTTCCAGTTTCTAAACTAGCATTGTAGGAATTATTTCTTTATATAAGAGGGAGACATGCACATTTTTTGAAAGTATGTTTGTGATTACTGATCCTGGGGTTGTTGATGTGTATCAGATGTGATCCTCCATGATTAAGTCCAGCAAGGGACTAATGTAGAGGAAATTCATCTGGTGAATTCTCAATGGCTTTATGACACTTGGATACTCAACCATGCCCAGGAAGCAGATTTTAGCTATTACCCTACCCCTTCTATTCCCCTGCCTCCCCAAGTAAATTTTGTGTTCAAACCATAAGCATGCTTAGTGCCTCAGACAGTTCTGTTGTTTCTGTGGACTTTTCTGGATGACCCTTCACTTCTGGAACCAGGCATCCAAGTCTTCTGCTGAATTTATCTTCTGGTGTTAGTAGAACTGTATCCACCAGCTGCATGGATCTGACAGAAAAGTTGCCAGCATTTGTTCAGCAAATATTTCTGCTGAGCTTGCAGTAACTAGGTCCTCCAGAGTATTGTACAGCTTTTTCCAAATGTAATAATTAGGATTTGTTGGATGAGTAGGACAAACAGATTGTCATTTAGCAGTGCTTTTTTCTCTGTGTTACCCCATGTGCACTATTTCTTGTTTTTGCTATTGTAAAAAATAAAGACTGCATTTTCCTCCTCTTATTTTCATCCTAACACTCAACTTGCCTCTGAACTTTAGATGTCTTCCTCTGTTTCATAATATTTGACCTAGATATCTAAAACTAGGGCTCACACAAGGACCACAGGATCCAGAGCTCCAAGGTAGGAAATTATTTTGAACATCAAAGATTTCATCCTTCCCTCAGTTTTATCACATCAGCAGAAAGGCAGTGAGCTTACAGTGAAGGACATGATTCAAGCCACAGCACAGCCAAGTTTCCATGACTCCCTGGGGTCCCTTTTTGTGAGCTATGCTCTGGTCAAGCCTTGTGTTGAATTTCCTTTCCTTGGAAGTCAAGGAGCTAATGAGGCTTCTGTATATCCTTCAGCTTCATCTGGTTATACTGTGGAGGTACATAGTCTGATATATAGCAAGGATCCTTATTAGAGGTGTAAACTTCTAGCCTTTCATTAGATCTTCATTTATACTCAAATCACACAGGAACTAGAATAAAAGATACTTTGTAATCTTCTCATCTAACCGACGGCATGGTGTACAATTCATCACTGCAGCAGCAACTTCCTGTTGTCATGTTCTGTGTTTGGAAAATGCTTAAAGGACTTTTGTTTCTAGATGACTTAATATGATATTGATCTCTGATTTTTCATATAGCTCGCTAAACTGATTGTTGTTTTTATTTGTCAGTGTTATTAGCAACATTGAGGGAATGTATTACCTGCTGGCTATCATTAGGCATTAGAGGAAGAGAAAATAAGCTATTCATATTTACTTCTTGTTAAACATGACACATCAACAATATTTGGTAAAGATATTCTATTTTTCTCTCTATTTGTTTCTGTTTTTTTTATTTATCAGAAAGTCTGACCCTATTTATTACTGTATGTTCCTTGTGAATCTCTTTTATAGTGGATGATTAAAAAAAATCATATGATTTTGCAGAAAATTAAGAGAAACTGCTATGAAATTTCTATTCTAATGAAAATCTGAAATCAATACTTCATTTAAAAAATAAATAAATCTGTAAACAGATAACTTTGATACCTGGTCAGGAGGATATTTCTTAGTTAGTTACATGGAAAATACAACTGCAGAAATTTCTAGATATTATCACAGAGAGCTCAATAATGGGACTATTTCATACACTGAAAATAAAATAAAACAAAAGGATGGATTCAATAAGATGCTAATAAGTACAAGATAACCATTATATAAACCTTACCTGATGATATAGCTTGTTACCTCATTTCCAAAGATATGGTTATCACTATGTTGATATTTTTCTCATATGAATATGTCTCAAAGAGCAGCCAAATTAATATTGAAAATTTTTTGACTCATGGGCATTAAAGGTAAGTGTGATGCCTTCAACACAAAGATAAAATTAACAATGATTTAATTACAGTGTAAGTCTCAGTGCCTCCCTTCTGACTTTGTCTAGTGTGTGGGCAGAAAATGGACACTAGGGCAGCTTAAGACAATTACAAAGAGCTCACATAACTTAATGTGCTTCAGATATCCACTCTGGAGCTTATTATCTGTCTTTCTTTTCTGTTCCTAGAAAGGAAGACGTACTTCTAAGGAGAGAATGATTCATGTTAACACAAATGTAGGCTTTAAAAGTAGGTGAGAGAAAATACATCCCAAATGAATTTGTTTCTCTGCATTAACTGTGAGAGCCCACCATGACTAAACTGGACACAGACGTCCCAGCTGCAGACATCTAAAGTTAGTGGAGCTTAATGCTATTCTTTTTTAGGGGAGGGCAATGCTGATGATTTCTCAAGGAAACCAGGTATATGTCCATGTGTGTTCTTCTGACTATCTTGGTATCTCTGATTCACTGGTAACTTCTGAACCCATTGGTTGATTTCTGTGATTCTGTGATTCTAATTTTAACTTAGTTTGGCAAAGAATGGTGGTCTGAAAGATGTGTGGATTCTCAACTTGGTGAAAAATATTATTTATTTGGGGATTATTTTTTTTTTCTTCAGAAGACTACTGCTGTAAAAGTCAATATTTCCTAACTGAAATTCTTATGAATGACTTTCAGAGTCTGCCTAGAAGGAGAGCATGCTCATCCACTGGTTTTCTAATCCCCATTAGGGACATTTCTCTGATGAAGATACATAGAAAGTATGCAATCCTCCTTTTTACTTGTAACTTTCACACAGGCCATCTGATGCTTCCAAAATTCATAGGATAGAATTCATCCTAAAAAAATTTAGTGGTATCTATTTTTTTTCCCTGCTTGTTGTTCCCCTTGACTGTTGATATTCTTTCTATTGATATATGAGCAGGTCCATTTTTTGGAAAAACTGAGTTGTGATGTAGAGAGAAAACTGAGGAGATGTGTAGTAATATTTTTATACTATATAGAAGATGTTGAAAAAAGTCAGGAATTAATGGGCTTAAATTAATGAGATTCCAGTTAGACATCTGGGAAACATTTCTAACAGTAAAGTGCCAGAATTGAGTTGCTTAGGAAGGCTGTAAGATTTCCATCAATAGAAGTTTTAAGAACAGGTTGAACAAACCTCTACCAGGATTGGTGCAGTTTTAACTGATCCTGCCCTGAGGAGTCTATTAAATTTGTGTGAATTATGGTCTCCACTCACAGAAGTTATACTGATACCACAAAGGTATGGTGCAAAAGACACATAGCAGAAGGCAGTAGAAGATTATCTAGAGGTGCTGCTTTCTTATACCTTTCTTTCTCCTCCTTGCTTTCTTGCTTCTCTCCTTCCAAAGCATGGGAGAGCAGTGCAGCCCCTGCAAGCATGGACTCAGAGAGGAAGGATGTGCTCTGCACAGTGGGCAAGATTTTTTGGTGTGTTACAGGTAGATAATCTTTCTGACTATTTGTTCAGGCCATATCTTAATTAAGTGGCTTGGGAAAATACCCATTTCTCAGATCCAGATGTATTCTCCAGCCATGTCCTTTACTCAGGTCTAGGATGAGCGCCTTTTCCTTCTCTGCCCCAGAAACTGGAGCCTACATGTAAGGTCAACAAGGAAGACTGGGTCTCCCAGTGAGTCTCTCACTCTACAGAAGTGGTGCTGAGACCATGGTACCTTTCAGTGGGATTTAATCATGTTGCTGCCCTCTGTCTCTGTCTCTCTCTGCGTAATCATGAAGCTGCCTTCTTCCTTGTTCTCTCCTTCTTACTATTCATTTGATTTGTATTACTTCAAACCCATCCTGATAGACTTCTTTTCCCCCTACTATTTATTCACAATTATCTCCTTATTTGAAATTTATCTTTTATTTTCTCTCTCTCTCTCTCCCCATTTTCCCTCTCTTTGAATATGTCCTTTTATCCAGACCCATTATATTTCTCAGTTATATGTTTCCTCATTCAAAACTAATTCCCTTTGTTCCAAGTTAGACTAGTTTAGGGTAATTGAAATAAAGTAAGATCTATGTAAATATAGAGAGCTGTGGAAGTTTAGTGTTATATATTACAATACTTAGAAAAAAATGTGCCTTTGATTGAATTAGATAAACTTATACTGCTTGAATCTTCTTCCCTTCTGCAGTCCCTTCTATAGTCCACTACCCCATTACCAAAAAAAAAAAAACAAACAAACAAAAAGAGCTTTTTTTTTTTTTTTTTAATGGTTTGGTTTGGTTTGGTTTGGTTTGGTTTGGTTTGGTTTGGTTATTTTGTAACAAAACTGAAATCGAATTATAGAACTGTTCTGGTTTTCTTCTGAGAAAAGTTTATCTCAGACTGAAAGTAAGGCTGCTATAGTTACCATCTCTTTGAAGTCCCTGGACATACCCAAGACATTAACAACTAATATAAAGACATTAACCTAATATAAAGGAAGTACAATATACCTATAACCTTTGCGGAACTGAATCTTCTTTGGATTTTTCTGCTTTCTTCTATTAATTAGATGGAATAATCTTACACTGTTTTTCTCAGTGGTTTTCTTGTTTTCCATTACTGTGTGCTATCAACTTTTTAAAATGTTTTTTAAAATTTATTAGATCCTAATATATACAGATCTAAATCTTATTAGATCAGTGTACAGAAGTATACAGATACTTCATTTTAATGCTTTATTCTTTCTAAAACTCCTAGTATGCTTTACGTAGGTAATGTGTTGCCTTAGGTCTGAAAATACTAAATGTTTCTGACCCTTATTTTGACCTTCCATCACAAAGTGCATGGAGTAATGTTGGGTGCTTTAAGTATTGGACTTCCATGCATTTAAAGAACCAAATTTGGCAGCAATGGGTCCCAAAACAAAGCCAGAGAAGGATCCTTCAGTCAAATTTTCAAGGAACTTAAAATAGATGATATGGAAAAAGCACTCAAATTCAAGGGAAAAATGTATTAAGTACCTACAAACTTTTCTGTAACATAATATTTTTAAGGTACATCTTCCCAATTTTATTTATTTGAAGGGATTTTCTTTGCTTTGAGTAATAATGCATTAACATATGTTGCAGTGTTAGCTGAGAGATGGATTGATCAGATACCTAAGAGATTGTGAGTCACTGTACTGCTTGAAAGATTAGGAGGTGCTTGTATAAAAATAGTTCCTCTGTAATGGGTGAAATAATGTAATACAAAGGAATTCCTTGTACTAGGTACCATCTCCTTTAAACTGCTTTTTACCTTTGAATTATATATACATTTTGTAATATGACACACAGCACAGATATATAGTGACTGATACAGAAGGCCTGGTTTTGACACTACTGGTCTGATGGGAGGCTTCAACGGATTTTTCAGCAAGCTCTGAATTACCACACAGTTGCCAACAAACAAAAATGTTTTGTTCAATTTCAGATTTATTTTTTTTTTTAGTATTAAGAACTACACGAGAGTATCAGATAGGTTTACTGCAAGTTAATTTCAAGTTAATTTGTGCAGCTCCTATCACTAAACCTTATTTTTTTTTTAAATCACTGAAATATATGATGAAAATTCACTAAACATGAAGCAATTTTTTCACACTTAGAATGTGTATATATCAGGCTGTCTTAGTTCTGCAAATACATTATTTGCTACAAAATATCCTACTCCATTGCACTGTAAATTGTTTCACAATGTATAAAAGTAGTGACATACAGGTGTATATATAGATACATACACATTTGTATAACCTTTGTTTAATAAATGTTTATGTAACTTGGGGACTAATTAGGAGAGAGGGAAGGAAAAATAAAAATAAAAATAAAAATGTTTTAAGAGAAAACAAGGTAAGTTGGTCAGCCATCACAGGAACTAAAATTTAGGAAAAAAGTGAATTAAATACTGTGTAACCTTGGGATACTTATTTAGCCATCAGTGGGGAGCAAGATGATGATGTCACACTTAGCAGAGGGAGGAAGACTCGAGTAATGTTGGATCGGATCCAGTTTATGTTGTAGATTTACGCAGTTAATTTTGTCCCTTGACTGCATTCAGATGAGCATTTTGCCTCGACATACACCAAGAAAATTGCTGCATTATAGCTGTGTTAATGGTAATCAGCATGCTAATGAGCACCAGAAGGTCGTTATAGAAAAGAGAGGTTCAAAGATGTATAACCTAGAGAAGAAGATGAAGTAAGTCTTTAGGGAATGCAAGTGTCTTGTTTGTAGGTCATAGATTATTTGTTTTGGTCATTGTAGAGCACAGGGAGTTTAATTTAAGGACAGAAAAAGATTAAGCTTTTTGAATTTTAGGAGTAACATAACTTAATTAAATATATGCCCATGAAGTAGACAGAAAACAACACTGGATTGTTTTTATCCTGTTCTAATGTGTTCCTTGATAGCTATTGTATGAGTGTAGTGCATGTCTTTCTTGACATGAATCTAACACTTATTTATGTTCAGTATTAAATCAGAATAAATCTACACTTAAAGCATTTTGTATTTTGCTAATGATGCAGAGTAAGAGGAAAGGTTTTGCAGAAAGGAAATCAGAGCAAGTATGTCAAAGTATAACGTGAACAAACAGTATAATCAGGGGAAAACAAAAATCTATCAGTGTTTAAGAGATGTCAGTAAGATAAAAGAAACCATGCAAAATAGTAATTATAAAATGATAAAAATCATAGGAAGCATGCAAAAGCTAAGTTGTTAAATGTTGCCCTATTTAATTCAAGTTCTTATTTCAGCTTCAAAAGGTTAATGTGTTCTCTGCTAATCAGAAAAGAACGTGTATATACATTTGAATAGTTTTCTTAGAGAGAAAATGGGACTCAATAACGACTATATATGTTTTGTGGGAAGCCCTTGGGAAGGGGAAGACAGAAATCATGAGAGAACAGTTTTATGAAATACTTCCAAAAATCTAGGCAGACCAGTTTTGTACTTCAAAGAAACCAACCCCATATCTTAGCGACTAGCTGAAGTAACTCAATTTCACAGGAGAACAGCATCTCATGGGTCCAATATGAAAAATAGGAACATGGACTTTAAAAGGATATCTGCATTTAGGTGGCTGAACTGGGCATATTAAGCCTTTTTCTGGAATTCTAGAAGCTTAAACTCTAGACATTAAACTAGTTTAAACATTAAAGAAGCAAACACCAGTCCAAATGCCTTTATTTTGGTCCCATTACTGATGGGTCTTAGAGGGAAAAATAACTTTCTATTGAAAACTATGCATATGGAAAACTATCTACGCAATCTACATATATCCATAAACACTGAGGGTATATTTACCTTTATAACATTGGTCTAATACTTTTCTCTAAGGAACGAGGTCTTGTCTTGCAGTGCCATTTCTTTTGTACTACCTTTTCTGTCACATTTATTGATTTTTCTTCAAAATAAGATAATTAAAGATTGCATCACAAAACATCAAAAGGAAGACTAGACACATTCATTTTTTTGGTCATTCACTACAGAATACTGTGTTTTCAAAAGCAAAACACTGATTGCATGGAAGAAGAGCAAACAGATATTATCAGAATATTCTCTGATGATGCTGGTAAAGATGGCATATTTTAAGGTTAACAGTTATAACAATCTAAGATAATTTTAATTCTTCATCTAAAAATTGGGACTACCTTTATGTTTGGTGCTTTCTGGGGGCACCAGTGCCACAGGCTAAAGGTGCATGTCAGCCCCACTAGATTTTACCATTTTAAATACCTGATCTATAGTCATTATTGAATCTTCTTTATAGTAAATAGAGAGGAATTGGTATTTCTAGGAGATGGAATCACCCTTAAGTAGACAGAGAGGACACAAAAGTTACCAATGTGGGCTACCAGTACTGTTTGAAATGCTTTATGGCCCTGAGTTGCCTGCACACTGTTGATTAGGTAGAAGCTATGGGAGACCCAGACTGTTTTGAAATGGCACATGGAGGTCAGGTGAGCACCCCTGGACATCTGAATTACAGGTGGGCAACTGAATTGAGGTGCACCTACCTGTCTTATATGAGCACTGACCTCCATCTTTTGACTATAGAAGGTGTTTTGCAGTAAGAGCCTACTTCTTAGACTGTCTATATAAGAGGAAACACTTTAACTGCACTTAGTAAAAATTAAACCTTCTGCTTTAAAGACATTTGTGCTGTGTTCCTGCAAGTATCTTTCAAAAGTCTCAGAAAGTCAAGCTTTCTACTTATTTTCTAAAGACACTACACAGTAATCACTCAGAGGTAACCATAACAACAACAACAACAAAATTAAGGATGGATTGCTCAGAAAACTGCAGTCTTGAATGGGGCAATATGTGTCACTTGTACTCATGGACAGAAAAAACAGAAAGAGAAAGAGGTAAATTCTGCAGATGAACCAGTACAATGGCAAATAATGGAAGAAAAGAAAAGAGAAGCCACAGAACAGAGGCCAGTGCACAATGTACAGGGTGATGGATACAGCATCTGGTATGATCTCAGGAAAAGTCACCGCTCAGAAATGAACAAATCTAAAAACCAAGTAAATACAGTTTGCTGAACAAACAGAAAGGTATATGAAGTCAGGACTGATTGCAGAAAGTGTTGAAGGACAGCCAAATTATGCTGGGGAAAAAAAAATGTAAACAGTTTAGCTTATGTTAAGAAGCCTCCTGAGGACAAATAACAATTCAACATAAAGGTAGACTCAGTTGCATAAGCTTGTTGCATACTATTTCAGTTCCTTTAGGATACTAAAACACCTCATCTAGACAGTTGATGAATATGGCATAAGACCTGTTGGAAAGCTAAGTATTTCTGAGGTGTAAGCAAGAGTACAGATGAGGCCTATGAGGAGCTGAGAGCAATCATCAATTTACAAAGGTGAAACACAAAAATAAACAACTATATATAACACCCTAAGAATTAATGCTCTCAGCATAGGTATTCCAACGAAGTACCTACTTTTAGAGGTGGATATTTTATATTTTATATTTTATTATTATTATTATTTTTAATATTACAAACAGCCAAAACTTACAATGGAAGCTGAAAGAATTGAAGCATGGTATTAGAAGGTTTCTTTCAGTCACCTGAAGGGCCAAAGGTTTTAATTCTTTTACAGCTGTCTTAGAAATTTTTGCTTTTTGACTCATAACATGACCTCAAAAGAAAACGTGAAGTAGGAATATTTCTGTCTCCACGTAGAGAGGGAATATTGACTATGTTGTAAACTCTTTAGGAAGTAAGGCATGCTGGCAGTTTTCCAACATAAGAAAAACTAATGGTACCTTTTTACCACCACCTTTTGGAATATAAGCTAATCAGATCCTGAAATATTTCATTAAATACTGACGACCTTATTAAGATGCCTTCCAGGAAGGAAATTATTAAAGGGCATAGAATTTGTGGCAGGCAAGGTACTATTCAATGAGTGATCACGGTGAATTCTACACAGTGTAAATAGGAACCCCAAAGAAAATCAAGTACACAATTTCTTTTCACAGAACTCTCTAATCCACTATGAGTAACAACAATATTAATAGAAATTTCAAAAATAGATTTTTTTTCCACTAGTTCCTAAAGAATAGGACAATAACTTTAAACTAACAACTTAAGTATTATTACTTAAACTGAAATAATATAACTAGGACAAATACCCTTTAAAAAAGAACTGAAACCTGCCAAATCTAAAATTCAGAGCCAGTGAAAAACTGAACAATACATTGAACTCTGAAACAAAGAATATTTAGTCACTGAAATGCTATGAATCTTAAGGAACTGCTAAAATATTTTCTAGAAGAAATATTTTCTTCCAGATTAAACGTTTCAAAGCCATAATAGTTTCTCTTGACATATAAGGATGAAAATAAAAAGAAGGCCTTCAAGAATAGGCTGTTACTGGTCACTGCTGAAGTATTAAAAATAAATAAATAAATAAATATCTGTATATACTGCCTTTAGGCAGTGTGTACTTTTAAATTACTAATTTTTGAAATAATTGAATACTTTTCAAGGCCATTATTAAAACATTTTAGGTTTCCCACAATTAACAATGTTATCTATTGTGATCTTCAATACATTTTGATCAATGTCTCTGAAAGACCATATCATCATATTTTCGTCCATTTATGGTCATAAAGAGAAGGAAGCAGAATATTAACATTTCTGATGCAAAAATCTAGCGGGAAGGTATGTTGAAGAGAAAAGCACATTGAAAGAAAGTTAAATTAAACTACTCACTATTTATCTGATTTTAAATTATGTGTTGGTTTCTGGGTTCAGTACAGTTGAACATATGACATTTGAGAGACCTTGTGTTTTCCACCTCTCTTCAAGCTGCTAGTCTAGAAGAGGATATATCTACTGCAGATCTTGTGTCATATCTACTAGCCATATTTGGATATGTGAGATTTTTTATGGCATATAAGATATAGATTACTGTGTGTGGGCAACAGATTTGACTGTATCTGGTTTCCATTTGCTTTTGCTTAAACAGCGACATCTACTGTCATTTGAGATGTCCAACCCACCTTTCCAGTTCTCATTCCTACGTCACATCTCCCAGTTCCATGTAGATAGGATGTTTCCTGGCAGCACTAGAAGGATAGCACCTTGAATAAGGTTCATAAAAGGACTTTTTGATTATTAAAATTCAGACAGGGGAAAAAAAAAAAAGAAAAAAAAAGATGTAAAACTCTACTTTAGAAAAATGAGACTATATCTTCCATAGAATCATCATCATAGAATAATTCAGGTTGGAAAAGACTTCTAAGATCTTCTAGAAGATCCCTTTAACCTAGTACCATCCACCACTAGACCATGCTACTAAATTCTAAATCTTAAAAGTCAATAAAAGAAAAGTAGAGAGAAAGAATGTGGGAAGGGACCTTAGAGCTCATTCTATTCCACCTCCCCTGCCATGTGCAGGGACGTGACCCACTAGAGCAGGTTGCCCAGGGCCTCATCCAACCTGGTCTTGAATAGGGATGGGGCATCCACAACTTCTCTGGGTAACTTATTCAAATATATATGTTTATATTTGTATCATTATACACTACTATATATTGCTATATATAGTAAACTAGACATAAACATAGAACATTACTTAGTAATGACATTATTATTGACCAAATATGTATCTTCAGCAGAAATGTTGGACTACACTGCAAATTATAGAGTGAAACTTGTGTTTGCTTATTCTCATGTATCAGTCAGTTTCTATCAAGATTTAAAAGATTTCTGTAGGCACAAAGTAATGTATATACAGAACTACTATATTCAGCTTCAAGTTTCCTAGAAACTTGTCTCAGCAATAAATATGTTCGCCAGTAGGATTTATATGTAACACAGGAAAACTGCTCTTTCTTGCACTAGATATGATCTTTAAAGAGAAATGCACAAAGTAACTTTTGTGCACATCTTCTATGTATTAGGAAAGTGAGAATTGAAAGAAGGAAAGAAAAAGGTGACTGCTTCTGGAACTTCAGCTCTCATTTACTATCTGTCTTTCACCTTTCAAAGAAAATAATGAAGTTCATTGGTTCATTAGTGAATCCAAATTTACAAAAACACCTAGTAAAACACTTATACGCAAGCCCTCTCCTGCTTTGGGCAAACAGCTAACCGAAGAATTGAGAAAACATTAAAGCACTATGAAATTTCATGCAGAATTGAAAGATAAGCTTCCTCAGTCTAACAAATGGTGCCAGGTTTCCTCTTTTGCTTTGGTTTTGTGTGTGTGTGTGTGTGTGTGTGTGTGTGTGTGTGTGTGTTTGTGTAAAAATGCACTTTAGCTTTTTTCTTTTTTTTTTTTTTTTTTCCTCCTAAGAATTCCAGGGACATCGCAGACTTTATTTCTGCATGGCTACAAAAAGCATAATATTCTAGTTTACTGAAAATCCAAGAAAATAAAGTATATCCAACAGCACTTTCTCCTTTCTTATTCATTCTTTGTGGCAAAGCTGAGTGTAATGCCCTTAGGTTTTTTTCACTATATATGTAGATGTGGAGAGAAAATCAGCTACTTTCTCACAGGTTCAGGGACTGGTTAAATTAAAATGGTTGAAGATAATTTGTTGATTTTTTTTTTTTACAGTATTTATATACTAGAAGCATCACCTCAGTTCAGCTATTTTAACATAATGTAATTCTACAAAATATTGTTTTAGACACAAAGAAATTCTATAGAAGAAAGTATATTGGATAAAGTATTGCTCATGGTGTAATTTTAATTCTGAAATATGTTGCTAAGAGGGCTTATTTAAATAAGTTCTATCTGAGATGAATATTTAGAAAAAAAAATCCTACAGGATGATTTATAGAAAAATTATATGAACAGAATGAAGGACAGAAGAATTTTATTAGAAAAGAGACTCATTTCCACAAAATATAAATTATACCTTTTAGAAAATATATTGAATTTTATTAATATTCTGTAGACAGCCTGAAGTGTTAATCTCCACCCCTACCTTTAAGATTTTCATTATGAGTTACAAGGTGTATTTACCCTTTAACCAAATAATTTCTGAGTACTTCAATGCAGCCGTGACTGTAGTTTACATACCTTACAAAATATTTTCCTTTTAGATGCAAAGATTACTTTATGAAAATTCTCTATATAAAATCCTTGGTGAAACATTTACATGTATATGAATATATACATGCAGTTGCACACATGCATGTGTATTTATGTAAATATGTTATATACTTATTTTATATTTTCATTATAGATATAAACTTTATTATTTGTACTTTGTACATAGATTATTGATCTTTACCATTTGTGCATACATTTTCTAACCTCAGTTACCTAACCAGTCTGGCTGACACTGAATTTATTTCTGCCTATTTGGGAGTCAATATAGAGAGAAACATACCAACAGTTCATTAAGTAGGGAGAACTGGATAATCAATAATGTGTTTACGATTAGTTCCCATTATTAGTATTATTATTATTTTTACAGAATCCCTCCCTCCTTTGAAGATCAAGAAATATCACAGTTATTTTTGGGGGGTAAATCAGGCTGTTCTCTGCAGAAAGTATGGTTTAGCCACTCCAGGAACACGAAGATGGGTTATCTGCAAGAACGAAAAGGGGTAAGGAGTCTCCAAAAACATGTTCTGGGAGCAGTTTTCTTGCAAGTAATTTTGTGGTGTGCAACTATATCCACATGATTTGTATAAGGCAGTGTTGACTCCAGAGAAAAGGGAAGCATTACATTTTTGAACAGGAAATATATCTTAAAAAAAAATACATAAAAATCATCCTATCACAAAGTTCTTAATTAGGTGTAACTTTGCAAAACTCTAGAACTCTGAAAATAAAATTGTAATATTGTATGAAAATTTGAATCATATCTCTATAAGTGGTTTTATTTTGTTTAAATAATATATTTGGACTTGCCTAATAAAACCTTTCTCTAAAAATACGAGATAAATATACCTAGCAAGTTCCTAAATATGTCCCACAATGACTTATATAAATAATATTCCCACCCTCTTCAAAATGTACTTTTCATTATATCATACACAATCAACCCACTACATCAATATATTTATATTGATTTTCTATACTTTACAACTTGCTTCTAATTCACCAGAACTGCTTTATCCAATTATGTGGAAGAAATGTATTTATTTTTGTATTCTGTTAGTCATAAAGTTATGACCAACTTACTATTACTCCTAGAAAAAGAATCATTGAAATAAAACATGAATCATTTAATAGTACTGTATATTGTACAATGGGGATCTGATTCTGGCTGCAGTGCCAGTCTTGTGAAAATCAGATTTACTCAAGGTGAGATCTGCAGAAAACAGAGCACTACAGAGTTGTCCTTTCCTGGACCATGACCTGCTTGTGCTCCTGCTTGGACCATGACCTGAGTGCTCACTTAGTCCTTAGAATGGCAAGAGTTCCTTTGGCTGTTGATCTACATGCTGCTCGTGGTTTGCTTTGAAGATGGTCATCATCACAAATCTGTGAGCAATATCAAATGCATTGATGCATTGTGAGGGATTTTGTTTCAGCCCCCCTGGAACAACTTTATTGCTCTATAGCACATAAAGGCTACAATTTTTCTTGCTGTATTGTCCCTGTATTGCAATGCCATGGCCAATGAGACTGTTCACACTTGTAGAAGTGGGCACAGCTTATTTATTTATTTATTTATTTATGTCTAGTCACTATAGTGAGAAACAGTCACTTTTAAAATGAGAAAGTGATTTTGGATTTATTGCAAAAGTTCACTCTTTGTTAATACAAAATTTGCCAGCATCTAACTGTTCAGACTAAATGTATTCACAAATAGTGAAAGCCACAGAGTAAGTTTTTGTTTTGTTTTGTGATGAATGCTTTAGCCATTTTTAAGAGCAAAGCTAAGATATATTAGGCAATGTTAAGGAGTCTTTAGTGTTCTCTGTGAACATTTATTCACATCTAGGCATTTTATGAACTTTTGGAAAACTGCAGTAGGAATTACCAGCTTAAATTTCTTCAGATTTTGTTTGAGAAGCTCCTAGCAGAGCAGCAAACTCTATTAGTCTAAGCCAAAGGAAGAAAGCAACAGCTATAAGGACTTAATTAGCAAATTGACTTAAGAGCTGGATGGCTGAAGGCAAGATATCACATTCAGGCAAGACATCTTGAACACTTCGTGAAAATTGCAGTGGTGAAAAAAAGTGAGGTGGGTAAACAGGTTGGTCAAGAGCTAGAGGCAGAATGAATATTGGCAAATCAGGTAGAATGAGAGCAAAAACAACTAATGTTGGGGCTAGAGCAACTGAGAAGTTGCCAGTCACCAAGTGATAGACAAGGGAAAATGGCCTCAAGGTGCACCAGGGGAGCTTTAGGTTGGATATAAGGAGAAATTTCTTTACCGAAAGGGTTGTATGACATTGGAATATGCTGCCCAGAAAAGTGGTTGAGTCGCCATCCCTGAAGGTCTTCAAGAAATGTGCAGATTTACTAGCATGGTTCAGTGATGGACTTTAGTACTAGGTTAAAAGTTGAAATAGATGATCTTAGAGGTCTTTTCCAGCCTGAATGATCCTATGATTCTATGATATGACTAGGTGCACCTGGGTGGGAAAAGCTACAGGTATGAGAAACTGAGGAAGAGACAAGAGAAACTGACACTAATGATTGGGTGACAATCTGAAGAAGATGAAGAAGGTGAAGGAGTAAGGGAAGGAGGAAAAAAGTCTGTATAACATATGTATAATAGCTGACTGGTCACAAATACAACCAGATTTCACTGTGCTTAGAAAATAGAATGTAACAAAATGACTAAAGGTTTTAAAACAGCGTCTTAGGCATCTCAATTACTGGATACTTTAATTAGGTGTTCCATTTTAATATGTCCTTCCATTCAGAGGAAAAATACAAATATAAACAAACACATGTTTCAAAGTATGCCACCATGCAGGAATGAACATAAGAAAATCCACAAGGAAATTGAGAATTCTATCTTCTGAGCAGTGGATATGACATAAAGAGAAGAAAAATTACTAAAGACTCTTCATTGCCTGAGCACTATCACACTAGGCACACAATGAGTCTGGACTTTAAAAGATAATAAGTGATCACATACTTATGCAGTACTTCTTAGTAAACATGCACAAGAGTTTTCAGGTGTTTGATAGATGTTGGGTTTTATTTTATATTATTCATAATAAAGTGGCTTTTTCTATCTATCATTCTTTATTATCAGAAGTGGTAACCTCACTGTTGGTGAGCTCTACTTATAGCTCTTATATAACTTATATAAGTGAGCTCCACTTATAGGTCTTAACCCAAACAAAACATACAAATTGCTAAAAAAATAAAAAGAGAGACCTTGTGTCGTCCCTATCCCAAGACTTATTCCATGCTAAACACAGAAAAAAAGATATACATACAAAAAGGAAACAATACAACTTATTCTTCATATATTAAATGCATAGATTTAACTCATGACTCATTAGGATATGTTTGAATCTGCACCAAAGAAATGTTACAAACCAAAAAGCAGATGAAGAATGAAGAAAAAAGTAAAACTGAAATAACACAGCAAATACTTATTCATGAAAGAAAGCAATAAAATTATTTTAGAAATTTGAATGTTCAAGATAGATGAGCCCTCAGGCAGGGCTGACTTGCATAATCGACCTTTACTGGATATGGCAGATATAGAAACCAACTGTGACAGTGCTAGACATAAGAGTTTTACTGGGCTGAATCATTCTTCAGCAGTCATTCTGCTATACTGAACTAGGCACAAACAAGTGTTCCTCCAGCCTCGAGTGAGCATGTTTCTGTTATTAGCTAACATTTCTGTCTCTCAGGTATGGAAACAGATGTTACTGATTTTGGCAAGTGAGAATCTTCCATGTGTTTCTTGCCAGACCCCTCAAATTATGTGTTGGCATTATCAAAAGATCAAAGGAAAACAAGATTTATGTTGTCAGACAGTCATTTACTGCAATCTAATTTGAAGAGTTTCTCTACTGTACTTCAGAACTAACTGTCATTTTTTCATCATGTCATGAATATTTTTATTAGGTGATTGAAAACATTTGAAACATTTGAATTCAATTTCTTCATTAATTATGTCCATGTGGTTGAAATAACTTTTGAGCTCCTTCATCCTTTACTTTTTTATTTAGCCTTTTTTTTTTTTTTTCAAGGAAATTTAGAATCTCAGTGATGATTTTATTCTAATTGTTGTATAGATAAAGTGTGTTATAAGCTTGAAAGTGGATTGCAATTTTAAATTATATGACCTGTATCTTGTTTGACTGCAGCGGTGAAAAAGGCCAATTAGATTCTTGTCCTTTAGCTTACTGTCTAAAGTTTTACTGGTCTAAATAGTCTAACGATAATTGTTAAAGATCTTCATGAAACTATCGTGACACTGCATCTGCATCTAAGAAAGGAAAAGATACATCTTTACCACCCTTTACTATCCACAAATAAACTTTTAAAATGCTTGGCACAATCCATATGGATAACAGTTTCCTTATCCAGTATGATATAAACAAACTACAGAGCAGAGGTCAGAGGGAGTTTCTAAATAAATAATCTTGTCTGCCCCCTATATATATTTTTTCCCTCAGCTATGTAACTTTCACATGTGTTTGTAAACTAAATCCATTGATTAGGTACTTTATAATATCCATAATACACCTATCTGTTTATCGTTATAGCATCATGGGAATCATCATTGACAGGGACTAACCTGACAAATATCTTGCAAAGCTCATTGTGGCTTCACTGATATAAGATCAGCTTATACTAAAAGATTTTCACTATCTATCTTATAAACATTTAAAGCCTAACTATACTACATAGCTTATTGCTCTTATTACCCTATTAACAGCAGTGGCTTTTTAATTCCAGTGAGTGATGATATGATGATTTCATTCTTATGTCCAAGTTCCAAATACTCTTATATCTATCTACAAAACATACAACCAAAACTTTCATATGTGTCACCGTAAAATGCTATGGTATAAATAAATATATAAAGAACACACAAACAAACAAACAAACAAAAGCAGCTATGATTCACTCTTTCCTGCTTCTCCCAGATTTTCCTAACGTTTAGAAAAGAATTAGAGCTGTCAAATGCTAATTGTGACATTTTACTTTTATCTTTTGGCTCCAATGGAATTTAAAACTCAGTAGTGTTGTTCTGAACTCTTCCCCCAAGGGAACATCCACTACTAGATGCAGAAAGCCCACAGCACTAAGTTCTGGCAGGGAATCTTTGTGCTAAGCCATTTATAAGATGGAATAGAAACTGAAGTGGTTTTGTCCCTTCTAGGGAGATCTGACCATTTGCTGTTCTGTTTTACTACAGGAATACATGAATGGCATAATGAGTCAACCTTTTGAAAGGAACACAAGGAACATTTTATAGTTGATTAGAGTATTTATTTATTTATTTATTTATTTATTTTTACAGGCAAAACACAAAACCTACAGTGGTTTATGACAGCGTACTATCAAGTCAGGATCTAGACACTCAATAATAATAATAATAATAATAATAAAACACTCAATATTGACATTTCTTGGAAATATGTAATACTTCATTTTAATGGGAGCAGGAAAACAAACAAACAAAACATTCTGAAAATATTAGAAAAAGTCCTTATTTTCACAGTTTATGACACTTGGCATTCAAGTTAATCTCTCTTCCAAGGATATTTTTTCCTCTTTACTCTGAAATACCCACTGAGAAACACTTAGGGTTTGATTTAATTCTCTAACTGTAGCTATCTATTGCCACTCCATACAACCTTGAATTTTGAACCTAGTTACCTACACCGAGGATGTAAACCTGATACAGAACTTACAGAAGACACTGACCACTTGGTGAGTGGAAGCTGGGGTCCAGATAAGATATACTGGGGTACCTCATGCAGAGTTCAACTTGAAACACTGCTGATTAGACACTTGTATTGAAACAACTGTATCAATCCTAAAGGATTAGAATTCAAGCTGAAATTAAGAACTCTCAATTTAGGAGTTTGGATGCAGATGATATGTGAGCTAAGCATGGAGATCTAACTCCATGAAGAGTTAGAACTCTGGAAAGAGATTGTGCAAAGCTACTTCAGAATGAGTTGAACAATCTTGCAATCTCCACCGCCTATATTGTTCTGGGATTCAATTCTTCTGCCCTTATACAGGGCAGAAGGCAGTGATGTGAAATGACCCAAGGCATAGTCTTCATCTGTTACTCCAGAAGATTATAAACCTTCCATAGACCTGCCTCATAATTGTCACAACTGTAAAAAGCTATGTTCAGGCAGCTGAATAAATCTCTCGATCTTCTTTGTCTGTAATAGGAGCTAGCTACTTATCTCGCAGGCAGACACCTTCACACAGACACTTAAACTCAGGTGTCTTAATCTAGAACTGAATCTCAGGCCTTGTGGCAAAAGACTGAATCACACTATAAGACAATTTTTATGATTCTGGAGACAGGATGCCTGGCTATTCTGAACATTATTCTCATAGCAGGAGTGACGTCGCAAAACCCATGCTTGGCTTGGTAGTTATTATGACTTCCATAGTCCCATAATACAGAATAAAGAAGAGTGAATGCTTGGCATACCTCACACAGAGTACCTATGATGAAGTGCCAGGATTGAACTGATCTTTTTGTTTTCTCCCATTCCTAAATAGTGCCCAAGAAAAGCAATCTCCTTTCAATGAAGTTCCATTGAAAATATCTTGAAAGCAAATAATCAAAATTATTTCAGAAGATGCAAACCATGAAACACACCTGTATTTAATCTTCTTTGTAGATGCAAACAGTTGAAGAAAAGGGACATGTTGGAGAAAAGCCTCTTCAAGCAATTCAGTTAAAAAATCTTCAAATAAGGTTATTTAAAATATAACCAGCTTTTTTAAGTGTTTACCCATCAAAATTATTTTAGACTTTACACATTCTGTTGGTTTCCTTTAATCCAAGGTCCTTAAAACAACATATTCTGGCTCAGTGACATTCTGAAATATGTACATGTAAGAGTAAATTTTAAAATAAATTATGAAGAAATGGGGTTGGATGAGGATTCCCAGGACAATGAGTCCCATTATCTGATATGTATGACATCAAACCATCCCTTTTTATATCTTCTACCCAGTATTTATTGCAGGGCAGCCATATACTTGTATCTTCTTGAATGTATTATTCTTTCCCACCTGGATGAAATGTTTTATGATTACAAATGCAGTTTAGACTTCTTTTTCTCTCATAATATTTGTAACCAAATAGATGTAGAAGAGCTCTAGCTGGTAATGGAGGGACTTCAGAATAGGAGAGGTTAGGATTCCCTGGCTGGGAAGTAATACAGATCTTCAAGCAAAAAGTATTGTTGCTCTTAATATAAGTACAGTGTAGTAAGCTGAGTAAGTATAATGAGAGTAGGACCTGGGAAGAAGATGAAGGAATTGTCATTACCTTGTCACTTTTCATCAGTACCTCACGTAGGGGGATAGGGGAAGAAATTTTTCCACCTGTGGTGGTTTTACTCAGGTAGGCAGCCGAGATTCACCTCAGCCACTCTCTCACTCCCCCTCTTCAAAGGGAAAGGGGAAGAAAATATGATGAAAAGGGTTCAAGGGTTGAGATAAGGACAGGGTGAGATTGCTCAGCCATTATTGTGATGGGCAAAACAGACTCAGAGCAGGGAGACAGTAAGATTTATTGCCTATTACTAACAGAGAAGTGAGAAACAAAGGAAAGAAACCAAAAATATCTTCCCCTCTTCCACCCTCTTCCACCTCCTCCCCCCAAGCAGCGGAGGGGATCGGGCAATTGGGGCTGTGGTCAGTCCCTGATGCTTCGTCTCCACTGCTTCTTCACTGTCACTCTCTGTCCCTGCTCCACATGGAGTCCCTCCCACAGGATGCCGTCCTTCCTGAACCAGTCTTGCATGGACTTCTCACAGGCAGCAGCTCTTCAAGAACTGCTCCGACATGGGTCCGTGCCATGTGATCTGTCCATCAGGAGCACACTTCTCCAACCTGGGTCCCCCACAGGCCCCTGCTCCTGCGTGGGCTCCTCTCCACAGGCAGCAGCTCCAGCCCGGGGACTGCTCCAGCAGGGATCATCCACAGGCCGCAGCCTCCTTCAGTGCAGGTCCACCTGCTCCACTGCGGTCTCTTTGACGGGCTGCAGCGTGGAACCCTGCTCCACCGTGGTACTCCATGGGCTGCAGGGGGACATCCTGCTTCACCATGGTCCTCACCACAGGCTGCAGGGGAGTTTCTGCTTCAGTGCCAGGAGCACTTCCTCCCACTCTTCACTGACCTTGGCAACTGGAAGGCTTTTTCTCCCTCCTCTTCTTCTAGCTGCTGTTCCTACCCAGCACAGCCCGGCAGTCAGGTTTTTTGTTTTGTTTTGTTTTGTTTTGTTTTTGTTTTGTTTTGTTTTGTTTTTGTTTGTTTGTTTTCCTTAAATATGCTCTCACAGAGGTGCAAACAACATAACTTATTGGTCCAGCTCTGGCCAGTGGCAGGGCCCTTATGTAACATGGGGCAGCTTCTGTTTTCTTCTCGCAGAACTCACCGCTAGGGCTCCCCTACTACCAGAAAGGTGCCATGTAAACCCCCTACACCACCCCCAAACAACGCTGACATTCTTAACTCCTTTCTCATTTCTCATTCACTTTTTCTTTGTTGAAATGATATTAATGATACTATTTGATAAACATCATGTTTCCAGTTCAAAAGTGTTTGTCATCCCATGATGCTTAGCCCTAAAAATAATATAAAGCAGACTCCCCATTCCTTTGTCTGTGATAGTAAGATTTTACTACAACTTTTCCAGTGTGAACTTACTATTTCTGGAAAATAAACAATCAAATCAGTCAAGGCTATTGCAGACAAGCATTTTCCTCCCTTTACAAAGATATTAACACTTTTATCTTTACTGAATAATATCACAACAGACACACCAAAAGGATTGCATTTCTCTTTTTCATGGTCACATCACCTTTAAGGCTCATAGTTCCATCAGATAAAATTTGTCTCACAGAGTTATATCAAAGTAGTCAACCTAGGGTTTCTTTATGGTCAATTTAGAGAAACAGGCACTAAGGAATCACTAATCTGGTCGAATATCTATTTCAGCATGTCATGGACTATGCCATAAAAGTGCTGCCTATTCCTCCCAATTGACTGTAATAACATACATCTGTCTTTGGTCAATTGAGTTTTTCTTGCAGTCAGAGAGTAGGTCTTTCCTGTCTTTCCCTATTCTTTCTTCATCTCCTGAACAGTGAATACTTTTATTTTGATAGTTACCTTCATGTTTCCATTACTCCTAATTTTCCAGTGTTAATTTTTACCATATTGTTGCACTGCTTCCTTGCTCTATACTTTCATTTCCTTCTCAAAAACACAGCTTTTTAAACAAAGAGTAGCTGCCTAATATGTTCACCTAACTTGCATCCTTATTTCATACATTAAATGTATCTGTCCTCTCCAAGAACATTCCTACATCCTTTATGCAACAAAGTATTAAAGCAACTGTTTCTGAAGGCCTCTGAATCCTGTCTGCTTAATTTCAGTGTCCAAGGAACTTAGTTTTATTGTCTTACAATATCTTTGTCCTCTGTCTTAAGACAGGAAGAAAGATAATGAAGATCCCCTTTCCTTCCAGATACAGTGTAGTATCTGTTCTTATCAGTTTAATATCTGATATGTCCTTGATGAGAGGACTTTATATTAAATGGATTTTGGGCTCGGGAGTTGGATCTGGAGCTTGCTTTTTTTTTTTTTTTTTTTTTTTTTTTTTTCTGGGCCCAAAGAGTTGTGGTGACTGGAGTCAAATCCAGGTTGGAGGCTGGTCACTAATGGCGTTCCCCAGGGCTCGGTGCTGGGGCCGGTCCTCTTTAATATCTTCAACGATGATCTGTATAAGGGGACTGAGTGCACCCTCAGTAAGTTTGCCAAGTTAGGTGTGTGTGTCAATCTGCTTGAGGGTAGGAAGGCTCTGCAGGAGGATCTGGATAGGCTGCACCGATGGGCTGAGGTCAACTGCATGAAGTTCAACAAGGCCAAGTGCCGGGTCCTGCACCTGGGGCGCAATAACCCCAAGCAGAGCTACAGGCTGGGAGAGGAATGGTTGGAAAGCTGCCTGGCAGAGAAGGACCTGGGAGTATTGGTTGATAGTTGGCTGAATATGAGCCAGCAGTGTGCTCAGGTGGCCAAGAAGGCCAACGGCATCCTGGCTTGTATAAGAAGCAGTGTGGCCAGCAGGTCTAGGGAAGTGATTGTCCCCCTCTTCGCGGCTCTGGTGAGGCTGTACCTCGAGTACTGTGTTCAGTTTTAGGCCCCTCGCTACAAGAAGGACATGGAGGTGCTTGAGTGAGTCCAGAGAAGTGCGACGAAGCTGGTGAGGGGCCTGGAGAACAAGTCCTACGAGGAGTGGCTGAAGGAGCTGAATTTGTTCAGCCTGGAGAAAAGGAGGCTCAGGGGTGACCTTATTGCTCTCTACAGGTACCTTAAACGAGGCTGTAGTGAGGTGGGGGTTGGCCTGTTCTCCCACATGCCTGGTGACAGGACGAGGGGGAATGGGCTAAAGTTGTGCCAGGGGAGTTTTAGGTTGGATGTTAGGAAGAACTTCTTTACCGAAAGGGTTGTTAGACATTGGAACAGGCTGCCCAGGGAAGTGGTGGAGTCACCATCCCTGGGGGTCTTTAAAAGACGTTTAGATGTAGAGCTTAGGGATATGGCTTAGTGGAGGAATGGTTAGTGTTAGGTCAGAGGTTGGACTCGATGATCTTGAAGTCTCTTCCAACCTAGAAATTCTGTGATTCTATGATTCTGTGATTCCATTTCACACAAGATCATCTTCTCCAGCATGTTAAATCAGTTAGTGATTCACCCCAAGAAGAATCTGGCAATATTTTAATGCAAAGGGGAAAAGCTATATTCACTGTTTCTTTGTCTGGTGGATCTAGCTAGTCTTGTCTTCTTTCTGTTCATCAAGTGCTCCTGTCTAAACTCTCCAGCTCAGTTCCACGGTTTCCTCAGTTGGAGGACTTAAACTTTGTTTTGTCCTTGTATATCAGGAGTCTGCAAATGTTGTATTTCTTTTGAAATCTTTCGATTTTTTCAAACATCACATGTAAATAATTACCATGAAGTTGTTACTCTTACCTCTGCCAGATTTGACAGCCATTTGCATTCCTTCTCTCAGTCTTCTTTACTGCTACCCCTGTCTTCTTCATGACATTCTCCTATAACTTTGAAGAGGAAATGAAGGATATATATTTCACAAATCCTTTCTCTGAACTACTATTCAAACTCTTATTTTCTGTGTTCTGGTAACTGAGACTGGACTCCTTTGGCCCCAGATTGATTTAAACAACACAGATGTCTTATAACTCTCAGCTCCTTGCTTACAGAAAAAGGCATTTTCTCCTTAAATTACCTACATTTTTTAAGGATAGGTAGGACTCATAGCATAGTGAATGACTACGCTAAAGCTGTTCAGTTTCTGTAAGTTTTTCAGGTAACTGTCCACTAATAAAGGATGGAAGCTGGGACTCCCCATCAGAAACTCAGGCCAAAGTCTCTGTCTCACTTTCAACACAGCCATGGATTACCCTTGGAAAATTATAAACTGTACCCAAATTAAGTGATAAAACAAACATATGTAGTTATTTTCAATAAATATATATATATGCAGAAAATTTGATAGATACATATATATATAGAAAAATTGTGTAAATAAATGAATAGAAACATAATACATCCAAACAGTAATTCAGAATTAAATGTTGCGTTTTTCAGGAAGGATATTTCAGAGCACTGGAGGCCCCCAAAAATTATTTTTAAAGTACATTTTCACAGAGAACAAATCCACTGAAAAACACCTACATTGGAATCAAAATATATTCATAAAATAAAACAATTGGAAAATCTGGTTTTGCTCATTTTCATTTAGGACATATGAACCAACAAGATTTTTGTGTATGAGGTATAAATCTTAACATTTGCTACCACCTATTTATATATAATTGGAAAGTATAGCTGTGTGCTGTATCCTTGCACATTCCAGTGGCACTTGATTGAGAAAGATTTGTTTAGCCTTGCTGAAGTAATGATGTTTAATTAAGTGTGCTGTCAGCAGTAAAACACCAAAGTATGTACTCACCTACCTTTAAGCAAAAGATTAGTTGATAAGTTTTGAAAAAGTGTGTTAGCTTTTTGCTGTATCAGGAACAACATGCTGAATATATTGCAAAACTGAACTCTGAATCAATTATAAAATCTTCATTTTGCATTTTATTTGTTCTTGGATTTCTTTTACAAATAAAAAACAGGATCAATATTACTGAACTTAAGTTTGATTAGATGATACCCAAAAAAATATAAGAAGAAGTTACACAGCTAGTATGTAGCAAACATTTCCATTATTTACTAAAAATGTGCTGATAGAATTGCGATACAAGTTTCTGCATTATATAATTTCCAAGTGTTTTTTTTTTTTGTTGTTGTTGTTGTTTGTTTGTTTGTTTGTTTGTTTTTACGTGTGAAAATGATTTAAAAAAAAATCACTTCTTTCTCTAAGAGTACACTGTTATCAGATAAGCCAATGTACTTCTGGACTTGATGTTCTTCTGTAATGCTGGAAGTACTCTATTAAAAAAGAGCAAAGATTTCAAAAATAAAAAGGCTGAATATCGCTGCTATACAAGTCTAAAGGTACAGAGTATAACAACTATTTCAACTGGTCTGAATCATGTTCATGAGTTCCTCTGATTTATCCTTCCATTGGCCCTTCTAGGAAAGTACCTTTTTTTCCCTTTTGCCCCTTGTCTTCTATATTTCATTTCATGTGTCTATCGAGGCTATGAAAGATAAAGCTATCTGCTTTCTCCTGTAGTAAAGAACTATATGGAATCAGTTCACCTGTCTGTCACTCCTCATTAAATTCTTACCCTCTTCATTCACATTCTGATCTTTGCAAATGAACATTTGCTTAATAAATGTTCCCAAGACTAACAGTGCAGAGTGAAAATCCCACACAGCAGTAAATTATTAACTCAGTCACAGGGGGAGTGCCATATATGACTTTTCAGAATGAGTTATTATGTGGATCATCATGTAATTATGAATTTTTCAAGCCATGATAGAGGAAAATTGAATATTTAATATTTTATGGACATATTCTGCACTGAGGACATCTTTCAAAATTTTATGATAATTTTTGGAGTGAGCAAAGAGCAGAACAAAAGTTACAAAATAATTACAAAGTGGAATATTTAATCACCATGGACATTGTTGGTGATTTCTCAAATTGCATAATATAATCAAGGTCATGAACTTTTAATCACAATGTATTCAAATGGAAAAAATATGTGCATTAAAATTAATCTACAAGTATGTTTTGATTGTTTAAGAAATGAGAATATGAGACTTCTTTATTGTATGATAGGTAGACTGATGTAAATATTCATGGCAAGAAAACGGGCTGTCAAATGCTCCTGAATAGTCATGGATTGCCCCTACATGGGGCTTTCAGAAATACAGAAACATGAACATAAACCAATGCTTCTTGCTCCAGAAATGCTTGCTGTGTGCAGGAAACATGAGGAGGAGCAATGCAGGTGCCTGAGCATAGCTATTTAGCACAATTAAAACATCCTGGGGTATTCACAGCATCCACACAAGGCTGGCAGACATAACACAAGATCTGTGGGTGACTGGAGCCCTTCTGAAGCAGCAGCTGGATGCCAGGCAAGATAACCTAAGGCAACTAAATGGTATTAGCCACCTATGTTTAGGCATTTGAAGTACTCTTTAGGATTCAAAGCTGAAACCAACAGTGTTTCAAATGGCACTAAATGTCCATGTATACCCATACAATGGACTTCATCACTTGATCTGTGAGATTTGGAAAGCAATTAAGGAGAGGTAAAAAAAAAAAAACAAAAACAAAAAACAAACAAACAAACAAACAAACAAACAAAAAAAAACAGAAAAACTTTTTGCTTTGATAAATAAGAATTTGAACAGAAAAAAATATATATATTTCTAAGGATTTCCATGGATTTCCATTGATTAATATATATATATATATTTTCAGACACTTGATAGTAAATCAAACCCGATATTGGTTTCGGCACTTTGATAACCAATGACCTTTGTACCAATCTACCAACACAGAACAAGTAGTGTTATTCCTTAACAGTCATTTATGCCTTTCCAGAAAATCTGCTGAAAACCAAGGTAAGTGTAAAAGCTTGAGAAGCCCGTAGAGCAAACCATAGTATATATAATATCAGCCTGGAACTACTTGTTGGCTCTTGCATAACAACAAATTTCTAAATAAAAATAGAATAAAACTATATTTTATGCTCATTTATCTTTAAAACTAATTTGCATGTACATTACTAAAAAGTTTCTTTATGACATGCATGAAATAATTCAGTAAGTAAAATAAAAAATATGTTCACTGTTTTGGATTCCAAGGCACCAGCATGGCTTTTTTTACCCAGAAAGGTAAATGGTATGGGCTACAATGACCCCACATTTGCAGTCTGCTCAAGTCTTCAACTTAGTCACAAAAAGCATACTAAAAAAGCATGACAGAGAGATCAACAACCAGGTACCATCCAGATGTTCCCAAATATTGCAAAGACATATTTGGCTTATTTTTTAACAAAAATTCCCTCGTTGTCTTGATTCCTGACTCCCCGCTTTCAGACAAAACTTCAGTTTGTCTGAAGAACTCCAGTGACATCTTTCTTGCCTTTGTGACTGGGTGAAGGCAGGTCTTGCAACATGCTGGGCTGAGAAGAGCTACTCAAAAAAATCATGTAATATGTTAACCTATTTCAATATGTATGAATTAATATATTAAAAATTGTGTAGAGTACCACTGCCTTCTGCCCCACTCCCTTTCATCTTTTATGTTTGTTTGTTTGTTTGTTTTTGTTTGTTTGTTTGTTTGTTTTCCATGACTTGGAAATAGTTTTAAAATATATTAGATTGTTTCTAATATTTATCCATTTTGGGTTGAATATGAACTTGTATATACATTCACAAAGACTGCAAAATATAATTTTCAATGTGATGTACCGCTAACCGTCTACCTGAACAGCAATATGTTCCTTATTACAAGGACAGCTCTGAATGCCAATCAGAAGGAGGCACTTGTCAAATTTGAATAATGTTTATTTGAAAACAAATTTATAAGGTGTCTAGGTGAAAAATAAAACATTTTTTACGCTACAGATAAGTCTAAATTTATAAAATCTTAGGAGCCAAGTACTTAATGTCAAGTATGTGATTTCAATATAGAATAAGGTTATTTCTTCCCCTCTTTGCAGGGATATCATTGATAAATGGCCTGGCTCAAATCCTGTAATGATGTTCATAAAAATTCCAGTCCAGGTAATTATTATTTTTTCTCTATGTAATTACACTGGCAATTTCAAATATGGGAAATACCTTTTGTTGTTTCCAGTTTCAAATATGCGTTTGGGTTACTGTATGCTATGAAATAATTGCTGTCTCCTACAGTGACTATCAGAGACAACTTAAATGTATGAAGGGCTTGGGAATTAATGACAGGTATAAGTGTGATTACTAATAACATACTGAAGTAGTATTCATTTGCTTAATGTTCACCCAGGAAACTTTTTCATATCTTTATTTATGAAATATATTAAACAACCAATATTACAGGAAGAAAAGCATGTCATATGTGTCTATTTCCCAGTGCTGGATTTTCATGCTAGTGCCAGTGATACTGCCCAGGCACATTTTCATTTATATGGATCTAAAAAATAAACATCTTGGCACTCATCTCTGTAATTTCTTTGCAGAAGGGAAGTTTCTTTTTTTTTTCACTCAGTAATCTCTGGCTCTGGCAGTTGGTGGCATTGTCATTTGGTAGGTCACAGTGACAAGACAAGCCCATCCTGCCCCATCCCTGAATATCACAGAATCATCAATGCCTCTTTCCATGGACTTTTATATGCTGATTAGCACTTCTTGCTGTAAGGACAGAACAGTAATCACAAATACCCAGGTGCATTTTCCCTAGAAGTAAGCAGTCGACTGACTTAAAGCTAAGCATGATGAGCCTACAGGAACAACTTATCTGCAAAACCTTATCTGCAAAAATGAAGGAGAATTGCAACCTTCATTGAAATGGCCCAAAAATATCCTTAAATCCCTAGTATCTGTACTGATTTCAAGCCTTTCCCCACATCCTTCTTCATGTCACAGTGCCTAGGAACATAAGAGTGTTCAGACATGTTATATGTGGGATGAGGAAGCTTGCCTTCATGATTTGACATAGCAAATGGATGTACTGTACTTTTCAGGATGCTTATGGTGATAAATCTTCTGCAGCCTGTTCGGTAATGTAGGTTCAATGAGTTTACTAAGCTTAAACCTGCTCCTGTTCAAATCAAAGCCGAAAGCTTTACTGGAGGTGTAAAACACCATTGCTAGGTTCATGAGTCACTCTCAGATCAACAGAGAAAATTATTTATACTAAATTGCAGAGTACCGTGGAGTAATATACAGAATAGTGAGGAAAAGTGATATTTTAAATAAGTGGGTTCTGACTGGGAGTCACTTATTAACAAAGAAAAACAGATGGCCTAGTTTTGTAAGGCACAAAACCCCAAAGCTTTATTTTTAGTTTTTAAAAACAGTGCTCCCAACCACAGTGTACAGAACAAAGTCCTGACTGACAAGGGACAAGCGCAATACCCCCCACTACATTAGTGTTTTCTTTGAATAGCAAACAAAAGCCATATTTAGCACTTCCATAGCACTTTATATGCTCAAAGGACTTCACTAACCATTACTGGCATAACTAGATGCTTCTTATATGCAAATGAATGCAGATATGAGAGTAGGCATTAAGAGGCAGAATATTAGAATACATTAGCAAACGGACAATAGGAAACAGCTGGTTTGACTGGCTGCTGAGTATCTGAGTAGGGTGTAGAGGCTAGCAGAATTCAGTGCTCAGAATTATGGAAGGAATTGTGCTGATGGCCATCAAGGCTTAGAAACTCATCACTTAATTAACAATATAAATATTTTAAAAATTAACATTTTATAAAACCACAATAAAAGGATCCATTGTTAGAAAGGGAAAGGATTAATTCACACTTGGCTGGACCAATGGTACCCAGCCTTCATTCTCTTGCCGTACAACAACGCACTCAGCAAGAATTAATACAACACAATTCATGCCCTGTCATGTCTCATTACTTAATTATGAAATGTCTTTAGCACTTTGGACATTACTGAGCCTGTTTGATTGGCTGTGACTGATGTCATACCCACTTTCATACTAGCTGGTACATGTATAGATAGGCCTGTCCCCCTCCTCACCATTTTCCCTCTTTCTATTCATGAATTCTATTTCATAATAGTAATAATATACTCCAGGCATTTCTAGGGAATTATTGCATTTCTCAAGTGGGTAAAGTCATTTGCCCTTTCAGCCTTGTGCCTTGCAACACCTTCTTAGGTATGATATAATTGCCCAGAAATACTCTACTTTGTATGTTACAACTCTTACATGCCACTATTCCTTTTTCACTTGACCAGCCCATATAGACTCCAATAGGAAAAGAGAAGTTGTCAGGTACATTTTTTTTCAATTGAGACTCTCACATATATTTGCAAGTCTTGGACTGTCTCATGCACATATAATTTAAATGCATTAATTTACAAATATTAATCATTTAACATCTTGTATAAAATATAATGGCCATATTCTCATGTCCCTTGACAATTCCAGAGTACTGTCTCCTGTGTCTCTAAGGTGGCAGCAGCACAAGATGTCACACTTGATTTCATAAGAGCATGGAGCCACATGCAGTGATATAATAGAATGCTTAGATATTTTTAAAGTGAGATGCTACAGTGATTGTTTATGAAAGCTTAAAAGGAATCATTCTTGTAGAGCAATCTTTGAGTCTAATGATCGAAGAAAGTACAAGGCATTCTGCTTCATTTACAGTAAACTCCCAGATTCAAAACTTACTTGAAGTAATGAGAGAAAATAATTTGGGCACCAAAAACATCCCCAGACTTACACAGGAAAAAGTCTTACGTCTCTAGTTCTTCCAATACAGAAGTGTTAAATACACACTTTTCTGTATATGGATCAGCAGACTTGAGCTGAAATCTGAGTCAATTTCATCTCTTCAGAGCTACTAGGGATCATTTTTAATGTTATGACTCAGCCTGCCATGAATTCTTTGTACTCCTATAATAATTTCCAACAAAATATCTCTAATCACTCAATCATCTTTAATGAATCAAGCCTTCTGGCAAAGTCCAAAAGAAAGGTCAATTTATAGGAACTAATTTATGGCGGTTTGCTAAGTTAGCACTTTTAATACCTGCAACTATAAAATGGAAAACCTGCTAGAGTCAAATATTCTTTCAGTATTTCCATCCTTAACTTATTTTTGTTTCTTTTGGAGGTTAGACCTTCTAGCACCTGAGCTACTCCTATTTTCTAAAAGCTTCTAAGGTCACCTGCTTCCTGCATCTTGAAACAAAGAGCAGACAAATATAAAAAAAAATTGCTATTCCCTTCTCTTAAGGAAACTTATGCAGCACCTTATCTGATAACTCCTCCTGCACACCAAGGGATGCAGTAGTAGCACCTAACCATAGTGAAACAAAGAATGGAGGATGGCTGGGTACCAAAACCACAAGGCTGTACCTTAGGAGGTTTCAGTTCTGTCCCCATTCTGGCCTGGTCTTCCCCATACTTCACCCATACATCAGAAATGAAACAATACTGCACACAATGTCTCCTCTGAAACTGCCAATTAGAGGTGGTTACTTCATCTCTAGTAGAATGAGCTGATAAACAAAATGAAGGTCACAGCTAGAAGCAAGCATATTTCAGCAGCTTAAAAGTGCACACATTTCTGCCATCTTTGGCAAAGGGCTGTTAAAGCTCTGAAGAGGTTGGTCTTAACTGGGACAGGAACAAGATGAAGATTTTAAATTTGCATGATGTGTAATGTCAAATTTATAAATAAATAACAAATTGGAGCTTCCCATAGTTCCCTTCTTCTGTTTTGGTATACCTACTATAAACCAACATGGTCCTGGAGAAAACAAGGTGTAAGACTAACCAAGTATACAAGCCCTGCTTTGTGGAACATAAAGCAAGGGGAGGTGAACTGGAACAGATAATTAGGATGTACTTTGTGAGAGAATTTACTTCAGAGTGAATATTTAAGACCTCTAAAAAAATGTCAATGCATTGAAGGTTACAGGACAGGATGGATCTGAATTACATCTTAAAATCCGAGAGGCTTCTTAAAAGAGGGAAAAATCAAAAAGAAAGTCATAATTAAATTCAAGGGTAATGATGGACTTAAGGAGACTGGGATATCCCACCATACATGAGCTCTAACCTAGCATTTTCATCTGTAGGTAACGTTTTCAGTCCTATATACCAGAAAAAAAAGAAAAAAAAAATCTTAGTCCTTGGTGGTGTCCTTTCTCCTCTCAGAGGTAATACCTTAGTCTCAGATACTTAAATTCCTTGATATCCTTTGGGACCAGCTATTGAGTGATTGGAGCATTAATGGCACTGCATTAAGATCCCCCCATATCTGCCTGAGGGACACTAATCCAGGCTTCCTACCTGCTGAAGGATGCCCTCATCAGCAAACAGCAGTTATTCTGAGGCAGAAAGCTCTCAGTCTTCTTGTTAAGCTGTTTCACTTTGTATAAAACAAACACTTCTTCATGCACAGAGGGAACCAATACTGCCTTCCACCTGAGTTTCTGAACTGCTCATCTGTACATCCATCTTATTCTACTTTCTGACACAACTGCATTTTCTAAAACAGGGCAGACTGCATCCTACAAGACTATTCTAACATTGAAGTTATAAGGGGAAAACAGAAAAAATCCCCCTCTAGTGTGTGTATGGAGAAGGCTCATAGGCTTAGCTGGCTATTTATGCACTTCATGCAAGCAAGCTCTTACTTTATGACTCCCAGGAGGGCCTAGATAAGAGGCTGAGAGAAGGGGGCCAATACATCATAGCAATATTAGACAGATGTACACATCCAGCTACACAAATTTCCAGATTTTCAGCACTTTTAGGATCAGACCTGTGTGTTATTTTTGCCAGTGTTTCACATATTGAATTTAGACAGTTGAAAAGGAACATGAGTACCTCAGTTTCCCTTGAGAATCTGAACCATAATGTACAGAATATTAAACTATAAAACAGTGTGGGAAGTATTGGGATTGGTATCAGGTAGATGGTAAATACTAGCTCACCACTGGATGTTGTATATATGCCCTGCCGTGTGACAGGTACCTGGAATCAGTCACATTCATTTATTAGTTAGAACTGTGTAATAGTTAGCTTTAGGATTGTTTCTAACATTTTCCTAAAATTCACCAAACAGGCTTCGAACAAGGTTTTGATGGGCATCTGGTTTCAAATGGAGGTGTTTTGTTTGTTTGTTTGTTTTTCTAACAATTAGTATGAATTAAACAGTGGAAATGTAATAAATGATAATAATAAGAAGAAAAGAAGTCCCATATCAGATCACAGTGGATTATTTTGCCAGAAGAGAAGAAAGATGTGGCAAATTAAGGCAACTTTCATCTGAGGAAACAATATTGTGTTATCAGTGATTGATCACACAGTAGTTTAAGTAATGACAAAAATCACAGAGAACACAGTTTGTGTTCCTGATGAAACTGTAGTTTTTTCAAGAAAAGATTCATTCCTAGAGGTAAATGTCTTTGTAAAATAACTAATTGTTTTGAAACCAGTTGTGCAGAAAAGGAAGTCAAACATATTTTACCAAAATAATTTTACTACAAATAATTTATTAATAATTATAAACATTCATAAGAACCCAGAACATAGGATGTGAATATTTTTATTACTAAAAGCAAGGAAAGAGTTAAACAAATAGAATTATGAATAGAATAAGACCATAAAATGTATGATATTTATATCATATATGATATTTTAAAATATGGATTATCTCCATACTTCCTTTTTCAGGATGAGCTCATCCATCTGTTTTTTAAGCAAGAAGTAAAAATTTCAGTAGATCATTTATTTGAAGATACTCTCATTATAGTCATGGCATCATTTACATTGTTCAAGATCCAAGCAATGCTAAGGAATTACATAAATAAGGATCACTACTATGTAAGTATTAAAACGTAATAGCTAATTTTGCTCTGCAATGATAATTTGGCCATTAGTGATATGAATTGATAGGGAATACAATTTATTTCTGTTGAATATACTTACTGTCACTGTTAGCACATAGCTTTGCACTAGCAACATAGTTATGTTTGCTAGAAGAGCTGTTGTTCAACAGACAGATGGTTACAGTAACTGAGCATGAAGAAAACCACTGAAATTGTTCAGTGGTTCCCAAATGACTTTAACAATGTATTCCAAATTCCTATCATTTTATCTGAAACCTTAATTATTTATCAATGTCACTTCTTATATAGCTCTCATCACTCCAATATGAGCACTTCCCAATATTATAGAGCATATATAGAAGATACATTATTTTTCTCTCTCCCTTGTTGCAGGAAGCACGGCTGAAAGCACGACAGACACCAGTAGAGTCAGATCATGCTCCTCCATTTTATTGCCCGAATAGCCTAACTTTTATAGTGAACTTAACAGGGGCGGACAGTGTTTCACACAAGATTATTGGTCAAAAGCACTCAGACAAACAACTAGAAGAAAACAACCCCACCTGCAAGAAAACAACCCCCTTGTGATTAGCAGTCACGTAGATCTTGTCCTTGAAGCCAGCTGCTGGTAACAATATTTTTCTGAATTCCTCAATTGGGCAATGTGGGAGCTTCTCATAGTTATTCTGGTAGCTTGGTTTGCTCAGCTACAGCAGGCCATGAGATTTTCTAAGGCCTACTCCTGGTTGCTTAAGGCAAGCTCAGATCGAACAATTGTTCCACGGACTCATGTCCAGGCCCTGTATGCCAATTCCCAACACTCCCTCTTCTTTCCAGCCAGTGAACAGTTTGGAAACATTTTATTTTACCATATATCTATATCTCTGTGTATCTGTGAAAATGAATAATTCCCACTTGTCCATTGTAACTTTTACCATATGCACACTCATGTATCTATATAAAATATAGTTACTTTTTTGCATATACATAGATATATACCACACGAGCACAGAACTGGTAAGCATTGTGATGGTGAAGTTGAATTTGTTCTTTCTTCTCAAATACATAATTTCATTTTCTAGGGAGACTTAATCTGCTTTTCTTGCACCGGGACCTTGAATGTTTTCTTCCAGAGAAACCAGTCTGCCCCATACGGCAGCTGGGCTACAGCTGCACTGGTCTTTATGTTTGCCCATGGATTTCCCATTCCCCCAGCTGCCATGACCATAGGGACGTGAAAAACAATTGAGGATTACATTTCCAGACTGTCTTAGACAGTCCTAGCACAAGATAGTTACTCTCAGCAAAAATAGTCATGGCATTATCTCCTGCAAAGCCTTTCCAGAATTTTTTCCAAACTCCATTTTGACTCCTTATGCATGCCTACACTTCTCACAACCCCATATCTGTATTTCATGCTCATCTCAGTGGAAGAAGGTGTAACGAGTAAGGAGTAGACACCTGGCTTACTAGCCTTTCCCACTGTTCTCTCAGGCCAAATGAAGCTGCCTCTAGCCAGCAGCTGCATCTCAGGATCAGATTGCCTGAATGCCTGTGTACAGCAGCACAACCCCTCTCCATGACTGTAAGTCATCCAGGCCACTTTATCAGCTCCCCAGTGTCTGTCTGATGAAGGGCTGTCTCCGGAACAAGGAACATTCAGGGAAAGATGTTTGGGTGTGTTTCTCTGATCTATACATGTGCATGGTCAGGTGACCTTGAGAAATCGTACCTACTCTTCAGTACTCTTCAGTACCAGCACTGCATCTTGAAGCAAGACATATAACTGATGCACATTTTCTTCCCAAATCTCTGAATAGAGTCAAAAACTATCTTTCTAGCGCTCTTCTACTTCAAACAACTCCAGTCATTAGAGAAGGAATCCCCAGATTATTCTGAAGTCCATATTCTCACATCAGCATGGTGGCACTCCTTTTCATTTGTGATGTTTACTTGGAATATTTAGACCAGATGAATCTGGATGGTAAGTTGTCTGTGCTTCTCAAGCCCAAGCAATGGTGAACCTAAAGGGCACTCTGAGCCCAATGACACCTCAACTATTATTTCTTGTTTTTAAGAAGCTGATAGCAAAAGCATAAATGATGTCCAGCTGATGTCCAGCCCAAATTTCCCCTGCCTCAGTTTAACACCATTCCCACAGGTCCTATCACTGGTGTTTACAAAGAATACTTCACCTGCCTCTTCACTCCCCCTCGTGAGGAAGTTTTAGACCACGATGAGGTCCCCCCTCAGCCTCCTCTTTTTCAGGCTGAACAGGCCCAGTGCCCTCAGCCGTTCCTCATATGTCTTCCCCTCTAGGCCCTTCACCATCTTTGTCACCATCTTCTGGACACTCTCCAACAGTTTAATGTCCTTTTTGTACTGTGGTGCCCAGAACTGCACACAGTACTCGAGGTGAGGCCAGACCATCACAGAGTAGAGCAGGATAATCACCTCCCTCGATCGACTAGCAATGCTGTGCTTGATGCATCCCAGGATACGGCTGGCCTTCCTGGCTGCCAGGGCACACTGCTGGCTCATATTCAATTTGCTGTCAACCACAACCTCCAGATCCCTCTCTTCAGGGACGCTCTCCAGAGTCTCATTGCCCAGTCTGTATGTATAGCCAGGGTTGCCCCATCCCAGGTGCAGGACCTGGCACTTGCCTTTGTTAAACTTCATGTGGTTGGTGATCGCTCAGATCTCCAATCTGTCCAGATCTCTCTGCAAGGCCTTTCCACCCTCATCAGAGTCCACAACTCCTCCAAGTTTGGTATCGTCGGCAAATTTGCTCAAAACACCTTCTAGACCTACATCCAAATAATTTATAAAGACATTGAAGAGGACTGGCCCTAAAATGGAGCCTTGAGGGACCCCACTAGTGACCATCCGCCAGCCAGATGTGGCCCCATTAACCACAACCCTTTGAGCCCTGCCTGTCAGCCAATTGCTCACCCATCATATGATGTTTCTGTTAAGTTGTATGCTGGACATTTAGTCCAGTAGGATCCTATGGAAAACCGTGTCAAAAGCCTTGCTGAAGTCCAAAAAGATCACATCAGCTAGTTTCCCTTGGTCAACTAGATGGGTGATCTTATCATAAAAGGAAATCAAATTTGTTAGGCAGGACCTTCACAAACCCATGCTGGCTGGGACCAATGACTTCATTGTCCCCCAGGTATGCCTCAATAACTTCAAGAATCATCTTCTCCATAATTTTACCAAGCACTGATGTGAGACTGACAGGCCTGTAATTGCTAGGGTCTTCTTTTTTACCCTGCTTGAAAATTAGCACAACATTTGCCAGCTTCCAGTCTACTGGGACCTCTTCAGATTCCCAAGATTGTTGAAAAATAATTGAGAGCGGTCCCATGATGACATCAGCCAGCTCTTTAAGCACGCTGTGATGGATTCCATCCAGACCCATTGACTTGTATGGATCCAGGTGGAGCAGCAAATCCCACACACATTCGGGGTTGGTTGGGAGTTTGTCATTCCCACTGTCATGGTCCTCCTGCTCAGGGCACCCAGGGTCCCGAAGCCCATCATCAGCACTGAAGACAGAGGTGAAGAAGGCATTAAACATCTCTGCTTTGCCTATGTCATTGTCTGTGAGGAGACCTTCCCCATCAAGTAGCGGATCTATGTTTTCTTTGGTTCTCCTTTTCATGTTAACATATCTAAAAAAAAAAAACTTTTTTATTGTCCCGCACAGATATGGCCAGCTTCAACTCTAGTTGGGCTTTGGCCCCACAAATTTTCTCCCTACAAACACGAACAGCATCCCTATATTCCTTCCTCGTTGCCTGACCCTCCATCCAGCAGCTGTACACTTTCTTTTTCCATCTAAGCTCCAGTAGAAGATCCCTGGTCAGCCAGGCCGGCCTTCTGCCCTGCCTGCCTGCCTTCTGATATTTTGGAATCACCTGATCTTGTGCTTTTAGGAGGCAATGTTTAAAGATTGACCAGTACTGATGGACGCCAATGCCTTCAAAAGCAGATTCCCAGGGGACCTTGCTGACTACTTCCCTGAGCAGCCTGAAGTCTGCTTTCCCCATATCCAGGGCTGAAGTTTTGGTGGCAGTTTTCCTTCTGTCACCATAAATTCTAAACCACTTCGTGGTCACTATGACCGAGACAGCCGCCAATTGCCACATCTCCCACGAGACCCCCTCTGTTCTCCAGCAACAGATCAAGTAGGGCACCTTTCCTAGTTGGCTCCCTTAACACTTGCACCAAGAAGTTATCATCTAGGTGCTTTATGAACCTCCTGGACTTGCTCGTGTCAGCCGTGTGGTGATCCCAGTTGACGTCTGGCAAGACAAAATCTCCCATAAGAACAAGGGGAGTTGATCTCAAGGCATCTCTTAGTTCTGCAAAGAATAATTCATTGGTGTTGTCATCTTGGCCAGGTGGTCTGTAACAGATTCCCACAACAACATCCCCTTTATTTGTTTGTCCCTTAATCCTTACCCAGAGGCTCTTAACTTTGCCATCCCCAAAGTGAAGTTCCAAACAGTCCAGCCACTGCTTCTCATACATCGCCACCCTGCCACCTCACCTACCCTGCCTGTCCCTCCTGAAGAGCCTGTAACCATCTATTGCAGAACAACAGCCACAGGACTCATCCCACCAGCTTTTGCTCATGCTTTTGCTATGATGTCATAGCTGTGGGACTGGGCCAAGACTTCTAGCTTGTTCATTTTATTCCTCATACTGCGTGCGTTTGTGTAGAAGCACTTCAAATGCTCTTCCCTACACACAGCACCTTGTGGAGCCGACCGAAGAACCTCACTGGCACATAGTTCCTCTGATTCTAGTGCACTATCCCTTAGCTCATCATCAGCATGCCTGGTTTTATCCCCTTCACCTGTAGTTTAAAGCCCTACCTATCAGCCTTGCCAACTCCTGAGCCAAAATTCTTACCCCTCTCTGAGAGAGGCACATCCCATACTGGTGACAGCAGGCCTCGCGTCACGTAGACCTTCCCATGATCGAAAAACCCAAAGTTCTGCTGGTTGCACCAGTCCCAAAGCCACGTGTTAATGTGGTGAGCCTGCTTGTCAGCATCGATTCCCCGTATCAGAAGGACAGAGGCAAACACAACCTGTGCCTCTGATCCTTTAAGTAGTCACTCCAAAGCCCTGAAGCCCCTTTTGATCACTCTCAGACTTCTCGTTGCTACCTCGTCATTACCAGCCTGAAAGACCAGTAGCGGGTAGTAGTCGGTGGGCCGTACCAGGTACTTGACTTTTTTAGCTAAGTCTCTCACCTGAGCCCCGGGGAGACAACAGACTTCCCTGTGGGTTGGGTACAGTCAGCATATAGAGCCCTCTGTCCCTTTCAAAAGGGAGTCCCCCATGACAATAACCCTTCTGTCTTTCTTGACGGATGATGTAGCAATGCAGAGGGTAGGTTGCCTTGCCTTAGGCACTCCCTCCAACTGGGACAGGCTTTCGTCTACTTCTTTGTTCTGACTATGATGTTCTAGAGCCTCATACCTGTTACATAAGGGTAGATGGGAAAGTGAGGTGGGCAGGGACAAGGCTCGCCTACCACCCCGAACAGGAACCTGCCTCCATTCTCCCCTGTGGCTTAGGTCCCCTCTTACTGCCTGGTGGGATGAGGGGACTTTTGTCTTCTGTGCAGCAGGAGGCACCTGTGCTGTGGCAGGCTCCTGAGTCTGTCTCAGAGAGGGTAGAGTACACCTCCACCAGTCAATTTCCCTCTCTGACTCCCTGATGCTCCTGAGCTTGCTCACCTCCTCCCGAAGCCCCACTACCTGTTTGAGCAGCTCTTCAACCTGGGCACACCTCCCACAGGCATACCCCTCGCTGCTGCTGTCAGATATGGACAGAAGACTCGGGTACACCCTACAGCCCAAGACCTGGACAGCGGTGTGTTTCCCCAAGCCCTCCGTCTGAGTAGCCACATCAGTGACTGCGGCTGGAGAGGCCGCAGGAGATGTGGAGGCCATGGCTGTCTGCCTGGTTGATACCATGGCCAGGTTTCTTGCAAGCAGGCTACCAGTATCAGTACTGAAGGGAAAGACTGCTGCAGGAGAGTGGTGAGGGGCCCTCCCTGCCCACACAAACTGCTGAGCCACTCCCTTCTGATGCACCACACCCTGTTCGTCTGCCCTGTTCGCCGTGCTCCTGGTCGCTCACACTCCCTAGGGGCTGCTTTTGAATGGCCGAGGAGGGGGCGCTGCTGGCTCCACCTGCACCTTGTCAGCCTCCCTCATGAGGGCTGCCGGGTCCTGGCGGCTCCCTCAGCTGCTTTGAGTGGCCTTGATGCTGAAAAAAAAGCCTTGCATGTCTCAATCCCCCACTCCACTGCAGAACACATCTGCCCCGAAGCTGATCGCCTCGGCAAGATGAGTTTGCATGAAAAAGCAAATAATTTTCTTCCAATTTCAGACCTCCCCAGAAGTGAAGATGAAGTTAAAGTTTGAGAGAACCTTGCAAAAATCCCCTCATGGGCAGAGGGTGACCATGCATTAGGCAGAGGGATTTCTGGTCTGTAAGCACTATGCTGCTGGGGTCTCCTCAGGGAACTAGCAGAAAGGTCTCCTCTTACACAATATGGTCATTCTGTCCACACAGGTGAGTTCTCAGTATAAAACTTGTACCAAGCCTGCACACTTGCCTGTTTTCACCTTCAATCAGTTTGCCCCTTTGTGCCATGGAAAACACAAAAGCGAAAGCAAAGAGAAACCCTTGCTTGGAAGACATCACTCCACATAAAGGAGTGTCACGTCCTAGCCCAGGAACCAGATTCTTTACCACTAGCCTGTTTAGCTCCATGAGTCTATGCAATCTTTCTTCCAAAACATGTCAAAAATCAGTAACCACCATAGCTAGGAAATGAATAAATGATATTTGCGGTGTGGGGCATGGACCCAAAAATATGCCATATTCCCTGTTCCCACAGGGCAACAGGCAATCCTGAGATAATCCAGAAGTCTGTGTTTGTGTGTGGATAAACTTGATCAATTTACCTATTAAACATCCCATGTAACAGAAGCTGATAAGGACATTTATCATTTTATATTATTATTATTATATTATCACAGAATCACAGAATCACATAATTTCTAGGTTGGAAGAGACCTCAAGATCATCGAGTCCAACCTCTGACCTAACACTAACTGTCCCCACTAAACCATATCCCTAAGCTCTACATCTAAACGTCTTTTAAAGACTTCCAGGGATGGTGACTCCACCACTTCCCTGGGCAGCCTGTTCCAATGTCTAACAACCCTTTATCAATACTATACTGTATTATATTATATTATTATATTTATGATAAAGTACCACTTTATCAAAATTTTGGTAGGAAAACTTTAAAAAAACACTTGTTTTTATAATATATTGGTTTCTATATCACATTAACTATGTAAACACTTAAATTTAAACCTAAAAGCACTCAGACAAAGGCTACGCAGTGAAATAAAGGTTCTTGTCAAAGGCTGAAATACAAAGTCCTGCAGAGACATACACAAAACTGTGCTGTTAGAAAACTTATTTTCTTTCACCATTCAGTATATCATAGTCAATGTGATTCCTATAAAAAAAAAAAAAAAAAAAGGAAGGGAAGGGAAGGGAAGGGAAGGGAAGGGAAGGGAAGGGAAGGGAAGGGAAGGGAAGGGAAGGGAAGGGAAGGGAAGGGAAGGGAAGGGAAGGGAAGGGAAGGGAAGGGAAGGGAAGGGAAGGGAAGGGAAGGGAAGGGAAGGGAAGGGAAGGGAAGGGAAGTCCAAGATTTAATGTCCTCACATTCAAATTTTAAAATTTTCATTTCAGTCAAAACCCAACAATTGTCACGCCTCCTTTTTGTGTGCTCTATCAGCTGAAAGACTCATGACAATTCAGCGAATACAGGCATTTCACACCTAACAGGGAGTCAATTCTAAAAGAGTTGTTCATACATGCAATTCTGCTTGATATTGCTACTGTGTAATGTCAGCACATCTAATCTCAATTGATATGGTTAGTAGCAATAAGGGGTTAAAAGAAAAAAAGAAATCTTGCCTGGTACTTCTCTTGTCAGAGAGAGCATGAACCTCTAGTTGAAGTCATGGTGTGAGGAAATGATGATTCTCTGTAGTCTATGAATCAAAGCTTCACTTTCAGATTGACAAGAAAGCCTGGCCAATTAGAGCAGCTATTAAAATAATTTGCTACTATGCAGCTTGTGTTGACTGTGGTACTGATGAGTATAGACTGCTAACATGAGCAGACAAAATATCCCTCTGAAAGGCTTTGAAAGAATATAATTCTTTGACCATAGAGGTAACTCTTTAAAGTTATCTTAAAGAGATATATACAGATTCTCTCTTTAAGGATGTCTGCTTTACTAGGTATTTACATTTAGACATAAGTAGGATACTTCTTCTACAGAGACTGGTTGACTAGAAAATTAATTCCAACTCTTGGTTATGGACTTGGCTTTAACTGTAGACAATAAATTTGGGTAAAGTACTGACCCTGTGTTATATAACTCCAGATTAAAAGAAGTCCTATTTAATGTTATTTAAAGCACAGGATGGACAAACAAAATTTTGTTCCTGCTGCTTGTCAGATGTATGACTTTGGGCAAGTCAGGCAGCTTTCTTGGCCTCAGTATAACCATACAGGCTATGATTTATGACAGAGGTTATGCTTAGGTCAAAAGGTGTAATGAAAATAAATCACTATTGCAAAGCCCTATGGGACAATCAAACAAGGGACATTATGTACCTCGAACTAAAGCATTATTTTTATTTTTGAACTTTTAAATTAATAATCATACCCTCTTATCAAGTGCATGTGATGCACCTAATTTTCACGTGAATTCAAGCTTCTATAGGCTGAAGTGAAGGAATATTGCTAGACTGCTTCTGCACTCCAAAGAGGAAATCACTCTCACTGAATCTTATATTTATTATAAACACAGCTGATAAAGAAATGCAATCCATTTTTCTTCTTTTATTCTTAGATTAACACAAATTGCAACAAATCTCGTTTCCACTGACCATTCATTTAAAAGGGATTCTTTTACTGATCTTACCAACACTGACAATCGTGGTAAAGCTTGAATAACTCAGGTCTACTTTGCTTAAAAATGACTTATGAAGCTCCATAAATGTAAGGTGTTATTATGAACATATTGTAATACAGACTGTTGAAGTCTTAACCCTATTAAATGAGATCATTAATGACATCAACTGTATAAATGCAGCCTTAATTTTTGCAAACATGTAAAGCTATGGAGATGATGCTTTTCTGAATAAGGTATTTTCTTAAACCAGGATCTCTCTCAGCTGTGGAACTGGTAGGAAGATTTTTCTCTTCATGAAAAATCTATGCCAAGGTACAAAGCCAAATACTAAGATACACTGATTTTCTGGGAAAAAAAAAAAAAAATCTTTTTAAAAATATCTTATTGGTTTGGTTTTCCCCAGCAATTTTTACAAAATCTTTTAAGGTCCAACCTGCTGTCTGTAAAAATAATTTAAAGTTTAATATGTGTGTGTATTTGTATTGCAATTACAAACATTTTAAACTACTGCAAATAGCTATATGTGAAGAAATAAATAAGCAAAAAGTTTTCATGGATATTTAGAAGTACATACCTGTTTGTTACTGGATGAGTTGTCACAAGAAAAAAACAACAGTGAGACTTGTAACTCTTTGTTGCAGAGGCTTAGTGGACAGTCAGAAAAGATGTTATGAGGAAAGAGTTTGCAGAAATCAAAATAGCTATACAGAACATAGATCCATAGCTAGTGAAGGCAGAGAAACAGTGATTAAAGTTACCATAAAAGCTGTTAACAAAGGAAAGGTAAAGTTTCTTGTCTTTTACACTGTGACCTAAATAACTCTTCTGTATTTCTACCATAATTATCTCAGTTGTTTTTCTACAAAATATACAGTTTGATCTTCATTCAAGCCTAAATCTTTATAGTGCACATCTACAGGACAGATTAGCTTCTGCTATTTTGATTTAGCAAGAGCTATAGGAACAGGTTTATAGGTTGAAACATCACTGAGACCTTGGCACCCACAATACATGTGTTTCAGTTTTTAATCTCAGACCTCTTTCAAACATGTTTTTGTTTCATCAAAGAACTCAATTCATGTGACCAGAGATTTCTTTACAGAATTAAGCAAAACATGATATGTAGGCATGACTGGAAAATTTGCTCCATAAGAAAACTGGTAACCCAACCTAAAATAATACAGATTTATCTCTAGTCTGTTAGAGGATGGGTGCCCATCTTATCAACCCTTTGTTGGACAGCATTATTTGTAAAGAGCAGTCTTTTACTGATACAAAAATAAGCCACATGATTTCTCCTCTGGATCCCATAATGAAATTAAAAATAAAATGCTGGAAATGTACTTATTGCAGAAACAATCTAACCAAATGTTTGCAAAACTTGTTATTGTATTGTATCTTACAGATAGCTGAGGGAGTTTGTTTACCACTTCTCATAATTTGTTCTCACAGCCATGAGACACATACTTACCTCACTATCTGCATTTTAAAAATCTGTAAAGAAAAAGAAATCAACCTTTCAAGTTTGGCAGGTAAAAATGTGAAAATGATTAGTGAACATAGATCTCATATTTTACATAAAAATTAGGTGTACATTTATATACGTATTTTCCTTTCTTCCTCATAGACAATAACAACCTTCTGCAGCTGATCATTTTTCATTTCTCATGAGCACCTTCTCATCTGAGCCTGCAACAGAAATAGTGTGGTCAGCAGGACCAGGGAAGTGATTATCCCTCTCTACTCAGCACTGGTAAGACTGTACCTGGAATACTGTGCTCAGGTTTCAGCCCCTCACTACAAGAAGGATATTTTGTTGCTCAAGGGTGTGCAGAGATGAGCAATGAAGCTGGTGCAGGGACTATAGAACAGGACTGAGAATTGTCTGAAGGAGCTGGGGTTGTTTAATGTGGAGAGAAGGAGGCTGGGGGGAGACCTCTTTGCTCTCTGCAACAAGCTGAAAGGAGGTTAAACTGAGGAAGGTGTCTGTCTCATTTCTCAGGTAACAAGTGATAGGATGCAAGGAAATGATCTCAGATTGCACAAGGTCTTGAGTTTGGATTGAATATTAGGAAGGATTTCTTCACAGAGAGGGTAGTCAAACATTGGAATGAGTGGCCAATGGAGGTGTCGGAGTCCCCAGCCCTGGAGCTACATACTTAAAAGACATGTTGATGTGGCACTAAAGGACATGGTTTAGTCATGAGACTTGGTAGGTCAGGTTGATGGTTGGACTTGATGTTCTTGAAGGTCTTTTCCAACCTAAATGATTCTATGATTCTATGATTTCTTTTTGTTTGTTTGCTTGTTTTTAATTAATAACATTATAAAAAAGATATTCAATGACTTAAACTTCTACATTAGTATTTGTTTTTTACTCTGTTGTACTGTTTTTTATTAAACTGGTGGCTAATATTCTCATTAGAAATTTCATTCTTCACTCTGAAAAACTGCTTTCTATTCTTTCTGATGTGAAAAAAAAGTTACTGTACTTTTCAAGGGTTGAAAAAAATGAGGGCATAAGGGTATGCATCACTGGGACAATTTGATGATGTATTTTGAAGCTCTGAAGAAATCAGGCACAGTCTTTGTAATATAATACGTATAAAATATACATGGTCAATACAAGTATGTAGTGACATCATCTAGTTGAACTCTGAGAGACTGAAGCACTGCCTAGTATATGTTTAGGTGCTCATCAGACATGCAAATAGCACTCAGTCCACAGAACAATAGTGAGAAGGGAGTTGGGCAGTCAGAACAGAGAATGAGGGCTTGAAAACTTTTTGTTCCTGCTTTTCTAACAGCAGGAAATTCTCACTAATGAGAACTGGAATAGGAATTGGAGAATCGGTCTTCACCTTAAAATCTTTCTCATCAGAAAACTAAACATTCTATCTTCTTGCTTGTCAGGGAATTTTATTCATACTCACTGACAGAACTGAAAGCCAGAAACTTTATTAGAACTACAGACTGAAAAATTGGCTTATTTTAATTTGTCTTAAAGCCCGGAGCTGTCAGTAAGTACCTCACTGTCTGAAGAGGTAGCCTTAGGACATCTTTTGTCTGGGCAGTTAGTAGGATGTGCATGTAACGGGAAGAATGTATATATAGCTACAGAGAGCACAGCACATTCCTTAGATTATATAGATATTGTTGTTTAAGAAGATCTGAGAACTGACTATGAATTAGGAATGCAATCTGAATTATCATCCCTTAGTTGGGCAAATTGTCACTTACCTAAATTTGCAACAGAAAGGTGGGGAGATATTAGACTTGATAAGATTTATTTGGACCTAAATAAAATAAAAACTATAATTTGAAAGTATTATTACCTAGTCTTTTAAATGATAGTTACTATATGTATATATACATATATATATTAAATTCAGATGACATTTAGAGGGTGTAAGTTTACCTCTGGCTCTAAACCTCTTGAGGGTTTTCAGTTTTCAAAGCACAACCACCCCCTGACATTTGCTTATTTCCTATATAATTTTCAAGGCATCATATACAAATTTCTCTACAATTTTCATTTTCTGAAGTCGAAGTAATCTCTTTGTTAGAAGGTGACAGATTTCTTTCAACTCGCTTTTGAAAGATCTGTAATCAAAATGTGCTTCATTCTGCTGAAGCTTAAAGCTTGAAAAAAACATCTCACTTCTCTGACACATTTAGTTTGTCCCCCCCTTCTAAAGAATACATCTGGTGATGATAATTGTCCTTACAATTAACAATTAACAGATATAAGTTTGTAAATAATTTTATTTATTTATTTATTTATTTATTTATTATTATTTATATATTTTTTTGGTGACAGAATGCATGCTGTGTTCCATGTGATAGCACTCAAGATGATCTGCTCCATAACCTCCTGTGAGACCAAGGTCAGACTGACTGGCATGTAATTCCCTGGATCCTCCTTCCTGCCCTTACAGAGTACACATAGGACGTTCTGTAAACATGCCTTAATACTTAGGTAACCAGGTATGAAAACTGCAAGATTTTCACAAAAGCAGTGTTCATAAAAGCAGGAGTTATATATTTTCTTTGACATTATTGGATTTTCTTCTTATCATAACCATTTTTCAATCTACATATATAAAAATGGGAATAATCAATTAAATAGTAAACTTTTTTTTCTCTTGTACAGAAGCTGAGTTTTATGTTCATTGCTACTTAAAGCTGTTCTAAATCAGCATCTCTTAACTAGAGTGCAAGAATCAAATTAATATTTTATTTTGTCTTATTATTTCCTGCTTTCCGCTGTCATCCTCATTCCTCATAAAATTTTATATCACAAGAGTATCTCAGTTTATGTTCTTTGTAAATTCACACCTTTTCCTGTTATTGAATTTTCCAGCAGGAAATGAATTTGTCTTCCAATGAAGCTCAACTTCTGATTTGCTGTTTCTGATATTTCAGAATGCTGTGACACACACTCTTCTAAACATCGTCTATAGAATTTGACATACAATAAATCAATTATAGAAACTATGCATGCAATTATTCCATGCACGTATTTTCATAACCAAATAAACCATTGTAGAAAATGAGGTATTTTCAAACATATCTTGCAATGCATGAGAAAGAGAATAGATATACATATACAATATGTATAGAGTCTGAAAAGAGGATCTAGAATTGTATGCAAAAATTCTGAACATTCTCCATCTCAAAAAAAAAAAAGCATTTTACTCAAAATTATTTTAAAAATCTCTACTACATGAAGTGACATATCTCATCACTACTGAAATACAGCTCCAAACCTTGCTTTCAAATTTACTCTGACATTTGCTTCCCATAAGCATTTTATAAAAAAATATACAGCATTCCATATATTTTCATAATGCCTAGCTGATCCACTACAACTTTATATAAAAAGTAACAGAAATTTGTGCAATAGTTCCTGTCTTCTGGGGCAAGATGTCCAGTAACTAGTAGAATACTTCAGCAGTCAATACTGTGTCTGGTCCTGTGTAATATCTTCATTAATGATCTAGATGATGGGGTAGAGTGTACCTTCAGTAAATTCACAGATGACACAAAGCTGGGGAAGAGACTCTGACTCACCAGATGTCTGTGATGCAATCCAGGGAGACCTTAACAGGCTGGGGAGGTGGGCTGACAAAAAAATCTCATGAAGTTTAATAAGGAGAAGTGCAGAGTCCTGCACATGGGGAGGAACAACCCAGGCATCAGTACTTGCTGGGGCCAACCTACTGGAAAACAGGCTGGCAGAAAAGGACCTGAGAGTCCTGGTAGACACCAAGTTGTACATGATTCAGCAATGTGCCCTTGCCACAAAGAGGTTTAGTGGTATTCTAGGTTGCATTAGGAAAAGTAATGCCAGCAGTTCAAAAGAAGTGATCCTTCCTCTCTATTTGGCATTGGTGAGGCTACATCTGGAGTCCTGTGTACAGTTCTGGGCTCCCCAGTGCAAGAGAGATATGGACATACTAGAAAGAGTCCAACAGAGGGCTACCAATGTGATCAAGGGACTGGAGCATTTATCCAATGAGGAGAGGCTGAGAGAGCTGGGGCTGTTAAGTGTGGAGAAGAGGAGGCTGAGCAAGGATCTTATCAATATGTACAAATGCCTGAAGGGAGGTTGCAAAGAGGATAGAGCCAGGCTATCAGTGGTGCCAGTGACAGAACAAGCAACAGGCACAAACCAGGACACAAGAGATTCCCTTTGAACAGCAGGAAGCACTTTACTGTGAGGGTAATGAAGCACTTGAATAGGTTGCCCAGTGAAGGTGTGAAGTGTCCATCTGTGAAGATCTCCAAAAGACATAGTCATGGCCAAGCTCCTCTGAGTATTCTTGTTTTAGCAGGGAGGTTGGACTAGATGACCTCCAGAGGTCACTTCCAACCTAAACCATTCTGTGATTCTGTGACATAACCCTTAATATTCTGACAGTATAAGGCAGCTTATACTACCCATTAATATTTTGCAAGTATGATTCATTCTTTCAGAATAGTAAGCACAATTAACTACATTCAAGTGAAAGTCCACTGTAAAACTGTGGATCTTTTCTATAAGCAATGTATTTTAGATGAAGGATAGTTCTAAAACAATGTCATCTCAAGTTATTAGAAGAAACATACTTGAGGCTGTCAACATATCAAAACCATAATAGTTATGGAGCTGAGACAGAGTAACAGACAGGTCTTCCATAATATCTAATATGACCTTTTTTTATTTTTGTTGTTGTTGTTGGAGTAAAACTGATATACTAGACAAATTTAATCCCTAGTAGTAGCTGCTTCAGGAGAGAAACAACTTCTGATCAGGCAGAAGTAGAAAGACAGATTGCCCATATCAATAGGAATCTATTTGGGAGTACTTGAATGTCTGTGAGTAGATTGAATTTTTCACACACCTTTCACTGAAGTCTTTATTCAGTATTTAGATATAGAGAAATTGCTTCACTCATTTAGTGGTCTCTCTAGTCTCTCTTTTTATCCATATTTCATGGTTACCTGAAAATAACTTACAGATGAAAAAAAAAAATTAGAAAGCAGAGAATAACAGCAGATTTTGTTCCCACAGCTTTCATAAAAAAAATAAATAATAAAAAAGACTGCTTAGAGGGCAAAAAGGCCATATATGAAACCTTACAAAATATGCTTTAAGAATAGACAGATTAAGGACAGAAGATTTCTCTAAACCAGGTTCATTCAAATGTAGCCACATAAGTCCTTTTCTTTCTAAATACTCCACATCTAGAGTTTGGAGGTTGAACCTGAAGCCTGCAACAAACTTAAAACATTACAAAGTGAAATAAATGGGTCTCTTCCAAATGAATCCCAGATGATGCCAAGTGGAGGAAGATTTATGTATATGTTGTATAAATATTTAATGATATGGCCAAAAACCTACTGCCACTTAGCAAAAAGACATTTATTATTCCTGTGAAATATGACTTTTTAGCCAATAGGACTAAAGTATGCTAATGACCTCAAGTGAATTGTATTGTTAGTCATTAAACATTTCCTGACTTCTGATTGGCTAAGTCACCTCTGAGATCATAGTCCCACCACCAACTATAAGTTATTCTGTAACAGTGAAGAAAGAGGTCTGAAGGGATTTCAAATATATATATATATAAATATAAAATTAATTATAAACATGAAACAAAATAAAGGTATGTCTTGCACATGAATTTCAGAAAGGCTGTTGCCTTGAAATTTTTGACATAGGTAAAAACATGCATGGAAATTGCTATGTGAGAACACAGAGTGAATTTCACAAACACCCTGAGTTTGAAGAAAATTCCCACAATCTGTTTCAAATGTCCATTTTTGTGTGTGTTTGTTTTGTTCACTTTTTGTTTTTCAGAACTTCCCTCACTCTTAACATGTAAGTTTGAAAAAATATTATTTCCATAAAGTGTTTGAATTCAATGTCTTTCCACGTCCATTGAGATCTGTAAATAAATGGAGAAGACTCTAAATGGGAAAAATATGACTATTATGTTAAATTTATGTTGTTAGAGTAGACATACAATGAACTTTAAACTGACACTTAAAGCTGAAATTATTTCTAGTAATTCAGCTGGCTCCTCAAAAATTAAGTCCCATACCTTTACTGGCTTTATTTTATTGGGATGTTTATTCAAAGTGTTTAGCAAAGAAGAGAAAAGGCATCTCACATTTCCCATCCTCCTAAGAAACAATGCAGACACATCAACTCCAGCACAGCAAAGCACCACTGAGGATGACCAGGTGATATTATGAGTTGTTTATGTAGGAATGAGTTAGGTCTCTCAATGCAGCATACTGTTGTCAGAGTAGATACACTTACATTGTCCAGGATGCTGCATTTTCCACCTCTCTAGTTTCCAGAGCCTACATGATAAACAACGTCAGCAAATTTGGCCCAATGATCACCAAGTAATTAACAGAGCACTACAGACTTGGAATTTCACAGACTTGGATCTTCTTACTCCTGAGCAGCAGCTTTTGTTAATTTGCTTCTACAATGCAGATGTTTTTCAAAAGAAGTATTAATTGCAGGTGATACCTTATTATTCTTATTATTATGATTTTCTGGTCTGTCCTTCAGAAAGGTCTACTTTTCTCTGTTGTTAACTTTGCAGCTCACTGCCATTCAGACAATAGATTGGCTGGTAAGTTATCTCAAACACTTGGGACATTAACAAATTCTAATTGGCTATGTAATAGGAGCAGACAGCATGTACAATATTAAACCACTTCTGAACCACCTATTTTCTGTATGCAAATCAGACAGAAACAAATGTTTGGCCCCAGCTGGGCGAAAAGTCCCATTTAGAATTCTTTTCCTCTTCTTTGTTCTTTGATGTTCTGCAAATGAGCTTTAGAACTCCGCTCTTCACACAATTCAATTTTACAGGCCCATTATCTGAGATATAATGTGGAGGTTAAATATATCAGGGCAGCCATTATGTGAAAATAATTAACAGTAATGAATAATGCACTAATTCCACTGATGAGAGATGGTTATATGTGTAATGAAGTGTTGGGGCAGCCCTGACAAATGAAATTAAAATATTTAAACACTGTTTTATGATATTACTTTGCTCATATAATTTCCTTTACCTACAATGAGCCACTTCGATTATCGTCATTATCTTGACAGCTCTGAAGGATGAAATAGTGCAGGTTAATGTGACAGCGATTAGTCAGAGAGAAAATCCATCACATAAAGCAGAACAGAGTGAGGGAGAAAGGTCTCTATACTTTCCTGTTTCAAACATGAGAAGAATGATACTATCAACATCACTTCAATATTAAATGGATAGAATTATCTTGTCATTCATTTACAGCCTCTGAAGAACTACCTATTTGTACCTGCAAAGGAAAGGTCAGCCTTTCTTTATCAACCATAAAAATATGTTGATATCAATAAAGGTGGCAGAAACAGAGACAGGAAACAAGCTAGGAAATTTAAAAGGAAAGCACTCTAAGTTTTGTATTCAACGCTCTTAATGGTTTTATATTTTTAAGTTTTGCTTCACATTATGGTGTAATCTTCGAAAAATGCACCGTATGAAATAAACTGACACTGACATACGTTTTGTGGAAGTAGCTTAAATAGTAGAAGGGACTACCTATTGCACAACTACTCTTCATGCATATGTGTATATAGGTATGAATTGGCTGTGAATACGCAAAAAAAAAAAAAAAGAGTTTCCTATCTAGATGCCGAGTTAGGCTAAAATCAGATTCATTATAGTCAGAAACATTATAGTCATCTTATTTTCAAAGGTATTGAGCACATATTGTTTCCAGATACATCAATAGACAAGGCAGGACCAGGCTGTAAGAAATAAGTTTTATGGATCAGGCAGCATGATAGGAAACACATTGGTAGTTAAGTACTCTCTTCAAGGTCCTCAGAAGAGAAATAAGCAGGAAGATGTACAATCTAACCTGTGGAGAAATGCAAAGGAGCATGTGAGTATCAGTCACTTAAACTGACAGATCAGAAACATGCAAATCCAGAGCACTGCGACACTCAAAAAAAAAAAAAATAAATAAAAAGAACCAGCATTCCTTTCCTAGATCAGGGACAGTTTTACAACCACAATGGTTAAATCATTCAATTGGGATGCTGTTTCACAGTCCTTGTTCGGACAGAGAAGAGTAGAGATTTGAATACCTTATTCATACATGAAACCTGAGATTTAATTTTTCATACAATTTTTAGAAAAAGCACAGAGAAACATCAGCTCTCAGTAACTCTTGCATTTCCCTCAGGTGTAACGCATTCCAGATTCAGTTTCTTTCTGTAAAACACCTGAGTTTCAATTCCCTGTTTGAGGGGGCCGTACTGGTTTGGGAGGTGGGTGAATAAAGAAGGTGTAACAGGATATGCAGAGGAATCATCTTTTGAAGTACCACATAAGGATCTCAGAGACACTAGTGCAAAAAGACATCAAACTGTTAATGGTATCTTTGTCCATTGCAGCAAAATTAGAAGTTAGAGCACTTTGTCATCCAAACAGGGACTTTTCTTAACAATATGAATGGTGAGTTTGATAGTTGTGACATTTTTATTTTGGTGTCCAAGTGTAGCTTGTGCAAGTTTAATTTTTGCCATCTGCCCTGGAAACTATAAATTTAACTTGAAAAACAAACAAGTAAACAAAAATTGGTAAATTTAGAAAAGGTTCACCTTCCCTATTCATGTAAGTCACTGTAATTGCACTTATTTTCACTGTTATAATTAATTGTATACTGTTGTAGTGCACTGCCCCCAAAATTGAAAGATGTCCTTGTTTTGAGTACTGCATAGATACAGAGTAGGAGATAATCCATGTACTGGAGAGCTTGTCATTTAAATAGACAAAACATATCAAGGCTGTGTATGCACCCATTTTACTCAAGTGGCAGGAGCAACTTGATGGCAGCAAATGTCTTGGTAGCTCCACAATGCAATGATGGCAGGGGGAGAGAGGTGTTACGCAGGATTGCAGAATATGTCAATACTGCTTGGCATCATTGTCTTCCCTGCAGGGCTGTAATCATATCTTGAAGGCAGAGCCCTGTGCTGAGAGCACACAGAGGTGCTGTACCTCAAAGGAAGCTCTTGAAAACACTCTTCTTCAAGAGGCATCCTGCCTCTAACCACAGGTTGTAAGGATAGTTCCATCACCCATGACTAGGGAAGAAGAAACTGGAGCCACAAACAGTTCTGTGGAGCTTTTGTAGACTCTTCTCTAATGCCTGGCTCTAGTGATGCTCCAGAAATACCCTGGGTTTTTCTTGGTATATCATGGCATGGCAACATTTCTTTGTACACAAAACCACCTAAAAATTGAATGCACAGCATAGAAAATCATGTTGTTTTCATCTAAATGAAATGGAAACTTGCTTCTCTGTCATACTCGGCTAATAATCTGTCTTTAAACTGCACTTGAAGGATAGAGGTAGTAATTTCTAGTTTGCTGTTCTCCAGGGCAGTTTGCACTGTCTGCCAGCTGAGTGGTCAAACCACTATAGTGGTTAAAACAGAGGAAGCAAGGGGCTTGAAAATTGAGGGAGACAGGCAATAAATGAAGAAATACATCAATCAATTCAGTTTCAGCATCATTCTTCATATTGAGTATCAGCCCCATTGGATGGAATGAGACTGCACATAGTACAAGTTAGATGAGCAGTGAGAGCAGGGTCTCTCACTGTGGACATCCAGAGACCCTACAACACTGCTGCTCACAGCAGCCAAGTCTGTTTTGGGGCAGCTCTGGCGTATGCTTTTGGGAAGTTAGCACCCACAATCCCAGAATAAATTTTCTTGTTTGCAGACTAAGAGTCCATTCAAGAGAGGCATAAGTGACCTTTTGAGCTAATATGCCTGTAAAAAACTCATTCAAATTTCAGTGGTTCTTTCATTTTGCTAGTTTTAAAATACAATTTACTTCATTTATCGGACAATGAAGTGCCTCTGTAATAAATCTAACATTAAAAAATCATTTCCAGCAAATTACTCCAATAAAATCAATGAAGGTCAGGCTCAGCTGTAGAAACAAATAAATTACCTGCTATTGATAGGGTAGGCAGACTTAATTGTCATTTAGAAAGGCTAAAAGGGATAAAGAAATCTAATAGAAGGAACACATTTATACAGCAAAAATGAGAAAAGAGTGAAAGTTTTACCCTGACAGCTCCCATCCATAGGATTGACTCAGTCCCTAAGCAGCATAGGCAGTTGTTTTAACTCTCAGTAGTACATTGGTATGTGCTTTGTATCTGTCAATATTTACCTGCTCCAGTGTTGCCTTGTGATCTTTTTACCTTTCATATGTTGAAACCCCCAAACAGGATTTCTGGTAATAGGAAATGAAGAATTGATAGAATTGAACAATCCCATTCTTGGATTTTTCAGCCAGGTTAAAAGCAGTTTGACCCAATTCAGGCTTTGCAGTATTTCCAACTATTAAAGAAACATAAAGCTGGACATTTGCTAGTGGGATTTGCCATCCTCTGGCAACAAAGTTATGATTTTATAGTTAAGATCCTCTTTGTAAAACAACTTTATTTATTTTAAAAGCTGTCCAACTGTTGCTGGGAGACATCTAAAAATGGCATTACCCCAATGTATTTCAGCTATAGCAGTGTACAGTATCAGTTTTCAGCACTTGTCCTTGAAAAACACTTTAAAAACAAACAAACAAACAAAAAAAACTATTATGATTATGATTATTTATGTTTACTGCCTCCTAATGGGGACAACAAAGGAAGAGCAAAGTGTTGGAATATTCATATGTTCAGAATGCAATTGCCCATGAAATCTTCTGGGTAGGAAATTCAATTTTATCTCTTTGAAAGCGTGAATCCTGCTCTGGATTGCAAAGCAGTGATATATCCAGTGACACAACTGGATATAAGGTCTTATTCAATGGGGAAGGCTCAAAATAGTTCTGTGATGGATATGAAGCGCTCTGCAAGTGAGCCGTTTCCAAGTCTTTGCAGAATTTAACTCCCACACACTTGGGTTAGAGGGACATTAGAAGACCAGATGACCTTATAGGCATCAATTCTCATATTAACACTTTTAACAGAACAGGAATTTTCACTGTGGAAATTAAAATAATAATAATAATAATAGGAAAAACAAACAAACAAACAAACAAACAAACATATATTTCTTATCTATAATGAGGAAATCACAAACTAATGAATGTCAGACAAGACCAAATAAAACAATGAAAAGTGAAAAGTGAAGGCTTTCATAACTACAGCTGTTCAGTCCAAAGGTACATGCCTGTTGCAATGTTTGCAGTACATAATAGATTTAAACCTGCCATCTGTTGGCAAATTAGTGACACATGGAAGTGAGCTGGGTACATCCTTGGAACAATTTACTTCTGGAAACACTGTAAACTGTGGTCATGAAAAACAGGCAGTCTAGAAATTGTGACTGAAAGATGGTCGAGACCTATCAAACACAGCAAAACCCTCAGAAAGAAAGTCCGTCTGGCTGTTTGGGCTATTCAAGTTCTCTGCTGAAGGCACATGCTACTCAACCACATGTGGCCAGACACTGAATGGAAACCTCGTGTCTTGGAATTACTGTTTTTTCTTTCTTTTGGGGGATTACGGACCAGTTTGTCTCACACTTAGGTGACTGCACATCAATTTTTCTTCGACACAATGTGGATTCAATAACAATGTAAGTCTCTTTGTCTCACAGAATGCCATTAATGCCTTTTCATTGTCTTCATTATGCAGCAAGTTATGAAAAACTGAACCAAAAATAAACTGTTGTCTGCTGTTTGCTTCTATTTCCCCTTCAAAAACAAAACAAACAAACAAAAAAAACTAATCAAACAAACAAACAACCCACCTCCCGCACTTCTCAGATTACAATTTTTTTCTTTCCTTCTAGCCCTCAAATGAATTAAAATTTGTTCCTGGGTATTAGCAAATACTCTGTAGCTGATATGATCCATGGTGCACGCTGAAGCAGATATATGAGGGCATTCAATGTACTTATTTCTCCCTGGCCATCTTGACCAGATCAGTTCTCTTGTAAGACTAATCAGAGAATACTGAACAGTCCTGCAGTCTTCTATCAGTTCTACTAGCATAGAGTCTTTAGTTTAAATGCTTTAGTTATTATCCCTCTTTTATTGACTGCTTTTCTGTCTCTTGCTTTTAAATGATCATTGCAAGATTGAAACATCAGCTCAGTATATTTTATTCCCAAATGACCATGCAAGGGTTTTGTCTAGCATCAGTCTAGGCCATTGCAAATATGTCTGCTTACCTGTGTGGCCTTGAGTTGAAATGCATATATTATATATATGTATATATTCTATATAATATACAGAAATATATATGTCTCTACTTCATTTATTTCTATATTGTCCACTGCTTTACACAGTCTTAGTTCGTTGGAGGTTTCTTATGACAGAGTCATTTGGATCTAGTTGATAAAATTTACAGCTGGATTTGTTGCTGTAATCCATTAGGCTTCTGAAAGGCCAGAGGGCTGACAGTGTACCACAGTCAATAGCACTTTTATGGGTTTAATCTGGAAAGCAGCTGTCACAGAAGCAGCTGACATATTTGTTGGGGCTACTATGGCACTGTTAGAAGGCAAAAGTTCTGCTGCACCTGTCAATGCCTTCTAGCCTCTCAGGATCATTCACTTGCACTGGAAAAAGCTGCCTTTGTAAAGGAAGGGGATGGATATTATTTGAAGCAGAAGGAAACAAGATAGAGTGGGGATATATGTTGTCCAGTACTGAGTCTGGCTGGGATGGAGTTAACTTTCCCCAGAGCAGTCCCTACACTTCAAGACTTTCACCAACCCCCACAAAGCCAGTACGCTAGGGGTGGGCAAGAGGTGGGGAGGGGACATCACCAGGGCAGTTGACCTAAACTGACCAAAGGGATATTCCTTACCATGTGGTGTCACACTCAGCAATAAAATGGGAAAAGGGGGTGGGGTGGGGAAAAGAGCGGGGGGAGCTATTTTTAGCAAAATGCCTGTCCTCCTGAACAACTGTTACATGTATTGAGGACCTGCTTCCCAAGACATGGACAAACAGTGCTCATTGATGGGAAGTAGAGATTAATTGTTTTTTCTCTCTCCCTCTGCTTACACACAACCTTTTTTTTCCTCTCTCCCCTCTCCCCCAGCCCCCCTGTTTCTTTTCCCTTTTCTCTAAATTATCCTTATCTAAATCTATGAGCCTTTTCCTTTCCCATCATACTTTCTCCCTGCCATCTCCCTTTGAGGAGGGAAGTGAGAGCACTTGTGGTGGAGTTTAGCTGTTCAGCAGGGTGAAACCATTAAAAAGCAGGTGTGAAGCAGGTGAAGACGAGGTAGAATGGGAATATATGATGTCCCTAATTCCTTCCTTCATTCATTCATAGAATGTAATTCTATGAATGATTAAAATTACATAGAGTAATTTGTGTATAAGGTACCACTACAGGTCTTACAGTCCAGTCTGTCTCTCAAAGCAGGGCCATCTTTAAACATAACTCTCTAAAATTCTTCTGTGTTCCAGTGCTCTGATCAATTTGGTGACCCTTTATGAACAGGCTTCATTACATTCCTGTCTTGCTGGGAGAGCCCAAAACTAGATCTGTATTCCAAACACAGACTCACAAAGAAATTGATCAAAAAGGGTCAGGATCGAAACAGAAGACACAATTCTGTTAATTATAGGGAACCGTGGGACAGTCAAAACTGAGTGGTTCATTACAATATATTATCACACAATGATTTGCATAGATTTGAAATAGCTTCTAGTGACCTTCATTCACAGTGTACTTATTCTGGACACAGTGTCACTTCAGTTATCAAATACTCATTTTCCACGATTAAGTCCTAAATACCTAGTCATATTGGATTAGGTTTATCAATATGAGATATTTTACGTGGATTTTAATTACATCCATGGAAATGAGTACAGGACAGGGTGAGACAAACTATGAGGGAGGTGCCAGATGCACAATGTGTAAGAGAATGGTAAAAGAGGATGGCAACCAGACAAATATTCCATAGATCTCTGTCCCACTGCCTTACCCATTTTTCTCCATTTTTGCAGGAGAATGGAAGACTCTCTGTTATATATTCCTCTAAAATTCATCATTGGCCACTGACATTCAGAATGAAGACCAAACACATTAAAGTATGCAAAGAATGCTTTTTTTTTTTTTTTTCCCCACAGCACCCTCCCAGGTGACAAAACCTCTCTGATACTCTGGAATTTTATGCCAGCAAGTTTGACTCCACCTTTGCCTGCACTCCTACTTCAGCCTCCTAAAAAATCTCCAGTGACTTGTGATCCTGAGACCTGACCCATTCTCTCCTGTGGAGGTCTCAGACTCCTCAGTAGTACTCTCTCCTCAGCATCCTTTTCCTCCTTTGACCCTCCGATCTCCTTCCTCTTCTTCCACAAAATTTTGTCCACTAATTTAGTGGACATTTAATGAATTTAGTCATTCAGTTGCAGTTATGCAGACCTAAGATTTACAAAGTAAAATATACAGTCATAGAATCATCCTATAGAATTTCCATAGAATCAAGCCTCTGTGGGTTTCCTTTTTGTGTTTAAGTTTGGCCAGAAGCTCCTTGTTCATTTATGCAGGCCTCCTGGTGTTTTTGCCTGATTTCCTCTTTGTTGGGATGTTTCATTCTTAAGCTTAGAGAAGGTGATCTGAAAGAGTATCAGTTTGGGGGCTCTAATTCCTCATCCCTCTTAGCAAGAAGAAATAGTCATCACTGTGTCTTCCAGTGTTGATGGAGCTGAGGTGTATGTGGCTACATCCTCTGTCCATCTGTCCGTTCCCTCTGACGCTCACTGAGTCTACCAGCCAAGTAAAGTAGGCAGAGGAAGAAAAAGAGAGATAGAAACAATGAGGAGATGTTCCAGATAAACATCTGAGAGACACTATCATTTGCTCTGCTGCAGGGGTTATGACGTAATTCACAGGAATTAAGTGAGGAGCTCCAGGCACAACGAGGAACTCAAGGTACTCTAGAATGATTATGATATTAGGGACAGATAAGGCATTATGTGAGAGTATCATATGAACAGATGATTGTAGCGGAAATGTATGGGGTACACAGCAATCCAAAGGAAAATAAACTCATTAGTTCCACTATTGATAGAACAAATTGTTTTCTTTTCCATTTGGATGTTTGGAGCAGAGATTCTTTGATTTTACCAAAAGTATATTCTATTAGAGCAGAAAGTTGTTCCCATGGTGAATTAGTGCAGCACTTTACAAATATGCATTCCCCATGGGCCCACCAAAAGCACTGAGTTCACTCCCATAGGTCAAAAATACCAGCAGTGCAATAAAACTGCTGTACAAGGAGGAATACTGTGTGTATTGATTTGTGCATTCATTGCCAATACCATTGTGGGATCAGTAAAAACAGCAGACACCTCTTTAGCAACAGGCAAATGCCTTCCACTTACTAAACACAAATAACCAATACCACTTTACTCCTGTGACCTACAATATAATCCTTTTGGCCAGCTTACTTAGTGATGGAGCATCAGAGTACAGCCTGTCCTTTAAGCAATGGATAGCTTAAAGATAAATGAACTATGGGGACAAAGAAAAGAAAAGAAAAGAAAAGAAAAGAAAGAAAAGAAAAGAAAAGAAAAGAAAAGAAAAGAAAAGAAAAGAAAAGAAAAGAAAAGAAAAGAAAAGAAAAGAAAAGAAAAGAAAAGAAAAGAAAAGAAAAGAAAAGAAAAGAAAAGAAAAGAAAAGAAAAGAAAAGAAAAGAAAAGAAAAGAAAAGAAAAGAAAAGAAAAGAAAAGAAAAAAGGAAAGGAAAGGAAAGGAAAGGAAAGGAAAGGAAAGGAAAGGAAAGGAAAGGAAAGGAAAGGAAAGGAAAGGAAAGGAAAGGAAGAAAGGAAAGGAAAGGAAAGGAAAGGAAGGAAAGGAAAGGAAAGGAAAGGAAAGAAAGGAAGGAAAGGAAAGGAAAGGAAAGGAAAGGAAAAGGAAAGGAAAGGAAAGGAAGGAAAGGAAAGGAAAGGAAAGGAAAGGAAAGGAAAGGAAAGGAAAGGAAAGGAAAGGAAAGGAAAGGAAAGGAAAGAAAAGAAAAGAAAAGAAAGAAAAGAAAAGAAAAGAAAAGAAAGAAAAGAAAAGAAAGAAAAGAAAAGAAAAGAAAAGAAAAGAAAGAAAGAAAAGAAAAGAAAAGAAAAGAAAAGAAAAATATGGGAGTTATCCACTCTTCCTTTACAAAACCGGAAGCATTTCTCAATGTCCAGCAAAGATTTTCTCTGAAGCTGTTCTTTCTTGTTTTTCCAGAGGTGAATGACCGTGGTGAGAGAAACTGATTTTCCATTTTCAGAGTAAAAGACAATGTGCAAAAACATTGAATGAAATAAAGATTATATGGTCTTATAAGAACAGAATTGAGAATATCATTTCCATCCAGGTTTAGATGTCTACAATGTAGAAATCTACAAAGAATTGTCTGAATAGTTTATTCTAGGGCACTGCTTGTCTGGCCTAAACAGGATGTCTACTTTAGGATGAAATTAATCTTGCCCTGGAAGTGCCTTTTTTCTTTCAATTGGCTCTAAGAAAGACTAGAATGAAATTCATATATAGATGTCTGCGTTTGGTTAGATGACTGCCATCCAAGTTCTTTTGACAGATTGTCTGCCTGCCTGTCCAACTATCATTCACCTTCTTTTTTAGCTACTAGCAGATATTTAAAAATAATAATATTTGGAGAAGGAATAGTCATTATACACCACATATATGCCTTTGTAGTATTTTCAGTTATTCTTTGATGTACTAGCTCTTAATAACACTTTCCCATGTAGTTAGGTCAAAGACAACATAGAAACATTAATTAAACATCAAACCTGATTTTTCACTAAAAACTGTAGTAATATTAATGGGGAAAACAGCAAAAATTAAACAGGTTTGCTAATCTGACCTAAAGGTGAATAATACTAAAGGTGAAATAAGTTGTATGTATGGCTTTAATCAGAATACTGGACATTTTTATAATTCATTTCTGGCTGAGGTTCCATATAGCGGAATGCTGAATGATACAGATGTAGGATCTGATCACTCACATATTACACTTGCACTGGATAGCAGCATCATAGAAAATCATTCAGGTTGGAAAAGACCATCTAGTACAACCATAGTGTAGACAATAGAAATAAGATCTATTGTAAAATAGCAGTGTTTAGGTGTAAGTATTTCAAAAATTCAGAACTAAAGCAGCAGGCAAATTCGATGCATGAAGTTACAAACAATAGTAGTTTGACTTTATAATTATGTCTTATTCATAACTAGTAAAATAGCATTTTATTTTCTGTTCTACTGCCAAGGAAAAATCTCAGTGTAAGAGATAAAATATTTCAGCATATTTGATAATGTGAAAATGTGAACTGAAGAGATGCCTGAAATATGATATGACCTCTTCTAAACAAGTACAGAAAATCAATACAGAAGAAAATTATTGTCTGATAGGTATGATTGCAATAGCATCGTTTCTTTTTGATGTCACTGATTTCTCACTTCTTTGCATTTTCAGGGCTGCATTTGGCAGGAAAATAGCTTTTTTTACTGCTTTTTCACCAAAGGTCTTAAGTTCTTACATTAATTCAAACAATGACAAATAAGGCACAAAGTAGGCTTGGGTGAATAATTCATTACGGAACAATGTATATCATGAATTTAACATCTTTTTTTGTTGTTGTTGTTGTTTAACCAATGTCCTCAAACATATCACAAATATTCATATGCAACAATAGTTTATAGTCTGATTCTGAATTTATGCATTACTACTTAAATGGTAACAGATTTTTTAGATGTGATTGTGAATGAGGAATATGTAGTTTCTTTATTCTAAACAACTATATCAAAGTATACATATACAAGTATATATAAAGACCTATTTTTTATTGTTTATTTTTACAATAAATATAAAAAGAAGCAGGAGTTTTGCTTTATATGACTGTATGAGAATTGATTTCTAAAATGAAAATTTATGATAGATTTATTTTAAAATTTTCCAAAGGAGTTAAGCAAGTGAATTTCAGTATCCTTTTTCAGTATCTATTTTAAGTATCCTTTAGTAGTCATGAGAAATCAACTTAACCATTCAAACACAGAGAGAGACACAAAAAACAGGTACAAATATGACAATATAAATGTTTTCTGAATTTAAACCATATATTTTACAATATATTTCAACACCTTTTTTTTGTTATATTTATGCAGTACTGAGATATTGTAAATGTAGCAGATGCTCTATATACTAGTATAAACATTCAGTTGATGAAACGTCATTATGTTTTTTGACTAAATATATTGAATGCATTTTGGTAAAATTAGGATAACAATGCACACAATTATATATATAATTATATAATATTTTTATACATTACGATTATTATACAACATTTATACATTACAGTTATTATAATGAATAATTTGTGCCACAGTTTTAAATTCCCCAGACTTCCACTTCCCTTTTTACTGTGTTACTCCTTATAGCTGAGAACAATTTGCCAGTAACAAATCAAATCAGTACTCCTGAATACATTTTGCTTCTGTGACGCTTGTAATTTTATAATATTTTATCAATTTGAAGTGTGAATACCTTTTTTTTTTTTTTTAATGGAAATAAGTGTTCAATCATTTACAGCACTGGTCTGGCCAGTGCTGCTATTCTTACAATTTTATTTTCATTCTCATGACAGTTTTTCTTAAAACACCTATTCTAGAAGTCATTGGATAGGAATCCAGACTTTACTTTTTTAACATAAATGTGCTCCTAGTTATAGTTTGAATATCAGAACCCTGAAGATTAAAAAACTAAGTAGCAAACAAAAACAAAATATATTATTTTGCTCTGGTTTGTACTATGTGAATATTTCAACAAATTTGATGTTTTATTTTTTTTATCACTTGTACTAATAAATATTATTTGTATTTAGTGTAACCTACGTTGTCAAAATATCCTTTAAATAATCAGCGTAAAGAGAAAATAAACATGAAAATCAATTTAAAAAACGTATCTGAAATGTATTAGTTATATTTTACATACGTAGATATAACTGTATGGCAAATGCCTTATTTAGAATGCAAATTATTTTCTTATACATGACTTCTGAAAATTGACTATATTCTTACTGCAAAAGTTTATTTTTGTTTTCTAGATAATATTAAAACTTGGTGCTAAAATGAGATCAAATTAAAATCTTCTATATTTTTCATGCATTCTGTGGAGTTTGGTTTCAGAACACATCTGTGGTTTGCTCTCTGGAAACCTCTCACAGGTTTTGCTGTGGTTTTCCTTGACTCTCAAAATGTTACGCACACCTGTAATACCAAGGAAACACACTGATATGTGCTAATTTAAGTAATATGGGATGAAACATAGCCCATGGATTCTAACAGACTTGTCCACAGAAATTGTTCTTAACAGGCTAAAGAGTTAACTGAACACAAAATATAGAATTTTTTTCCTCTTATTCACTTTTATTTCTTTTCTTATTCCCTTAATCACTGCTTCCTCTCTGATTAGCAAATGTACCTAGGATTTCCAGAGCTGGAATTTTTTATCACAATTGAGTGACGTGTTTTAATTATATTTTACACCCTTCTCAGGGAAGATATCCTCTAAAATTCCCACTGTTCACACTTTCATTATGCTTATAAGATAGCTCAGGAGTTAAAATTAAAAAATGAAAATCCTCCTTAAAAGCAATTAATAAGCTTGTTGCAGCCAAAAGTTCGGGAGCAGACACACATATGCAAAATTAGATAGTAGACAGAATAAGATGCAGCAAACATTATTATTGATCCCATACCAACAGGTATGTGTAAGTGAGCTGCACCGTAGCTATCAGTATTACTATATACCATAGATTAAAGGACAGCCAGGGAAATTTATAACTAATGAAAGATCAGTTAGGTGAACAGGACGACAGTGACAGCTAAAGGCTTCACAGTGCCTGGAATAAAACATCAAACTAATATTTATTTAGTGAAGATGAAAACAAAGACTGAAATCAGTTTAGAAAAAGAGTTTTCTAAATAGGTACATTTTAGTGCATTTGACTGGTACATAGGTTTTCATCTGAAGCAAAAATCTGGAGTTTGTTTCATAAGTAAATGTGACCTTGTCTTGAAATATGCTTAAATATGTTTTCAGTAACTGAAACATCATGAAGTCAAAAGCACCACAAACCTTATCCTAGGATTACCTTGATTAAGGCACAAAACGTTAAAAGCAAATTACTATGAAAGTATGAAACAATTTGCCCTTAATGTTTCAGTCATATCTGTAAAAAATATGACTTAAATCTAGTTTTATTAATAATACATATTTTAATTAAACGGCTAGAGGTGCATCTAGCAGGAAAAATTGAATCTTCACTGGATTTCACATACTTGTATGATTCATGGGCAGTAAATATGCAAAGCTTTATGCCCATAAGGCAATCAAACTGCAAAGCTGATATGCATGTTTTTATCTGAAAGAATGGAGTCTAGTAAGGATTAGAAATAATAGTAATAATAATAATAGTAATAATAAATGCTGAAGAAATTAATGTATTTTTGTAGACTTAATCCATTCCTAGATATGATCCTAGTTTTTGCCAGCTGCATGCTGTTGAAAATATATTTATTGTTGTTTCCATTAATCTCATTATATGAGGTTTGCCTATATGGGTACATATATACACACATAATATCACAGCTTTAGCAATAAAACCATAGGATGAAAATTATCATGCTACAGTAGCATAGCATGAAATGCTTTCATTGGAAACTGTTTGGGAATTGAACAGTTCTGCAATCTGCTTATCTGCTAACAAAGCCTCTCCTCATTTGCATCAGGACTGTGTACAAAGGTCTGACTGCATGCTTAGCTTGCTTTATCTTTTCTTCAGCTACCACCCCACACTTCATCAAACATTCAGTTCAGTTATATATAATGACAGCTATGCTGTGCACACCAACAACACCTCTCACCTGGTGGTGTCAAAACACAAAAGCAAACATAAAGTAATTACAATCTACAACCCTTCTCTGAGGTAACACTACAGTGCCAAATTACAGTGCCTCATAACACTGCAATAGCACAGTGCAGTCAATGATGTTAAGGATACTGAACTTTGCTGAAAAACTAACAGGGTGAAACTAAGTTTAAAAACTTGTTCTTACTGTTTCAAGCACTTTTCTAAAGATAGAGCTATCACTGCCATGAGCTTTAACATGACTGTAATGATCAAATGTTAATGAAATGTCACCTCACAAAGTCCTTACAAGAAAAAAGCCACGGTCATGCTCCCATTTCAGAGACTGAAAACTGATGAAACAAGAAGAACTTTTGGTCCAAATTTCGCCTGGTTTCAAAAAGCCAATTGGAGATGAACAAACATTAAGTGCACCCTCAGTGAGCTTGCAGACGGCACCAAGCTGGGGGGAAGTGTCGATCTGCTGGAGGGTAGAAAGGCCCTGCAGAGGGACCTGGACAGGTTGGATTGATGGGTAGAGGCCAATGAGATAAGGTTCAACATGGCTAAGTGCCAGGTCCTGCGCTTTGGTCACAGCAACCCATGAAATGCTACAGGCTTGGGACACAGTAGCTGGAAGGCTGTGCAGAGGAAAAGGATCTGGGGGTGTTGGTTGATGCTCTCACTTGAACATGAGCTGGCAGTGTGCCGTGGTGGCCAAGAAGGCCAATAGCATCAGGCATAGCTACTGGCAATGGTATCAGGAATAGTGTAGCCAGCAGGACCAGGGAGGTGATCATCCCCCTGTACTCTGCCCTGGTGAGGCTGCACCCCAAGTACTGTGTTCAGTTTTGGGCCCTCACTACAAGAAGGACATTGAGGCTCGGGAGCAACAAAGAAGGGCTATGAAGCTGGTGAAGGACCTGGGACACAAGGCCTATGAGGAGCGGCTGATGGAACTGGGATTATTTAGTCTGGAGAAGAGGAGGCTCAGGGGAGACCCTATTGCTCTCTACAATTACTGAAAGGAAGGTGTGGGGAGCTGGAGGTCAGCCTCTTCTCACGTTAACTAGTGATGGGACTAGAGGGAATGGCCTCAAGTTGGGCTAGGCGTGCTTCAGGTTGGAAATGAGGAGAAATATCTTCTCAAAAGGAGTGGTTAGGCATTGGGATGGGTTGCCCAGGAAAGTGGTGGAGTGACTGTCCCTGGGAGTGTTCAAGGAAAAGTTGGATGTGGTGCTTAGGGACATGGTTTAGTGGGCAATATTGGGGGGAGGAGGGGGGGAAGGGGGAAACTGTTGGACTAGATGATCTTAGAGGTCTTTTCCAACCATCATGATTCTATGATTCTATGAATATTAGACACTTTTTCTGAGGGTTTGGCATTTTAGTGTTGGATAGGCTTAAAGCACAACTCCTACTGTCAGACTGTCAGTAACTGGGAGCTAATAGCCTTTCTGCTGTTGCATAGTAGCTGGAACTGGACAGCTATGGGAAAAAAAAAAAAAAGTAAAAAAAAAAAAAGTAAAAAAAAAAAAGTTGTAATTCCATTTGAAATTTCTTGTTTAGTGACTGCTTACAAAAAGTTTGATCACTACAGTGATGGAAAAGGTTCTTTTTCTTCTGAATGAGATCCCTCCATTTTGTCTAGTAAACATTTTAGTTCCTAAATGTTTTCTTGAATCTGAAGAAAGATATTTTTACATAATAATGTAGAGGCTAACTCTGACATACAGAGTTACATAGTCCTACATACCTGCTGATATTTATGCTACTGATTTAGATCATTCTGCTCCACGTACAAAGAGATAAAGGGGAAATACAAAGAAGTCAGTGCATGAAAAAGGAGAGGACTAAAATAGTAAAGAAGAAATACCAAAGAAAAGGATGTATCAATCCTTAAAAAACAAAACAACAACAACAACAAAAAAAAAAACATAATTCTAAGGAGAAGAGAGAGATCTATTGCTATTTCTTATTTATAATCCTGATCTCTCAATTTGGCTGAGGCACAAAATCTTTTTTTTTTATTTTGTTTTAAGACAACCAAGGTGAAATGATACTATCCAGTTCAGGGGGAGGCAAGTCCATATTCTTGCTATGACTTGAAACAGTGATTTTAATTTAAGTTACCCTGTCTCTAAGGAAGCACTGTATGCACTGGTATGGCACTCAGATACTTTCATTTCTTCAGATTATCCTACCTCATATTTAATAAATATATATATTCACTGGACTAAGTAGGAAACAGATTCTTAGGGTGAGTGTTTGAACCACAATGGAATTTGTATGAATAAAAATGTGAATCTCCCATATGAAGGCTGCATTTAAAAGCAGTATCTAGAAAATAATGGATGAAGTAAAGAATGAGGTAGATATAACTATAAAAATATAGATCTTCAGACAGCAACCTTGGCACCTCAGGCCTTTTCATCTTCCTATTTCACCTGTATGTATCTTGAGATTTGCTCTTGGGACATAGAGAAGACTATGAATCCTTTCAGATACGTTCATCTCCATTTCAGAAGGTGTAATGTTACCTAATTTTGTTTAAGAAACTCTGCCTTAACCTATACTATCCTCCTTATTCTAGATCAGTCCAAAGACCTCAGTGATTTTTACCCATTAGGTCTGAGTCCCTGTTTACACCTGGGACAAGGCAAAGCTGTCTTTGCTGTCATTCAGGTTGAACCCTTCCATCTGTCACAGTGACTTTGAGCTGAATAAAAGGGAAGTTTGGCTTCAGCTCTTCCACTTCATCTCTTCCATTTCACTGAAAAATTTACATCTTGTGTCACTAAGCTGCCAAATTCCAGACATCAACATAGTACAGAAGGTTGAGTGCTGTGGGCACACAGAGCCTGAGTGCAAGCACACTCCCTTCACACACCATCAAAGACTTGTTTCTTCTCCTTCCTCAGTTGTGCCTTCCAGACTTCAGATGGGTTCAACTGTGGTGGACCACACTCTCACAGTATATTAAACAATGTTTTAAGTAGCAAATATATAAAGAAATGTGTCCCATTGTTTTTCAGTTAAATAGCAACAGCTGTAGTTTCCACACCAAAAGCCTTCTCTGAAATATAAAAACCATAAGGCATGAGCTGTCAGAAGGGTTAAGAGGAGAGAGGTTTGTGTACTGCCCCAGATCCTGTCAAGATTAGCTATTTCAGTCTCTTTTTATGATTCTCCAACAGACAGAAGCATGGAGCATTTACCTGCATTATTTCTTAGGCAGTTTGGCGCAGGCTGTTCTCACTATCAGGAGACCCATAAGCCAAACTTAAGGGCTATGGCATAATATTTTCTGGGGGATGGAAGAAATGCAAATATACCTGAAATAAGTTTAGCTCTTTATCAATTAAAACAAAAAAACATAACACTGCTTTCAGCTGGTATTAATACCATTAACATGACATCATGGTACTTTTATTTACATAAGAAGAAAAATAATTCTGAATGTCTTTATACTTCTAGTGTGGTGCTCTAAGCCATGTAAATGGGTACTGCAATACTAATATTTTAGTGTATTAAGAATATTTCTTAAATATTCAATTCATTATGATTGAATATTGGTTTTATTTCCATAGAGCTCAGTAGTAAGCACTCCTAAGATTGAAGTTCATTATATTAACATATACCTTTATACACTCAGGGGAGTAAAGAAATAAACCAATGACAAGACACAAAATTATGAGACAACTCAGACTTCAAGAGATATCAGAATTGGTGATAAAAGAACACAGGCATCATTATTTTTTAAATTCATTTGTAATAATATTTCATGGAGGTAGTAGATAGTGTGTTCCCAGAGGAAGAAGGAAGACTGTTATGAAAATCAAGCTCATGAAGTGAGAGAGGAGGCATTTAAATATGTAGGGTACGATTTTCTGAAGCACTGAGCTTTGGTTTGAGTTCTTTTTCAAGTGCAGTCAGCTGTAAAACTGTTATTGATTCCATGGGAGTCCCCACTACCTGCTCTCAGCAACTCCACCTGTGGAATACGAAATACTTTCAGGTCTTGGTGAGCTTCATGTAATGTATCTGACATGAGTGGAAGATAATAAAAGAACTTTGCAATTCTTGCACACAAGAACCAGAGGAAAACACAGAAGAATGATATCTGATTAGGAAGTGACACACAGTACATAATACCCCCAAATCCATTGACCTGTGACTGAAGTGCTCTCCGGGGGAACTACCAGACCTCTCCCAGTCATGCAAAGTGGAAGGGAAAAAATGCAGAAGGGACACAAGAATATCTCAGTTCCATTTCTGTATTGCCTTCAAAGAGATCTCTTGAGGAGTACAGGAGTGAATGAATAAAGTAGCCATAGGCTACCACTAGCCTTCATGAATAGCCTTAGGTTTTTCTTCCAAAATTTCAGCTTTGAGATGAAGTAATATTTATAATTACCAAATCAACACAGGGTACACTTTTATAAAAGATTTGTGGGGCTAAGTTTTTGTTTTGTCTGTAGGGGACATGGAAATCTGTTCTTTTCCTGGTCAAAGAACTGTCAGCAGGAGCATACGGGAACAGAACTGTCAGAATCTGGTGCTATTATGTGGAGCCTCAAAATGCTTTAATGGAGGACCATGAAGTGACCTCGGGGAGTGGGTCCGTGGCCACACATTTTAACAGTTAACTTGTTCCCTGACCCTGTTGTGGATTCTTCATGACAAAGGCGCTCTTTTTCAGGAAAAAATCTGTCAAGTCTGGTTGACAGCTTGACTCCAGGGAGAACTCCAAAGAGTCAATATGCAGCAGGCTTGCCTTTTTTCTCCCCATGCAGTCCTCCAGAATTACCCCAACAGATTTTGCAATCCAAGGCATCTCACACTGTCTCACACCCTGCCACAGTCCCAGGGCATGCAGTTCCACACTTCTTCTGAAACTTTTAATTGAAAAATAAAATAAAATAATAAAAGTATACAAATAAGATAATTATAAGTAAGGACCCCATGGACACCACATAAGTCCAAAGAAGATCTAAGGGAAAATGCTGTATGGGGTGGGTATTCGGTTTAGCTCCAGAAGCAGTTAACTCTCAGCAGTGCAACACAAAATTCTGTGTTATCTGACCTTTGGGTAAGAGCATAACAATATAAATCTACCTACACCGCGTACTTGAATTTCTGTGTAAGCATAATAACAAAATTGCTTTCATACATCCACATAGGTTTAATTTTTCCCAGAATAACAAAATTGCTTTCATACTTCCACATAAGTTTACTTATCTCCCTATCTCTTTTACACATACACACACACAAATAAAATAAAAAGCTAAGTTAAGGCTTTATACTACCCACGCTGAAGTTTATTTTCTATTAATAAGAAGTAGGCAGCAGGTAAAACAAATTCTGGCATGATTAGTCAATATATTTATAGGTCCACAGTCATGACTAAAGACAGGCCTGGATGATTTTACTTAATCCACCTCAACAGTCTAACTTGCTTTTTAAAATCTCTGTGACGGAGATGTCACAACTTCCATGTACAGTCTATGCCAGTCAAGAACTACTCTGATCTTTCCATACTTTCTAGTCATTTCCTTACCATCAAAACCAGCTAGATGCATTAAGAGATTATGTGACCCTGAGGGTATCCCTCAGAACATTACAGCTGGCCACAAACACTACGGAACCCAAAAAGCACACTGAGTTCTTCAAGTTAGCCTGAAGGAGAACTGGCACACTTCTATTTTCAAAGGCCACTTCTGCTGACATCTTCTCAGCCTTAGGAACAAAGGAATTGGTTATCTCAAGTGTAAATGAAGAGTTTTCTAGAGTGCTTGCACATCTGTTTCTGTTATTAATAGAAAAAGGTAGACTAGGTCATAGATGTTCTCTGGAGATGATGATTTATCTCTTTTTGACAGGAATCATTTAGAAACTAAGGCACTTCATCTGTTTGCCTAAAGTTTAGTGCAATGAATCTTAAGTATTAATCTTGACCAGAAGTATAAGTTACACAATGTAAACTTTTGTTTTGTTCATGTTGGCATTAGTATATAGGGGTCCTGGTTCTACATCACTAAGTATGGCAATGCAAGTAAATAATAAACTAAAAAGAGAGAGAGAGAGAGAGAGAGAGAGAGAGAGAGAGATTTTATCTCAAAAACAAAAACAAACAAACAAAAACTCTCAGTCACTTCATTTATACAGGAAAGCAAATGTTTATAGGGAGATTTATTCCTGCATTCTGTGTGTTTCTCAAAAGTATCTTGTGTCTCAGATGTGTCAAGTCCTATTATATCCAGTTCCAGTAACCTAATGTGACCAACAGACTTCACACAGAATGGAGAAAACCACTGATCTTAAGTCAGAGTAACACAATGCAGCAGGAAAAGATCATGCACAAAGACAGTGGTGTGCCACATGGTGAAATGCTGGATTTCTAGACTAAGAAATCATTTTCAGTCACAGAAGGAAGATACATGCATAAGATTATTCTGAGGAAAAATAAAGTTTTTCCCTGGCATACATATAAAACAATATATTGAAACAAATTGAAATTCAATATTACACAAATTTTATTTGTGTAATAAACTCTTCATGATAAATTCCTTCTTTACAATAGTATGAAGAAATAATAATGTGTTTTAACTGATATTCACAAATAACTCCCAGGCAACACAGTGGAGACAGGAATAAATAAACTTGTGTTGAAGGTTCTTCTACTTCCCCAGAGTATAGGGTTCATCTCACTATTTAAAATCTGTTCATTGATGTCTAAACTGGTCAGGAAGGCTCCTGACACAGTCAGTGAAGGAAAATCAGCATCTCTGGAGTTCAGCTCACTCTGTCCATCTTAGAAACCTTGTTAATTTTATGTTTATTTCACTTTTACCAACTACGTCCTACATATTTCTAACTATTTTGGAAGTGGATTCAGAACTGAGTTAACAGTGAAGCTTAGAACTAGAATATATGTCCACCCGTGCTCCTTGTAACTCTTTTCTCCTTGAGATTTCCTGCAGAAAAGGGAAAATGCATAATCAAGTGAATATGGAGAAACACTATTCTCATTCTGAGAACCTGGACGTCAGTCTGATAATCAATAAATGACTGAAATGCCAGTTTTAAAACATTCTTCAGACATTGAGTCTGTAATATTAGGAAGGCTGTAAAAAAACCTCTCTGTTCTTGACAAAATATACATGACATGGGCAACTATTTTCATTTAAAGTGGATTTGAAGGATTTCATGATAATACTATAAACTGGATGTTACTGCAGGTGGCAACCTGAAATAGTTTTTCACTGTTGATCTGAACCTATTGTGCCACCCTTTTTCTAAGGCAGGCATAACCCTAGTGAGCATAAAAATACAAAGTACTAGTCTTTACTTATCAAAGTAAATGAAGATGACTTATTTCAAGAAGAATTAAGAAGAAAATTAGAAAACTAAGTAGGTTTTGGCTGATTCCACTTTTTATAAAACTGTGGATTTGGGCAAATTTTAGCAGTTTTCTTCCATTTGATCTGGGGATTCATTTGAAGTGCTCAAGGAGATTCAATATCCAGAACAGCAAAATCATGTATGTCTACTGCTGGCAAAAAATTGCTGAGCTGCTGACAACTCTAAGTAAACGGAATCATTTAAAAGATCACATATACTCTGTGCATTTCTGCTCTTTATCATTCTTATCTCACCATGAACAGAGATAGTTACACTGATTCATGGCTGGTGGCACCATGCCACAAACTCACATCTTACACAAGTAAAAACAAATCAATAATCCTCATGTACGAGCTAGAAGAGCACTGCCCACAATCAAATTTACTCCAAGTTTACAGATAGCTTATTAACTACCCAAATCAACTGCATATTTTAAATAATGCATAGCAATGTGATCAAGATGAGAAGGTTGGTGAAATGATGCCATTTGTTTGCTTCATACAAAAATTGGGTTCCATCAACTTAATGCCTTTTTTCCTCCATCTAAATTTAATATGCTTAATTTCAGAGTGAGTTTTGATCAATGTGTCCAAATGACTTTTAAATGCTTAGATAAGGTTTTATCAGTCTTCATTTTTCTCATTGGCGCTTTGGTAATATGTTCAGTGATATATAAAAGCTGTAGTTCATTCCTGGTTTTAAAAGAAAAGAAAAAAATAAAGAAAGAAAGGTTTTATTTAAATTATCTGCTCTTGGAAATTTAAAAAGTGACTTAAATGCAATACAACATAAACATTCTTTCCTTATCTCACTTATGATTTGTTACTAGACTAATGCTGTTACCCATCAGTGCAGTGTTGTCCGTTGTATTATGCATTTTCATTATTGAATAGTCCTTTGTTTCTCAACAGATAGTTTAGATTTTTAATATTGTTAGTGTTGAGAGATAAACGCTTTGGTACATATTGGAGAGTAATAAATTGTGTTGAACATTGATAAACTAACGCAATTACTAGCAAGGTCACAGAGTCAGCTAATTTAGAAATATCAGTACTTGGATTTTGAGTTGTCCCCTGGAGAACTGCAGCCACTTTATTAAAGCAGGAGGGTGAGGAGAAAATGGTACATTAGGATTGATCTTTTGATCTAATTGTGGACCTCTGCCATTCCTTGTTTGACCAAAAGTGCTTAGCAAGCAAGAGGAAACACAGTTCAACTAATTGAGGAACATCCCTTAAAAGCCAATGGGATTCTGGGAAAAAGAAACAAATTGCAATTTGTACAGTTTTATGGTGTTAGTTATCAATGAAAAGGTGTAAATACTGTACAATTAATCTTTGCTTTTCACGTGGGAATTTTTGATGTTGCAGACATACAGAAATTTTACTTCTAATATGTTCTAGCCACTAAATTTCTTATACTGCTGAAGTCACAATTAAGCAATATTAAAAATACAAGTAATATTTTCTATTTTGTGACTTACTTTTAATGAATTAACACTAAGACACCTGCAATAGCATTCAATCACTGGAGAAAAACCTCTCCTGTTGAATAACATGACATCAGAAAATATCACAGTATGTTAATCATTGCACAAGAAAACATGAAAAATGTTCATCTGCTTCAGAGAGCTAAAACAAGACGCATAACCAAAGTTTTTCTTCAATGAAAGATCCTCTCATTTACATTTTTTGAACTTTCTACCTGAGATGTATGTTTATTATACCATATTTGAAATACTAAGATGATAAAACTTTAAAAGCTGTATATTAATTAATGGACCAGCATGCCAGAATTAAAAGTAATGATGATGGGAGATGTACCATTATCTCTATAGCACAGTTTTAGTTTGATCCTAGGCAGTAACAACTGGTAGTAATTGCCTTCTGAAAGGCAGCTGGCTGCCTAACTCAAATGAACAAAGAAATGTATTTATTATTCAAAAACACATGCCAAGTCCAATAAAATAGTATTGTCAATAAAAATAGCACATAAGCTTAATATTACTGTTTTTTTTGTTGTTGTTGTTCTTGTTGTTGTTGTTGGCATTCTTCCTGCCCTCCTTTTTCTCCCTTCCTCCTTCCTTCCCTCTCTCCCTTTCTCCCTCCCTTTCTTCCTCCTTCTCTCCTTTCTTACCTTGTTTCCTCTTTCTACCTAAGTTTTTTTCACATGAACAGCTGCACTTCAGAACAGTGTACTCATATTGATTATTAAACAGCAAGAGAAAGATGTTTCAGATGTATTTCAGTGCAGATTTTGACATCTACATTTAGACTCTTTTAGGTATCTACAAGGTATATCTATACAATGACAGATAGCTAAACTTTTTATGGTCAGTTGGGATTAAGCCACAGTCAGAGGAGTCTGGAAAGCTATTCAGATGACTGTATGCAAAACAAAAAGTTGAATGTTGACTCTACTAAATACTCCATACACAGACACAGAGCTGTAGTCTCATGGTCTGAAAATACCTAATGCCTTGGCAGCATGGAACTCTGCACAGACTAATTTACCCTACTTTTCAGCAATGCAGTGTATGCCTTGGCAGCCTGCAGATTCAGATTTCCCATGTTGGGATGGAAAACAGTAACAGGCTGACTCAGTAATTCTGATATGTCGTGAAAATATTTAAATAAAATTAAATAGAAAAATAAATACAGAGCTCTATGAAACTCCAAATTGATATTCATGATTCTGGTATGCACTAACTACCAAAATCACTTGAGTGTGTTAACTTTTGTTCTCTGTGTGAACCTGATCTGTAATTAAATCAGATTTCAAAATTTTAGATTTTCTAGTTTGTTTGTTTGTTTGTTTGTTTGTTTGCTTTTTAATTTTTGTCTTTCATAAACAGTTAACTGACTTTGGCAGACAAGTGATGGCCAGTCATCTAGTCTGATCAGAATTCAACACAGTATTACTTCAGGATCTTTGCTGTATCTTTACTGGGGATTTCAGGTTTGGGGATGATGGTTTTTAACTTTTGAAAAACATTATCCTTGGATGAAACATCCCTAATTAAAAAAAAAAAAAAAAGGATTTTGTATTAGAGATGTTAAGAAAATCTCTATGACTGTAGTATGACCATCTAATGGAGAGTTCTTCCTACTGCCATAGGCTTCTGCCGAGGTGTGAGCCACCAGAGCCTAATAAGCATTCGCAAGGAAATGTGCCTCCTTTCAGCTCCCATGAGAAACACTTTCGTCCTTATGAAATCTACAGAAAATTCTCAATTTACATTTGTTAATTAGAAAGGTTTATTCTAAATAGACTAATTAATTATAGCCACATTTACATTTTAAATTTAAGTGATTATTTTAGAAGATTTTGTAGACTTCTAATTATGAGTGTTGTTATTCTCATTAGGATATCAACTGCTGTCCCAAATGAGAATGCCAATTGATCTACTAAACCCCGCAGAGTCATCCAGTTTATCTAGTTCTGTGTACCGTCTAATGCACACATGCAGACAGTGCCATGTGACCCAGTGCATGCAAGAACCAAATGACTGCAGAAGAATTCCTCTTCCTGCTGGGATTAATGACAGAATCCAAAAAAGATCAACCAGGTTCCTGCAAAAGTGGAGTAGAGATAATCCTTTTGTTCAGAAGCAGAGATCACTCTAAAAGAAAGGATTTTTTTTTGGTGTGTGTGGAAGATAAGGCATATGAAAATCATGTCAGGCTATTTATGGGATTCTATAAAAGCTATGACTTATGTAAGCCAGCTGCCAAGAGAAGCACAGCAAGAGCAAGTGGAGATAGTTTGTCTTACATAAAGGACTGGAACAAGATGGTCAAAAATAGGGAAAAACTATAAAGTAGCATTAAAGTTAATTGGAAACCTCTTGGCCTGAGAAGCCTATTACTCTTCAGGTACTCACTCCTGAAATAGGATTCAGCTGATGTAAATATAAATAATAGTAATAATAGTATAACAGTAATAATAGTGATAGGAACAATAACAATAATAAAAGCAATAATAAAATAATAATATTAATAACAACAAAGAACAATAATAATAATGAACCAATGCAGTAAAATGGAACTTAGAATCACTTTTTATTTATTTATTTATTTATTTATTTATTTTAATTAACTAAGGAAACTGTTATCTCTGTATTAATAGAGGTGTGTATAGATACCATTCAAATCCTTTCAAATCTATAATATCCAAAACTGCGAAGCAAAAGTTTTACGGATAAAGGATGTAATTCTTTCTTCCAGCAGTTTGACCAGGGGATTCATAAGAAAGAACCTGAAAATCTAATTTGTGGGATGCTTTCCTAGAAGGTTGGGTGCCTCAGCTCCTCCCTGGTGATGACTAATTAGCCATCAGAACAGAACTGCCTCTGCAGGAGACACTCTGATCCCCTCCATCACAGTATTTTACAACTTGGTTAATGAGGCCAGGACACCAGGAATCCACTGGGAATCTCATCTCCTGCTGGCAGTGCAGCTTCTATCCAGCAAACAGCTAAGAGTGAAGATCTTCCTTGAAATTAACTAATCTCCTTGTTTAGAAATACATGTACTATTTTTGTCTGAGGAAAACTACTGCAGCAAAGAGGTCAAGAAAAATAGAATATATATACAAATGATACAATATAGACCCAAGATAGCATTTTAAATTCCTTATATTTTCTATCAAACCCCAAAAACAAAGATTCACATAGCTCTAGCAGCATTGCAACTGCTCAGGTATCTTTGCCTGCTGCTGTGCATACAAACACTTCATAACAAGGAAGAGACATCCATAAAATAAAACTGAAAATACAGAACTTTCTTACTTCTTTTGGGGCAGAGAGAAGAGACACAGAACAGAAGAAATTTGATTCTAGATACAAATGGGGCATGGGAATGAATAGTTCCCTGTTTCCAAAACTTTCATTGTAGATCTACCAAAAAAGGAGGGCAGACCAGTCACTTGTGAACCTATCTTCACAGCAGAATTAACTCCAGTACTACCTTTCTCTGATCCTCATTCCACAATTGCTCTGTGCAGTTTGACTATCAACTAACATTGCAGCTGATCTTCCATGATTCTGGCCAACTACGGTGAACTTTGTAATGTAGCTATAGTCAGGGGATCTCCTCTTTGAATTTGGACTAATGATGGCACTGATGTCAGAGTCCAAGTGAGGGAATAACTCTTCCTGTCCCAAATTGGTTAGAGTTTTGTACATGACATTCCATGAGGGGTGAATCTTTACTTTCCTCAGTTTAAGAATGTATAAAATACACAGAAGGAGTGATTCAGGGATCTAAGAATAGCAGTCTGCTATTTCAAATGTTAAAGATAGGCACCTAGGGTCTCAGATACATGACCTACAAGAGTAGCATATGGAGGTCAAGAAAGATACCTCGTGCACATAGTATATTACTGAACACCATATTTAGGCAACTAAATTACATTCTAAGAGTCATAAATATCTTTCATTTTCAGGACATATTTTGTACTGTATATATATAAGTACTGGGATGATGATGATGATGATGATGATGATGATGATGATGATGATGATGATGATGATGATGATGATGATATAAACAGTTACTCAGAGAGGCTGTAGAGTCTTCCCTTCTTGGATATATTCAAAAGCTGCCTTGACATGTCATGAGCAGCCTAGTCTATTCCTGGCCCCATTTGAGCTGGGGGGCTTGACCAGATGACCTCCAGAGTTTCCTTCCCACCTCGGCCATTCTGTGATTCTGTAAGCATATTCTCCGATTGTGTTGAAGGCAAAGATGGAAAGCACTGCAGCAAAGAATAAATCATAATATTACTTACTACACTGGCCAAAGGTGCATAAAATTTCTCAGAGAAAAAAAAAAAAAAAAGTAAAAAAGGAACCATTAAGCCATTACTTCAAAACATTCATTTGTAACAAGAAACTAATTACCAGCATTCATGCTAGATATTTTGTCTTCATCCTGAGTTTTATTCACTTTTTAATGAAGTTGGTTTTCTGTTTTCTTTCATCAGGCAAATGATGAGGTACAGCAAATGACACCAGCAAATTGCAAAATAGTCCCTGCAAGTTATACAAGGAGACAGAGAATCTATTCTGCATGATCAGGAAGAACAAAGTGATAATAAGAGCAGGTTTGATGGAGGTTATGTCTCACAGCTCTTTAGGTCAGATAATAATGTGCTATGTCATTAAGCTGTGGTATCACTTTCTTGACTATTGTAATTGATGGTTCGTGATATGGATATACTATAAAGCAAGTATGTTTTGAAAACCCCATCTATAAAATTGAGATGTGTTTTCTGTAAGCTCTGCATTTCTCTTTGCTCTTCCTTAGGCTATTTCTTTGCCTTTCTGAGTCATGAATAATAAACACAAGCACCTTTGTTTGACAGTTCAAAGTAATCTAGCAAATTACACACAGATCCATGCATATACATTAACACATGCAAACATAAGGGAATGCACATATATGATATTACTTACATATAATATTCAATATTTTTATGTATGTACACACACGCACTAACTAGCATATGCCATATATTCAAAGAGATCAAGAAAGTGAAAGAAAGTGAGTAGAAAGTGAGTAGGGTTGTTTAAACGATTTTGGAAACCTTGGATACTGTGATGATAAGCTTTATGAATAATGCTAAATAAAAGAGGGACCAGGAACAGAGGGCCAGGAGCACTGTGCTCTAGTAGACTGCTGTTTAATTGTCACCTGCCTTCCTGATGTTTTCAGCTACTCAAACTACTTCTCTTCCAAGCACAATCTGGGGAATAGCTTACTCTAAAAAATAACCTCAAAAAGGCAACTTGGACAAGACTAGATCTGTTTAACTCCATTTATTTTCCTTCCACACTATCCCAGAAGGCTTTGCTCTTTCAGACATCCTGTGTATCTCTTCCTCAGTTTTGTGCTGTTCTGTTTTCTTTCTATTGTTGCTGTCAACACAGCCTTCACATTAACTCTGGTGTGCTGTTTTGAAAATAATTGATAATAATAATAATAATACAAAAGTGGTTTATAGCCCTAGGAGCTCCACAAGAAGTCAAGGGAAGACAGAAGGCTGTATAAGGTGGATATGGACAGTCTGCTCTAGAAGATGCTAGCTCTCAGCAGTGGGAGCAACATTTAGTTCATGACACTTGGCTCTGGGACTAGGGAAAAGCTAATTTTTTATAGCAGCATAGACAAAGCAAAGAAAGATTTATAGAGTACTTTGTAGTGAATGTGTGTTGAAAGAGTCCAGTTCATGTCTCTATACAAGCAATATAGAACTCCTCAGTGACAATGACACATTCAGCTTTGACTTTTTCTTATACTGGGACAACTGTCTGGACAGATGAGGTGAGAGCAGTGGATGTTGTGTACCTAGATTTCATTAAGGCTTTTCACGCTTTGTCTGATGATATACTCATAGGCAAACTTAGGAAGTATGGGCTGGATGAGTGGACAGTGAGGTGGATTGATACCTGGCTGAATGGCAGGTCTCAGAGTGTTGTGATCAGTGGCACAGAATCTAGTTGGAGGCCTGTAGCTAGCGGTGTCCCCCAGGGGTCAATACTGGGCCCACTATTGTTCAACTTTTTCATCAGTGACTTGGATGAAGGGATAGAGAGCACCCTCAGCAAGTTTGCTGATGATACAAAACTGGAAGTAGTGGCTGATACACCAGAAAGCTGTGTTGCCTTTCAGGAGGATCTTGACAGGCTGGAGAGATGGACAGAGAGGAACATCTCAAAATTCAACAAATTGCAGGATCCTGCACCTGGGGAGGAATAACCCCATGCACTGGTACATGTTGTAATAAATGGCTCAGTCTTCAAAATTGGACTATAATCAAAGTTTACAATTTATTAAAAGAATAGAGGTAAGCAAACAGCGCAGGGTGCACCGGGAGTCTCTGCTCCACCAAGATGCACACCAGTTACATCAAGCAGCTGATTTTTATGCTCCTAGGCTGATACATATTCATTACTACTTCTAAAAAAAAAGGGTTATTATAATTAGTTTCTGGAATCCAAACCCTCCTACTGGTGCATGCGTATCAGTCTCTGGTGGTCCCTCTAGGGGTCTCTGGGGGTCTATCGTGCTGAAGGCTCATAGTCTTCCTCCCTCTTGTCCTTCTCCTTTGTCCAACTTGGCTGTATGTCAGAGACTTGTGCAATGTCCCCTGCAAGCTTTGTCTTTTAGTCATTCTTCATCTCTCTCTGTCTCCTTAATCTCCTGGCCAGATAACAGAAACTTGCATAGTGTCCCATGCAATAGTCATAATAGCAGTTATTCTGAAACCCCCCCAGATATCAGAGACTTCAAGAAAAAGTCTACAAATACATTTCCCTTCAAGCTCTCTATTGACACGAATTGCTAAAACATTCCTTTGCAAGATACAAGAATTATATACATTAACCACTGTTTTTCTTAGACTTGTGCTTATACAAGGGTATGTAAGACAGAAGGTCACATTCATCATACCATGCAGCCCTAGCATTGTTCCATACTGACACGAATTAGATGAACATATCTCACAATGTTGAGGGTTGACCTGCTGGAAAGTATCTCTGTGGAGAAGGAACTAGGTATCCTGATGAACAACAAGTTAATCGTGAGCCAGCAATGTGGCCTTGTGGCCAATAAGTTCTATGATATCCTGGGGTGCATTAGGAAAATCACTGACAGCAGGTCAAGAGAGATAATTCTTTCCTTCTACTCAGCCCTGGTGAGGCCACATCTGCAGTACTGTGTCCGGTTCTGGGCTCTCCAGTACAAGAGAGACTTGGAGCTCCAGGAGTGAGTCCAGTGAAGGGTTACCAAAATGATTAAGGGAGTAAAGAATCTCTCATATGAGGAAAAGTTGAGGAAGCTGGGCCTGCTCAATCTGGAGAAGTCTCAAGGAGGATTATGTATCTGAAGGGAGAGTGCCAAGAGGATGGGACCAGACCATTGGTGCCCAGCAACAGGATAAGAGGCAATGAGCACAAACTACAGCACAAGAAGCTCACTTGAATATGAGAAAAACTTTACAGTGATGGTGAGAGAGCACTGGAGTCAGTTGCCCATAGAGATAATTATTATTATGTGATATATTTGCATGCATCCATGTTTTTGTGTATATATTACATACCATTTATCCCACTAAACATTTCCTCCTGTACAGACAAATCAGCTGTTAGACATTTGAAAGCAAAAACCCAACTTTTAAAACTGTTCCCTTTAATAATTAGGGTGAGCATAGGAGGCTACAGCAAATGCACAGGACCGGTGCATTTCAAACAGGAAAAATTGTAAGTGACAGTAACCCTTTATCAATTCATTCCAAGTCAGTTAATTAAACCAGGAATTATTTAAATAAGGTGACAGTCAAAAGAAAAGGTCAATGTTCCCAATGTTTCAATAGGTCTTCTTCATCTCTGGAGTTTAATTAACTCATTTTGAACAAAACGGTCAAAAGTATGCTAAAACTCATGAAGTTCTTTCCCCATTTTCTTTTAAATGCAAAATGACTATTCTCCTTAGGCCTCCACTGTGGATTCTCAAACTGCCAGAAAGTGAAGAAAATTCACTAAATCCACAGATATATATACCTTGAACCTGATGTAGCTGAAGACGTGCTTTGCCAGTCTATGGCCAACTGGTACCACTGCTGCAGAGTCCCCATGGCAGTGGATATGACTGTCACTAGGTCAGAAAAGCATCTGTGTAGCATTTTACTCAAGTGCTGGGGCTAAAGGAGCTGATGGTCTCTTCATTTACCTGTTCTCACTCTGATATATTGAGGTCATGAAGACAAATCTTCATTGAAAATATACCTGAAAGACTGATTCACCTCACTGTTTTCTTCCTTTTCTGTCATCTGCCTCCACTTTATAAGGACTACTCAAAATTTTGATTTCTTTGTATATAAAATTGTTCTGTGATTCTGTTGTGAAAGGGATTATGAACTTCACTCCTTAGAGATAAGCAGCAATACATTCATTGATAAAAACAGTGATTTAGCAGAGCTTAATCATGAATAAGACAACAATTTAATGAAGTTCTAATGGTAAATGCAACATTAGCAAGATTTGTAATGGCAAGATCACATGACTATTTGCTGCAGAAAGGACGGGGTCAGATTAAACCATCAGGGAGACCTTCAAGTTGAGCCACGAGGTACAGAATGGAGTGTATTTTGCCATCCAGCCTCTGTGGAGTCTAGATACAACCGGATCCTATTCCAACCACAGACTTTACACCTAAAGGATTACATGCACAGTCAATCCTTTACATCACTTAGCTAAGATTACAAAGCTTCAGCATGCTTAGCAAATTAAAGTTTCAACAAGATAGCTATTAGACACTTACTGAGTATCTGTCACAGGTAAGAAATCTCTTGACCTTAAGGAGCAAACTTGAGAGACATCCCTGCTCATGGGAAAAATCCTGGCACACAGACTGCTGCAATCAAACCGAGCATGGGTACAAAGAGACCCATGAAGGAAAATCCAAGGAGAAAAATCCTATACAAGAAGCTCTTTGGAAGCTGTTGATCAAAATAAATTTGATGTTACAAGCTGTAGTTTGTTTATTTTCACAACCACTTAGCCTGGTTTCAGCAGCGATAGCGTTAATTTTCTTCATAGTGGCTGGTAGGGTGCTGTGCTTTGGATTTAGGAGAAAAATAATGCTGATAACACACCATCATTTTAGTTGTTGCAGAGCAGGGCTTACACAGAACCAAGGACTCCAGCTTCTCACACTGCTCTGCCAGTGAGGGGCATGGGGGTGCACAAGGAGCTGAGAGGGAACACAAACACAGGACTGCTGACCCAAACTGGCCAAAGGGATATTTTATACCATATTACAGCACACTCAGCAATAAAACTGGAGTAGTTGGCCAAGGAGGGTGGACACTGCTCAGGGACAGGCTGGGCACTGGTCAGTGGGCGGTGAGCAATTGCATAGTACATCACTTTTTTTTGTATGTATATATATAATCATCATCATCATCATTTTCCCTTTCTTTTCTGTCCTATTACTGTCTTTATCTTAACTCATGAGTTTTACATTTTTGTTCTGATTCTCTTCCTCACCCCACTGTGGGGAAGTAAGTGAATGTCTGTGTGGTGTTTAGCTGCCTGCTGGGTTAAGCTGTAACAGTTCTTTTTACGCACAACATGGTAAGATAATGACAGATCTGACCAAAACATGCTAAAACAAGATTTGTTATAAGTATTATATTAATTTAATAGTTGCCGGACAAAGTGTTGATTTATTTGTTCACAATGTTGTTTTATGTGCTTACAGGATTGCTTTTCTTAATTCCTTTATTGTTGTTTATCATCTCTGGGGGCTGGCCTAAGTTTCTTTATGATTTTGCCAGTTTGTATATAGCATGTGCTTATATTACTCCGACTGTGAACTTAATCTAGGATTTGTACTCAGCATGACCGGCATTTTTGCACTTCAGGAACTTTACCATGGAAACTATTACAAATTCACTCTTTACTCCAGATGAGTTAAAATAGTTTTGAAGATTTTGAATATTCTTGGGATGTTCAGACTAGCATGATCCTATTTCTACGTCTCCTGCATGTGTTTCCAGTTTTGTCTAAGGTTATAAAAACTGTTTAAAAATACCACCCAGAGATCTGACCTGAGGCAGGATGGTTATGGGTGGCAAGGTGTGTGAGAGGATACAGGCAGCTATCATTATTGTCACCTCCAATTGTTTTGGAGGTGACAATAAAATTGTTTCACCTCTGAACAAATGTGGAATCCTAAAAACCTGATAGAATTTTTAAAATGGTATGCCCCAACCCCGGCAATGCCAGAGACTTACAGCTTCCTGCACTGTGCTGGGGTCTGGCCTAAGCCTATCAAAGGCTGTTTAACACTATCCATCACTCATAAGGAGGAAGAAAATGCCTCTGGATATGATCCAGCTCCAGTGATAGGTTGCGGCTCATCCAATCCCTGTGGCTGAACCAGAGAACAAACTTATGCCAGTATCAATCGCCCCTATATTCAAGAAGAAAGTCTTGAATATAGATGAGATGTCAGATGAGAGTCAGCTCATCTAGTAAGGGAAGAAACTCCTACTAAGAAGGGGAAGGGGGAAGAAGAGAATGAGACAGGCTAGTTTGAAGCAGGGTCATCGTGAGAAGAGGAGGAGGAAGAGGCAGAACACATAAACAAGGCAGTAACCACCTGATCCCTATCCCTGGGTGAGCTGCAAGATATGCAAAAAGATTTCAGTCATTGTCCAGGTAAGCACATTGTCACCTGGCTGCTCCAATGGTGGGACAACAGGGCCAGTATCCTGGAATTAGAGGGTGAGAAAGCCAATCAGCTAAGATCCTTCTCGAGAAGGGGGCAAAGTGATTGGAAATAGGGCACCAGCCCTCAGCCTCTGGAGGCGACTTCTGTCGGATGTGAAGGAAAAATATCCGTTCAAGGAAGATGTATGACACCCAGGCAAGTGGACCACCATGGAGAGAGGTATACAGTACCTGAGGGAAATAGCCATGCTGGAAGTGATTTATGGTGACCTAGACAATGACCAGATATCCAAATATCCAGATGAAGACAAGTGCACACAACCCATGTGGCAGAAGTTTGTACAGAGTGCACCATCACCATTGGCAGTAATGACCTGGGAAGATGGAGGGGGACAATAAATGAAATAACTGGCCAACTCCACCAATACGAAGAAAGTCTGTCTTCATCCCTAAGGGCCTATGTCTCAACTGTGGAGAAACTGGATCAGCAGCTCTGAGAAAGCGAGAATAAGTTTTCTCCCCCACCCATACAGACCAGAATCTCAAATATTAGTAGTAAGCACTTCTTTGTTCAAGAGAGAGGGCATAGAGGGTACACACCACATAACACCCTATGGCCCTAGAGGCACAGAGGTAAGTTGCAAGGAAACACTGTCACGAAAGGGAGTACTTCCAGGAAAATGGCTGCTCTAGTTTCTAGTGGGCAGACCTCCAAACAGAGTAGAAGGGCTGATCTTACTTCTGATCTTAATGAAGGAACATCTGATTCACAAGAAGTGAGTAATGAATTTGAATACAAAGACCAGGACTAGAGTTGCTCTGCCTCTGGCCAGGTGGAGGACAGGGACAACTGGGTTTATTGACTGAATGCATTTGATAGCCTTGCACATCAGACACACAGAAGTATAAGGCTTTATTGGACACCAGTGTACAGTGTACCCTAATGCCATCAAGCTATAGAGGTAGAACCCATTTGCATTTCTGGTGTGATAAAAAGATCCCAATAGGTAACAACAGCTGCATTGTAGGACAAAGTGAGCCTAACTGGGAACGAATGGCAAAAGCAAAGCCGTTGTGGCTGGCTCAGGGGCTCCGTGCATCCTTGGCATAGACTACCTCAGGACAGGATATTTCAAGAATCAAAAAAGGTACTGGTGGGCTTTTGGCACAGATGCTTATGTATGGAGAAGATCGAACAGCTGTCTACCTTGCCCGGGCTCTCAGAAGACCCTTCTTTTGTTGGGTTGCTGAGGGTTGAAGAACAGCAGGTGGCAATCACTACCACAACTGTGCACCTGTGGCACTTGAAATGAGTTGCAAAATGTTTTACAAAAAAAAAAAAAAAGTGTCAGAAACATACTACTGTCTCTTAATTTTACTATTTTGAAGTGCAATACAAAATTGTATTGTAGAATTGTACAATTTTGTTGCATCATATAATGTTTCAGTGATTTTCTTAACCATAAAGCAAATTTACAGTGTTATTCTTAATGATATGTGTACAGCTTTCCATAAGATCCATGCTGTTCCTGTTGCACCCTGGTGTTCAACAGTATCCTTAAAATTAACTATTGCATGGAGTACTCCATCTTTTGTTTTAAGGAAAAAGACTTTGTCTTGAGGCAATTTTTATTAAATGAAAGCTAATTCTGCTGAAAAATCAAATTGTTTTTAGAGGATAAGCCAACAATCTTAGGTTATCTCTTACCATGTCTTATCTGGAACTTTTCAATGACCTTGGTAACTACTAAACTACTGATCTAGAATTACAAGCATGGTGACCTCCTGAACACAGACTGGTAAATCATTATGTCATTGTCAGGATAACCCCATTGTCAGGATAAGCCCAAAGCAATTAGTTGGAAACCATGCACCGTTCATAGAATCATAGAATATCCCAAGTTGGAAGGGACCCATAAGGATCATTGAGTCCAACTCCTGGCACCACACAGGTCTACCCAAAATTTTAGACTATGTGACTAAGTGCACAGTCCAAATGCTACTTAAATTCAGACAGGCTTGGTGCAGTGACTAACTCACGGATGTGAGAGTTAGGATCACTTGAGACACTTTCAGATTATATATGAATCACTCAGAGGGTGGTGACACACTGGAACAGGTTGCCCAGAGAGGCTGTTGACACCCCATTCCTGGAGGTGTTCAAGACCAGATTAGATGAGGTCCTGGGCAACCTGATCTAGTGGATGGCAACCCTGCCTATGGCAGAGGGGTTGGACCTAGATGATCTTTGAGGTCCGTTCCAACCCAAGCCCTGCTATGATTCTATGAATCAAGCAGCATTCAAGTTTCCAGCACTGCACAGGATCAGCAGGTCAAAATGAAATATCAGAAGCACAGTTCTGTAAAATATATTCACTAAAGAAATTCTCGTCTCCATACATTTCTATATAGAAAACATAAGCTTATGCTCTAATGTGTCAGGGTTACTTACAAAAGTGTTATCAGAGCCTCTTCAGTCAAATCTAAAGTACAGACATCTAAACAACAAAGGGAATGAGCTGCCTTATACACATACCATAGGTTTCCACAGAAAAGGCACAACTCAAATCTCGGTGAAGAGCTCTAAGCATATCTCATGACCATATCTCAGTTGATAACTTTATCTCAGCTGCTGAATGGTAATTCATGTGTCTCCGACAGCTCAACGACTGTCCCAGAGGAGAACAGAAAATGATATTCTTTGTCACATTTCTTTAAAAACAAACAAACAAACAAATTAAAAAATAAAATAAAATAAAATAAAATAAAATAAAATAAAATAAAATAAAATAAAATAAAATAAAATAAAATAAAATAAAATAAAATAAAATAAAATAAAATAAAATAAAATAAAATAAAATAAAATAAAATAAAATAAAATAAAATGCAGCAGAAAGAAAAAGTTAACAATCAGATATTTACCCTAGCGTTCTTCTGCCCATAAGGGTGCCAAAAGCCCAGTTGAGCTTTACATAGCCTTGGTTAAATCATTTAATAATGTGGATATGAGATGACTTAGGCAACTGACTTTTAATCCAAGCTCAAAAAATGAATTCTGGGCCTCATCACATTCTCTGAACCAAAAAAAAAAAAAAAAAACAGAGAGAAAAAAAAACACACCATTCTGCTAAATATTCTATTAAATAAAGGCTGCACTGTGAAAATACAGATATGAGAAAAGAGATAATGAGATAAATGTTACATTCACTAGATACCAGCTAATATAATCCAAATCCACAAACCTCAACAAAACAGAGCCTCTCCTGGTAGGTTTTGCATGAGGTGGCATGTCCTTGTCTTACTGTATATTTTATCGCATAAGAGATACATGTCTTCTATTTGGATCTGAGCTGAAATAAAAAGACTAGACTGAGCTGAGCTCTGTGTCACTTTGATGTGCATTATTCTAATTTAATACCCTTGTATTTGGAAGCAATAGAAAACCTAGTTACAACAATTTGTGTTCAATCATTTCTTCATGTTAATCCTCTTTCCACCATTTCCTTGAGAGAAATTCAAAATTACTAAAGCAGAATCAATTAACAGGAGAAAAGAAATCTTAGATTTACATTAGGGAAGAATTTCTGCACATAATTTATTACACTGAAAATGCAAAGTCTACCATTTCATAAAGGTGAAAAGGTAACCAGATTAAATGTTTAAATTGTATTGCATTTGTTGTATTTTTTCATTTGTATAAAATTAATGCTAAACTAGATCCTCTTGAGACTCTAGCAAGAGCCGTCTCTAAGTACTTCTGCTGAAATCAATCTAAAAATATTTAGCATTGTGTAAATCCTGTAATAGGAGAATGCATCTTTGTTAGATCTTGCCAATATTAAAGAGATTTATAAAAGTACAGCATGTTTGGTATAGTACATTCTTCCCACACATTATGATTATTATTAAGTTATTTGTAGATCAGAAACTTAATCTGTACAGTAAATAAAATTTGAGAGTTTATTGCAAAGTTCTGTGATTGCAACTGGATTTCTACGGCTACATTAAAAAGTATCACTGTTTAGAAGGATGTGCATGTGCTTCTGTGTATATTTATATTTATATGTATATAAATATATTTAAAAACTAAAGTGCTTCCTTCCCCTTAAAAAAAACTCTTTTTTTAGATATTTCAGAAATGGTTGCTTTAACACATTTCCAATGCATTTTCATTAATAATTTATTCCACCATCTTACAAACCCACTTCAAGTCACAAACAATAACAAGCACAGTTAGACTGCCTACAAATGTAGCTAGCCTCTTTTCAGTGACTTCCAAATACGTGGGGATTTAGTTCAATAAGGCAATGCACCTGAATGACAAAAGAACTCAAGTGAACCAAACTGAAAATCACAACAGCTGTAGGCTTCAGAGCAGACAAAGTGCCTGTGTATTGTGGTACTGGGCTGTACTCAAACTAGACCAAAAGCAACACTTTACATTCAACTTTTCTTTTTTTTTTCCACAAAAGTAGGACGCTGAACTTTTCTTGTTTGCATATTTTATTTGAGATTTAAGAAGGATTAGTTCTAACTGGTCCAACCATCTCTCTGTCTCAGTTTTTACTCCTTACTATTTTATGGTGCATGCATCTTTGCATCTCTGACATCTTTTTCTCTTACCATTGCTACTCCCCAGCTAATTTGGACTCCACATATGAAGTCAGGTCCGGTTCTTACTCAGGAATGTCTAGTATCTTTGGCTTCAAATAGGATATCCTATAATTTTTCAAAAAGATAATTTTACTACTGCATACATTAACTTTGAGTTTGGCTCATGAATTATAATTGGTGAAAAGGGTATCGGGAATCTTGATTTTCAGTAAAATAATAATAATAATAGATATTATTATCATCTTGCAAAGAAGCAGTTTTTTAATTTTAGTCTAAAGTTTTCATTGTAGTTATGGGTACTTATAACAAGAAGACACAAAAAAAAAAGTGATAATGACAAAAGAATATCTGATGATTTTCTATGATGCTTGCTATTTGTTATTCAGTATCACAGTCAATAACAATATAAGCAGTGACAGTGAGAAAAATGGAATCCCTTAGGATCAGTCAGTTCAGAGTTGAGCTATGCACTACTCTCCCATTTATGATCTCTTTGTTCCCTTTGCAGACACAGCTATTTAAGCCCTTACCTCACAACTGATACATCCCTCTAACATGCATGCTTATGTATGCATGTATGTCAATGATTTCTAGTCAAATTTGGAAAGGGAATAAACTGACCAGGCAGCCAATGCTGCCATGTCAGTTTAGAGGTTAGAGTCATTCTAGTTATATATACACATCATTATGTACACTTTTTGAACAGTTCCACAAACACAAAAATGCATACTTCAGTTGCCTAATTCTGTTTCCCAAGCATTTAGGAAACTCTTCACTCTCAAACCATTTATTATAACAAATACCTAATTACCAATTTTGATTGAAATCTGACTCTTTCCAGCTATATGTATTAATAAAACTATAACCAGGTTAAACAGATAATAATCAGTAACCCATTTTTAAATTTCACTGTAAATAATTTTGTGTTAGAAATCCAACTGCAGGGATAACAATACACCTCTACACTTTGTAGTGCATTTCATAGCATTACTCCATCACACTCCATCATGGTTCCTGTTTGGAACTGCACAATAACATAAATGCTATACACAGATGTTGGTACTTTCTAAGCTAAAAGCATGTTTCCTAGAAGTCTGGAGTTTTTGAATTCTACAACATTGTACATAAGATGGTAGAGAGACGTGAGGAAAGGAAAGGTTTGTAGGAAGGGAGCGCTATCTTGATTAGCTTGTTCAGAAAGGTCTCAAGTTCTTAGGGTCTCCTTCAGTTCAGAAATTGTAGACTTCAGTGAAAAATATTAGATGAAAATTATACAGAATTCAACTAGAATGCCAGTTATATCATTGTATTGTGTGTCCACAGCAAGGTGCTGGCAGCTGGGGGCTCCTCTATGAGGACAGGCTGGGGCTGCCTCAGGCCGGACACAGCTGCTTCCAGCCAGCTCCAATGGCCCCTCCTCAGGGCACAGCTGGGCCCAGCAGCCAAGGTGGTGGTGCCTCTAGGAACCCACCCACATTGGATGCAAAAAAGGACTGTGGTGGTTTAGTCAGCTGGGCAGATGAACTCCACCACAACTGCTCTCTCACTACCCCTCCTCAAAAGGAAAGGGGTAGAAAATATGATGGAAAGGGCTCAAGAGGTGAAATAAGGACAGGGAGATCACTCAGCAATTATCATCATGGGAAAAACAGACTCAGCATAGATTAATAAAATTTATTAGCTATTAATAAAAAGCTAGAGCAGTGAGAAACAAACGAATAAAAAAAAACTAAAACCACCTACCCCCCATCCACCCTTTTCCATCTCCTCCTCCCAAGCAGCGCAGGGGAACAGGGAATGTGGGCTGCAGTCAGTCCCTAACGCTTCGTCTCCGCCACTCCTTCACGGTCACTCTCTGCTCCTGCTCCACATGCAGTCCCACCCATGGGATGCCCTCCTTCCCAAACTGAGCCTGCAGGGGCTGACCACAGGCAGCAGCTCTTCAAGAGCTGCTCCCACATGGGTCCATACCACGGGGTCCATCCAGCAGGAGCAAAATGCTCCAACAGTTTCCTTTTTAACATTAAAACTTACATTTACACAGTCATAAATACCCACATGCATCGGCATGTCTCTTGGTGCACTGCCTAATATGGGGTTCAGACCAGCAGGACTCATGTTCACTGGCATAACATGCTACTTTGGAAAACACCAAAGGAAAAAAGCATGTTTCAAACTCTGGGTCTGATACCTATGTTGCTGCGTCAGCTAGCATTTTTTGGCTGTGAAACTCAGCTCCAGCCCCTGAAATCACCTTCACCTTGGCAGCTAGATGGTCTTTTCTTGTAACGGCCCAAAGATTAAACAGGCATACGGAATGACGAAAGCCCTAAATTCCCTTCTCCTTCTTTAGTATCTTAAATAGCCTCCACTTCCAGAAATGCTCTGATCACAAGCCTAGATGTGAGGGTCTCCTCACAAGAGGTAAAGGGTAAAGCTGCATTGCTGTTCACAAATATATTGAGGGACCCAAAATGGAAGGGATCAAGAAGGCCTGATGCAATATTGTTTAATAAAGGCATCAATTGTTTGACAGCCTGTGTGGGAGACCTAACTTTAAGGAAAATGAACACATTTCATTTGTTAGGAGTAGGGAAACACCAATGCCTGTATGGCAGTAATATGCCATAAAAACTTGAAATGTGGACACCAATAAAATTAAAAGGCCATCAAACTGTTAAGCATCATCTTCCTTCTGTTTTAGGTTACCTAGAAGCTACTATCCATAAGTTGTTTCATGCTTTCATGGTATTCTTCTCCTGACATTTGAAATCAATCAATCTCCTTGCTATCTAGAAATACAGCTTGTACTACTGAAGTAGAAGATGGCCAGGCATTGTAGTACTAAGCAGCATTGGATTTATCCCTAAACTGAAAAACACTTTAAACAGCATATCCTGCTCATTTCTGTAAGAGTCACCTACTTCCATCTAATCAAAGGTTTAGAGAATGCAGTCCAATATTAAGGAAAGAATATGGGAAAGGTAGGTATGAGGTATAATAATTTATGACCAAGGTAATTAATTTTTACTTTCCACATCTTAGCAGATCAGTCTGGAAGAATATGGAGATTGAACCTCAAGTCAGTGGTTTTCAATACACATAAAAGCTGTACTCATTCTATAGCCTAGAAAAAAGTTTAAAGGAAACTCCATCAGTATGTTTCTGCATTTCAAAGTTAGGATACATATATTTCTTGATTTATGTAAGGTGAGATGAGACAGTGTAAAACACTTTGGGAGGGTAGCTAACCAGAAAAACTTTTGCAAAGTATAGGACTCAATAACAACTAGCAACTTTACGAATTGAAAGTATTTTTGAAGGTAGGAGGGATTTACATTCATGGTGACAGCTTCTGTATCAAGTTTAGCCCAGTGGGAATTGAAACCACTAAGATATTAAACCTTGAAAAAAAGGGATATATAATGGTAAGGCTGACAGAACTTTAATTATAGCCAGTAGCAGTTTAAACATACTTAAATGTACTATGTTTTTATAAGGACATTATAAAAAACAAAGGGATAGAGGTCACAGATTAGGTTGTGCTGAAGTAACCATTGGAACATCTAAGCCTTTAGGCCACTTCTTGGCTACTGTTGGCTGAGAGATAAAAAGTTGAGTACCTGAGATTCAAGGTAATATTAGAAAAAAAGATCTCATGTTTTAAAAATTATTTCACTAACAATATTCACAAATATACATTTCCTCAGGAATACATAATTGGTAGTCTTTTGCCATATACAAATACACAAAAATATCAAAATAAGGATAAAAAATCTTCTTATTCACCCAGCTTTATGTGCAACCCAGACAGTACATTATCATACTAGCAGGAATATACAATGCCACTGAGAATCTGCTATCCTTTACCTTTGTGATTTGCTCATTTGTTTTCATAGCTCACACATTTTGAGGCTCAGTGTATAATATTGTTAAATGCTACATGTTCATATTAGCAAATAGCCTACATATAAACATACTATTTATAATGCAAGAATTTAACGCTATAGAGAGGAGTCAGACTGACATCCCTAGTAAATGAAATTGTCTGTGTATGTGTATACAGGGCAGTACTGCTGCAATGTTTCAATCATGGCAATTAGTTTGAGACCTAGACATGGTGACCACAGAGGTCTTAATGAAATGATTAATTTCAAAACTCAGATGGACTGAATCACCTCCTTGTTCTGAAGGAATCAAAGGACTTTAAAATTAGTTTCAGTGATATATAGAAAAATATATTCGGTGATTATATAGAAAAATCCGAGCTCCTCAAGTAGGCACCACTGAGTCTTTAAACACATATTTATACTTTCTTATTATATTTTATCTTTTAATATAATGTAGTACAAGTAGTGGCTTGTCAATATGTTCAGCTCTTCTACTTCAGCAAAGAATTACAAGACAGCTAGCTGTCTTCTGTGTGCATGTTACCTCTAGGTGGTTAGTTTATGGAAAGCCATTTTGAGATAAGAAGAAGATATTCAAGCTTCACTCTGAGCTCTCAGAAGTCTAATAATTACCGAGATTTAGCATGCCTAACTTAACACAGCATAACTCCGCATGACACACAGGTCAGTTCTTTTACAGAAACTTGGTTGGATGAGATGATCTTGGAGGTCTTTTCCAACCTTCATGATTCTATGGGTCTATGACTTGGCTTCTATTTCTAGCCAAGACCAAGCCAAGAGTGAGTGACTTCCCAGCTACCTGCAGACTGGTTCATAGTGAAACTGTTAGTTGTAAAGTGATGCTAAGTTGTAAATAGAGTGTAGTTAACAAAAATGTAAACAGTATTTTGTAAAAGAGAAGGTGCTCAGGCTGTTTGATACTCCAATTTCCAGTTATAAATATTTCCAATAGGTCAAAAGGCATTTTAGAGAAGAAAAATGTTCATCATGTTTCATAATATCTCTTTTACAAGCACTATTGAAATATTAAGCTAACAAGAAAGCACAGACCACATTTTGTCAAGTATTTCTAGGATGAATTGCTTGAGAATTTTGTACAGAAATAAAAAATAGATCTGCTCACAAACATTTGTGAAAATCCCAAAAGAGTACTCTGTAATCTAAAAACCTTTAGATAAGACATGCAAAGTCACCATGGATGTCCCTGTTTTGAGGAATGCAGATTAAGGATTTCCTTAGATAAGCACCTTACCACTATCATGAACAGTGATTGATACCTATAAGTGAGTTGTTCCTAATAGTAGCTAGCCTGCAAGTACATAGTTTCCTTACAGTCTCAAGCTCCACCTTTCCAACCAAAGTTATATCAGAACCAGTGCTCTTAAGAGTAGTTTTGATTTCAGTAAATAAATGCTTTCCCATAAAAATTAGTGCTTACAGATAATAACATATTCTGTGTTAAGCAGTTTTAGTGCCTCTGCTTTCAAAGAGAGGAATGTTAACTGGAAAGATTGGGGTATTCACTCTTCCAGTTTATACTTAGGTTGTGTCTATTAATGTTTCTGATTAGAGATACTGAGTGTGTAATACAAAAAGCATAGAAATAATCAGACCAGGGATCTAATCACAGTTCTATTAACATTGCATCAAGGACCAATTCTTATTTCTTTATTCATTTGTTTATCCATTACTATTACCTTGGGATGGTTTAAAGACACTCATTTATCAACTATTGATACAAGCATGGATTACCAGTCCAATTTGAAGTCTTTGTGGTTTGACACTGTAAGTGTGGAGAGTAGAAGACAGATTTTCTTTGCTTTTGATTGCACTAACATTTCCAGTACCACCTAACTTCTGTCTTTCTCTGATTATGGTTAGTCAGACTGATTCACACTCCTGCTCTCTCTAGATCATACCATGAAAGTGCAAGGGTATGTTTACTGCATTTTGGCAAAAGGTGTGAGGTGAAAAGTGTGGGACTTTGTGCAGGGCTGTATCGCACTGCTGGGGGCAATGCTGGAGTGATACTCATTTGTAAAAGGCTGCCAAATGGAAGAGGGACAGGCATGGACAAGCACCACCAGTTAGACAAGAGGTCAATAAAAACCATACTATGCACACAAAACTTCAAAGGAAAATGTGTGTCATTTTGGGTGTACTTAAAGGTATCACACAGTTTAACCTTCACATTTCAAAACACAAAGTCGGCCTTGTCAGTTATGATAGCAGTCAGTAACTGATTATGCTACTGCTACTGTATCTGCTACTACAATACTACGGATGTTTTATATTTTTCAGCCAAAAATCCTCTGGAAACAGTACTGCAGTTAAAATACTAAAAAATCTCTTTTTTTCTTTTTTTTTCTTTTTTTTTTTTCTTTTTTTTCTTTTTTTTCTTTTTTTTTCTTTGAGTCACTTTGCATATATCAAGCGACATTTTATGGCATGCTGTTGTGCTGATGTAGATATAAGAAAAGCAGTAAGCATAATGTACAGGCCATGCAGAGTGATTTATTGAACTGGTTGGTGAAAAAAATAAGCAAAGGGCTAATCTGATTTATGATTCTAATTTTGTTTGGTCACAGTATTATTTGCCTTTTTTGTAGTATGAAAATATTACTATGAACGATAAACTTCAAAGAATCATTACCTCTGGCATTTGTAAGTGTGCTCAAATTGAGTACTTAATTACAAAATCTCAAATGCATGTTTTCTACAATTTTTAACTTACTAAGGAAGAGCTGTTTGAATATCTGCCTCATTGAAATGAATGCAATATTCTAAGGCAGCAAGCAAAAATGTAAAATCAACTTCTCCTTTAAAACTATTAAAATTATTTGTCATGCACTTTTCAACCTTGTAAAATGTGATGATTCTAGAATACAGACCAATGTGTATTCTGCTCATGACAGATAAAACTTGCTGAGAGCTCACTTATGTCAGGTAACAATGTATTTTTCCTGCAAAATTCAATGCCATATATTAAGATTTTCTGGTTAAAACTCATGTACAATACTGATACTCTAAGGTAGAGACTAAGAAATAAACTGCACCACTATTAAAAACACAATTTTGTAGTTTGATTATATGAGTGGCTGAAATTGCAACAAAAAAAAGTAATATTCAAAAAAGTAATTATACAAAAGTAATTATACAAAAAAGTAATAAGTATATTCCAAGATGTGCTTAGTTTGTATTTAAAATGTATTGGGTACATCTGTGATTGTGTGTGCAATTCATGTTAAGCAGGATTAGACCTGCCATACTAAGCTTCCTGAAGCAAATAGCTCCCAAGAAATTTTCTCCCTCTAAACAGTTCCTTATTGCAGAATAAACATCAACTTCACCTTTTTATTTCTTCTTTTTCATAATTGTGTATTTTAGTAAACATGATGATCTGCTATGGGATCCATATTTTTGACCCACAGCTATTAAATAGCTCTGTTTGCAGTGAGTAATCAAACACTGCAAGACTACCCCACTGCATCTGTAATTGTATTTATAAATAGAGCAGATAGACTAAGTGAAGCAAAGGTTTGTCCTTTGCCACAATCGATCCTAGACCTATTGAAAGCAAGGGAACGTTTCCAGCTATCTTCAGTGGACTTTGAATCAGGTCCAAAGTGGTCTTAAAGAAACTTTGGGTTACTACCCAGAGACCTTTGAGGAGTTCTGTCTTCCTTAAACCAATGAGATGCTTCCTTATAAATGTTATACACACAATTAATGCTACTTTAAAAAAAAAAAAAAAAAAAGGCAAAATATGAGAAGTGCTGCTAATTTTCAAAAACCATTCTCCTAGTGAAAGAAAAAAATTTGGTCTCCTTAGTGAGTTCAGCCTTGCCTCTGGGAAAACATTTTGCTTGTTCTTTCCCTTGCTCCAGCTTCACATATTTGGCTAAAGAGAAAATCAGGGTACAAACAGCTCCTACAGTTTCCCCTGGAAAGTGGAGAACCTATACTGAAATACAAGAAGACAGAGAAGGTTAAGAACAGAAGAAAGTATAAAAAGGAAAAGGTCAGATAATTACTTTAGGTTGTAGAGGGGAGGGAGAGGGAGAGGCTGAGGGAATAAGCAGGGAATAACAAGGTAGAAAACTATACATATCCAGGAGATCCTGGAACCAGCAAGCACTGACAAGATCTCTTGAATGAGGTAAAACATCAAAAGCCACATAACTCAAAGCTAAAAGACAATCAGATTAAGCAATGTGTGTGGTTGACATGTTGGAGGGATGGGTTGCCATCCAGAGGGACCTAGACGGGTTTGAGAGGTCAACAAGGCCAAGTGCAAGGTCCTGCACCTGGGTTGGGGAAATCCCAAGCACAAATACAGGCTGGGCAGAGACTGGATGGAGAGCAGACCTGAGGAAAAGGACCTGGGGATGTTGGTTGATGAGAAGCTCAACATGAGCCAGCAATGTGCACTTGCAGCTCAAAAAGCCAACTGTTTGCTGGGTTGCATCAAAAGAAGTGTGGCAGGTTGAGGGAGCAGGTGATTCTCCCCCTCTCCTCTGTTCTTGTAAGACACCACCTGGAGTGCTGTGTTCAGCTCTGGGGCCCCCAGCACAAGAAAGACATGAAAGCATTAAAACAAATGCAGAGGAGGACCACAAGGGGGAACAAAGGGCTGGAGCACCTGTCCTACATAAACAGGCTGAGAGAGCTGAGAATGTTCATCCTGGAGAAGAGAAGGCTCCAAGGAGACCTTAGAGTGGCCAAACAATACCTAAAGGGGGCTTTTAAAGAAGCTGCTGAGGGACTGTTATAGAATGTAGTGGTAGGACAAGGAGTAATGGCTTTAAACTTAAAGAGAGTAGATTTAGATTAGATATCAGAAAGAAATTCTTGACTATGAGGGTGGTAAGACATTGGAACAGGTTGTCCAGAGAAGCTGTGGATGCCTTATCCCTGGAAGTGTTGAAGGCCAGGTTGCATGGGGCTTTGAGCAACCACAGGAGGTGTCCTTGCCCATGGTAGTTGGGGGGTTGGAATCAGATGATATTCAAGGTCCCATCCAGCCCAGGCCATTCTATGACTATATGAGTCTAATATGGTATCTAATAGGTTACACGAAAGCTGTGCTAAATATGAGTTAAATACCTGTAAGAAATTCAGAAACCCCAAATATTAGCAGGAGGAACAAGGAGACAAGTCACTTGTTATCAAAAATAATTTGGGGAATGTGTTTTGGTATGCATTGTATGTTGTCATTTATTCTGATAAAATGCCCAAAAGATCGCTTATACTCCTTTTTGGAAATTTAGTAAAATACATTCATCACTAGCACTCCTCTTGGTGTGTTAGGTCTAAAATATTGTGTATATCAAATAATATTAAAATGTATGTACAAGTCACTGTTGTTGAGAGGCCATCTTTCCCCCTTGTCTCTGGAATACTTGTAAAACACATATCACTGTAATGATCAATTTTAGGTTGTGACTGCATGAGCAATTAAACATGTACTGCTGCATAGGCAATTACTTCTGGCAACTGGAGGAGAAGAACAATAGATTGACCCTAGAAACTCCTTTACTGCTAAAGAAATCATGAAGTAAAACTGCACCTTCAGTGTCTTCTTTATCAGAAAGCTCTGATTTCAGGAAATGAATTGATGCTCAGACAAGACACAAGAATTTTTATCAACCTGATCTGTAAGTTATCGTATGAATTATACTAGAAATGAGGAAGAAGTCCTAGTGCTATAGGTCTAAAGAGAAAAGTTGTCATATAGAAATTGCATTTCTGCTCCCCCAGATTTTGAAACACGTTTTGGTTAGGCACATCTGAACTACAAGGATGACAGCTTACCTTTAAATATAGCCTACATTGTAAGTGTTCTGCTTGTCAGCAGCCAGCCTGTAGAGGAGGCTCATAGGACCACCTCCTACTTTTATAGGGGATTTTGATCAAGTTCCCTTCTAGGAGAGAGCAAGTTGCAGTGATTCAGTGGTTCAGGAATCACACTCTCAGTTTGCAGTGTTAATAGGAAGCAACTCAATTTAATATATTAGGTGTGCCACAGCAAAGTGGGGAACAGACTTCTATGGCCTCACTATGTTGTAATTCAAAAGCTAAACTACAAGTCTTGCAATAAAATATAGGTTTCTGTAATCATCCGACAGGTAGAATCAAATGTGGCTTTTCATACAGTCTTGATTGTCCTTTCTCAATGTTTTGAGGAACATGAATCTAGGAAGGATGGTAGAAAATCTCATTGTTTTAAAATTTATGGAATATGGACTGTCTTTTGAGAAGATGTCTCTTGTTTTAGCAGGCTGGAGGGGAAGCAGAGCTGAAAGGGAAACAGGGAAAAGACCAAGGACGAAGGGAATAAAAAAATAAATAAATATCTACAGATGCAAAGTAGAATGATAGACTGAGAGCATCCAGAAAGGGATCGTTTTTGACAAAAGGGTGCACATGATTGAAAAGGAAACTGGAAGATGCAGCAAACTTTGTTGATAAAAACAAAACTCATTATACTTGCTCATGCCGTCAGCAATTCTCTCCTTGATGCTGTGTGAACTAACATCCTCCTTTACAATTGCTCATTAAAATGGAAACTACTTTCTCATTCTTCAAGGCAGTGCAGTACAATAAATGGTAACTATCTCTACTGATATCTTACTTACTAGATATAAAATACTCAGCTAATAAATGGTATTTTTTCTCCCTGAGCAGCAGCATATTGTTTGACTTACAGGATTGCTCTCTGGAAACTGGCGATCAAGAAGGTTGTATTCAGAGCTCGTGTCCTTCCCCTTTATCTCCTCTGTGGAGCTCAAATGCTAAAGGCTTCTTTAATACATTGCACATTTTCTGATTTTTAAAAATTTAAATAGGCAATTTACAATTCTGTTTTTATGTTCCAATATATTTCATAAAATTAATTATTCCTCAATCCTTTTTGAATTTTTCTATTTTGCATATCAAGTGTTTTTTACTGGAAAAAAAAATAATAAAAAAAAAAAATCCTTGAATTTTGTTCCAATAAAAACAAAGAAATCCTTAATATTGACTGTTCGTACCTTTGCACATTTCAAAGTACCACCAGACACTCTCAGTGTCTGTTCAGCCTTCCTTTAGAATTTTGTTTTTTAAAATGTTAATGACTTCCTCTCCTAGGAGATGACTCTGTTTCTAAGCAAGTTTGTCAATCAGCATTATATTTGTATAGATACAGTATTAAACACCGTACATTTACATGGCAAATACAAACTATATCTATCAGTCAGTCTAGAGAGTATTCAGCAATTGGTGCCTGTATTTTTCATGGCCTGAGGGAAAAATAAAAAAGAGATCTGTGAATATTCATCCAAATGCAAATCAGATTTTCAGATCACCCTTACTCATGAGCCATTTATTTTTGCTTTCCTTGAACCTTAAAGCACTCAGGCAAATACACAAGAAATCGTATCCATCAAAATCTATACAAAGCCAGGTCTGACCTAATCCAGCTTTGATAGTAGTCTGAATTCGAGGAGGTTGGACTAGATGATCTCTTGAGGTCCCTTCCAATCGATATTTTTCTGATTTCATAATTCTCTGATTCTGAAGTTAATTTCTACAAACTCAGGCATACACATTCACATGCACAAAAACAAACACTGATCTCTACCTTATATTCTATTCAATGATCAAAAACAACAGCAAATGAATGTGTGTAACTAAATTATAGTTTCTCAGACCTGAATGTTCAGTTTGACTACAGTAAGTCAAGTTTGACCAACAACAATCTACCTAAAAAAGCTATTTCGTCAAAGCAATATTTTTCATGAATTTGTCAAGTTGAAGCAATAGCTGTGCTTGAGAGTATAGCAAAATTAATTCCTATATTGTAAGAGAATAAATCTATCCTCATCAGTCGAGCAAAATTTGATGAAAGAGTAAGTTTTCACAGAAACATCAGACTGATTTGATAATGTCACTGGTATGATAAATTATTCACTAGATGTAAGAAATATAATAGATTTTTTTTTTCAGCAAAATATTTGGTCATATCGGAAATTAGTAAAATATATATATATATTTGGAAAATACAGGCAATTCAACAGATAGTAGTAAAAGGGTGTTTATTGGATTGCAAGGAGGTTGTTACTAGGCTTTCCTAAGAATTTGAGGCCAAGTTTATTTAATGTTTTAATCTCTGAGTTAGGCAAGTAATACAGCCATGTTCAAATGACATTTGCTGGTGACATGATGTTGCATTACACCATCAATAAAGAGCAATGTTCCAATTTTTTATACATACAGGTAGATGACTGGATATTGTAGTAAAGAAAATAGCTCAAACATTAATTGTACAAAGAGCAAAGTGATACACTGAGGGGTGAATACCAAGACTAGCTTTAACACCTAGAAGTTTGTCATCTGGAAGTCACAAAAGTGAGAGACCTGTGTGCAGCAATAGCACATGGTATGAATATGTCCCTCTGTATGCTACCTACAGCACATTAAGTGAAGTATTTCTAATAGAAGTAGGGAAATATTCATGTCACTGTGCCAGGTGAAGTTCAGTTAATTGGTTTCAAGCCATCATTTGCAATTTTCCCTCAGTTTAATTTTAATGTAGCTTTAGAATTTCAGTTCACACAACAGAAAAAAAAAGTCTGTACAAGAGTAGGTAAGTATTCAGAATAATGATTTATAAATTGCATGTATTCATAATAAAACATTCAGTTTCTTCTGACAAAAACATACCATAAACTACAATCTGCCCCATGAAAACTGTATAAATTAAAATTTAAAATTAAATAAATAGATTAATATGCATGGGATTAGAAAAGTACTAAGATAGATTCCTAGTTGTAATTTTTGTCAAGAAAGTGAAGAACATTGTAACTGATCTTGTGTAACTGATCTTGGGACAAAATACACCCATGAGATGATATGCATATTACAGACTAGGAAATGCATAATGTGCCTAGCTTTGCTTTGTATGGAAAAGTTTCAAAGTTATACAGTACTAAGCAACAGTCTCTCTCTTACCATATGCTTGGGCACTGCTGCAGAGTCATCTGTTGGAAAAGGCACAGACTGAGAAAGACTTGAAGACACCAGTCTGATTTGTTCTTATAAATATTTTCCCCAAATCATCTCAAGGTGGAATTCAGCATCGTGAGTTACCTATGGAATGTGCAACATCTACACAGTATTAACTGATAGAATAGATAGCCTGGAGACCAGGAAGGTACTCAGGACATCTGAAATGGCATTGTATTTAGGCCATCTATTTCCATCTATTTTTAATGGAATATTAACAACAAGCATATACACAGATGCCTATAGTTATACACTCAAGGTTGGTCACTGGACATGAATTTCCAGCTGGTAAGTGGGATAGAATTGCCTAAACAGAGGCACCTACTGTCCATTTGGACACTATGGACAATCTCATGTGGTATTCGCCATGCCACCTGCAGTGGATTTACTGAAAGTCCTGCGTCCAATGTGTGAGGTCAGTGCAGGTGTGTCTCATGATGCAAGTCAAAATATATTACTGGCTGTGGGGTTATGAGTCACACCTGGAGTAACTCTGCTGTCTAGAGAGACACCTGATATATCTGCATTAGCATGTAGTACAGTCCAAAGGGGAAAAGATTGAATGTTGAATTGATTGAACAGATGAATTTCTAGAATGAAACAGTTGATACTGTTCCCAACATTGTAGTGATCCCAATATTATTACTGAAGATCTTGACTTTGGATTAGGTCTTCTGGTCCAGAGTCTAAAAACTCATTAGCATCTGGAGCAGACTAAGCACATATCTAGAGTACATACATGTTTCAGTTGGAAAAGAAATCTAAGACATGCGCACCGAAAGAGCTCAGTGATAGGTGAGAGGAGGAGAAGAAAAAAAAAAAAAAAAAAGGAAGTGGGGGGCTAGAGGGCTGCAGGAAGATTTATTTCAGAAGGATGCTCCCAAATAAAAATGCTATTGTAGACATTCTCATGGTCTAACTCAAGTAGCAGAAAAGGTCTAATTGCAATAGCCAAGGGCTTTCTGTCTGCTAATTTGTTCCTTCCCTCCAGAGGAAAAAAAAAAAAAAAAAATTAAATAAAAAAAAAATCTTGTCCTTATGATGTTGAATTAACAAAAATGAGTTTTTTCATTAAAAGAATGCGTTGCTATTTTTCTAGGGGAAAAAGGTGTCTTCAACCAGCATTAGCTATTTGCTATATTGCCCTACTCTGCAGTAGTGGAACTGAATCTTTCCTGGTAGCACAGCACTGAACTTCAATAGGGGAATCATCTGATCTTCTCTGATAAATGCTGTTCTCTACTGTGGTATATAGCTAAATTCTCCCTGCTCTTAATTAGCTGCACATATCTCATTAACGAGCTTTAAATCAAAGCCAGTCAGAAAGTGGCTACTGTCTCCTCTTGCAGGAGGGAATATTTCCTCCCTGTTACCCTTAGAGAATCACTAAACAATCAGCAAAGGAGATTTCAGAATAATGTGTCTCCTTGTCCCCTAAAGCTATGCAAATGATCTTTTTTATAACACTTTTCAATCTAATTGACACTTGTAATAAAATTCTGCCTGTACTGATCAATCTTACCTTAGAGTCATCCCACACCATCCCTTAAAGTAGTGCCCTTCAATTAAAACTTCCACAAGGCTGTGAAGACTGTAATAATCCACTTGTAAGGAGTGGGAGTTACTTGTTGCTCTGAGGATTTCATTAAAAATATTTAAGACTACATATTATAGGGCAACGGCTTTGTGAATTGAGCTTTGTGAGTTTATGAATTCCACTTGCTCTTTAATTATGGCCAGGAGCCCACTGCATGAACTCAATCAAAACCATCCCATGGTTTCAAACAGAATATATCTCTTTTCCATGTTTTCTGTAACTGGCATCTCCAACTATCTATATTTGGTGCATTCTGCCACTGCACATCAATATAATGACAAAAACCACACATCATCAGTAAGCAAAATACTGTTTTAAGCAAATACTTCCAATCTCATCATTCCAGATTGATCACCAATTGAAAAGACCAATTAATTATTCTACAAAAGATGAATCACCACCAGCTACAGCTATTTTCAAGAAAACTGGTGAAACATTTGATGGAGCATTAGGAAGCCCTTCACATAGCCAAAATAAACTTTATAAGAAATAAAATAACATTATTTTTTATGCATAAACAGGATGTCTACAAAAAAAATAAAGCAGTTCTCCACATTGGTGACATAGCTGCCTATATTATAAAACAGCTTATATATGAAATGAACAGTCCTGCGTTCTGCTGGTCTCAGTCTGTGTGATCTCTTCCTAAAGGGAATCTAAGGGGATTTAAAATTGTTGCCTGTTACACTAGTACTGGTGGCACTGAACAGAGAATGACCATTGTTTTTCATCTAATACTTAAGACATTTTTATGTATTGTTGAAAAATGCAGTGTTGTTAAAGAAACAAAGAAATTCAAGCAGTCTTATTTATTGTGAGAAACAGCAAAAAAATATAATGTGATTGTCTATAGTATAACTTACATATCAGAGGATTTAATATATTTTATTAACCATAAAGAGTGTGCTTTGGAATTGCATCTATTGAAAATTGCTGTTACCATTGTCAGAACCATGAGAATCTCAATTATTGTTTTTTAACTCTGTGCGGATACATTTCTGATAACTACAATATTGTAATTTTCTGTTCTGTCTTCAAACTGCTAATAAAGCATGCTACAGATAACAGTTGTAATTCATATTGCAGTATATTGTAAGTAAAAGCCATTTATGTGCAGCAAAGCTTAAATGATTAATTTACAATACACATTTATGTACCCACTTAGTAACTAAATACCTGCAAAATGAATTGACAGTACATTTCTGTCTAGCTTTAGTAGGATTTGTGCTGTTACTTCAGTGCAGAATGAAATAAAATGTATTGCCAAATCATCACAGGTTATTCATACTCATGAAGTTCTGCATGTTTGCTCAAACTGTAAATGCAAGGTCTGGAAATTCTATCAGAAAAGTTTCTAAACCTGTCAGACAAATCCATATAAAAAATGGCAAGAGGAGATTATGAAGTAGTTACTCAGTTTATCTTTAATGCATCACTTCTTTTTTCTTTTCTTTTTTTTTCTTTTTTTCTTTTTGTTGAAATAGTAGTGTTGTTCAGTTCATTAAGTTAATTTGATTGAATCCACACATTAATTCCAAATTGGTATTAATTCCCAGTGTGGAGTAAATGCTGTAATTCATAATCAATGTCTTATTTTGTATGAATTTACAAGAGTTATCAGGTGTATTTTATCCAAAGTCTTTTGTTTCCCATGCTAAATAAAAGGTGTTAGTTTATTAGAAAAGTTAGAAAGATTCAAAGAGAGAAAGCTACACTGCAAAATGCTATAAGACAGACCTTTGGGACCACAAATACAATTTGTGATTGACCTTAAACATCCATTCAGTTCAATGTAAAGACCTTCATTCGGTTTTGATGCATTTCAAACCTGGCATTTATTTCCTTCTTTCCTTATGCTAAAGTCCAATGAAAAAACTAAAAATGTTGGGAAGAATCTGAAAAAAATTCCCTGTAGACTCCTTTTTATTTCCCTAGTATTGTTTTTCCATTGTAAACAGTGTCATAGGTGTATAGGTCATACCGCAGAGGAAGAGAGGTCATGGTTTGTATTCCCTTAAAGCTTACAGGAGGCAATAACTTTCAGGTTAAGATGTTTTGCGTCTCTTTCTGAAATTCATTTGCATTTCTGGGGCACAGGATGGAACCTCTAAGTCAATTTACAACTGAATGGTTTGGTTACAGAAAGTGAGATTATTTAACTCACTTATACATGTTTAGCATAACCATTCAATATAACCAAGAGAAGAGAGACCTGTGTGCTTTTACATCTGGACAAGTCAGAAATAGGCAGATACCAGTGAATGGGTTTTGGGAAAACTCACTAAAACATAGACACCAAAGGGAGATAAGAACAGGTCCTGCCCTGTTACTGGCACTGTAAAGAGCAAGAACAAAGCTGACTATGGTCTTGGCTTACTCCCTGTATTGCAGTTGCCTTCACTTATAAACACACACACACAAAAACAACAAAGCAAATAAACAAAATGCTGGAAAGCATAAGCAAGTCAAAACTCTGCCCAAGCTTTTTCCTGCCCAATCATGTTGGAGTGTCAGATACAATGTATGAAGGAAGATTCAGAATGCCTTCAGCTGCTCAGTGCAGATGTGTGCATCAGGTCAATCTCCCTGGTAGAGAGCAGCATTTGTGTGGGTGTGAGTCATTTTATCATAGGCCAGATACTGAAACTGTACCAGAATAATGGAACCTTTCAAATGCCTCTTTCTCTTTCCATCAGCTATAAAGAGAGCCTGCAGTGTCTGGCTCAGACATCGTCATCTACATTTTAGATATCTAAAATTAGATTAGATGAATCATGTCCTGTGAGTCTCAGAAAAGAACTGTCTAGCCTGTCCTCTATACATCCATCCCTGTGAGCGTATCTAAAGATCATGTCATGGGCTGTGGTATTTCCTAGGCACTTGTTCAAAGTTTGTTGTGCATACTTATAATGCCTGTGCTGGGGAACAGGTGAACACTTCACCTTGAAGAGTTTAATTTATGAAGTTTAATCAGATTCTGTCTAATTTACTGGAATAGAACTGCACTGAGCATCAGAAAGCATCAGTGATAGGGTTCTCTTTATTTTTATCTGGAGAATTTTCTCAGGCTGACTGATTTTTAACTAGGAATACCCCTCACCCATCAGGTTCCATACGACTACAGGACAAGAATGACGGACATGGACACCTCTTTATTGTTCCCTCTGAATCTGATGGGTTTATAGAAAGGCTTATATGATTTACAAATGAGGATAAGGAGACAAGAAAGAGAGAGAGAGAGAAAGAGAGAGAGAAAGAAAGAATACAGTTTGATAAGCAAAGTGAATTCTCTAAGGAGTACTGAGGTATTAAGTTGGTCAAATATTCTATAATCAGCAGTTGAAGCAGGAGACCTGATCTTATTTTCTGGGAAACCTCACTAAATTACAGATTTTGTGTAGAGGAAGAAACATCCTCCCTCCACCCTGAAAGGCATCTGCCCTTAGCTTTCTGCACCCCAGCGTTTGAAGGTGTCTTCTTGAGACGTGTTCAGACTTTCCTTGAATGTGCCCATGCCTAAGAGTTACCTCCAGGCTGTTCCAACATAGGCCTATACCCACTGAGCTGATCTACAGAGTTGGTTTAGGTCCCTCTGTGGTTAGTTCAGAGGAATGGGCTCCTGACCTGCCATCATTTAACTGGATTTCAGAAACATTACCTCCCCCTTTTAAACAAGTTACCTAGGCTTTCAGTCTTGGAGTTCTGAATCATTCTATAGAGACCAGAAATACACTCTTAATGTTTGTGGCATGGTGGATAGGTCCCTAGTCCAGCCACTGAAGATGTCTCTTCACCTCCAACCCAATAACTTATTCAACCTCTTTTATACTCAAACTTTGATACTAAGTCAGCATAACTAGCTCAACTGTCGTGACTAGTCAACAAATTAGAATGATTATAATTTTTCACTATTTTATAGATACGTCAAAACAATGAAGAAGACAGCTCCAAATCTGTGCATTTTTATAGACATTAGCTTTGGTAAACGTATGCGTTTTAAGTCAAAAGCTGCATAGGGCTGTAAACCACCCCCCTGGAACTTCCTGTTCTTCCATACTTAATGAGAAGGCATAGACAGGATATTCCAGAGAGCTTCAGTGGCTGAATATCTTCCTGGAGACACTGAATGTTGCACTCATTTATTCCAGCCCTAAATTCAGTTCACATTTAGCTGAGCTGTTGCAGTCCTCAACAGTTTCTTGCCATTTTCGCCACCTACATTAGTGACATTTTCTAAAAGCATCTCCTCGCTAGCTAACACCAGTTCAGTTCCCCTGGGGCTAGCAATAATTTAAAATATATTTATCCACTTAGGAAGAGACAGATCAAAGAGCAGCTGGGTTAGAGAGGGGAAAAAGCGACAGCCAAGACTTGAGGGGATTCTTAGGTTTCAAAATAGAAGGGTTGCTTTTATACTTTTTTTGTTTTGTTTTTACATTATACATTTTTCTAGCATCTCCACAAATATGCTGATAGAACAAATGAATGCATTCTGTATGAAAAAATCTGTGACAGTTTGAAGGGCACAGGAATCTTCTGTTCCAAGATCTCTCTGTGGACACTGCCCAGAAGTGATGGGAATTCCTAGACTCCAAGTGCATACCACTTACATTAATTATTGAAATAAACTTCATATCAGGTTCAGCATTTTAAAATATATTTATTTGCACAGAAGAAGAAAGAAGTAGGATGCCTCCGATGCTTCTGCCATCTGCTCCTTTGAAAAGAAGACTCGTCTCCTTGTCTCCTGGCATAGATAATTTCTTATTTACAGAGCTGAAAAAAGAGCTCCAGAAGCCTGTGTTAAACTCAGGACTTTGGAATCATAAAACAGTGTCTCAGTTTTATACTCCATTTTACAGTTTAGAAGTCTGCACCATGGATGTTCATTCTTGAAGATCAGGGTCCCAATCAGCTTAAGATGAAGATGATGTATTGAAAATGGCCTACTGGACTCTCTTTTCTTCTCACTTAATATTCCATCAAAAGCAGCTGATATCTTGAAGTTGTTGCTTGTTGCTATATTTAAAACATAGGTTTAAAATCAATCTAAGAGCTAAAAGCACTCATTTTCTGATGTTCTAACTCCTCCTCTAAAGGTAGTTGTTACATATCTGAGAGTCTGGTGTCAGTTCAACAATCAGGAAATTGATTAATTCTCCACCTACAAATTTTTCTATCATGTTTAAATCATAGGCTGACATCTTAAATAACAACAGGAATCTAGTTTCAAAAAGATAGTATCAGTAAGAAATTTATGATCAGGTTATCACCATGTAACTTAATAGTTCCTTCCCTTTTTTTTTTTTTTTTTTGCTCCAAATTAAATTTAAAGAAAATATCGAGACACTTATTTTCTGTCCAGTGGGAAACAATTTTCAGTAAAAAAATAATTCTCACCTATGCAGCCTCCAAAACCAGAACATAGTCACAGCAGATGTTTCTCTTAGCAGCTGATTGACTTTGCTTTAAAATCTCTGAGATGAGAGATATCCCATCATGGAAAATATTTTTCACAGTGGAGCACATAGCAACCTTCCCAGAACCAAAAAGGGAGAACAGAGCTTGTGAAATGGGGGTTTGAAGAAGGTGAAGGAAATCTGTCTGCAAGGGCTCTTACCTCCAGTGTAAATGTCTACAAGCTAGTCACTTGATGTGTCCTTTATATACATGCCAAGCTTTTTTTTGTTCTTTGATGGCTAAGGTTCAGTCTATTCGGTGCCTTCCATAATGATGTTTGTCCCTTCAAAGCTGCTTTCAGACTTACGTGCTGAAGGCTATGCTCATGTTCAGCCTTCATCTCAAATTCCATTTTGATTCCCTGTTCTTTCTAAAGGCCTTCCAAATTAGTTTCCTTCCCACCTGCTACAAACTCTTCATGATATCTGAGAGGGATCAATGCAGCAGGACGTTCTGATGTCTGCAAATGAAACAGCAGCAATTGTTCCAAGTGTTCCTGCTCTCTTTGGTCATTACATGCTCAGTGCTTTGTCTTAGCATTTACAGCATCCTGACAATATTTTAGGTCAGTTCAAAATAATAGAATTAATTTATTTGTTGAATATTTCTCATGTAGAAACATCATCAATGTTTGTGAAGAACATGAATTGATTGTAAATCAACTTGGGAGTAACTGTGAACTAATTAGCACACGGTATTTTAACATAAATTGGATGGATGAAAAAGCCTATTCAATTAAACACCTGTTTGTTGAATGAGGTTTGTCTTACTTGATTAATGAGCCTGCAAAGCTAAATAACCGCCCAGATAACTGCTCTTTTATCTACTGAACCCTCTCTATTGAGACGTAAAGCAGATCTACAAATTCTGAGCTTTTAAGAACTATTGTCTGGTGATTTTGCATTAAGTAGAGGAAAGCCTATGTGTTAAATGTTTGGCAATAACTTCCTCTGGTCCCTTTCATTTCTGATTGAGTGATAGACATGCAGCTAAGGAGGAAATGTACTATCTTCAATTGAAATGGTCCTTTTTGTAGCAAACAGAATCCACCTACTTGTGCAAAGTACACTGCAAACTTTCTTTTGGTGAAACTGGGGCAAAAACATCAACAGCTTGAGATGGAAGAATGAAAGATTTTTGTCAATGTCTTGGATTTATATGATAACGTTTGGTAGAAGGGAGAGGCTGCAGGGGCTCTTAAGGAGACCCTCAACTCTGGTGAGGCTATACCTGGAATATTGTGTTCAGTTTGGGGCCTCTCACTAAAAGAAGGACATTGAGGTTCTGGAGTGTGTCCAGAGAAGGGCAATGAAGCTGGTGATGGGTCTAGAGAATAGGTCTTATAAATAGTGGCTGAGGGAACTGCAGTTGCTTAGCTTGGGGAAAAGAAGGCTCGGTGGGGACCTTATCAGGGGTTGCTGTTGTGAGCAGAGCCCAGCAGCTGCCCCAGTTCAGATCAGAGCCAGCTCCAGATGGCCCCAAAAGGGACCTGCTGCTGGCCAGAGCTGAGCCACTGAGCAACACTGGTTTAGCCTCTGGCAGAGCAGATTTAAGATAGGGAAGAAATGGCACGCAACAGTAGCTGGGAGAGAGTAGTGAGAAAATGCGAGAGAACCAGCCCTGCAGACCCCAAGGTCAGTGCAGATTGAGGGCAGGCGGTGCTCCAGGCCCCAGAGCAGAATTTCCCCTGTGGCCCATGGAGGAGCCCCCAGTGGAGCAGGTGGATGTGGCCTGGAGGAGGCTGCAGCCCATGGAGAGCCCCCACAGGAGCAGGCCCCGGGCCGGAGCTGCAGCCCACCCATGGGGGACCCGTGCTGGAGCAGTTTGCTCCTGGGGGATGGAACCCGTGGTATGGAGCCATGTGGGAGCAGATCCTGAAGAGCTGCTGCCTGTGGGCAGCCCCCACAGCCTCATTTAGGGAAGGACGGCATCCTGTGGGAGGGATCCCACGTGGAGCAGGGGCAGAGAGTGATGGTGATGGAACGGCGGAGACTGTGTTAGGGACTGACCACAGCCCCTATTTCCTGTTCCCCTGCGCTGTTCGGGGGGAAGAGATGGAAGAGGGTGAGTGGGGGGAACATGTTTGTGGTTTGCTTCTAGTTTCTCACTTTTCTAGTTTGTTAGTATTAGGCAATAAATTACATATTTCTCCCTATGTTGGTTCTGTTTTGCCCGTGACAATAATTGTTGAGTGATCTCCCCATCCTTATCTCAGTCCTTGAGCCCTTTTCGTTCTGTTTTCTTCCCCTCTTCCTTTGACCACTGGTCTAACACTTCATTGATAGCAAATGTGGAGAGAAAGGACATATAACTCTGTGAAGAATGCCTTAAGAATTCAAAAAGAAAAAGGCAAAAAGCCTGTGGAGAACTAAATCTGTTTGCTAAGCTGCTGTGTCTGATATTGTGTAGTATTATAGTTCAGCAGCCTTTTATTTTAAATTCATAATTTGTTTCCATGTGCTAGCAATAATTTGAACTTTCTTCTAAAGAAAGGAATTGTGGATGATCAGTACCTCCTTTGAATGAAGTCACACCGAAGTCCTTCTCTCCTGTACTGCAACACCAACAAAGCAAACTACTTTGTCCTCCATTTAATCTAATTAAGAAGTAGCATGAAAAAAGATCAATGAAATTGCATTGGCAGTCTGAGTATTTCAAGCAAGCAAATAAAAGTGTAAGAGTAGCATTCAAATAATGAGGGGTTTTCTTATACACACACACACACGCAAAAAGTGCTTTGTGCTTCCTTCATGGCTTTTAAGCTTTCAGCTCTAGGCTTTCATAAATTTGTTTGCAAACATAGTCAGTTCATTCTTTTTTTCTTTTTTCTTTTTTCTTTTTTTTTTTTTTTTGATAATGACCTAGCCTATTTAGGAATTATCAAAAAAGAACTAGGTTTCCTACAGAATGAGGTATATGTTTAAATGTAAATGTTTTGTTAAATATATCTTCCATTTGAAGGTTTTCTCACTGCTGGCTGTTCAGAATATCTCCTGTGTGGGGATTCATGAGTGCTCAGGAAATCATAAGGTTATGCTTGACCCTTCCTCTCTGGGTCACTTTGGTTTGGGAAATACTTACTATGCACGAAGAAAAACTGCTTTTATCCTGTTTGCAGGGTAAGATTATAAAGGCAGTAGTTACTTGTTAATGTACACAGTACACGCTACATAGTAGAAGTGACGGGAGAGTGGGAATGAAGCTGGTGTATGTTCTCCCTTTCTGAGAACATACAGCCAGCTGAAACAAGAAGGCTTGAACTTCTCTAGATGAAAGAAAGTGTCTACTGTATAATATTTCATAAATTATTTCTTTTTGTGACTGCATTTTTAATATAAAAATCTTATTGTGTTCTCCTTCTGTTCATTTGGGGAGAAAAACACATTTCTGAACAATTGCCAGGGGAATAATAGGAAAGTACCTAACTTGCGTTTCCTCCAGATCATACAAAAGATTCCAAATATACTTTTGGGAGGCACAGTTTCAGAAAATGTGGAGTAGCTCCTTAACTGCAAGGAGAGGTCACTTGGAAATGAGGTGGTTGCTATTCTATCATATGCTTCTCACAGGGACCATGAGCCAAAATCCTGACACTCTTGCTCACAGCCTCTGGTAGGTAGTGAGAAAGAACAGGGTGTTCCTGCAGCACTGGATAAAGTGAAGAATTCAGTGCAAACATGATGTTTTGCTGCTTGGAGTGAAATGATGGTTTTCAGAGCCTGCTTCAGTGATAATGGACCCATGTCAAGAAGGGGTACCCTCTCCTGGCACAGCACCTCCAGTCTGTGGTTTTCATTTCTCCTTTCTATCCCCTCAGGGCCCCTGCATTTCCACCAGCAGCAAGTTGAAAGCTATTACATACAGACTCATTTTTAAAATATGAGCCGAGCAAAATCATCTCAATGTACTATTTTCCAGTTGCTCAGACTGAGGGATGGTGCCTTGCGTGAGAATCACAGTCTCTGTGATTGAAATTCAACCAAAGAAGTCCTCCTCTGACATTTTGCTGTGCTAGAAATACGCTGAGACCTGATCTGCTTCTGCCTAAATATCTGTGCTGCCATCCCTGGGTCTGAAAACACCCAGTGTGTGAATGGACTCACAGAAAGGGGGAAAAGGCCAAAAAACTGTGGCCTCTTACATCCCCCATTGCAAACAAAAGTTGTACTGGCAGAAGGAACTTGGAAAGTAACTGAAAGTCTTTGCCTTTCCTTCTGTGCTGCACTACTCATGTGGATTGTCTGCAAAGGAAAAACCTTGGGAAAGTATGTGAGGGAATGAGCAGAAGAGCATAAAGGTGCAGAGGACTTGCCAAGTGACATGATCCCCTGCTCCTGGCAGTATACCACCCCCACATCCTGCTGGGACAAAATACTGCCTCCTCTAAAACACCTTTCCCTCTGTGTCTGTGTCATCCAAAAAAGAAAGCCACTATTAGCAGAAAGGAAAACATGAGTGGAAGAATTCTGGAAATGTAGAAGATACCAAGCTATTTTGGCTGAGCTACAAGACACTAGGTAAGAACAGCACCACAAGGGAGAAGGTAAGCACAGTGAAAGAGGTGGCAATCTGCTCTTCCACAGACAGTAAGGAACCTCTTCAGGGATTCAAGTGAAGGGCTGGGAAATGGTGTAGTCTTTCTCTTTCAAATAACCTATTTGATGCCAATAAGCTTCTGGTGCAAACTCTAAGAGCCTGAAAGCAATGCTTAGAATGCAACAGTCCTTTAGTCTTGGGACAAAGAGGATCCTTGGTTGCCTGCAGCCATTAATGAGAAGTTTGGAAATTTTGCTTCTTACATATCTCTCTCCCAAGAGCAAAATTAACTTACACCTCTTTTTCACAGAGATAAAACAGCAGAAAATGTAAAAGATGAGTGATGCTGGGCTAGGGGAATAAGGAAAAGGAAATGTTAAAAAATGATATCTTATTCCCAAAGAAACAATATGGGCTCAGCCAAGCAGAAAAATGTGCAAATACTACTCTTAATTCACTCCAGACAATTTACCATTTATAATATTTTATTTAGAGTTCATGGAATAACCAACTCAGCTGTAAACTGCTGCTATTTCTCTTATATAGTTGCTTATTGGAGGAGAAGAATGGGAAGGTGGGCAGGGGGTTGCAGAAATCTATTTTAAAATAATCTGACACCCTAGAAGTTAACACTGAGGTGCTTGTGATAGCAGTTACTTCTCATTTATGTATTTCATTCTTTTTAAAGGTGAAATGTATGATACTCAAATCCAGAATTTCCTTTTATTTTTGCTTTTTCATCATACTGCTTAAATATTAATTTATTTATAATATATGCAGTATAGAGAAATCTATACACACATGTATGTGTTGGAATAGGAGATCTGAGGGTAATTTACTAAAATGATGAAGTGACAGTTTCTTTAAGTCTTATTGACTTTCAGGGGAACTATATTTAAAGCTGGTCTTTTCAAGGAAATTGATGGCCAAAGTTTTCTGTGAGTTAATGAAAACAGTGCACATTAGTGTTAACAAATGTATGGCCAGTTATTCAGAAATAAGTTACCTTAAGCTGTGGCTTTGCAAAACACCAGCAAAAATGTAGTTGAACATTTTTTTCTGAATTTGGCAAATAGCTGTGATGCAAATAAACAGAAAAATGAGGCAGTCAGTAACTAAATGATCAAGTGAGAAATTTTCATTTCAGAAATTTTCATGAAATATTTTGATTTCTTAATTTGAACCTTTTCAGTCAAAAATCTTTTCAAGTCTACCTGAAAGGAAATTTCTTGATATATTTTTTTTTTTTTAGCCTGAAGAGAAACGAAAAGCTTTTGTATTTCCTTGATTTTTTTTATATATTTTTTTTTAATTTGGTAGACTGAAATATCTGTCATTGACACTTATCCCATTAATTTTGCTGTGATTTCATTTTTTAAATCCCTTCTCTTTTTCACAGTAGTTACACATCCTACATGAAAACTATAGTCACTGCAACAACACAGTTATTCCAAGTAATTATGCAAGTCTTTTTTCTCATGAAAAATGGCCCCACAGACACAAAAATTAAGTGTGGGCCCTTAACTTTCATTATGTACTTCTTAAAGTCTTTCAATTGATTTGGAGGTAAAACTAACTGAAACAGATCTCCTAAATCCTAACTACAATACCAAATTTCTTCTCATAAGCAAATCACTTGATTGCCCCTCTGACTCGTAACTGAGAGGATATAATGTGTGGCCTGGTAAGCTAATAACAAGCTGAGAATATATTTATTTTTATTCTTAATTATTGCTTTACTGTATTTGAAGGTGAAAGTTACACTCCTAAATCATTTTGGTATCTGGGCATACTGGTAAAACCATTACAAAAAACAATCCAATAATTTTTGTAGATAATAGTTAATAAAAGAAAAAAAAAAAAAGTCCTCAGGAAAAGCTATAGGTTCCAATCATACTTCTAATGGAATTACTTGAGTGAGATCTGTGATGTTCTGATTATGTCAGTGAGCTTTCTCAATAATAAGTGTTTTCATTCTTCCCTTGAGATCTGAACTCTCAAAAAGTATGTATCATTAAGAGAATTCCCAAAGGCTAATTGCTAAGAATTTCAGGCTTCTTACAAAACATTTTTCTGTCTTATGTTTTGATTTCTGTATAGTTCCAATATATTCCAGTTGTCACAGAGATCGACATGTGAGTTATGCACCTCTTGCTCCATACCTACATAATGGAAGGTTTTATCCCTAATAATTTAGGCTCAATTTTTTTCTTTCTTTATGACTACATCTGGAAGAAATTATGCATGGATGTCATCAGCAGCCAATTGGCTGTGTGGAGATGGTCATCTATCAGAAGAGGGCTTTTACTCTCACTAGCTTCAAGCTACACATATCTGTTGTTCAAATCTTCCTAAAAAATTGGAGGCCTCTATTACTGAGTAATTCTTCCCTGCATGTATCATCTTATGGTTGGAATACGTGGTAAAAGCTTTTTTTGTTGGCGAAGCTTTGTAGTGAGTACCTGGTTTTATCCATTAGAGGCAGGGACATTGATGTGTATTTTAAAGCAAAGTATGAGAGAATCTCATCCAAAATACCATTCTAAGTCTTATTTCGGTAGACTTTCCAGTCCTTTGACTTCTTGCATCCACTGAAAAAGACACAAAGTAGTATTAAACACACTAACACCTGGCTTTCACAGCTGATCCCATGGACTGATTGTTATCTAATAAAAAGTATATTGGAATGGGTCTTACAGAGGTTATCTTGTCCATTGCATTTTTTGAAGTACAGGATAACTCTGTTGCCATTATTCCTTGAGCATTACTTTAACCTCCTTTGCAATGAGAAGTGTTTTATGATGTACACTACTATCCCAGTGCTTCAACATCCATTAGAAAGCTTCACCTGTTACCCAACAAGAAACTATTTTTACTAGTTTCAGTGTATTCCTTCTTTTACTGTTCACATGAAAAAAAGCTTTTTTCTGTCTTCAAAAGGAAATTTATGTGTTTTGAAATTTATACCAAATTTTCCATTGAGCTACTCTTCTTCAATCTAAACAATCCCTATTCCGAAAGTCAAAAAGCTGTCCAAATATCTCATCATTCTTCTAACTCACTGAACTTTCTCATTTAGTCTGTGTCTGCCTTGAAATACAGTACTCAGACCAGGACAAAGTTTACAGTGGAGACCCTGTCAAGGTTGTCAAGGACATACTCATGCATCTTAAAAGGTATGTTCCTATTGATATATCCCAGTTTGACATTTGCCTTTCTTAAAATGTGAAATCTTCAGTCATGCTTGGTTTGTGATTAATTATAAATCCTTGTGCTAAAAACAAACAAACAAACAGAAAAAAACTAACTAGTTTTCTATATTTTGTATTTATGCAGAATGTTGCTCTTTTTCATCAGTATCATTCTGACTTCTTAGCTTTTCCTAAGAACTATTACAGTCTTTCTTAAGCAATAGAATTACATTTAGAGACCCATATACTGGGCTACCTTTGGATAAAATTTTTACTTCCCTTGACAAGTGCAATTGCAACGTGGGGAGTCCACGTGGTTATGTTAAACCATCACAAGCAAGAAGAGCATCACTGTCTCCTCGCTGCTCTAACTGCTCCCTTTGATACATGTATTGTGAGGAGCTCAGCTTGATGGCACATCATTCTCTGCTTTCAAACATGTTTTCAAAGGCCTGTTTTCACTGTAGCATCCTGCAAGAGACATGCTTCAGAGTTTTTGCAAAGAACTGTTGCAAGTATGGTCACTGTGAGAAAAGTCAGACTATTGCCTAATGTTAGTCATGTTAAAAGGGAATGCTGGATGAGCAAGGCTGCTGCTGAGCTTGTCCCTGCTCTCTTCATCTTTGATCTGATTCAGATGCATCAACTAAACCTTGCTGGTAATCTGGAAAGTAGTGAACATAGTTCACTATGCTTTACAGAGCAGTAAACAGGGAATGACAGAGCCTGCCTCTGTGGCACTTCATATCTGCTTTAACAGTGATATGTAGCTTTGGAGAAGTCGCTCCAGTATTGAAAACATTTAATTTCCCCACTGTTCTTCCTTCAGTTTCAACTCTGCATCACACGGGTGAAAAGCTGTTCCTGATAATACCAAGTAGAGAAATGGAAAATAAAACTGGACAGATTTGGGGTTTAGCATCGTTTTAAAAACTACAATGCATTCTGAACTAGTGAAAACGTTGAAGAAAAGATTAAGTTCAGTTAATTTTTTTGTTTGTTTGCTTCAATTCTGAACATTGTAGAAGTTTTAAAGTTAAAAGAAAATCTTAGGATGAAAAAGCTTTCAAGTATGTGGAACTGCAACAATGCAAAAAATATTAACGTTCCCAAATCGTCCTTCACCTTCCTCACTCAAAATGCCCATCACAAAACTTTGCTTGCGTCTTGTAAAGTGAGAGTGTACAAGGAGTTAAACACAGTAAGAAGCAGAAATCTTTAGCAAATGGAAAAAGATGGGTCGACTTTTACTCCCCAAATAAGAGGATTGTTGAGTCCTTTGGGAAAATGACTAATGTAGAAGGAGCAAAAGACTCTCTTTCCTGGAATAACAAAAATACACATATATTTTAATCTCTGTTCTGGCTTTCATAATGCAACTACATGCTTTTGACTCCGTGGTGCTGTCAGCAAAAATTAATTTTAAAAGTAGCACACATGAACGACTTCAGCCTTTGCCTTAATTTAGTTTTTCACTAAGAGCCGAGATAAGACGTAGCCGTGCTGAAAGAAGGATGGACGGCTGTACACTATATTGTAGGAGACGACAGTGCTAAATTAATCATGTTCTATCTGGAATTTGCAATTCTTTCAGAGATGCTCAAGACAATATAAAAAATTTAGTGGTAACAGTGAAAGTAGGCAGGAGGTTGTGAGGCAGAAAGCTTCAGAGGGCACTTTAAATGTGAAAGATGCATTACAGTTTCTCACACATGAACAAGATAGCATGCCTTACTAAAAATATAATAAATAAGGAGTGTATTCTGCCAGATGCAGCTGTGAAGGGAGCGCTCACCCAGTCAGATGTACCGAGCATGATTGACGCCCCCTTAGCTTTGCTGTGATATGACTAAATATGAAAATGAACAGCCTCAGAACAATGTTTGCATTAAGAACAACATGTCATTCTGTTACTTTGAGAAGCCCAGCAAATATGCCAGAAGTTTTTCTTCATACTAGAGGAACCAGTCTGTTCCTCAGATGTAATTTCACTTTTCATTGGTTTTCTGGCTTTTCCTGTTTTCTTTCTTCTTTCTCTCTTTTTTTTTTTTTTTAATTATTATTATTATTATTTTTACCACATTGTCCCATTGCTTACTCCTTCTACAAACACCAGTTGCATAAGATGAATGAAGGGTGACAGAAGTTATCCCATTAGTAGCTTACTGCTGATAGCCTGCTCTAATTTGAATAAATCCGGCTGCTGCAGGAGCAGGCAGACAGATGTGCAGGCCTTGTATTCTCAGGTACCACTGCCATCCCTGCAAAGGCTTTCAGCACACATGGGCTTTGCAGTCTTGCAAGACTCAATATTACAAAGGGGCCCCTTTCTTCCAGAAAGTGAAATGTAAAAGAAACACTCCCCTTTAGTTTTTGCAATAAATAAATAGTGGGCTTCTTTCTCCTTGCAAACTTACCTGCCAGTGTCAGTGGATTACAACCAGGTGTTAAGAGTTGCTCTGAGGGATATCACAGTACTCAGAGGCTCTTAAGGTGACCCTCAGCTCTGGTGAGGCTGCACCTGGAATACTGTGTTCAGTTTTGGGCCCCTCACTAAAAGAAGGATATTGAGGTGCTGGAGTGTGTCCAGAGAAGGGCTGCAAAGCCAGTGAAGGGTCTAGAGAGCAAGTCTTGTGAGGGAAGTGGGATTGTTTAGCTTCCAGAAAAGGAGGCTCAGGGAAGACCTTATCACTCTACAATTACGTCAAAGGAGGTTGTAGTGGGGTGGGGGTCTGTCCCTGCTCAGAACCACCAAGTGGTAAGACAAGAGGAAATGGCCAGGGGAGGTCTAGGTTGGACATTAGGAAAAAATTATTCACTGAAAGGGTTGTGAAGTATTGGAACAAGCTGCTCAGTGAAGTAGTTGAGTCACCATCCCTGGAGGTATTCAGAAGATGTGTAGATGTGGTGCTTAAATGACATGGTTTATGAGTAGATTTGGCAGTGCTAGGTTAATGGTTGGACTTGATGATCTTAGACGCCTTTTACAACCTAAATGATTCCATGATTCAAAGCCTCCCCCTTTCTAACGGAAGAAAAGATTGTTGGTGTCTTGATCTAGTGAACAAAAGTCCTTTCCCATCTGACTGAACTAATGATGTTTTTGTCTTAGAGCCTCTGCTGAGGATCAGTGTGGGCTTTTGACAGAAGCAAGGGACCTTTTGCCATACCAGTATCTTTGCATTTGGGGATGCAGAAAAATGGGGAAGATACCAACCTTTCATAGTGTTATTAAAAATTGTTCCAGCCTAGAAAATTCATGAAATAGAGTAGATGGTGGTAGTTTAAGCAATTTTTACTGCATTTTTTGACTTTGTTTTAAATGTCCTTCACACTATTATTTAATTTCATACTCTTGTTACAATTATGTTTATAACAGGTTTGTGTGCCAAGGTTTTGGTAGTGGGGTGGCTTCAGGGGTGGCCTCTGTGAGCAGAGCCCAGCAGCTGCCCCATGTCAGATCAGAGCCAGCTCTAACTGACTCCAAAAGGGACCCACTGTTGTCCAGAGACAAGTCAGGGAGTGACGTTGCTTGGGTCTCTGGGGAGAGGTGTCTTCAGTCAAGGTTGAAAACTATTTAAGCCTTCAAAATTTGCGTTGGGACAGGAAAAACATTTATTTTTGGTGATGATTGTATGTTAGAGTGATACAGTAATTCTACTTCTGTATTGTACTGTGTTTCTATTATAGACAGGCTGGATGAGGAAAGACAGTCAACATTGGCCAGAGCTTTATCCAGAGTGTGGAAAAGAATTCACTCAGAGCTGATGCATTCAAATCTGAAAGATTCTGAAAACCTTGTTGCCTTTGGATCCCAAACACGTTAAATAAATTAAATTAATTCAGCTGGTTCTGCAGTATTCTTACCCATTTGGAGAGCCTGTTCAGTGGCTCTAGTCACAGGGATATCCAAACATATGTTTCTAGTAGGACCTTCAAATTTTGTGTTGTGTTTCCTTGAGTGTTTAAATGACCATGATTTATCACTTCTGCCTTATAAGGAAAGAAATTACACTGGTGGAGATTGTGTCATACTTCTATAAGTCATAGAGAAATCACCACAAGATTGCCTCCCAGTCTGCTCTTTTGGAGAGGTACCTGCTCTTCTGCAGGTACAATGCAGAGGAACCAGTGCCCTTAAAGCACCTCCTCCTCTTCACATCCCTTCCAATTCCTCCTCTGCCCTATCCCTGCAAAACTTCTGTCATTACATGCCCAGTGCTTTAGCTTTTTTGGAGGCCAGCAACAAGCAGGGTGCCCCAGGAATCAATAGTAGGTCAAGTGTTGTTTCACATCTCCATTAGTGATCTGGATGATGCAGTAAAGTGCACTTTTTTCTCTCTCTCTTTTTTTTTTTTTTTTTAATTTGAATAGATTAATAGCCGGTGAAAGGGGGTAATATGCCCAAGGGTATACCTTGTGGAAAACTTCTCCAGCTGAATGAATAAAGCATGAGAGGGGTGCAGCAGCAAATAATTAAATAAATGAACTAGAGAGGTGTGAAAGTTAGAGTCTTGCTCTTGTTCTGTATACACGTAAATAAAATTGAATATTATAAAGTCATAGGCTGAATGCATGCAATGCAAAATTGCTTAAGGGCAGTTATTTATTTATTTAGAAAGAAAGAAAGAAATGCCATTGTTTGGCATATTTGTGAGAACCTACTTGTCCTTAGAGCATCATAAGGCCTAACAAAGACTTTAATCTTAAGAGAGAGAATTCAAGGTCCTGAATTTGTAAGTTGGCTTCACATGTAAATATCATATACTGTAAGCATGAAAGTTTTAATGACAATGTTAGTTAAAATATGTTAGTGCATCTGACCCTTTCTATTATAGTTGTTCAGAACACTTTCCAGTAGTTTAATTTTTAGGCAGATACTATTCATGACCGATTTTCACCTGAAGAGTAAACGTGTTTGTTTTGGAGATGTGAAGCAAAAGTGGAATAGCCTTGTTGTTGCAGTTGTTTGTAGAACTCATCAAAGGATGCCTCGCTCTTGTGATGGTGATAGTAATCCCATCTCGTGTCTGTTCCCATTGGCAGTGCAACCTTTCACTTACCACGAGTGGCCTAGGTGATAGTAATTGTGTTTCTTAATTAGGAAATATCATATATGCACACATATAATTTGGGCTGGAACTCTGTTCACAGCCACTGCATTTGTGCTACTGCCCCTCATATCCACTTCTGTATGAGTGAACTCTCTAGTCTTGAGTTGGCACTTATTTGAGGTATGGGGGGAGCAGAGGGTCTTTGTGGTGACAGGAATAAAATTTTAGATTAAATTAAGCTTCCTTCCATTAAATAAAAGTACAATAATTCAATTTTATGCTACATAAAAACAACTAAAAAAAAAAAAAAAAACCACCACAAAGCTGATTTTAGGAGCTTAGGATCAAACAAGGACATGAAAAGGTAGATTCACAGAGAAAGATTCTTTGTCCTTTTTTTTTGTGGTAACCTATTGATTAGGGCATGCATCCAGAGTGTGAGTGATCTGGACATCAGCTCCTTCTTACATTAATATTTAATAGTTATACAAAAGGAAACAGCATCTTATGAGAAACTAAGAACCTGGTACCATTGCACCATCAAGACAGTCCCCAGGGAAATGGGAGACTGATAGTCAGATATCATCACACAGAAGAGTGAGTTGAATCTAGGGCTCCTATATCCTGGTATGTCCTAAATGTCAGGTCACACGGTAAAGGAGGCACATAATTTCTGCCAATGTATCCTACAAATGTTCATCAGCTCTCCTCTACTCTTCACGCTTGCTTACTGCGAGGTAAACAGGTCAGAAGAGTGCTTGAAGAATGAGACTTACATGCCTAAAAGTAATTAAAGAAAAACAATACACAAAGCCTTATAACATTGCCTTTGCCCTTGTCAGCACTGTTAAGCAGAGGTTTCAGAGGTATGAAGACGTATTATAACAAAAATAACACAATTGTGATTTAAATTAATATAACGTGTGTCATGGGAAATGAAATCAGGAAATGCCAGTTGAAAAACTCTTATCTAAATTTGTTAAATAACTTTTGTTTTTTTTTGTTTTTGTTTTTTTTTAAATTACTGTTGTTTTAAGAAGCTAAAGAGATCCTGTGCAAAATAACTAAAGGTAGTATGAATCTAGAATTTGGGTACCATTAATTCAGGGAATTATGACCACTCATCCTTCATATGTATAGTTGTATGTTTTTCATGCCATTTATTTAAATGTTCTCAGATATGTTTATTTTCCTTTTTCTGTTAAGCTTATAACAAATAGCATATACTTCTAGTTAGAATGTCTTTCTTTTTTATGCAGTATATCCCATTCTATATTATCAGGTAGGATTGTTAAGGAAAAATTAATGTACTTATTTTTAGCCTTACATGAAGGTAGATGAGATCAATCTATCTGGGGATACCCATATTAATCCTTTTCCTCCATTCTACCTCCTCAGAGTACATTGGACCCCTTTGCCAGCTTCAGACATAATGGAGAGAGGTTTCAACAAGTAGGAGTGCTCTGCTCAGTGCCTAACTCAGAATTTGAGACAGGATGAACCTATCCTTTACTTAATTTTAAGGAATATTGGAAAGCAGTCTTCTAAAGTTAGTTGTTTTCACTCCATTGGAAGAGCTAGGTCCATTGATTCCCCAGAGGAAAGGAATCTCTCAAGGTCTTAAGAAAAAGGAGATACTATTCAAATTTAGACAAATATAAAATTATTTCCCATCCCTCCATTGACTTTACTGGGAAATTGTCTACTGTTGTAGGAATGTCATTCACATTGAGATGTAAGGTGAAGTGTCTGTATTAAACAAATTGTTTTCAATACTGTGTTTCAACAAATTACACAGGTAGAGCCTGGGATTTGTATACACACAAGCTCACCCCGTAATAAATTTTGGTTTGTGTGCAGATAGATGGAGTCAAAGCAGTCTAAGTTTTTCTACCAAAATACTCTTTTGGAGCAGACTATAGACATGAATGGAGATAGTATGAAAACAAACAAACAAACAAACAAACACTTTACATCAAGCATTCATCAAAATTACTTGCTACAAGTACCAAAACAGACTATGGAAAACTTTTTAAGAAACCCACCATGTAAATTCACTTTTTATGTATATTTCTGAGGTTAAAGGTTAGATATGCAAAACAAAATATGTGTTCCATATATTTTCATTGTAGGATTGACCTGCAGTCCTTTATGGGACATTACAATAAGATATTCACTCCCCTATCTCTTCAAGTAGTAAGCATTCAAAAGACATTACAGAAAGCTCAGACAAAACAATATAAATAGAATTCTTTAGGAAGTGCTGCAGCAAACCAATGCACATGGAGAAGTTTCTGATATTTCTGATATTTGTATTCTGCTTTTTATCCTAACATGGGTCAAATGGAAGTGAACTGGAAGGTATTCCAAAAACTGGGAATATGGAGGACAGGAGGTTATTTTTACACCAATATATACTTTATTTTGAACAAAAGCTCCGAGGAGTGAACACCTCTCTTATTCTGGTCCTAATTCTGCTCCTAATTTATGAACTTAGAAATTTGAGTCTTACAAATACTTGTGTTCATGCCTGCTTAATTTTAAGCACAAGGAGTAGAGCCAAAATCTGACTACTGACACACCTGGAGTTCAGATTGCAGAACGTCTTTGTAGAGCTAGGCATTCTTGCTCACTGTGCCTTTTTAAGTGAGCCAGTATATAACGCTTGTGTCAAGGGGAGGACGTGGGGCACTGGCAGTAGCAAAGGCTGCAAGTAATAAAAAGCGCTTTTCTAATTGGCTGCAATAATGTTTAAATTTTCTAATAAATAACATTCACGCACAACACAAATAAGCCCTGGGTGGAATGTTCCAATAGAGATATTTATTTGATACACTGAGCGGATTACATTTAGAGGGTTATACTGCACAGCAGGGAAATCACTCTATGCGGAGTGACAGGGCAATGGCCTTATAGCCATCCAGTCCCTTTTATAGCAAAGCACTTAGGCGTGTGAGTATTGATTTCAGTGGAGCAGCTTGAGCTTAGTATTATGGATGTGTATTGCTGAACTGGGTCACGGAGCAGTGCAGAAACTAAGCAACCTTTAGGAAAATATTTATGGGATCCAGGTGGGGTATGATAAGCCCAAGTTCAAGCGAAAGAGGAACACTGATTGTTTGTTTCCTTGTTCTTAGTATTATTCCCATATATTATAGGTAAAACTGTCAGAAAGATTATATTTTAAATGTGCTAGTAGGAACTGCATTCTCCAGAAACACAAATGTGCTCTGTCACGAGAAACATATTCACGACAATTAATTCATTTTTTAATTAAGAGATTTCATACTATTTGGTACCTTAAGCCATGCAGCTGCTAGTGTTTACTGCATCTCTCTGTGTATGTGTGTTTGGCCCTTACTTCTGTCAAAATGTTCTCCTCTGAGTATTTCTTTTTTCTCCTGTTCTGTGTAGGGATGCATGAGGGAACAAGATGAAACCTGACTAATATTGTTTGGTAATATGGTTGTTTGCTGTTTATTTGTTCTCTGGTGGATTTTATTATAGCTGCTGAATTTTTACTCATTAGTTTAATGGTGGTTATTTTGCAGATTTCTTTTATCCTGTATTTTTTTTATTGAATCCTTATTCACAATACCACAGTGATTTGAATATGCTCTTCATGATGCAAAATTTAATTAGATACTAACTAAGTAAGTGGCCCATTAAAATATTATTCAGATTGTTCAGGGAAATGTTTTGGTAAACATTTTCTTTGGAAGTTGACTTTTTGGTAAGGGAAATGGAAAAAGATAAATGAATGTTACTGTTTATTTTGTCTCTCAGCATGCAAAGGGTGAGGCAGATCTCAATTACATCTCCATTTGCAGTGGGGGAAAGGACCTTGCCATTAGAGGAATCATAACATCCATTTATTATGCAGCTCAGGTCTAGACTGGCTATACTCTAGTCCATCAAAAAGTATTTTAGGGGAAAGATGCTCATAATGTAGCAGGGAGCTCCACTGTTTGAATGATGATGATGATGATGCACTGCAGTTGCTGAAGCCACATAATACACATTGCTGGAAAACATCCTCCGAAAGATTCGAGCTGGAAATAAAGATATACATTGTGTGTATTTAAGTATGGCTCCATTCACTAACAAGAGAGGCTTTAATTATACATGGGTTTTCACAAACAAGTTAGTTCAGAGAGTGTTCAATTCACAAAGGTCTCTTTCTCTATACTCTGGGCTCCCAGTTCTAAGCAGTTTTGCAGCTATTGAAACAGCTGCACGATTTTTGATTTGGTCATGGATACTTTTAATGTGCACATAAAATGAAGAGGAGAGGGAGGGAACATCTCTCTGCCAGCTCCACACAGAAGAGTGAGCCAGCTTAGTGTCTGAAGAATATTGAATGGGTCTGTACTGACCTCATGGAGCTGAAAATCAGACCTCCCTAAATCACACGCACAGCTTTGATGGCGAGCAGTTAGCCAAGTGGCAGCATATCCTTTGGTGGTGAGAGGGAGGGAGGGAGACTTGTTAAGTAGAAGGGTGAATAGGAAGAGAAAAGGTCAACTGTTAGAAGGATATGTGAACAGTATGCGAAGCAAAGGGACTAGAAGAAATGTCAGAAATAAGAAGGAAGAAAATTTCTTTCCCAAGACAGTGTAATTTCTTTCCCAAGACAGTGTAATAAAACCTTTAAGCCAGAGATCTGTGGTCAGAGGCTGTTCCCTCATCCCCCAGATAAACATTTTGCTTTATTACCAGAAGGCTTCTTTCTGCATTCAGGAATGCCCTGGTGCGAAGCATCAGCTGCTCTCTGCTGAGGTGTGGACATGTAGAAATATCATCAACATTTTGGTCATGGTGATCATGCAGACACAGAGTGTGGAAGCATTTATACCTAGGAAGCATGTCTAAACCAATGCTATGGATAATGAGAAAGTTAAATTAGGAGGCACAGCTCTAAAGTGGAAGACCACCAGCAGGAACTGCTATTCTTTGATGCTACTGTTCAGCAGATCAGTAATCCCACTGTGGGAAGAGGTCATCTGGGACTTGTACTGCTATGAAAAACAAGGTCTTAGGGGGATATAGCAGATGTGAGCCTTTTAGCATGGCTAGTGTTTTGGTGTTTTGCCTTTTTTTTTTTTTCCTGAAGAAAATAAGGAAATTGCTAAAGAGCATCTTACTGGACCAAAAAGTAAGCCAGATCCAAGTAGGGTGAAAAATGACCTGGGTGAGAAAGATAGCCATGTCCAGAAAAGATGAAACAGTCTTAAGATACTTTATAGCCAAGACTTTATACAAACCACTAACCTTCAGGTTTTCTGGCAGTTCCAAAACCAGGAAAATTTTCCATCAGTGGACTAGGCGATACCTCATTTGTTATGAATTTACATCTTCAGGCTCACCTCTCATGTGAATTGTCTGTAGTGTTAGCATTTGCATTTGCATTGCAGCCTTTCTCCTCTGGGACAGGAGTAGGAACTCCTAGCTATATCTATAAACACTTAATTCAACACAATTTGAAAAAATTAGCACCTTGTCAAACATGGTTAAAATTGGATAATGTGTTTAAAATTATTGTGGTGAGAATGAGAAATACATATGCTTACAAGTGTAAAAATATACACATACACAGATGATCACAGAACACCATCATGTGAGATACATATCCTTGGGAAAACAGGTGAATGATGACACTTGTTATCAATTTGTAAATTGACTGCTTCTTTTCAGGCTCTTTCCTTCAAAGCATTTGCAAGACTATCTTGGTATTGCCAGCTCTGGGGTTCTCAGATCCTTCCAAAGCTTCAGTGGAAAATGACATCTAAATCTGAAAAAATTGCCCCTCTGAAAAACATTAAAAAAAATAATAAAAAAGCAAACCCAAAATAACACCTATAAATTGAGCTTTTTTAGACACTTTTTCCTCTCTCCTACACCTTGTTGTAGCAGTTGAAGTCTCTGGGGAATCAGGATGCCTTCCTGCCATAGAGATTGCATGCAAGGGTGTACTGCAATCTCCCTGCTTCCCTTACACAGATGGAAAAGATAGCATCCTTTCTGGAAACAGGATCTTCTCCATTTCCTTTCTTTACCTTTCCAGAAGTGTATGGATAAAAACATAGCATCTGTGGGAATTTGTGCCTGATCACCATAGGACTCATTGAAACTGTGTTAGAGAGATCCTAGAAAACATTCTTTCTGTGAGAGCCAGATGGGAAAGACAAAAAGGCATTGCAGGAGATGAAGGTGGAAGAAGGTGTCTATTAAGCTCCTGTTCTCCATCTGAGGCCTGCTCCCTCGCTCCTTCTCTCCCCCATGCAAAGACGTTCAGCCAACAGGCATTTTTAGCTTGCAAACAGAGAGCAGCAGTTTTCTCTTGTGTGTACTGTTTTAGGTTTCAGCAGTGCTTGAGCAGAGTCGCTTTTAAATGTTTATATTTTATTCAGAAAGCTTAATTGGCAGTTTTTCCTATCCTGCTGAAGCTATGGATAGGAAAAGTTAAAAACTGCTAGCAAATTACCACTGGCAAGTAATTTTTAAAGCATGAAGCAGCAAAAACTCTCTTTAGGAAAAAAAAAAAAAAAGCAGTTGAGAACCATGGTGAATGAGTAGTGAAGTTGTATTTTCATGGCAGTATTAACACAGCATTGTCAGAGACAAGGGATTCCTGACCTCATCTCCCTTTCATCCCTTTCATTCTACACAGTTTAACCACTCTGTTTATGCTTTGAAGACAAATAGAGTTATTTAGTGATGCTAGAGATGGTCTCTATTGTGATGAGTGTTTTGGGCAGGTCTGCCCCAATATGGGCTTTTATATAAAGCATGTGTGATGCTGTAGATGAAATGTGTGAGATGTCTGCTCGTGTTTCATCAATGATTCAAACTCAGCTGTGGGATCCCAATTCCTTTCTTCTCCTCTCTTCCCCTTTTCCTAAATGCCTTGCAAAACTCCTCCTTGACGACACTGCATCCACTGTGTCTGGTATCTAGTGCTGCAAACGGCTGTTGCTTTGCCATACTTGCCTTTATACTGAATTATGTAGTAGAAGTGCCTTCTTTGAGCTGTGGATGTTTCTCTTGTGTTTTCAGGGTGAAGCTATCTAGGTTATTCCCATTCCTCATGTTGAACTTAACCAAAGAGGTTTCAAGAAAGGGTTTCAAGAAAGGATCAAATGAGAAACTGGGGAGAACTCAAGGATGTTTCAGTCAGAACTGGGACCTTTCATTGAGTGACTTGGTCAGGTGCATATCTGCAAAAAAACACAGAATTTGTTGTATGCCTCTCAGCTTCTACCTGTCCCTACATAGTTTACCATTAAAATGGTGGTTGTGTGCCAAAGCTGTATGTTTTCAAGAGATGTTGGAGAGGTGGTTTCTCATGCAGTTTAGCAAAAGTCTCCTTCAGAAGCAACTGCCACAGAAATTAGATAGGTCTCAGTTGAGTCTACCTTGCTCAGCTACCTGAGTAACTTGGGATCCTTTCATAAAATATACTCCCATTTAAGTCAATATATGCAATTGTTACTTCTATATTTTAGGTACTATATATATACACTATATCATATACTTAGATGAGTGGTAAGGGGATGGTTGGACCAGATGATCTTAGGGGTCTTTTCCAACCTCGATTCTATGATACCATAAAGTAATTTCAATGCTCAAACTCTTTTGATGCTTTCTGTTAACTCCCCTTCCAGAATTTCTTGTGAGAGATCAAGCTACTGCAGGAACACTAAAACCAAGGGGTTGATTTGGATACTAATCCAAAATGCAGGTCTTCGTGTTAAAGCTCTTCTGAGTTATAGGGAAAGTCTTAAAGAGAAAAGAGAAAAGCATGAAACCACTTGCAAAACTGCCATGTGACGTAAATATTTTCTTCTAACTACTTTTGATCTCAAAAGGTAGAGACATGGGAAACCTTTTATTAAATAAATAGGTGGGTAGTTTTCGTTGGAGTCAGAGAAAGGCATCATGTTGGAATGTAGCCATTTTAGGTTGCAGAAAAGAGATATGGACACGGTAAGCTCGTAGTAATGGTGCTCTATATACTTTAACATACTGCCACTTAGTGATAGGAATGCAGTATGGCAAGAAAAGCAGCACTGCTTCCATGAAGGAGTAGATATCTCTTATAAATTACTTGATTTGTTTTTCACGCTGTTAGGTGTGTTGATGTGGGGGGAGGGAGTTTGTTTTCATTTGTGTTTGGTTTGTTTTTTTCAGAAATGATCTTGTGACAATTTTTTGTTTCCAGTCATCAAAAGTTATGAGGCTGATACTAGTTGAAGTCAACATACCTCTTAGATCAAAGACTTTTACTTGCGTATTTACACATTCTCTTTATCATTTCAGACATCTCTCTGTCATTCTTTGCCTTCAGCCTGATCCTTTTAAACCTATTTTATATTTAAAGCTGGTCATGGACCTAATGTGTAGAGAGAGGTTATCTGAATCTTGCTGAATCCAATGAAAATTACCTTCAGAAACAGGGCAGAAAAATTGAGCTCTTACATTTTGTCTTGATCCTGTTTTGACTCCCAAGCTATATTCTCTGGATTTTATCCTGTGTGAATTTTCCAAGACTGTAAAAATTCCCTTGTAGGAGAGATTGAAACTGATGTAAGATGTCCTGTTTGACATTATTGTCCTGAGCATGAGATACAATGACTCACCTTGGTTTAGTCACAAAAAAAGTAGGATTCCCTGATTGTATTTTCATTATGAAAATACATGAAAAAATACATATGAAAAAATATGTGAATATATGAATATATATATAAAATATATGAAATATATATAAAATATATATAATATATGAATATATGAAAATACGTGAATATATGAAATAATATGAAAATTTAGGAATAACAGGGTCTTCCTGATCTTTCAATCCAGTGCCATATTACCAAGAGTTACTAGGTAACTTACATTCTCTCTTTCATGAATTTGACAAACTCCACATGAAAATTGTTCCTTTGGGGGCTTTGCAACCATTCTTTATGTTGGAAAGCTTAATTTTTTTCTGCTGTAATCCACAGAAGAAACTATTTTTTTTTCCCCCAGAAGTTGCCCCAATGCACTTCTAGAAGATGGTCTTAATTTGTTTTGGTCCTTGCTTTGGACTTTTAATTTCCTCTTTAAATGTGTACTTAGATCCAGTCTCATTTTCCCCTATATTATGATAGAAAAGTGAAGGTGAACACTCTTTACCTTGTCATTTACACAGAACAAGGACCATTTGGGAAAGAGAAAATGCTGGTGGTATGTGTTATATTTATGTTGGCTCAGTGATGAATACAATGAAATAAGTATCAAATGTTGGGGCAAGTTATTCTATCTCTATAGTTTTAGAAATTATAGTAGTCAAAAGATCTCTCCTTCTGTGATTGCTTCATACTTTTCCATCGTTTACTGCAATAATTGCAAAAGCAAGTGGTAGAATGGGTTTTAACCTATATTTTATGGGTCACAAATGGGCTCTAAAAACACTGCAGTCTTGCAATTTCATCTAGAGATAATTATTCAATAATGCCAGTAGTAAATTATTTGCTGCTCATATACTTCCTAATATTCACTACCTATTCCACCATTTTAAAGACAAAGTATATTTGCTAGCACTTTGAAGAACTGTACACATAATGAGCAAACCATTACTGCTCCATCATTGACTGCTCAAAACAACCCTACCATTATAAGTGTTTGACTATAATCAGACACTGTTTATACTGCTGTCACTCCAGACCTAGTGTCCTGGAGTTATTGACCTGCATGGAGTTGCCTCCTCATCCTTAACAGATCTCACTAGAATTGCTCTGAGTTCACATGTATGTAAGAGAGGTCAGAACCTGCCCAGAAGCTGGAAGTTTTTTGTTCGTTTGTTTGTTTGTTTGTTGTATCCTTAGCATCATTGGAATAGATAAATTTGGCAATCACAATGTTCAATTTTTTTGAGAACCCTTTATCTGTGAAGGGAGACAGATCTCTGGAGAAGATAACCATCATTATCATGAATACATTGTGTCCAACTATTTCCACCAGGTCCTGTTAAGTGCTGAGGGTGCAAAATTGTGCAGGTTTTACAATTTGGCACAGCTGGTAGCGGTATCTCACCTCGCTTCAGGCATCAGTAATGAACAGTGGAATCAGTCCCTCTTCAATCTCCCTTTTTGTCAGCAGTGAAAAACAGGAATGTTGTAAAGCATGCTTCTTCTGAACAACTTTAAACCTCTCCATTAGAGTGAAGGTAATCACATTCTGAATGTACCCATATGTGTCCATCAAGCACAAATTAAATTTCTGGTTCAGAGAAACCAGTTCTGGTTCACTTTCTTCAGGTAACTCTTACCCAGTATGGTAAGAACTCATATAAAACTTTTCTGTTGTAAAGTTAAAGACTGAGAGGCCATAAAATCATTTTAACACAGGCATAAAGGATTTAAATTTCTGTTTTCCAGGATAATATTTAAATACATACATACATAAATAAATAAATAAATAAATAAATAAATAAATAAATAAATAAATAAATCATGGGTGCTACCAACTTGCTTTTTTAGAGAACTTAATTCCTGTAGTGATGACTGGCATTAAACCATTTTACTGCAGAGTGATCAACCACATCATCACCTGTAATTTACATGCAGAGTAGACTGTGCATTTTATTTCTAATTAAATCTACATTATATTTACTTGTCCATTCCAGAGATGTCAAAACTACCTTTTCTGTTTTAAATTATAATTATGAATTCAGGCAACTCAGATTGTTTCCACATTACCACAGACCCAGCTACTGCTTCCAAAAGAGTTGTCCTATAGTCAAGTAAAGTTACATGATAAAACTAATGGTAAATTAAATTAATCCAAAACACATCCTTTACCTCCAATGAACCATGACTGGAATGAAAAATGCAGACAGCAGTTTCACTACTAATCCACTGTGCTAAAAATTCTTCATAAAGCTGATAAGTTGGTTCTGCCATGGACAAAATATCTTAGAAGTAATCAACAAAAAAGTGTTAGTGTAGTCTTGACTGTATGCAGTGAGTGAAGGTGTTCTGCAGAAGATTTTACAATGCCTTAGCATTTTTAGTAATAGCTTCCAAGCCACCTTTGTTTTCTTGTTAAATCTAGCTGGTGATGCTTTGCATGTCTTTGCTTGAGGATCCAGAACCCTTCCAGAGGATAAAAGAATCCTCTAAAAATCCTATTATATTATGTAAATCCTCAAAAGAGAAAACATCAGTTTCAGTTCTAACTACCAGTAAAAATGTGTGTCACACTAATAAAACTATAGCTGGTCCTCAAAATGCAGCTTACAGAGCTCCTTTCTACAGAAACCACTAAAAGTAGTTACCTGTTCAGTGTTTTGGGAGTGCACTTTGCATTATTGGAAAATCAAAGAAAAGGGGGAAAAAAATCTAAGGTGAATCTGTAGCAATATCACTTTTTTTTTTTTTTTTGGGGGGGGGAGGGGGCGGGGTGAGGCTGGGTTAAATCACCGTTTTTCACAAGACTCACTGCCCAAGTGGGTGCCCCTTACTAAAACTGCTGCTGGAGAACCTGTCAGATGGAGGGGACTTGACAGAGCTGTGTTGGGTAGCTCACAAGGCACACCGGCACAGTATCTGTGTTAGCTAATGCCATCAGCTTCTCTTTCATGAGTATTTAAATCATCCAAAATTTTTTAAAAGACTTGTCATTGTTTTTCAAGTAGATAAAAGTCTCGTTGCATTTCAGGCTACTGCGGCTGCCTTCTTCATGAGTTAGGTGATGTTAAACACCACTAAAACTTGATAAAGAATCAAATCACTGCCTAATTTAAAAGCTAACAGTCAACTGACACCACATTAAAGGGCTGATCAACCTTCAAAATTATTGCAGTGTGTTTATTTTTTTAGATCATTTTCTGTCTGAAATGTCAAATGCAGTGATCCATTGGAACTGCAAATGTGGATGAACATACACAAGAATGTCATCCGCTTGGAGAAGAGTTGAAAGTAACACCGCTTGGAGAAGAGTTGAAAGTAACAGCACATGGATTCATTACAGAATTTATACCTGCTCTGCATAAAATTCATGAAGAACAATGTAACCATTCAGACTCTGTGCTGTTACTTAATTGGTTTAACTTCTGAGAAGGATATCCCCCTGTTAGCTGACATGGCATTCAAGCATTCAGGAAAGACAGGGTCATTGTATCTGCCCCCTCCAAACCCTCCTGATGCTGAAATTCATGAATCTGCGGCTACAGCCCTTTCTCACACATTTCTGATGTAAATCTGATGCTGCACATGGTGCAGCTACACTTTTTAAACAATGAGTCTAAAGTGTCCTTAAGCCACACTCAGACTTCATAAAAGGTTTGAGCTTCTGCAGACAGAGGCATCTGTAAATAGGGTATATATACTCACCAGTTCTATGTATGGAGATAGAAAACTAACATACTTAGGAATATGCAGCCCAGCTTAAGGGTTCTGTAGAAAGAATCATTTCTTGAGAATAGTAATGACGCTACTTGAGAATTTCCTCTGACTTTGTGAGGAATTTCTTGATAGTCTCTGTTACTGGCTTTATTGCAGAGGCTCATACTATAAGTACTAAACAGCTTAGCTGCTTGACCTCAAGTGATTGCTGAACTGTGCCCAAAGCTGGGAGAAAACAGAAATAAAATTGTACTGGAGTATAAAAGTGAAAGAATGCAGTACTTAAAAGCCCTACCACAGCCAAAACTTTGAGTATGGACAACATCTGAAGAAGGCTTTATTTCACTGTCAGTGCAAACACTGGTTACCAAAAGAAGGAGAAAACAAGGAAAAGGGTGGTTTTATTTCTGAACCTTTTTTTCTGTCCTTTTTTTTTTTTTTTTTTTTTTTTTTTAAATTGTATATTAACTTGGGAAAAAATATTAATTATAAACTCATACTTGACATAGCCTGGTGTGTAATGAATTTATATATGTGACTGCATCTAAACTACAAGTCTAGGTAGGAATTACTTTCCAGAGTTTAATGTCTTGGTACACTGTGGTTTCATTGAATGAAGTGGTGAAGAAATAATTCATAACAATGTCATCTATTTTATTTCACTAAAAACGGATCCTCTTTATCCCTGGTATCCCATTTAAACAGCATACTGTTACAGACAATTTAGGGAATTTTAAAATAATGTAATACAAAATATGGTTAATGTCTTTCAAGGTAATCTGAAAAACTTCATGATCAGTCACACAGAGAACAGGTAGAGAATTCATTTTAATGAACAATTTTTAAAGTCTTGCAGGTGGGAACAGAATGATGTGTAACAATGGCAGATACAAAATTCTGCTTTGGCAGTACTGAAAACATGTATTCGCCATCATTAAAACTTGTTACTAAATGTAGTTAATAGACTAGAAATGCAACATTGTTGATGTTATTAGTGCTACACAGAAAGCTTATAATAAAGTTCTTACCAGCAAAGCACTTAAAGGTCTGCTTAAATCCTTGTGAAATTAATAGGTGTCAAAATCCAGGCACAATGCTAAACATCAGCCTTTGTTGAACATCTATGGACTCAAATGTATGCCTTTTTGAGCGTGGTTATCAATGTGAACATTGTTTGAATTATTTTTTCAAGTCTTGTAATTATAGTACAGAACAACAGATTCAGTGGATGTATAGTTTTAATTCCAATGTGTTATCATCAATAAAATTTTACCAGAAGCAACAGTCTCGAGAGACATGTTTTTGGAGGCATCTCCAAATAAAGTTCTGTAATTAGTAACCATTTTGTCAAGTGTCTAGAATAAATGCTGTATTAACACTAGGCTAAAATGAAACAAAACAAACAACTGCAACAACAACAACATATAAACCTTTTTTTCCTCTAAATTTAGGGTTTAAAATTATAAATATTTTAAGCTTAAATTTGAGCTGTTTTCATTTGCTATGTTTCTAGTCTACAGTTTTTATACTGTATCAACTGAAGATACTGTACCAGCTGTCACCTCACTATCACACTGTAATAATTTCTGATTTCAATACACATCTATTTTTTGTTGCTTAAGGCTTAATGACTCTCTGAAACATTGCACTGAAAACTTGCATTCAGTACATTGTATAAATTAACCCTCAAAACCTTCCCTCTTTGTCATATTTAATGGATGTATTCTCTCTTTCAAGGTTGACCCATGTAGCCCCACACCAAGTCTGTCTCTTTTTTCTTACTTCTTATACCCTCAATTTTGACATTTTTTGTTGAGTTACTGTAGTGTCCAATCCATTCATGGCTAGTTCTCTACTGATTTTGTAAAATGCTAACATTTTAATCGCAACATCGCTGATGTACATCTGAACGCCATGCAGAAACCCAGCTGTCACCACAGTTCAGAACAACCCGTGGTGAATTTCTGCTTTCAGTCAGATGAGCAACCCCGCTCTTATACAATAAAATATGTTTTCCATAAATTTACAAGAATATCTGAAATTAACTTTTCTATTATACTTTCATTCTTTATTACTCATGTTTCGCCTCAGATATTTTGCAGATGAAATCTCAGACTAAATGGCCTACAGTGATTTAAGCTCAGCTTGTTGGTTTATTGTCATAATATTTTCCCTGCAGTATTACATAGAATCTTTCTATAGAAAGATCCTATATATTTATCTTATATCTTAAATATCTTATGTTCTTATGTAGAATCTTTCATGTCAAAACAAAGCAACAAGTATTAATCATCAAAACCAAACCAAACCAAACCAAACCAGAAAAAAAAAAAAGACACAAATGAACGTTGCTTCTGTCCACATTTTCGTGTACATTTTCTCACTGTGAATAAAGAATTTTAAACAACTGAACAGAGATTTTTCCTGTTCTGCATTCAGACAATTCAACACTAGTGAAATAAATCCATAGATGTGTAAGACCATGCAGGGAATGGCATTAGTCATTGCTTTAAATATATTTCTTATCTAGGTACGTGAGAAAAACAAAGTACTCACATGTACAGACACATGGATGATTTTTGCTTTCAGTTCTCTCAAATCAAGTAGAGATTAATTTTAAAAAGAATCAGACTACTGAGAATTTAAATGCTTAAGAAAAGAGTTATTGCCAGTTTTCCAGTATGCATAAATGCAGTTGTTTCTGATAGATCCCCTAAACTCTGAGAAATTATGGATACTAACCACTCAATAGAGGAAATTAAGGCATTTAATTTTGTTCATAAGGAAATATGCTAGTAGATGCATTATTTTCACTTGAAGAAGTTAGGAATGAGGTGCCACACAGTTGTCAATGGACTGCTGATTCAGACTTGTAGAACACTTTTTAAACTTCCATTGTTTTCAGCTTGTTGAAGTCTTTCCTCCTTTTCTTTTTTTTTTTTTCCTTTTTCTTTTTCCTAACACAGGAGAAACAAACCTCAAAAACTTAAAGAGAGAAGAAAGTAAGAAACACTGCATTTATCATTTAATTTATAAAAACTTAATTATAGTAGAGTGTTCTGCTCTGCTAATGTAACTTTATTCTTTGTCAGCCATGTTCCAAATTTTGTTCAGTTGGCCCAGGAATCACTAGGTTCTTTCTGAAAAGCCTTTTCTTGCCATGCTGCCTGCCCTGACAAAATTTGCTTCCTTCTTGAAACTCTGAACCATGTCAGAAATGGTGGAGATAAAACACAATGATTTTGAACCAGGTGATACACTCTTTCTGGAAACAGAGGAGAAACACACACTGAAGCTTTCTTGTAGTTCAAAGTCAATCATCCATGTGACATGGTTCTATTGGAAATTAGGCTTCATTAGTTCTGGTGCTCATGGTACTACTTGTTTTTAATTAAATTACTAAATGAGGGATTACGTGCAGAGACTACACTGATACTGTAATTGCTTCCAGTGATGAAATTCAAATTTCAAGCCATGAGCTTCTGTAATACAAATGGATCTTTTATTTAGCCAGATGTAGAGCTGCAGTCAGTTAAAAATAAGGTAATAGTTTTATTCACAACAAAAGGACTGCTTTGACATTAACATGATTGTTCTGCAACTTTCCAAACAAACATACATTTAAACATGCACTCATACAAATGCAGGAGTTGTATAGAAATTAGAGCTAAACTTGACTAATAACAATAGCAGTTAGCTCTCTTCAGTTATAATCTGAGTTTATAAGTATACATTTTAACAGAGTCAGAGTTTTCAATGGTGGTATAAGCCACATGAGCACAAGTATTCTTACCTCTATCATAACAATGGCTATAGAACTTCAGTTCTACATTACCACATCTTGTGCAGTAACTTAATTACAGCTCAGCATTTACCAGAGAGTTGCAGGAAGAAGATGCATCTTGCCCATTTAGGTCCTTAACGTGAAGCACATGGAAAGGCAGGTTATTCCAAAACTCCAGGCTCAGAAGCAGAAAATGCTTGTGTGCAAGAGTGGGACATGGCTATGTTGGAATGTCCTTTTTCTTACTCCTTTACTAATGCCTTTCTTTCTGCCACATCTATATCCATCTTTCATTTGGAAAAAAATATCTGCCAACTTCCTTGGAATGTAAGAACATAAGAACTGCTTTCTTGAAGCTTGTAAAGTTCATTCAAGTTCAAAGGCATCTTCTGCCAAACAGGAAAGAAATACCACTGTCACCTATACTGCCTGTTTCTTTACAACATGCCAACAGCATTGCTCTGGCACTGCACATGGAAGGAAGGAGGGCTGTTGAAACAAACTGTGTATAACACATGCAGATCCCACTTACTGTAGTAACCTCTGCATTAACTTCTGCTCATTTTCCTTGTATGTCAGTATTTTGATTCAGGTATAAGGCGTTTTTTATTATATAATACATTTTATTATTATTCTACCAACTTACTCCCCTAAAGGTTCCAGCAGTCTCCATTTCTACCATTTGTCTATTAGCAGTGTTTCAAAGTAACCATTGGGTGCCTGTCCTTTTAGCATCTAATTACACTTTGTAAGAGCTTGATTACCAAAATGCATTAAACAATAATTAGATAAGGATAATTTACATCTAAACTATAAAGTTGAAAAGAACAATATAGCTAGTAATTGGCCTTGACCAAGGTAAATAATGTCCTCTTTTTTATTTACATTTGGTTTTCCCCATAAACTGCCTACTGGGTTGTATGGAAGTAAGAGGCTAGCAAAAATCTGAATCCCCATCCATCAGTATTAATCTCACACTTTACTGAGGCCCCATCCATTTATCTTTCCGACACAAATTAGAAATTCAAGAGTTTTAACAAATGAGCCTGCAAATGTAAACTTATTAGGCCATATATTTTTACTACACACTGTGCAGTGCCCTCCACAAAGCTGTCCCTTCAGAGAGTGTTTTCCTATTTTGTGTTATTGATGGCAGCTAACTAATCACATTTTTAATGTTGTCTTTGGGGAGGGCTGTTTGAGTGAATGTGGAAACTAAACTACCCAGAATAAATCTACCTTATTAAATGCTTGAAATTATGTGTCTTTTACAATAAAGAAACTCTCGAGCATTGTTACATTTGCTAACCTTCTTTTTGCAGAAATCAAAAGACTGGGATTAATTAAAATAATACATCAAAACGGGGTTTTGTACAGAATGTGTCTGCATGTGAGAGAAAGGCCAAGAAAAACTGGTTAATAGGTCTCTTCATCCCTGCTCGCTTTCTCCCCTATTAAAATATCATTTAAAATTGCTTTTAAACTAACCTTTTTTTAGCTAAATGTTGTAATTGTCTAGGCTCTCGGAAAATTTACCTAGTGAGTCGATGAAAATGAAAACCTTGAGACACAACCCTCCTCCTGCACTCATCGCACAAGTTTGTCAAAGCTCCTGTGTGTCAGGGAGATTCCCCAAACAAAGTACGTCAGATTTTACAAAATTAAGTTATTTTACTGATAACCAATTCCTGAGAGTGTCTGTTAAGTGTCATTTTCAGTTTCCTATCTGTTTGTTGTTGTTGTTGTTGTTGTTTGTTTGTTTGTTTGTTTTTCAGGCATAGTTGTTCAAATAAATGTCTTTAGATCTGTAAAATTGTAAAGATGATGGCAAAGAAGGGACTGATCTGAGTGGCATAGGCTTTTCTACAAGATCACATTTAAAACCTTTTAACATGCACAGATAAACATCTTTGACCAATTATATCTATCCTGTTTTATCTCATCTTTCTTAATGTTTAACAAAATGATGTAATTACTTCAAGGATCTTTATTACTTTGCTAAAAGGTAGGCTAAATCATTTTAACCAATGATCAGTAGAAACGCTAATTGTCCTTTTATTGCTCCCTTCCCAGCAGCAAATACAAACACGGGCAGCATCTAGATTCTCATTTTCAAAAATCAGGCATATTATCTCTTTTCAGTATCTGATAAAGGAAGGACAGCAGTTTGGTTGGATTAGGACCTTTCGGACTGCTCAAAGTAGTACCTTTCACTAGTGACATTTTCTGGTTTTCAGATATGTTACAAATGAAACTTGAGAACTAAATATTGTATTCTTTCCTAAATGGAAGCGTGAGTTTTAAACCTAGTACCTTATAAAAAGAAAGAGTGGTAGCTTTGAAAACAAGGCCTGAGATGCCATTCATTTTGTGTTACATGTGTGACAGCACAGATGCCTACTTCTACACAAGTCACGAATCAAAATCATTTTCATACAGCGGTCACATTAGTTCCATGAAAATCTTTTTATCCTCCAGGCTAACTTGATACCAGCCCTAAGAGAAAAGAAGCTTTAGCACAGGACAAGAGTGAGCAGTATGACTTTTATTTAATTTTTCTTTATTCTTGCTCAAATATATTAGTTTGTACAATGGACCAGTTAGTCATCACTTTTCTTAAGTAAACTTTAGATTCTACAGTGCTTATTAATTAATAAATTACTTGGGATTATTTTGTATCATCTGTATTTCCATATTAAACATATGGTTCTGCAGCTGTTGTCTCAAGCAAATTTACTACATAGTCTTTTTTTTTTAGCTAATTATTTGAAACTCTGTTTGAATATTTTTTTAACACTAATATGTACCAACTGAGAATGCTAGAGATGCCACTATAGTAGAAAAATTATCTAGCAGAATTTCAGAGCAACATGTATTCTGCCTCTACAATACAACATATATCCTATAAATAGCACTCTAATGCATATGAAATTACAGATACTGTTATGTTGTTGAAACCCTATGGCTTGTGCTATAGAGGAGGTCAGGCAGGATGATCATAATGGTCCCATTTGGCCTTACGATCTATGAATTTCCAAGAGTTATATGTATAGTTTAAGTGTACCCTCAGCATGAGTTTCCTTATTATTTAGCAGAAAGGGGGGAAAAGTAACCTTATACACAGTTATAATGTAATACAGGGGGTCAACACACTTTTTACCCAGAGGATAAATGTTTTCTTTTTTATATGTATAAAAAGAGCAGACAATTTAACATCCCTTTCTTAACATATACCCACAGACTATGGACATATGCATGTATATGTCTAACCTGCTAATCCTTTCTGTATGTGCTTATCCATCTGCATTTTGTATTTACCTATAATCAAGAGCTAAATTTATGGGAAGCAGGTCAGCTTTGTTTAATAGAACATATAGGAAAGGATGGAACAATTGTCTTTCTTACATGCTGATGAAGTCAGTTGCAATCTAAAGCAAAACAAAAAGCAAGTTAATGGAAGTTTGTTTATTCTAACATTCAACCTAAGAGACTGAGCTGAGGAGAAACCTTTATTTACCCAAGCAGACCTGGGAAAATGAGAAAATCCCCATGAATTACATGAAGGTACTTACAGAAGCAGGGGAGATTGTTTTTAATCAAACATCAATAGATATCTAGTTGAAGGATAAATGGAAAGTGTACATTTTATTAGAGCTGAGGGAATATAGCAAAACATTTTCCATTAATACTTGTTCAAAATTTTAAAACACATTTCTTGCCCTTGCTCTGTTGTATTTTTCTGACATACCTAGCAAAACATTTTATGGGTAAGTATATTGAAGAATACAGAACTTGAAGAAATTTTGCAGTATATTTTCTGAAATTATATATCAGGCATTTACAACAATGAATTATAAGATTTGAGGATATAGTAATAGAGTTTCCACTTTCTGATACCATTAAATCAGAAATAAAGCAAGAAATCGACATCTTGCATTCTTGTTGAAATCTGAGAAAAAGCAGAAGATAGAATAGTAACTTCATTTATCTGTAAGCACAGATCTTCCTATATAAGCATAGATCACACCAATATGGTGTGAGCCTAAATATTTAACTCAGTTCTACTAGTTTTACTATCTGTGAGATTTCCAGATCAAATCATTATATAGTAAGTAGATATAACATTTTATCAGTAGATATTAACCTCACTGTCGAAGAACAGTGTAACAAAGGAATTTTAATTATTCTCTTAATATGAAGAAAATGGGTTTTGAAAACAGTACTTTCTTTCTTGAATAGATAAAACTTCTGCCTCTTTAGTAACGAAGATAGCTCAGGACATTTCAGCTACCAGGATGTATTCAAAAATTGGGAGGAGCTGGGTTAGATACACTATGAACCATCTTGTTGAAGGTTACTTAGAGTAATCTAAAAGTTGTAACAACAACAATCTGGAAATCTGCTAGCCCTCTTTTTGGTCTGGGTCTTCCTACAGTGATTGTAAGAGCTGCTACTTCATTGACATTCAGAATCAAATCGGTTGGCAATGTGGCTCTAGTTTGTCAAATGGACAGGGAAGTTTCTTTGTTAGCTTATTTCTTGAATTTTTGTTGCTCTTCAATTTGATGGTGTGGGCCTGACATGCTAACGAACAGTCTCTTTCAAACACTTCTGACTCCATCTTTTCCAAAACCTTTATTTTGCAAATATTATTTGTGTATTTAACATAATTCTTCAATAAACTTGAGAAAGAGGGCAGGAGAAGACATCAAATTTTGAAAGCTGTTAGTGAGGAAGAACATAAAGTAGTGTGATGAGAAGGAAAGATGTGAAGAAGAAAATGATACTATTTTAGTATTCACTAACAAGCAAAATGCATGTACATCGAGCATAGAATATAGCATGAGTTATTTCTCCAGTTGCATTTTTAAGGACAGTAGAATTCATTGTTAAAAACTGGAAAAAGAACAAAATAATGAGGAAGTAAAGGACAGTGATCTCCAATACAGTGAGCTGTGAATGTTAATAACTTAAATTTCTTCTGTTAAATACATCAGACCTCGTCTGCCAAAGACCTTCCACAGTTCAGCCTATTTAGCCTAGTAAAATGAAAGATGCAATGATATATGACAGCTGTTTATGAACGCATCATGGAAGTAAACATAGCGAAGGAACAAAAGCTATTAAAACACAGGATAGCTAGCCATAGTTAACCTGGATGTGAATAAGTCTAGGCTACAAATTAGATAGATCCTCATCATCAGCAAAATATTTGCATTTTGTGCGATCATACCGGAGAAATAGATTAAAATTTCCTGCAGTTTAAAGAGAGGACTCAATTGGTTTTTGAAAGGGATTATGCCACAACTACCACTGCTACCCTGTGAATAGTGCCTGACATGAAAGTCACTTCAAGGTCTTCCCCCCAGCCCTTCAACAGATGAAATTAAACTTAAATGCATTTTAAGCAAAATGACCTAATACTTATTTTTAAACAATACTGCAGACATATGTTTAATTTGGTGACTAACCATTCTATTCATTCCAAAACAATTATTTTGACATTTTAGTTCAGCCAGGAGAAAATATCAAATATTTGTATACTTGTGAATACCAGCTTTTCTTATCAGGTTGTTTTTAGAGGCTTTCCCTGGTCTTTATGGATTTGTATCCACTATGTTCGTGTTACAGTCCAGCTTCTTAAATGTTGACAGTTATGGACATTCAGAATATAACCAAGATGGACACAAAAGGAATGGATGATTTGGATATGTAGATATTTTTAAACATTTTTTTTTCATTTTTGTATGGATAATCATGTGGCTGAACCTCCTTTACCCTCACAACAAAATAAATATAAATAAATATAAAAAAGGAACATGACTTTCAACTGCTTTAATTGGTGACCTTATGTTATATATTATAAGAAGCAACATGTAAATTATACAGGTAAGTTAAGAGGAGTTGTTTTGAAATAGAAGCATGGTAGCAGCTAAAAGTACGTTTCAAAAGCTGTGTCAAAACCCAGAGTTTTGAAAAAAAAATCATAGTAATTTGAAGAGTACTTCATTCGTGAGATTACACACTAGTTCAAAACCAGGTATTAATTTGAAATAAATATGGCACATCTGTAATAGGCTGCCACAAATTACCAGAAATAGCCAGAAATAAGAATGTCTTATCTGTTATTCCTTTTCAAGAAGAAAATCTTAAGTCTTCATTTTGAAATAATATAAATTCTTCCTATATCAAAAGCAAAGGCTTTTTCAGGGTTTATAGGAGGACAAGATAAAATAGCAAAATGCAAAGGCATGTACCAGTAATAGACTGCAAAATCAATTTAAGAAGTGCAACTGCAGTTGTCTTTCCCAGGTTTTTAATTATGTGTTTGTTTGCCATGGTGGCCTAATTTAGTCAAGTAGATGAGCCAACATTAAAAGCTGGTAGGAGAGGTAAGTAATCCCTAGGGTGGGCTGCTTGTGTAGAGAGTTTAAAAGCTACATGTACAGAAGCAGAAGCCAACACAAATTTGAGAAGGGGGTCCACATGATAAACGGTGAAAAGCCAGCAAATCAAATTTTTCACAATTAGTTGAACAACAACTGTGACAGGTTCGGCGCTTAGCATTTTCATTTGTGTGCTCAAATTTGGTTATCCGTCCTCTTTTATGCAAATGTGATGTGACAGGAGAAGCTGGGAGCACTCAAGCAGGCCGATCACTCACAACAGGAGCTAGGTCTGTACAGCTGAGAGGCCTGGATTAAATGGACTGAGTGCTGATGGATAAATGACATAAGCCCCGCTGAAAGCCTCATGAAGTGATTTAGAACTTCTTGAAGACGATGCCCAGAACATAAATTATATTTTTTCCTCAAATTTAAAAGTAGGAGAAAAAACACCAGCTTCTACCAGTAAATAACCGCGTTTATAATCTCACTAAATCCAACATAAGTTACAAAAACTATCTCTAATAATTGGTTATGCACCACCATCTAACTGTATAACTCACTGCAGTGCCTAAAGACCCAAAGACCCCCAAAGCTGATTAAGCAATTAAAGCATTCACTTGACTTTGACAGATGGGAGCATGGCTGATGAAATACATGTACCAACACAGAAAATTCTTTCACATTGTACGTGCAGGTGACTTGGAAACAAAAAAATATCCAGTAAGAGGATTCTATCCTACTGCAGAAGGTATAATAATCAAGGTGATGAATTGAACTGGAAAGTGTCCTTACACATGAAGGGCTGAAGAACAATTTAACCACCTATAGCTCCCCCTTGGTAGGTTTATAGGAAACTGCAATTCTGTAAGTAGGTTTTCCAGAAAAAAAGATCACAGCTTACTTCTTTGATTACAGCATTGCATTCCTTGCTAGGTTAATTTTCAAGATGGTTGATAATATTGGAGAGTTCAAGAGACCTCCAAACCTTACTAATGATAGGAAATGTTAAATATAAAGGCCTATTTGCATTTCAACTTTAAGACTTTACTCATTTTCTTTGATGAGACAATAAGGTTTCTTTCAACTCTTTATCTCAATACCATCCATCATTTATTTTACACTTCCATTAAATCCAATAACTGCCATGGTCTATAAATTTCTGATAGCTAATTGCCATTTATTTGTACGCCAGCAACAGTACAAGCAATTCTGCTTTAAAAGTATCCCTTTTCTCTTTTAGATAATGACATTGCTAGGGAGAATGGATTCCTTGCAGAATAGTGTTGTTTATTGTCACTGAAGAACAGATCTTCTGCAAGACCTTGGTCTGCCAATGATCCCATTAGCTGCTACTGGTGGAAAAACTTGGCTTTTAAATGTATTGCACATCTGAGACAACATCTGAATTACTAAAACAAACAAGTCCAGCATATATCATCCACACTGGAAATTTATTGTCAGTACTATTAAATTGCCACAGCAGAGCTGGATCAGCTATCCCAAGCCAGACACCACTCCCAGTAGTGAATGTTGCTGTCCTGTTTGAAGTGTGTATGAGAGCTGTTCCATGCCAGTTGCCCTCAGCATTAGCAGAGAGTCCCAGCCATGTTTAATTTACTGGTATTGATGTAGACTAAGAGGATGAGTACCAACATTGAGACCTGGAACAAGACACTGAAATAACCTACGTCTCCAGTGAGTTCTGCTAAAAGCAGAAGCTACAAAGACATGCTGAAATGTGATAATGCTGGATGGGCAGCAGACTAAGCCCCAGCGTGACTGTATTACATCAAGGTATTTGGAAGCCACCACAGTCTACCATCTTGCAAAAGCTTCAGGCAATGTGCTGCAGGCAGGAACAGTTTGCCTTGCGAGAACATTGATCAACTTTTCTCACTGCTCGTTTAATTGTTGGGGTAGAAGTGCAAGTTGTAAGTGATCATTTGTCCTTTGTTCTATAAACCTTTGGTGTAAAGTTCAGAAGGACCTGAGAGTCCTTCCTCATTTAAAATTTTATTCAGTATCTTTGTGAACATAACAACAGAATTCATGCTCAGGATTCCTAACACATTGCCTTAACAACTAAAAATACTAAACAGAGGGGCTAGAGAAGACTAGTCATTTTTTGTTTGTACATTTGGGAGGAAATAAACTGTTGAGTTCTTCAACAGACAATGCATACTTTAGCAAATAACACCATATATGACATTTGGGTACATTTTAGAAATTTATGTTATAGTAAGCTCTGAGATCTCTTTAAACTGATCACTGGATTCATGCAGATAAAAGAAAATTACTTTTCATTGTGATTTTTGGATTCCAAGAAAGATGTAAGATTACAATCTACCTTTCATTTCATAATAATATTTTCATTGTTTTCATCTTGATTATTTTTTTTTTTAATTACCTGACTTTAGAAAGTAATCATCAAAGCATACACAACTTCTCTCAGATAATGTTTGGTATGGCTCCTAAACCCTTATGTGTTCAAGATCACTTGCCAATCTTTTCAGAGGGAAGGGAAAGACAGGACCATTGATTCTTTGGACACTTGGAGAGGTATCTGAAAAGAGTCAGGCAGTGAAATGCTTTGCACAGCAAAAGTGTCCACTTCTAAAGGTTCAGTTGACACAAACTCCTAATAATGTGACCCACACCTTCCAGCTTATTCTGCAGCTACGATGACCAAAGAGGACCCTGTACTCCTGCACTACATTATCATTCATTTTTTCCATCTGAAATTATGATCTACCTGTTAGTTGCTAATGCAACTGCTTTCTAACTTGCTTAATCAGGAAACAGGGTTAAACAGTTTAAATAACAGCAAAGATCTATTACTTGGCCTGTTTAAGGTAACAGATCTAATTTGGGCAAACAGGTTTGCTAGTCTTTCGAAACAGCAACTGTCTGACTGCACAACACACTCCATGGGGATATCACAGAATTGTAGGAGTTGGAAGGGACCTCAAGAGATCACTGGGTCCAACCCCTCTGCCAAAGAAGATTCCCTCGAGCAGGTTGTTCAGGTAGACATCCAGATGGGACTTGAGTATCTCCAGAGAAGGAGACTCCACAACCTCCCTGGGCAGTCTGTTCCAGTGCTCCATCACCATCACCATGAAGTTCTTTCGCATGTTGGTGCACAACTATCCGTGCTCCATTTTTTGACCATTGTCCCTTGTCCTGTCCCCAGAAACCATCGAAAAGAGGTTGGCCAAATCCCTCTGTCTCACACACTTAAGATATTTGTAAACATTGATAAGATCCCCTATCCTCTTCTCAAGGCTGAACAGTCCCAGGTCTCTCAGCCTCTCCTCATAGGGAAGATGCTCCAGGCCCCGTATCATCTTTGTGGCCCTCTGCTAGACTCTTTCCAGGAGATCCCTGTCTTTCTTGTACCAGGGAGCCCAGAACTGGACACAGTACTCCAGATGGGGCCTGACCAGGGCAGAGTAGAGGGGGAGGATCACCTCCCTTGACCTGCTGGCCACGCTCCTTTTAATGCGCGCCAGCAAAAAACAACAAATTCAGAGATCCCTAAGCTATCGAGAAGGAAATATCAAAGTGAGGTATATCTAAACTGTTAGGTATCTTGGATGTCATTTAACGTTCCAGCTGAAAACCACTCTGAAACCACAGCCCAGAAAAGCAGTATTTCTTTGCCCCATTTTATGGATTTGGTAGTATTTCCCTAGTCTTTTATAGTCATTTCTTCTGCAAGAAACTGGACTGCCTCACAGGTGTGGCAGACAGCAGGTGGATTGCAAGAAAGGGAACATGCACATTATGGGTCTTTTGGCCTGCTTCAGAACTTGAAACCTCAGCTTCCATCTGAGCACCTCTTTCTAGCAATACAATATTGGTAGTTTATTTTACCTGCACACAAAAAGCTTTAACAAAAACAGCCTTGATGCTGTCTAACCTAATCACAAGTCTTATACATCATTGTACATCCTTGTCCTCACTCAGCTCTCTTCCCACCTGCTTGATTCCCTGACTGGCTCAGGTCCCTAAATGCCATCAGGATTGCCTGTGTTCCCTTCCAGCTTGTCTACGCAGGTCCATTTGTGGAAACGTTGTCTTCCTGCTGCAGCCTAGCCTCAGGACAGTTTTACCCAGATCGAAATTTAGGAAGCAAAGTGCAGACACTGTGGCTCATTCCTTCAGCTCAGCTTTCCACTGTAAGAGGGAAGAGGAAGCAGCTCATAAGTATCTTGTGCTACTGCTTTAGCATAGTAGTGACACAAGTCACACAGCATTTTACTCAAAACTAGTATAAAATCTGAAGTGTCTGACAAAATTCCTCCGAGGTTTCTTACACTTCCTTTAGAAGCAATCCTTGACCCATCTGAGGGGCTGCCTTTCCCCTACCAGTGCCACTGAGGTTTATGCTGAAAGGAGTCAGAGTTACCACAGTGGAATCCCCATTTACATAGCTATGGAGGCTCCTTTTTACTGACTTCCAACTGGTTACAGAAGGTCAGCTCAAATGCAGGGCAGTGCAGCTTTCAGTTGAGGAACTCATCGTTGAACCACAGCATTGCCTCATGTTTCTGAGGAGCCTCTGCAAGTGCAAGTTCTCAATGGCCCTTCTCAGCAATAACTCTTCCAATCGTTTGTTTGCTAAAAGCTTTGTTAAAAGCTTTATCCTGGATCCAGAAAATCAGGGGTAGAAAAGAGAAAAACAAGAATTGAAGCCAAACACATACAATAGAGAGTAGCACAGTGGCACTGCTTTTCTTTTATTATTTTTATTTTTTTCCCAATGGCAGTCGCTCAGGTTGAATCAAAACTGTGGGAAGAAGAGCTCTACTCATCCCAGCTGATTACTCCCAACCCTAGCATCTCCCACCACAAATGTCTTTTCAGCCACATGGTGAGGTAGATTAGGAAGACAACTCAGTTATACTACCACATTTTTAAAAACTCAGCTCCTTGGACACTAACATTATCACACAAATACCTATGTCAAGTACAAAAGACAGGCAGGAGCAACCTGCCGGACTTTTCTTTAATGCTGGCATAGAAAAAGAGAACATTTTGTGCAACTTAGTCCCAGCCATGAAAGAGTTACTTCTGCTCTATTCTAGAAAATGATCTTTTGAAAAACACTATAAAGTTCAGTAGTGGGCAGAAATTATTTAACAAAAGAGATTCAAAAGCTAAAAGATAGCTTAGTGTTTGTTAATTCAGGGCGACTCCAGAGAGTAATTCATAAGCTTCTAAATTAATATTTTTAAGGAGGTCATAAAATGTGAACTTTAGTAACTGCTATAGCCAATCAAGATCCCATCAATCCTGCCTTAGACTACTAAAACACTAGCAATTACACACTCAAATTACTTTAAAAGTTTAACAAAAGCTTATCTACACATAGTACGTAGCATGATTAACAGTCATCTTAATGGCATTGTAGTGAATGCTACTGGTTAATCTTTTTATTGCTTTAGATTCCATTTTCTGGAATTTATTCCTCTAATGCAAAGATCTCTCTTCAGCATTTTCCTGGTAAGCTCTCTTCAAAAAAATCAGCATTTAGTATATGTGAAGGAATTAATGAATTTGAAGGGAAAGGCCATCACGAGAGTAAACACATCATTTTTCCCCTATATGTAGCATTACAGTAAATGAGGATGGAAAAGAAAAGGCACTTATTTTAAGCATACATGAAAGGATTCTTAGAGAAAGTTCAACACAGAAACAGAAAAATAGTTTTTAATGATTTTAATGTTAACGTTATCAAAACATAAATGGAGTGACTAAATATAAGCAATACTGTAGGAAGTTCACCAATACAAAATTGCAAATATGGACAGCATTAACCTGTTACAAGTTCAAGCGTAACAGTGACATGTTCTGTGATTTTTCATTATATATCAACAGGAAAAAAAGAATGTTCAATTTCACTCTGTTCTACTGTCAACATGCTTATGTGATTTCTTATAGAAAAATAATTTTATAATTTAGGCCAGGAAGTAAATATGCTAACCAGCAGTTCATATGTTAACCATCTCTCACCTTCTTCCACCACAAAGGTTCTTTGCTATTTTATCTCACATTTTTCATTAATACAATACCACCACACATAAATTTGGCTACATTTAAGTACGCAATACACAGGCTGTTGGTTCTGGGAATGAAGGAGTCCGAGCTCTAAAACCAGAAAATGCACATTTTTCAGATTCAAACAGGAATTCTGCAAACTGATAAAATTTTACCATAGCAGCAAAGCAAGAGAAGTAGCCTGAAGGACTACCAGGGGTCAGATGCTTGCATATTGGAAACAGATATTAAAAAATTATTGACTTAGCAATTTAAATGTAGGTAATTTTTTTTTTTTTTTTCGGAAAGTTACTACATAAAATACTCCTAGTCATAGCAGCAAAAGAACTCTGTAAAAAGATTACTCTCTCTGTAGAAAGACTAACCCATTTTAAAGGCAAACTAGCAGATAAGTAGTTATGGTTTCACATCCATCCCATTTAATCACTGGAATAATATATGGAAGCAAGGTTTTTAGATATGAGCAGATAACATTTCCCATCACTGCAAGAATTAGTTTGAAAGATGGTCATGACTTCATTACTTAGGTATGGGAAGTCCAACTTTAAGGATATCTATAGTGCACAGTTCTATACGGCAAAACCTGCTCACTTGCAGCCTACTTGGGTATTTCTTTTTCTGTGCTCTCAATAAAACTTGCATTTTAATCTTAAAAAACTTTGCTTTATATGTGAATGTTATTGCACAAGGAAGTTTTGAGAACTGCAGCAATGAGAAAGGTTAAGACTGTAGAACTTTGTAAACCAAATAAATAGTATGTTACCATTTTTCTCTGTTTTCTACGGTGAAATATTACTATGGAAAAATATAACTAAAAATTGTATCAAAATATATATGAACATAGTATGTTGCTCCTACTTGCTGCCAAAGTGTTAGAAATATCCCATGGGAGATATATTATCTTAAACGTTATCTAACACCTCTCTGAGAACAGCAGTGGGTCTATCAAATCTGTATCATCTATCAAATCTGAATGCAAATAGGGGATTGTGATGATTGAAACCAAAGTATTCTTTCAACAAGAATTTCTCCTCTGACAATCACTTTTGATAAGCAATGCTCCAGTCTTTACATGGGTTCAAAGATACTGACTTAGAAGTTTTCCAGGACTTTGTAATGTATACTCTACAGGTGACAATCCAGCTGCCATCTTTTAAGAAAACTTAAGAAAAAATGCAGATGGTGATGTCCACATAGCTGAATTTGTGCATTACTAAGAATGTAACAAAATTAGTGGTTTGTATTTTCTAGTACTGTGCTTATCACTGCAAGGGAAAAGGAAACACTGCATAATAATTCAAATATGCATCCTGCATATCTTTGGCCTAAACGCAATTTCTATGCATAGGTGTTGCACATTCAGTATTCCAGGTGTAGAGATGCATGGGCAACAAGCAGCTTCCCAGTTCACCCAGGCATGACAGTGGAGTACCTAAGAACTCTCAGGATGAACAAGTATTCCATATCATAGGTGAAAAATTGCTTTGTGTAGTTGAACTGCACTAGTTGGTGGAGCTACAGTAGTAATTCTTTGATATGTTTAAGATCAGTCTACCATAAAACAGATAACTGGTTACAGTGGTGAAATTACTTCACATCATGGTAGACTAGTAATTTCTTTTGCAATTTATATAAAAAATGTAATCCTACCTGCCCTGCCCCACCCCTTTGTAACAATTAACTTCTCTGTTCACTTCAGATGCCTTACTCTAGATCATAAACCCCAAAAATTTTTATTAAAAGATTTGACAAACAGAATGTAGCTACCCAAAGTCTTCTATAACTTCAGTTATAACCTATTAAAAACTAATTCAACTCCCAGAGAAGAATATATGTCTCTTGTAACACAGAAATGTGCCTCTGTTTTATCCAGATTTAAACACCTGGAGTCATATTTTATCATTGGTACCTAAATCCAAAGAGAGATACCTTGTTTCAGTTCACACAAATGGAATTTCTGCTGACATGGTACAGATGTATACAGGTTTCTGCAAGAAATGCAAATATTAGCATGAGAACTGAAACAGGAAAAATATTATAGAAGTGCTGAAATGGGAGCAAATTACTTCGAGTTATTGTCAGTTTCACTTGTGTAGCCATAGTGCCCTCTAGCATTGAAAAGAGAAAATACAGCATGTTATCTCAAGGAAAAGAAAATCCACAAAAGCGGAACTATCCTTTTTTGAGCAGAGAAAGGACAGTTTGCAAATGTGAGAAAGAACATTTCCTCATGTTTAAAACAAGGTACTTTTAAGGGAAAGGACAGTCCTCTCGGCTGTTATGCATCAGAGTCCTGCAAAGCTAAGAAGCTCTGTAAAATGTGAGTTCTTATACCCTAGAGGCATTTCTGCACTTCATAGACCTCACCTACACTGTATATGCATTAGCAACTTGCACGTGATTTTGGCAAAAGTATACGTATTTTTACATGCATAGATCAACGTACATATTTGTGAAGTCTTTGTTTTCTCTACAAAGAGAAAACAATGTAGTGCAAACATCTTTATTGCACAGAAGTCCGTACAAGATGAAGAATGAATTACGACTTTTAAAACCTAAAAAAAAAAAAAACAAAAAAACTTTTTTCATTTCCCTAGAAATTTACTCTAAGGCATACTAAGTCTTCTGTCCATGTATTTCACGTCCATGTATTTCACGGACAGAAGACTTAGTATGCCTTAGAGTAAAATAAAAATAAAAAAATAAAAAAAGATCTATTTAGCTACTGATCATTAGGAAAACATTTTGGAGAAGTTTTCCTTTGCATTTAGAAAAACACTAAGCCTAAAAAGCAGAAATTACGCTGTAGTAACTGTGAAATAGTCATCTATACCATTCACATTTTGAGGTCTGTAAATAAAATTGTGCATTTCAAATAATCTCCATAGCTTATCATGAGGAATTGTAAATACTGATTTGCTTTTTCTCTTTCCTTTTTAAGGAAAGTATATGCTAGGTCATATGAAAATATCTTTTTTGAAGAAAATATTTACCCATCAAATTACTATCAAAAATCTTATATGAAACTCCAACATAGAAAATCGTGTGCACATTAGTTAAAAAAAATCTTGAACAAATTGTGTTCGTAACTTTAAAGATGATTTTACCCTCTCTGCATGTGAAAGGCCAAAATAAAAGTACACAAGTCTACTGTAGATCTTTATAACTAAAGTGAGTTTTGAAGAGTACACGCCCCCATTTTTTTTCGCCCAGTTGCTGACAAAAACTAGAATCCAGTTCATCAACTACCATAGATAGATTTGTTAACTGTAATATTCCAATCTTTGCCAGAGAAAGGTAAGAAACTGAGTTAGTCTACTGTGCTAACATGAATTCCACAGATGATCCTGGAATTTAAAATATGTAAATTCTATCATCAAAAACATTAAAAAATACCACGAGTCAGGTGAGATGATATTCAAAGACATCTACTGGTCTCAGCATTACAAGCTTACTCTAAGAAGAAAATTAATCTTCACTCATACGGACAAACAAAAAAGTATTAACACTCAGGTAAACTTCAGCACTATCACACGTAGGAGGAATTTACAAATAATGATCCATTTGGAAGAAAAAGAGAAAAAATTCTTATGCAGTATGTTCTTGAAGTCCTTCTCATTAGCAATCTAAAGAGAATTAAAATAAAGACCAAAATCAGTCTATTTTTGTTACAAGTTTTTGACGTCTACAGATTCAAAGCAGTTCAGAATGAAAAATGCAAATACATTAAAATAAAAAATGAAAATTATTTTTAAAACAATCAGTATGCAGATAACTGTGTGACAAGCACAGTAGGGGATTTACCATGGTCTACATGAGTCAACAAAAAACAGCAGTTCATTTTTAATTGAGAATCAGTTTACAACTATACTGGCTGAAAGGATAAACAGGTTTTTATTTTTCTTTGTGAAAATTTGATCAAGAATGCCTTTTTTGTATAATTTAACAAATTTATTGGAAATTAATCAAGAGCTGTAATGTTAGTACAGTAAGAAACACCTCAGCTCAGGATAGAATGATAAAGGAACATCAAAATTATTCACTTTCATAATTAACTCCATTTCTTTTTTTCACTAAAATGCCAAATTCCTTCTATTTGTTTCAGTTCTAGTCTTAATTTGTTAATTCTAACTTCATTTGTTAATTGCTGCAAAATTTAATCAGTGTAGGATTAAATCCAACCATACCACCTTTAGTTGCAACGTTTGAACAACGCTGAATTACAGTAAATTAGGTGCATCATTGAAGGTCTACGCCCCTTTATGTTACTTTATGTATTGGTACAAAAGTAGTGTAATAGTTGGAAAAAAGCCCCTCCCCACATCTATATTTGGTGACACAACCTAGGTTCAAGATATCAGTTAAAATATATAGGGGACATAGGAAACTTCCATGTAGAATTACTTTGAGTCAAAAATTCTTGTGCATCGTTTGGTGTTCTTTTATGCTCATGAGACAACTGACAATTACAAATGTGTCCATTCCACCTAAAAATAATAATCCAGTTACCTGGATAATATTTTGGACTCATTGTCTAGTTAAAGAGGAGAGACTGTTTTCGGAGAGTCATTTAGAAAAGCAGCTTATTTTAAATGCTTGAAGTTGTATGAATACTTTTCAATGAGTACTTTTTCTGTTTAAGAAATGAACTTCCTGTGACTCGGTTGTAAAGTCAGTCATGCGCCTTCGTGCTTCAGTAGGAGATAACTTGTACTTCTGTGGGTCTCCCAATTTGAAAAAAATGTTTTTTTAAGAGATGGAAAAATAACTACAACACAGCCTATACATAATGCTTGAAAGAGGCATTCTTGCTGTTTTACTGTTGACAGCCTGAATTACTGACTCCCATTACTTAACATTTCCTGTAATTTACCAAATGTGGCTCACTGCTATATTATCGTTGAACTGCATATCAGATCACATCTTATTCAAGGACTTCACACCATCTAGTTGGGAAAGAAAATACCTTCTTAAACATTTACCTTTTTTTCCAAAGAAATTTGGAAAGGCTTTCTGGGGAAAATGAGGGTAACCCATTCTTGTTGTTTCGGACTAGGAAAATCCATTTGCAGAACTGTTAAAAAGAATACAATGATTTAGCTAAGTACAGTGGAGATATACTTAAGAATGCATTCAGAAGGATCAGCTAAGTAAAGAACGGAATGAAAATCAGCAGGATGCTTGGTTTGTTCGGTCAAACAAGGGACGATGCAGCTCCATACAACAGGAGATTTAATTGAATGCTGAACTAATAAAGTTCTGACTGGAGTGAATGGAAATGGTAAGAGTTGGTTAAGTTAGTAGCAAAAAAAGGGAGAGCAAAGCTAGGTTAGGAATACAAGGACAAATCAAGCCAAAAATACTTTTTAAAAAAATCAAGGAAATTATAAGGACAGAAATACATACAGCATCAATTTATATTGCAACCAGGAAACCATTACTTTATGCTGAATGGCATCCAGTCAGATTAGTTTCAACTGAAACAGGCATATAGGTTCGTTTTTAAAGTGGCGGTAAACCAAACTAATCTGATCCAGGTGGTTTTCAGTCATTCAAAATGATGTAAAATAACAGCAGGGAATAAAACACGACAGCAAGACTTTCCCTGACATCTTTCTCTGGTGGAGTTCGTGTATGGAAGGTGCTGAAGACTTTTTCCCCTTACAGGTAGACCAGGTTGCAAACAATTATTAAGAAAGCAATATTCCATGCATGCGGAATTGAAAGCAAGCAAGGAAACAAGGAATAATCATCTCAAAAGTACATGATATAGCAATTTTGTATGTTTCATAAGCATCCATCTAAAGAGTACACTAATATTTATCATTAACTTGTGCTAGGATTTACTGCCAGTGAAAAGGCAGGTTTGAGCAGCAAAGCACACCACACAACAACCTTAAGGCAGCATGCACAGTTTGTGTTTTTTTTTTTGTTTTTTTTTTTTTGTTTTGTTTTGTTTTTTGTTTTTCTTTCCAGGCTGTACCTGTTCTGCAAGACAACACACTAAAAACTTCTACCTTCTGGACTGTCAATCTGGCAGCCTTCAAATGCACTAAATTATTTAAAAAGAAAAGTAGAAAAGCTTGTATTTAATTCAGTGAACTAGAAGTGCTCATTGGATAAAAAGGTTCTTAAAATATTTTATTTTGCCTTAAATTCAGTGTAAAAGGAAATCAATTTCCCAAATACAATTAATTATGGCAAGATTTAGAACTTACTTTAACAAGCATGGCAGTCAATTGTGATATTTCAATGTGAAACTAAGCCTGTACAAAAGTTTTAAGTGCATATTTTTTCAAGCATGCACACAGGGACACAGAAAAAAGAGCCAGGCTTCAGGCCTCAGAAAACCCTCAAACAACTGAAAAGCAGAGGACAAAGTCTACTCTTCTGTCTAGGATACTGCTATTTCTACTTTCCTCTGCTTGTATTATGGAATTAAGAAAAAAAAAAAAAAGGAGAGAGGGATGGGGGAAAGGAGAGTAGTTCAGGAGAGCAGCTCTCTCTTCTCCCAATAGGCAAAACACAAGGACTATAGAAAATATACTGTTAAATGACGTACTATCCCTCTGCATCTAATTGATAGATGTGATAGTGGTATTACACTGCACTCATTAATGAGTTGATAAAAAATAACTATTATTTAATAAAGGGCTTTAAAAAAAAAAAATACACAACAGCAGAATGCCACTGAAGGGAAAAAGAAACAAGTCCTTTAATGTGAAGAGCTAGGGAGTTCCCCTTCCTAAGTAAAGGAGAAACTTCAGTACTCACACAACAAAATGTCCTGTTACAGCTATTAAAGTATTTCTGCAGAGTAGGAATTCTACTTACATTTCATGTATGTACATTTTCACATAATGAAAACAAACTATAGTATGAATGTAGTATCCGCCAAATACTACTTCTGAAATAGAAAAAAAATAATTCTAGAAATCAAGGAATAAAAAAATGCATTAATGTGCGTGGTCAGAATTGTCAGTTAATACCTACCAAATATTCTGCTTCTCCTAGTGTGTAAATTACATTCCAGTAGCACATATTTTTGTGGGACCAAGTTTTCTTCTACAATTGTACAGTGCAGAGGTAGAAAATAAATTCCTAACTGTTGAATCATTGACTTAAACCATTTTTAAAATTCAGAAAACACCCAAAAGCTTTTAGGTGACAGAGTATACTTGTGTATTAAATGAAACTTCATTTTGAGATTTTTTTTTTTTTATATCCAACAGTATTTTGAGGTGATAGTGATTATAGCTCCTTTTGTGAACATGGGGGTGGGGTTGCCATTTGGAATGGTCTTTTTTCTTTTCTTTTTTTTTTTTCTTTTTTCTTTTTTTTTTCATTATGAAGGACCATTGCCTCAGCTTTTTTGGTTATTGCTTTTTTTTTCTTTTTTTTTCTTTTTTTTTTTTGAAGACCATTCCATTTATTTATTTTTTAACATCTTAAAGTCATAAGGACTTATATGCAAAGCAGTCATACACTTTATCATTAAAACCCATAGGTAAAATACGTACACAAATCCAACAAAAGGCTAGTACATAGTAAAGCCTAAGCATACTACTATGCAATATTATGAATACATAACTTTAGAGACTTCAGTTTAGTACTGTTATCTATTCATTTCTGAAAACATTCACAAAGATTTTAAATGCAAATTTTCGTTCCGTATCTGGAATAGAACAAAAATTATCTATGTTATAACAACTTTTGGTCATTTGTGCTTGACCAATTCGGTAAATTACAAAGAACCCAAAGAATTCTGTAACTTTCTGTAGAACTATGTAATAAAAACATTGCATATGTTCCTAATATGATGTCTTTAGCAATCATTTACTGAAATGTAACTCAAACATCAATCTCTCAAAACGTGTAACTGATCAGCTGCTTTTTAGCCTATATCCGAATTCAACTTCATCACAAAACCCCTTTTAATACAAAGATGCAGAAGTACATTAGATAATACTAATGCAACACAGGTGCAGTTCTAGCATTGTCATTGATGAGTTGAATCATCTTCTCCATGAACGAGACTCATTGTCCTCCTCCTCTTCATCATCATCTTGAAGCAGCGAGTCATCCACCAAAGACTCTTCCTGAAACTTCAAGAGAAAAATGTGATAACCTGTTACGTCAGAAAGTGTAAGAGATCAAAAGGCAACATACAATCCTCTGCTAAGATTTAAGAACAAGTAAATTAATTTTTAATAGTTAAACGGTAATGCTTTCAAAAAAGTATACTGTATATGTTGTGTTATTTAATATGCACATATTAATATATGGCAAATGCAACTTGTTTTTTTCTTTTACTGGACCTCAAAATGACATCATAATTCAATAGATATTCTGATTCCTTAGCATGTCATCCACACCCAGGCTTTAATGTTCTGACGGAACTTGAGATGCTATAGTGAAAACTAATGTTAGATTTTCGAAGTTAATATTAACTATGCCTCTTTTAATCCCAGAGCTTAATCTACCTGTGCTTTAGTATAAAAAAAAAAAAATTGAATATGGAATATTTTAATTTTGACAGCTTTAAGAAAATGCATTTTAAATCATAGCTCTGTCTGCATCTTGTCTCAATATACACTTCTGTACTGTAAGCTGAAATAAAACATTGCTTTCTGAGTACTCAGTCTCTTCTTCTGGTGTACAGATGTCCAGCAGACTAAAATACAATACCACTGCTGAAAAGGAGAGCTCTCTCTCAAGTAAAAAGCAACAACAGCAAAAAACACATCAAGGTCTTTCTTCAAAGTCTTAAGCCTCTTTATGATAGTATTCCTTAGGTGAATTAAACTTATCAATAGAGTTTAGACAGAAAAAAATGAAACCTTTTTCATGTGTGTACAATAGTAGCTATAAAACAAAGTTACATAAATAGCACGATCAATTGTAAGCACATGGAAACTCGAGATGTCTCATACATAAAAGGAATACAAGACTGAAATTGAGGCGACTGATTACAGCAACCTCCACAGCCCTGATTCAATCCTGCGTAAGTTAAAAATTTGAACGATAAAATTACATAAAAATTATTTTATGTAATTGGTTGAACTTCTGCAAATGAACATGAAGTTCTTGAACTTGTCCATCCAAGACCTGGGATTCCTAACACTGTACTTCAATACTAACTTAACCAAATGCTAGAAGCAATACACAGTGCACACAAAGAATGACATTTAAATATAAAATTTCCTGAAGATTGCCGAAAAGAAATCCATCATACAAAGAAATTTTGTGAATGTCAGGGGGTCTAATTCAGCTGTAGAGAATTCAAATAAAATCCAATCTAATGAAATGAGGAAGATAGGGGAGCTATGTACGCTTGATTTGCTTTGAAAATGGAAAGTGATGAAGCAAGTAGAGGTAAGCATGTTAAATGAATAATCTGTAAACACTGGGCCAAGTAAAAATCCAGCAACACCACCAATAAAAATATAGATAAAATAAGATTTTTATATTATACATTTGGTATTGCAAAGGCCTCAGCAAGCACACAAAGGCAATGAGTAGCCTGGATCAAATCCCTGTGCACTTTCTACAATACTTAGCTAATGACTGACTACAAAAACATTCCAGAGAGAGATAAAATCAGCTAAAAAAAAAAAAAAAAAATAGAACTCAAGAAAAGTGTTAGAGGAAAAAATAGAAAAATACTAGAAGATTTGCAATAAAGGTCAACATTTAAACCATGAAATTATTTCGAAATAGCTACCCCCCAAAAAAAACATTACCTCAATTTTAACTTACATCTTGAAAATTTGGTGTGTTTTGGATGGGTCAATCAATTTAGGAGTTACAAAGAACAGCCCTATGCAGTCTTTTCCCTAAATTTTATTTCCACACCTCATGACTCCTGTTAAGGAGTACAACCATCACCTAAAATAGATGTATCCCACTACTACAAACACTTAAGAGTAGTCAAGACAAGAGAATGTACATGTAAATCTGCCCTTTCCCTCTGCCAGGCCAGCCAACGCATGTAACTTGTTACCATCTTCATTCCCTTCCACTTCCAATTTTCTTACAACCCAGAGGTTCCCTCCCACACTCAGTATCTTCAGCTGGGGTTTAAATCTAAATCTCATGATAGATCACATGCCAATCAGTCTGTACTTTCCTTTCTTTACCCTGCTAAGTATTTGTATATCTTTGCATGCCCTTTCTTTCATTATGTAAAATGACAAAGTCTTAAAATGAAGGAGTTGCTCAATGAGACCTCCCACTACGGTAGGCTCCTTACAGTAACAAACATTGCTTCAGAAGCAATACATCCCTGATGGGGAAGTGACAATATATCTAAGAACCTCTGAACATTACTCAGCATAGCCTCTTGTTCACTCACAGCTCATTACTACTTGACAATGTATGAGGCTTGTATATAGAAGAAGAGCAACATTTATTAAGTCAGAATACACAAATGCTTGAACTGAACACTCAGTGGTGAAAGTAGACAACTCTACCTGTCTTTCACATGGTAAAAATAAACTGGCATTTTTAGAGACAGAAAAAGACAAACTACATTTCTTCAGGAAAAAAAAAAAAGAATGAAATGAAAACTGAATGATAAACAATGTAAAAAGACTAACTGAATTTGGTTATATCAAAACAATCTTGTGAAGATGCTTGTATGGTAGGTCCGCCAAAATATCATAGGAAAAGACATAAACGAATACAGCTCCAAGTAACTCAAGTATACTTCAGCTTTTCTATGGCAATCATTTATAATTGGCAGTAAATAAATTAGAAAAAAGGCTGCTTGACTTTTTCCTCAAGTGACACTTTTTTCCCCCCATAATTCACAAATGTATGCAAATTTGAACATAAGTTACACATACCAAAAAATACAGCCCAACAGTTACTGTATTAACCTAGTTATTGGGACAAGGCTTTAATATCTTTCTTGCACCACAATGCAGACTGACACTCAGCACGGGTACTTTAGATGTCTAAATGAAGTTAGCAGATTATCTAAATTATTACTTCACCGGCATCCTCCAAGACATCTCTCACTATAAAGGAAAATTAGATTCTGAGCTATGATCCTCTGAGAAATGAGTGCTTAAAAGAGATGGTACAAATAACTATGTTTTAGACAAGATTTTTGGTTATTTCTCATGCAAATTTGAACCCACATCTTTCAGTTTCTAGATACACCCTCTAGAAATGAAACATTCCTGCAATTAAAAGTGAAGTATTTGGACTGTCAATAACCTAGGAAACAAGAAAAAAATTAATGGATTACTCCACTATCTAATATTAATACATGAGTCAGGTTCAAGAAGCATGAATGAACAGATCATTTTCTTTTGAATCAAAAATATTTCATCTTAAGAAATAAAAAGGGAAAAAAAAAGCTTACTTCTTCTTCATCGGGTTCAGCTTCTTCTGTTTCAACAGCTGACATACTAGCAACAGGCTTGTTCCATGCCAACTTCAGCTCCTGTCCTTTAAACCGAGATCCATGAATCGCAGCCTAAAACAAGTTTAAACATCTTAGTTAAATATTTCAAGGGAAATACTAACTTCACTAATACTTAAATCCCAGACGGAAGCCAATAGTCTAGTCTGCTTTTTCTGAAGAAAATCCAAGTTTTAGTATGTCCATATTGGATCACTGTTAATAGTCTAAAACAAAACAACTTATTAATTCGCACATCCTTTCAGTTAAATGATCAAAACATATTCAGAACAAAATTGACCTTGAAAATCAAGTATGATTTGGTGATGAAACATACTAAACCCAATATCTTACTTGTTTTGTTTTTTTTAAAACTACCCTGATGTGTTCTTCACCTGTCAAAGACTGACACAAAACTGTTAACGTGTTACTTACTGGAAGAAATAAGGCATTCCACAAACACAAATGATTTAACATTAAAACAAACAAGCAAACAAACAACACCTCTGTGATTACAACTTAATCTACTGGAAAATGTTCCACTTCCTGTAAAGCCTTTGTAATTGAAATGTAAAAATTTTTAACTTATGGGATATTCATGCCGTTTTAAGTACCAGATGCATTAAGTGGCTGCTTTGGAAATAGTATGTTCAAATTAAAGTAACATGAACTAGCATAAATCAGCGTTAGCAACATTCCGAAATAACCGTCACAGTCACAAAAGATTTATAGTACAATCTGAAAGCACAGCATAATGTGAAATGTAGAAACAATTACATGTTCAATGACATCTGAACATGAATTGTGTGATATTAAAGTCCCCAGGTATAAATTTTAAATCTGTACATATAAATTTATGATAAATTTAAAAGATTCTATGCCTATTAAAATGCAGCTCAGGAGCTTTTCGTCCATGGTCTCATCACAATGTCACACAACTGGAATTTTTAGAACTACTTATACGTGACATTTAGGTCCAGAAACAACTTGTAATCGTTGAAAGAAATTACTACTACATAAAAATGCAACATTTTACAACAGGGAATCCTCCTCTTACTTCCAGGCTAGAACATGTACAGTCATAAAGCTTAAGCCTTTTTTCATTTAAGAAGGTAAAATATTAGCTGCATTTACTTAACAATTGGTCACAGCAGATGCTTCTAGTAACTACATCCTATATTTACAACTTCTTCAATTACTGAAGTCTGCTGCACTAATTAACACAAATTCCAGTGAAAATGTTTAATATATAAGAATATCAAGAAAAATATAGACTTTACTGTATTTGACCTAGTATAGTTTTCATACAATTTTCATTTCAAAATGAAGGTGCAATTGGACGGTTACATGAAAATGAGAAGTTTTAATGCTAACTGGACTGTGGACATACAACATATATAAAGAATTTTTAACCAATTAAAAACCTTGAATAAAACTTGAAAACTTCATCTATTGGACTTGAAAACAAAGGAAGAAAAACATGCTGTTTTTCAAATGCAGTGAAACTTATCATAGAAGAGTAACAAATGTACACAATGTTAACTTGAACTATTCCACCTACCATGTCTCCCCTCTCCTCTATAAATACCTTTCTGCATCCTCTGCACTATCCTCTTTTTCACACACTTCATATATAAAAATTTCTTCACTTCATAATATAAAATCATATGTAAGAAACTTCTGTGTTTGCTTCCAAAGCTACTGTTCTCTGTTTTTGGGGGAAAGAAATTTAACTAAGGCTGAAATTACTCTCCAGGCCAATTCTTCAGCAGAAGTTCTAACAGTAAGACCTGTATTTTGCTGATAAATAACATCTGTTAATTTCCTTTGGATCATAGTCCATCTGAGAGAAGAAGAGATGTTATTTGGACAGTACATAAAAACAGGTAATTGTCCTAGGTCACCTATTTTTAAGTGTAAGCTACTTTCAATACTTGAGAGTATTTTTTTTATATAATACCTTTAATATTTCTTATATAAGCTACAACTATAATATTAAGTAATACGAAGGTGCAAAATCAAGTATCAAATGTTAGGAAGCACCATAATTAAAAATTTCAACCATAACTCAGTCCACTTGTGAGTATACTAATTATTACAGCTTTTATCTGTGTTCATGTATTTCTTATTCTCCACAAAACTTTTGTTCATTGTTGAAATACAGTTGTACAGTACTGTCTTTTTCTCCTTACCAGTCATTATATACTGTGCACACTAATTACACTTTCCTTTTTGCAGAATAATTACCATCTCTGTACAGATAGCACTCAACACTGCTACATAGCAAATTTTCACAAACCATATTTCTATGTTTCTTTGGAAGACGGATCAAATTATTTCTCAAAATAATGCATCAAATTATTTCTCAAAATTTCTCATCGATTTATTATTACATTATTTTTCATCAAATTATTATATGCTGTACCATATATATATCATAATCATTATGATACTGTTAAGTGTTCAAAACTACTGCCCCCCATTGGCTTTATTTGCATTGTAAATGTGAGTATTTCTGTCAATCAGGTCACTGGTCTCTCAAGATAAAGCATACAGAAAGAGAAGAATCTGGCCATGTATGAAAATTCTCTTCAAGTAATCTCCACAAGATGAACTTTGTGCAAAAATATAAACTTTGTTCAAAATAAAAATATAAAATGAAATCTTTCTATACAACCATACCGTAAATATGAATCCATTCTTTTTCTTTCAGGAAGCCCTATTACTTTCAGGATACTCCTTCCCAACAGTGATGCAAGGATTTTAAAGAAAACAAAATCATTTGCAGAACAACTATGTTTAGTATTTTGCACAGGTTCATATACTGCACTATTTACTGAATAAGGCAGGACTGCAGCTGAACCAAACACATGAAGTCCTAATGATCTGTATGCAATGACGCTGAATTACAACATACCTCAATGCTGCATTTTAGTTCTACTAGTTGCTTCTATAATTCTATACTTATATAATTTCATAAAGAAATTTAAAAAAAAAAAAAGAAAATATCATCATATAAGATTACTTTTACATTACCCTAAATTTTCAGGCAAATGTATGAAAGCAAACACCAAACAGATTCCAGCAATACCAAAGAAAATGCATAGGCTCAGTCTGCAGTATGTCAATGAACCTACAGAATACTGTGAGGTCTTCAGGTGAAAACAGTGCAGTGTCCATGCAAAAACAACTGGTAATTAAATAAAGACAAACCAGGACATCTAGCTATGAATTCCCACACTTGTCTTGATCTCTCTTTCACATGTTGTATTTTTCCCTGGTTTATTTAAAGCATCTTCATTTCATAAGAATTTCAGTAACATGCTGTTTTGACAGATTTGTTTAATCTGGAATTAAAACTTCTGTGTCAGACTTCTTTTAAAATCCTTCTGAGCAATTAACTACATTAAATTTAATCAATTATAGAAATATAAAGCAGTTGAATGTTGAGGAATATTTTCAACAAAGAACTATACTCACAGCTTCAGCTTCTGCTCTCGTCTTAAAGGTAATCACCGCGTGGAGAGAAGAGTCATCTATCTGGCAATCTTCAATTTCACCATATTGCTTTTAATATGAAAAAGAAAAAAAAAATGGTAAAATAGTCCTCCTCTTCTATCCTCCCCCTCTAAAAATGACATCCTAAACGAAAGGCCCTGAAAAAGCATATAGTGTGTGTACCCCTTCACAGCTTCAATGCCAGTCGGAGTGCTTTCCAAGAAATACTGTTGTGTTTTTTTTTTTCCATTTCAAAAACACAAAGTACTGTAGTCTTTGGATTTCCTGTAAATATACAGGAATGAAGTAAAACTACAACAGAAAAAAGAAGTTCTTCTGCTCCAATAATTCTCTCTTGATCAAAAAGTTCACATCTTGAGATTACTCCCTAAGTCTATTATGATACACTTCTACAAAAAGATTTAATAGATACAGAAGAGGTAGCAAGTTTCCAATTTAGCTCGATTCCAGCATCTTAAGATCCCGCCCCATACATTCCTGCAAGGGTCTCTAAGGTTTTTTTAATTTTGAAGTTGGGTATTCTAAGGTATTCTTAGTTTTACCCCAAAAATTTATAAAATCTTTGTTTAAATGTTCAGTCTGTCATTAGAAAGTTGTATATCTACATATGTAGATATATATAGATCCTGGAAACACAAGACCTAAAAAAATAATACAGTAGTGCTGGTGGGTTACTTTTCTTAACTCCTGTTCTTTTCAAAAGCTGCTTACACAGCTGCCAGACAGGAAATATTAAGTGCAATGACTGAAGTAGAATTTACCAGACTTAGTGGCTCTTCAATTTCTATCTTCAAAGACAACCACTGAAATTAAATATTGGAAAACAAAACAAACAAAAGAAAACACCAAGGTGATGTGTGTTTGCTAGGGAAGGAGGGTGAGAGAACTTATTCGTTATTTATGTAAATGCTGATATTCTCAGCATTCATTCCTCAAAATAATCTAATATTACTTTAAGCTTTTTTTTTTTTTTAATGACAGATAAAGGGGTTTTATTTCTTTCTGTCCAATTATCAATACTTGCATAAAAATACTGCTTAAATTCTGATTTTTTTTTTAAATCGTGAACTTTTAAATCATGAATTTATATCACGTTATAGATTCAGTCCTAAATAAAATTTCCAGATGAATTAAGTCAAGAAAAAAAAAGTCATTGGAAAAAAGAATGTTATCCAAAGAACAGAAGAAGCGAAATTACAACATACCGCAAAATGAGGAAGAAGATCTTCTCTATCACTTTCTGTAAATGCAGAGATTTCTAATGCCCTAGGTCGATGATCCACAACCGCATGCACAGGAACTCCTCTGCCTCTACCCCGTCCACGTATTCCTCTACCTCTGCTACGTGATGCACCCCGACCTCTTGCATGAACCCCTCTACCACGAACTGAAGAAAGAATCCCTCGTTTGGCAGCCTAAGATATTTATACATAACATAGTGATTTATAAAAATTCATAATCTAAATGTTTAGACAAAAATACCAAACACATTCACAGAGAAGCTTACAGGTTTTAAAATAAGATGTTTACAAAAGTATTATTTTTTAGTAACAGATCAAAAACAGGACAGCAACAGAAAAAAAGACCGAAGTATTCAAAAAAAAAAAAAAAGTCAGAAGAACCCTCATCTGTAATGACAATTCCTCAAAGGAGGTCAGACTGTAGTGTAACATCTGAAATTTCTCGATGTGAGGACTAGCAATTTTCTCTTAATTCAAAAACAAGAACTATCATTCTGACAAGAAAATATGGAGCATAGTAGGTTTTGGTTACAGGACTGTGAGGTATGCAGGAGAGGCCCTACTAAGAACCTCCAACAACAAAGTATTCTCTAAAAATTTGGGTCTACATAGTCACTAGCTTCCAGTCCTGCAACATCTGTGCTTCCATTTTTAAAGAACAGGTATGCATTCTCTAAAAGTCAAAAGGTCAGTGACAGTATCTCCATCAGCCATTTAAAAAATAAGTTGCAAATAATATTCTACAGTGTTTGTTTACAACTCAACCACTAATAACACTATTTGAATGCATGCCAACAGTATCATCCATGAGGAGATAATTTTCTTTATTAATGAAATCATTCAGAACACCTAAGAAATATTACTCACCATCAGAATAAATACTGGTAACTTCAGCTTGTGTTATTTCTCTACTCAGTTGGCTTAGCTTATTAACAAACCTATTTTCACAAGTACCAAAGCTCCTTAACAACTTACTTTTGAAGTAAGATTTTAATGCAACCTAGCTGTATATACATGCACAGTGTTCATATGTAGTTACACATAAAACATGACAAAACCTCATTAAGAGGGATTTAAGCAACACAGTAGCCTGCTTCAGAGAGAAAAAAAAAAAAAGTAGGAGCATCATGCAACTAAGTAGCTACTACAAAATCATACATTCAAGACAGTACAATATAACACCAAATAACCTCCAATACTATTCTGAGATCCTTAGAGTAAGACGCAAAGAATCTTGCATAGACTTCCAAATTTTTGTAAAGTGATTCCTTTAACAAAAAGTGTATTTCTGTACATAGAACACATTTTGAGATATTGTCATTATTTTGCTAAGTCCATCTTTCCTTCAAACTAATGCTGTAATAACACTGCTTTCTGACACTTTGGTCTTTTTGGTTATTAAGAGGATGTTGAGATTCAAGAAGAAAAGAACAAGCTGTGTCTTTTATTCTTTTGTAAAAAAACACAGCACCACCTATAGAAAACAATTTAATGCTCCATATTCTCAAGGAAGCACTACTACCATAAATCTGTAAAATACCATGTCATTTTAAAGTTACAGAATTTAAATAGATTAGAGATCAAAATTAAAGATAATACTATTTCTCTGGTTAAGGAGAGCTCAGAAACTTATTATATATTATTGCTAACCGTCTGCATCTATAATCGGAGCTTAATATTGCACTGAAGAAAAAGTTTGATATAACACACAAGCTAAGAAATATATTTTCATTAAAAGTTATTTGCTACAAATAAGAGACAAACATACTTCCAGCTGCAGTTCTGTGTATTTCCGTCTTAATTCAGTAACTTCCTCCCCAGCTTGCATCTTCTTGTATAAATCCAGTTCAGTATCTAGTAACTCTTTCTGCATCTAAGAAATTGTTACATCAAATTATTAGTTCCACAGTTTACATTCACTTGTGAGGAAACAATTTTCTGATGAAACTCAAGAATCTATTGCTACACTCCTATCAGCAGGCTATTTCAGAAATATACAGTGACTTAAGTATTGGCCAGTGCTGGCCTTCAGGTGAGGTAGAAGTCTGCCACAGCACTTCTAACTGAAAAAAAAAAATAATCCTAGAAACTCTAAGGAAAGAGAATTTGAAAACTACATGTAGTGGGATTTAAAATTTAGCCAAGTTGTGGCTTATTAATTTAGATCATAGCTGTAACTTCAGAGGTATACTGCTTAAAATGCTAGGTTTCCACTTTAAAAAAAATAAGCCAAGCACAAGCTTAGTAGCGTCTTGGCAAGATAAAATTTCAACGTGTAGTATTATGTTACTGAGCTTGGTGATGTCAAAGCCATCTAGTCTACTGTGCAAAGCCAAAGCCAATAGAATTTGTTCTAAACTACAGATACACAAAATAGAAAATGCAAAATTAAATGATAGTGATGATGAGATAAAAAGGGATTCTACAAAAAAAAAAAAGCAGTAGATTTATGAATGAATACACAATCTATAATCAGTAATGACAAAAAGCTTCTAAGATTACCACGAGCACAAATGGTAGTTCTGTTCAGACCACAGTAGAAAAAAGCACAGTGAAAAGATCTCTGCTAACAAAAAGCTGGACTCTGATATATCCAGAATTGCCCTCCAGCACATGGTACCTTAGAAAGAATTATTTAAAAGTTCAAAAATATCTATGAAACTGAAAGGTGTCTCTGAATCCAAATTTAGAGGTGTTCACAGTAACCACAGAGGTACAGGACATGGTACAGGTGCAGGAAAGAGCTTTTATGTGACTGTGAAAATTTTATTTCAAGTTCCAAACTGGAAAGGTTTTTTCTTTTCCTGTTTTTTTTTTAATGGAAAAAGCAGCAGCCAAATGTTCTAATGACATCACAAATGAAGGAGAAAATTATAGATGACTATGAAATAGTTTTACATTTACACCCGTTGATTCAAAACCACAGCATGTAATGTATTCAAAGGCTGGTTGTCAAGAGATGAAGGTTTCGCAGTTGTGACAGTTGGAAACCAAGTATCACCACTGAATGATAAAGAAGGGGGTTTTTTGTTTCTTTGTTTTTTTCCTGGAAGCTTTAAAAGAAAAAAAGCTGGATTATTCAACTGGCAACTTCAACCTGAACCCCTTTCATCCCCATTTTTCACCACCTAGAGCAACCACAAAAAATCATCTCCTGTATAATGGTTTTCAAAGTTTTCAAAACTGGAAACTGTTTCTCTCAAATCCCACTGTGTGTTGCTAAATAAATGACATGACAAAACAATCACTTCTGAAACTTCTTAATGACCAGTAATTAAACTCACAAAGTAGCCAGTGACACTGGTGTCATAATGACTCTAAACTTTTGAGGTTTATTTTTAGTTCTCTTAATGAAGACTCCTCTTTTTCTAGAGCTGTGCCTGGTCTCAAGAAGAAAATGCCTCCTTCAAGACATAGCAGGAGGTAGCAAATGTTTCTACACTCAGGAGAAGGGGATTTTGTAATCTACATGAACTGGAACACACAAAAATACGTAAAGATAATGACACATTCGCATGGGCTTCACATACAGAACTATTCCTGCAAGATTGCAGGGACTTCTGAGCTGCCTAGGATTTAACAGCTAATAAAATGCAAGAGAACCTTGTGCAAAACCTTTCAGAAAATTGTTGAAGTAATAAATTTTAACTGAAGAATGCTCTTAATTATTCACTTTCACAAAATTCAGATGTTTTTTCTCTTTCAAATGTTAATAAAACAATGCTCATTGTTAATACACAATCTCCCTGAGAAGAAAGCTATCAATAACATCAACTCTTCTAGAGTCTAGATGTTTTGTCCATTATGAACTGTTTCTTCACTTTTCATATTACAAAATAGAAAAAAAAAGAAAAACACCTGAAGAATTGCTTAAAAACTCTAATTAAAGTTAGTGTATCATCTCACTTTTACTAACTAAAAATTAAAATCACATGAGAAACTGATGGACCAGGTTACCAACTGAAGAGTGATGTGGACTGAAGTGATCCCAAGATACAGGGTTGAAGAGGGATAACTTCAAGCTTGCACATATCAGAACATAAATAAAGGAGGGCCTACAGAACAGTATTGTAGGGGAATACCTCATTACTTTTTTGGGAAATCAGTGCTTCTCTAAAGATCCTGTACACTGATATACGTGACAGGAAACAAAGAGGAGGAATTAGATGTCTGCACAGTTCCAAGGCTACAATCTCACAGAGACTACAGAAGCATTGCAGGGTAACTCACACAACTGGAGTGCTGCGGTGGATGGATACTGGCTCTTCAGGAAGGCCAGGCCTGGGAGAAGCAGGAGCTGCCCTCTGTGTGTGAGGGAAATGTGAATGCATGTAGCTCTGCCCAGAGACAGATGATAAGCCAGCTAGAAGTTCATCAGATGGCAGACAAATGTGGGTGACAGTGCAGTGGGTGTCTACTACATGCCATCTTATCAGGTAGAAGTAGTAAATGAGCTTTCTTTAGGCAAGTGGAAGCCACCTCACGGTCCTAGCTAGCAGCTGCAAGGGCAGGTTGATTTTCAAGAATCATATCCCCTGCTTTCCAAAACATGCGGGAAATAAACAGCAGGAGGCCTGTATTAATGCCTAAGGAACTCCTAACAAAAATCTAAAAACATAGTATAGGACAGGTGGAAGTAGGCTCAGACCACACAGATGCAATACAGACAGACTGCCTAAGCATGCAGGTACGATTCTGGAAAGCCAAAGCCCACCTGGTAAGGAACACCGAAAGCTTCCATAGGTCTATCAGCAACAACACAAAGACTATGCTATGAAAAATGAAAACCCACTACCGAATGTGGAAGGGGACTTGTAACAAAAGACATGGGAACAGCCAAGGTACTCAATGTCACCTTCTCCTCAAGTCTTTACTCGTAAGACTTATCTTTGTTAAGAGAGATTCAAGTTAGCAAACATTTAAGCTAACTGGACATACACAAATCCCTGAGACCTTATAGATGCGACGGTTAGTACCGAGGGAGCTCACTGATGTCACTGTAAGGCCAATCTTAATTATCTTTGAAAGGTCCTGGCATTTGGGGGCGGTTCCTCAGCACTGAAAAAATGCAAATATCACTCTGACCTTCAAGTAGGGCAAGAAAGATCTAGCAAGTACATACTGGTCAGTCTCATCACGATACCTGAGAGGATAATGGAGCAAACAATCTGGGAAACCATTCCCAACCATACTAAGAACAAGAAAGTGACTGGGGAAAAAAATCAAAAGCAACTTTGAAAATATTGCCAATTCCTAGGACTTTTATGACTCAAATTCACTCTACAAGAAGTTAACTTCTTTCATCTAAGACCTCTAAGAATTATTTTCTCTTTAGAAAGCATCAATTCTCTCTGAAAATATCAGAAAAATCTCTTCTATAATTTAAGAAAAAGGTAAGTTTAAATAGCAGTGGCTGAATACTGGTGTTACTACCTCTTGTTCCCCCTCTAAAACAGAGTTATTCCACTGCAACTGTAGTCATTCTAAGAGGTATACACCAACTCCCAGTAATCACACTATGTCCATCTTCAGGATACAAATGCACTGCTTCCAACTTTTTCCTGACTGACAAACAAGAAAAGAAGTTACAGTGAGTACATACAGGTCATCTCAGTACTATTTTTTTCCCACACCTGTACATCACTGTAATTTATTCTGCATGTACTTCTAATGCCTGTATTTCTAAGCAAAATTAAGCCTCAGAAATGTTCTGTCAAATTGAAAACTCATGATCTGTTTAAACTAAATCTGGGTTGTAACATTGCACCAGCTTTTTACAATAGAATCCCAAACTTTAGTAAAGATGATTAAGCATTCAGAAGATTTAAGAACTGAATGAAAACAGCAAGAAAAGATCAAGTGTTTTTGTGTGCTGCTGAAAAATACACTGCATAAAAATCTAGCCCTTTATTGTTATGTACTTCCTCATTCAATAAAGCAAGAAAAGCTTGTAGTATGTTTAAAATGCCTCTTAAAAATTCCTTAAAAATTTATTATTTCTCAAAGTCTCGCTGAACTCTTAATCATGTTGTCATCTGTTTAGGAACATATACTTCCACAAAAAGAGTAATACTGGATTTAGAAAAGGTAACGTAATTGCATATTTAAGTAGAGTCAAGAAACAAGTTATAGCAATATATTAACTGTAAGTATATCACAGAAGAGAAACTCCTCTCAACAGGTTCAGCCCAAATACAGTTAGCTAAATCAAAGGAAAACCAACCAGTATAATCTTCTATCTAAATCATTTTGCAAACATTTCAATTTCTGCAATGTAAAAAGAACAAACAGAAAATATGTACCAGTTCAGTAGTCAACTAGCTTCATGAAGCAGTCAGTTTGGGTATTTAACCTGACCAGTGGATATCTGTGTTGCACAATGATAATCCTTTTGCATAAGAAATACTATTTTCATTGTTTCTATTAACAATGTATGAAAGGAACAGACTAAAAAGATTGAATAAGGCAAAAGACAATCATAGGATTTCTGTTTTGGTATCTTCCAGATCATCACAGAATCACAGAGGTCTTTTCCAACCCAAATGATTCTAAGATCATCTAGTTCTAGCACTGCCAAGTCCACCATCGATCCATGTATTGCTTCACGACATCTACACGTTTCTTCAACAACTCCCCAGGCAGTGACTCAACTACTTCCCTGGGCAGTCTGTTCCAATACTGCATAACCCTTTCACTGAAGAAGTTTTTTCTAATACCCAACCTAAACCTTCCCTGATGCAACTAAAGGCCATTTCCTCGTCTTATTACTTGGTGCTTGGGAGAAGAGACCAATCCCCACCTCGCTATCACCTCCTACAGTATCTGCGTAGCAGTGGGTAAAACTTCTAGACAACGGCACTGTTTTTAAATTAACTATGCTCCTTTAAAGAGAGCGCAAAAACAATCTCACTTCATAGAAGACTCCAAAATTAAAACAGTATACTTCTAAATACCTCTGATGTGGCTGCATATTTTCATTCTGGGTGCCGTAAACATGTACATTCTTTTTATTAGAAAGCTGACCAAAACTTGAGTACCTGAGTCTTAGTTTTCATGCTTTTTAGAGGAGTCCCTCCTCCTGATGATACACCCTTTAATTCATCCTTTAACTTGGTAATGCTATTAGTCAGTATTTCCAGTGTTTTCATGATTTCTGCTTTATCTTCTGATTTCATGGCTTTATTTTTCTCCAGCTTCGAAATCAGCATCTGTCCAATTAAAAAAAAAATATTAAACTACACTTACAGATCTGTTTTCCAGTACTCACCACAGCTAATGGAAAACATAATTTTGCATTACCCTTGCTGTGATCTTCAAAACTCAATAAAAAAGGCATTTAACAGCTTATATTCAGATATTTTAATCTCTGGTTAATAATTTGCTAATGAACATCTAGCATCTCTATTTTATTTGGACAGATTTGTTGAACATATTGAAATTATTCCAATATTTGTATTCAACCTAAATGACATTTTGTCCTTTTTCCCCTCTCAAGCTTGAGTGCAGTCATGAGTACTTTTCAGTATCAATTTCTCTTGCTCTTGCCAAGTATAGAACTCTCTGACTTGCACTTGTTCACCAAAAGCACATATTTTGCACCTAAAGTTTTTTAATTTCAACTAGAAAAAAGCATCCAAATTGTAGATGCTCGGAGTTTAAGTGGACTAACATGGCAAGTTTGATTAAAACTCTAAACTTAAAAAAAAGAGCATGTTTTCTCTTGAATTAGCATTAGCACATTACTTTAAGTCAGTTTGGTAGCTCATGCCAACAAATTCTGAAAGATTTTCAAGTGAACTGAGTTTTACAACTGAACTGCTGGCCTTGTATAGTGCTAACGGTTTACCTTTTGTGTTTCAATGTGCTTCTCCAAGATTTCTTGCTTCTTTTTTCTCACGTCTTGCTGAAGTCGCAATGCTTCCTAAAAACATTTCAAAAATTACAGAAAGTTTGTAGATTTGGAAGAACAATTTCAGAAGAATAATACACCGTATCTGGTAACTATAAAATAGTAACTTACAATATAAGGAAAAAAATAGTGAACTCAAAGTACTGATAGGAAATACTTAAATTTATGCTGTGAAAATCAAAGCATCATTACCTCATTCACTAATTTGGTTATCTTTATTTGCATATGTGCTGGAAAGACCTCATTAGTTATGTAAAACAATCTTTGCACAATTCCACCAAAAGTTGAAAGGCAAAATAACACACTACCTCCACAACAGGTAAAGCATACAAGATTTTAGACTTGCTAAGATGGTATCTTGAAAGCTACTGTAAATCAAGTCCATCAATTAAACACACTCTCCAGTATAGTTCCAGGCCAGAAAAAAAAAAATCAAAAACATTCTATTTTCTAAAATTAAAATGTTATCCACAGAAAATCATCTCTTTTATGTCTGCTAAAAACAAAATCTTGGCATTCCAATAAGCAAATCATAATCAACTGAAACTGATTAATTTGTTACATATTGCACTCAGAAGGAAATGTAGGAGGAGATGACCACAGCTGCTGCACTCAGCTCTTCCTAATAATGTTTCTACAGAGAAAGCAATTGCTCTCAGATACAGAATGTAAAAGGTCTTAGGCACCAGGATAGTTGCAGAAAACAATAAAGAGCTTTAATAGTAACATATTTAACAGGATAAAAGTGGTAGAAGATGATTTTGATTGCCAATCAACTTGTATCAGACTGCAAGTCAATTACCACATACAAAGTGTAAAGGCACAAAAGCCATAAAAAAAGAAATAGTAGTAAGGTTTGTACATGTCTTTCCAAATACTGGCAAATTCTGATGCATGAAATGTTAGGTTTGCAACATAATGTGCAATCGTTTTTTCACAGGGAAAGGAAAGATAAGACATGGGGATGAACGCTAAGAAAAACTAGGGTGACAAGAAGGAAGAAGGGAATGAGTCCCACAAAACCATGTTTTTCCACAAGTGCTAGCATATCATAATTTCTGAAGACAAGAAAAGAGCACAAGAGCGCAAGAGAAATGAAGCCATCATTTAGCACGTCTTCAGTGTTTTCTCTCTCAAAAAAATAGGTGTTATGATGAGTCATTAATTTCATTCCAAGTTTTTCAGCATTTCATAAGCACTCGATTTCTTATCTTGAAAGGTAAAAGCTCTAATTCTGAAAAACATGTTTTGGGGGACAAACGTGAAATAAAATCCCCAAATTAGAAGTGATTTCTTTAAAGTCTGGACCAATGCCACAACTGACATGCAGCCACAATCTGTTATTTCAAATTTTATCAGACATTAGATATAGAAGTTGACCAACAGGCTTAGTAGTATAATGATTATACTACTCTCAACGCTTACATCTGAACCTAAATTAATATTCAACTCTTAATTTGTGATTTGAAGCCAGTGAGATAAATGTTGTCCTATATTTAGTTTTTAGGAAGGTTAAGAATAAACCTTAAAAAAAGGAGCTTTACTGGGCACTTTGAAAATTCTAAGCAAGCTATACTACCACTAAGTGACCTGTTGAAGGCCAAACACATTTTTGTTGCACTTCCTCTTCAAAATGAGAAATTCTAGTACTATGCAGAAACAAAAATGGATGCAAGAGAACTACAGTTTGGAAACAATAAAATGCAGTCATACAGTTCTCAGCTCTATCTGATGAAGAAACAATACTTGTCACTGCAAGTACAAAGTACGCTGAGGAAAAAAGGCCAGTTTAATGAGAACTACCAAGGCCAGTTCCGTCTGATAAGGTGTAAGAGAGAAGAGCAGTGACTATACTAAACTGCCTTGTCACTCACAATAGACAATTCATGCCTCAACATGGAGATTCTGTTTCCAGGAAAAAGTGCTTCGCACTACTAAAGAGCTTCACGTCTGCTTACACTGCCTGAACATGCACTGAAATAATAATAAAACAAATACTGAATTTTCTTGTCCTTTGAAAAAAAGTTATAGTAAATTTTATCTTGTAGCTAGTTTCATCTATGCTCTTGAGATAAATATATATAGTGCACTATCTCTAGTGGTCACAAATTCCCAATCTAGGTCCATTTTAGAAAGAAGCATATTTAATTTACCTGTTTTTTCTTCTGTGCTTCATTAGAGTCTAGCACGGAAGTGGAAACAACAGGCAAAGATTTCTGTGCTGCCTTCAAAGCAGCAGGGTTGTACACAGTTTTTGTCAAGCCAGTAGAAGTGGATAAAACCTATAGAAGGAAATCATTTTATTTTTTTTTTGCCAGTGAACTTCAGTGCTTTTTTTTTTCTTCAAAAAAAAACATGACTGCTTAAAAAATGTATGTCTTTTCTTTTGTCTGTTTTGATGGTATGAATATAAAAATTTGGCATAACAATTTTATTTGGAGTTGCTGAAGTTAAACAACTTTTAAAAAGGCAGCATCACATCAAATATGCAAGAATTATAAACATCAGATTATAAATCCTTTCCATTGAGATTTCATATATATTTCCATGCTTAAAATATGTAAAATTTAAGGTATTTGAACATAATTAAGAAAACAGAAGACTGTGATTTGCCCAAGAATAACTCAAGTTTCTCTTTTTTATTTTGAAGTTTAAAATACAATTTTCCATAGCTGCATGAATTTTCTAGGCAAAATTTCAACATAATTGTAGAAACTAAGGTCCAATGTAGACAAAATAGTTCCTTTTCATATGCAGCTTGTGCAAAATACAGCTTGCACAATCAACAAGAGGTAAGAGGTGTAGGGAATCGCTGAACATCATACAGGAAAGGAAAAGACTCCCATGTCTCTCTTTCCTATGTTTCTAAGGAGATACAGATATTTCTCCATGACCGAGAGCATAGTTGCCTGCTAACAACCTCTCTAACATATACTTCTCTGCAATACCTGAGAATTTGGAATGTTCTGTTTCTTATCACATTACTTGAAGTACACTTTGGTCACTTTAGTATTGAAAAACCCATGACTAACTGCTGGAGATGATATTGCCATGATCTTGCCTGCCTTGTTAGCAAATCACAACAATTATGCATTTGGTATCATCTCTGGGAGTTAAAAAATAGTTTAAATACATGGAAAATTAAAAGATGCATGCAGAGTCTACTGGTCACCATGCACTCCATAAAATAAGACACAATGCCCAACAACAGGAGGAAAAAAAGGGACAGCCACAAAACTTTAGAAAGACAGAAAAGATCAAAAGATCAGAAGAACACTTCATATAAAAGATCTGCACTTCATTGTGCTATTGATACTATTTTTTCCCACAGATATTTTCCAGAGTAGGCAGTGCAGATGGAAAAAACAAAAAATTCAAAGCATGTTATAAAAGCTGATATAAAATTCTCTAAGCAGGCCATCAAAAAGGAGATGGAGTAATTGTATTTATTAACTTACTGAAGCACGTCAATGTATGTACATCCCTGTAGTTCCTTTTACAAAGTAGCTTTAAGACAGGCCACATCACAAAGAGAGGACTGAGTAAAGAACAAATATACTGACACATCCCTTTCGCCCTGAAATTTCCTCATGTCTGAATGAACCACACTTACTCATCTCAAATAATAAGGAGAGATGCTGCAACAGATGCACTTGCATTAACTAATACAGAAGAGCAAGAAGCAACACACTATCGGTCTTGTAAGTCTTTTAATGCTATTCAAGAGAGAACAGTGAAACTTTTCACAAGTTCATAAACTGGAAGTCCCTATCCAGATCTGAAAATGCATTACGATGACTGTTTCATCTCCATTTCCTCCTGCTCTTTGGGAGGCAAACCAACCTACTTTCTTACTGGAAAGTTCTTGCCATTCCCTGTACTTAGTCAGAAGTAGAAAAACATCTAGGAAATATCTACGCTTTTGACAATTGTAAATCTACTAATTTCTAATGGACATAGAGCACTATCAGAGCAAACTAAGCAAAGCATTGCCTTGCAAAGGGATAAGTGTTAGGTTAAAACAAGTTTCAGAACCCTAATAAAAATGCCAAAGGAAACTGCTGCTCACAATCTATCCACTGAGCAGTCCAGCAGCTTATTAAAATCAGTCTGTACTGTAAGACAACACAGTGGAAAAACCTTTTGTAGCATGAATTTACTCTTTGTAGAAAGGTGTTTCAGCATAACTCAGCTGTTGCAGAAAGAAAGTATTCCCACTTCAACTGAAGCAGACTTCCTATTTCTAAAGTAGACATTCAATATACATATAATACTACGTATCCCTGAACTACATTTTACATATTTTAATAATTTAGGGCAACAAGAATGCAATAGAACATAGCCAGGAAGCCACGATAACTATATTTAGGTAGACTGTTTGGCTTGGAAATGAGTCGAAGAGACATCTGTATTTAAAACTCAACAGTAAATAATTACTTCTGTGTGCAAAGCATAGCACTGTAACTTTGCAATGAATTTCACTATCAGCAGTAATGGATGCACTGTAAGGTAGAGGGAAATGCACTCTATCATTAATTTCAGTCAAAGCCAATTCAGAATAGAAAAGGTATATAACTAGGCAGACAAATCTTGTTACTGGGTAAAACTTGCTGCCTTTCCACAAAAAGTCGTCTCAAATGAATGTTACAAATACTGAGGAAGACCATGACCTAAGGTGCTAAACAGATTGAAAATATGCCTTATAAACTTCAGTAGTAAAGTACTAAACCTCATCAGCAACTGTTATGAAAATTTCTACTACTGGAAAAAATATGTAACTCTTAACTACCATTCAGATACAACTCTCTCCCACCTTACCTCTTAGTCCTTTCTCGTTAATTTTCACTTTCATCTTTTCCTAAGTACTACAAAATTGCAAGACCAATTAAGAAAACAAATGTTTACAGCATCACCTTTTAAGGGACACAAAAGCCTAAAAGCTTCTTGGAGATTTTTTTTGTGTGTGTTTATTTTTTTTTTGTGTTACGGGTTGGTCTTTTTTGAAATAAAGACTTTAAAAAGATTCCTATCTAGTACTAACATATATATGTGTTTTTGAACTGAATTTTGGCATTGTTCTAACAACTTAGGATCCTAGAACATTTCTAATTATTTTCATGACTGAATAAATAGAATCTATCACATTAAAACAAAAAACACAGAATAGCAGCTTCTCTCCTAGCATGTTTTACACCTACTGTAATCATATAGCCATCAGCTAATCAGAGTTTCTATATACTATACTCCATAAAACTAACCTTTAAATAATGACTGTATTCATTTCTTATGAAACAAACTGAATATAGACACAAGGGTTTTTATAATAAAAATAATTCTTACCTTTTCAGTTGCAGGAGTAACTGGCTTTGACACAAAACCCAGTCTGTCCTTCACAGATAATTTAGTCACATTCTAAGAAAACAACACAAAATTAACTTTCAGTTATGTTTAACATTATGAATACAATAACTTATGGTTTCCTGTGTAATTCCAAATGTTAGGGATTAAAAAAAAAAAAAAAAGATTGGCATAACAAAATCATAGATTACTGAGCAACATTAAAAGGAAAAATAATATCAAAGCTGTTGAAAAATGAATTTTATATATATAGGACTTCAACAGCTAATATGCTCCTATGTGTTTTAAATGTATTAAAGAAAGATACAGCCAAATATGGAATCACAAATTATGTTGTTGCATTTTTTTTATTATTATTTTTTAAAGAAACACACAACATGCCAATAGATTATTTCCAAGACAGGCCCTTTTAAATACACTTCACTTTTTGTGTTCTACAAGCTGCTATTTACAGGCATCATTTGCAGGAAGCTGTGGTTTGAATTTAAAATCAGAAATTCAAACCTTTAGAATTTAAAAGGTGAAGCCTTCCTTCTCAGAAGGAAAACTAAAGTTGTGACACTGTTATTTATGAGAAGATACTTCCAACACAATCAAAATTTAAAGGCTATTTCATGTGTGAGTAACATGACAGATTTTGTCATGATTTGGATTGACATTACAACTATCTTCTTCCTTAAGGGTGATGGTATGCATACTGAAAACACTTTCAGATGCTGACCATTAGTTTCAAACGGGTTGAGATGTTTAACATATATGAAATTTTAAAAGGGTAACATTTAGTTTTTTAGTAGACTTACTTTGAAATCTGAAAATTGACTTTTAGCATAACATTAATGAAACATTTTTAGTCTTTTGTTTTTTGAACTAAGTAAAAAGTTATGATAAAAAGAATTTAAAAAAGACATGTATCATTGCACTTAGGAAAAACTGTAATATCAGGACACCACTCAGTCAAATTAGATGCACTTAAAAGCAGTAAATGTTTATTTGCACTGTATGATTAACACAATGATTGATACATTTCTTGGCATGTATTTATACACTATGGAACCTAATACAGAAAGAAAATTCTTTTTTTTTTTTTTTTTGGCAGATCATACATACCTGAGTGACTTCTGTATTGGCACTCTGTGCTTCTGTAGGTTCAATGTTACTTGCAGGTACTGGACCTAATCGCTCCTTGACTGATTGTTTCACTACCGGTAAGCTAGGTTGCTGACCTAAGGGTTGTATTACCTGTAACACCCCCCACCCCAAGAAAAGCACATTGTAATATCAATAACAAAAGCCTACTACATATACAGTTCAGAAAATACAGGATATTCCTGTAATGGCATTTAGATTTACACTTTCTAATCATTCAATAGCTTCTTGCCTGACTGCAAAAATAAACGCTTAATGAGACTTGGGATGTTACTTTGACTGTGAAGTGCATACAGCTGTAACATTTATTTGGCACGTGCAGCTCACAGATCAGTCTTGGATCTGATTCCATTAATTGCGTCTAATTAGACTATCTTAATTTCCATCCAAAACTGAACTGAATAAAAACTGGCATCTGTGATTCCTTTCACAAATCAATCTTTCATCAAACACCTAGAGAATGGCAGAACACAAACTTGTATCATAAAGATTCTCATTTTTCACTCTGATATATACCTTTTCATCTCTTATGTATTTAACTTGCACAAAAGAGAAAAAGAAGGAAGAATATGGAGACATGCACTAGTGGGACTGAGGAATCAGAAAACAGCAGCTAATCTTCAAAACTACCACTGATATACCCTGACAGCTAACGCTTCGTCTTTTTTTTTTTTTTTTGACAAAAACTCTACTTAAGCAAAAAACAAAAACAAAACAAAAACAACTTATGCGTCTAAGTTTCTAAGCAAACCTGACACTGTATTTATGGGAAAAAAAAAAAACACAGAAGTGGAAGAAACCCTCAACAGGTCACCTAATCTGTTCCTCCATTCCAGAAGTCAGCTATACATACAGCATTTGCAGTACTATAAAACACTATAGAACTATAAATGAAATACTATAAAAACTATAAAATTGAAATACTATAAAATGTAGTATAGTGCCCACTGGCCCCCATAGTAGACTTCAAGTTGTAGTTTCCTGACATGAGACAAAAGGTTGTTCTTTGTGAAACAGGAACCTTTAATACTGTCACCTGACCTTGGGAGGAATTCAATCTCAAACTACTCAAGTTTACACATCAAAGGTGGTATGCTGTGAAACTAACAACATAACTAAAATCCCTAAGACTATTTAACATGTTCTGCAAAATCACAAATATAAAGATCTGGTATCTGGTTGTAAATACACAGTTAATACTCCCAGGTGGATTGCATAATAGTCAAATAAACTGATGGCAATAAGTATTCAAGCTATCCTACTCAAGAGAGGCAATGTCTGTATTCCTGCAAACTACATACTCCACTGCCCTCTTCTGGCTGATCTGATGTAAATCAAGCTTAGAAAATAATGTTGAATACTGCAGGTTCAGATCGGGGATACTTATAAATTTGAATCCAAAGTCAAACCTAAGGGATGGTAACAGGATAGTTAGTGAGGTGGGTGTCTTCACCTACAAAAATGGAGTTTTAGTAAGCAGAATATATGTTACAAAAGAAGGAGACAAATGAAACTGTTACCTAAAATGCCCTACAGCAGGACTGATCTGGAAAACTAGGTAATTTTTCTCAATGATGATGACATACACCATCAAGAAAAGGGAAGGATTTAAAAACCTGGAGCAACAGTTGAAATAACCTCCAATACTGGTTATTATATCAGCACATATAAATACAAGAATATTTCTTCTACAAAGTCTTTGTCATGTTTTCTAAGTCTAGAACATTCCACAGTGACAACAAATCTGATCAGGGAGGATACATAAGTATTTAGTAGGAACTGCTATGCCGGAAGCTAACTGATAAAACTCTCTATCCAATAACCTACATGACTTGGGAGAATCCAAGCATCTTTTTGTGTTTCAGTGGAACCATGAGGCCTGCTAAGAAATCCAATTTAGCTTGCCACAGTCTATGAACTTAAGCTCCGTAACAGTAGTTACTGTTTCATATTCTTAAAAATTTGCCAATGATACTCTACAATGCACTTTACAACAACCAACAGGTGCTCCAAAAATGTAAAATGCCCCCTTCTGTTCCCCCAAAATTAGGGTAATGTAGCTCTTCCTCTTATAGTGGAATTTGCACTTCCTCTCCCTCTATACATGTGTGTGTGTATGTGTGTTTATGCGCATAAACATATTTATCTTTGGATAAAGCCAACTCTGCTGCAATCTTCTATAGCAGTATGCAAGCCCAGTAGGAAAGGACAAAGACAGCTAGAAAAAGCAGCACCTTTTGGAAGAAAATGGAGGTCTTCTTTCAAGAAAATGACCATAAACACATACAACTGTCTTATGATCACCAGAAGGAAAAAAAAAAGTAGTTAAAGCAAAATAGAAGTTATTCAAGCAGATGGTAGCATCAAGATAATAGAGCGTAATTCCCCAGAAGTCAGAGAAGAACTTTCATTTAGTATTTTCGGTCCTACCATGCTATCAACTCTTGAACCTTGTACATGAAGTAAAAAAAAAATCTACAATTACGGAGTAACTTTTGGAAAGGAACAACATCAAATATTCCTTATTTCAAAAATATTTAGTTTTCTTTCTATAAACATTTAAAAGCAATGTTTAAAAGAACATATTTTACATAAAGCTCTAGATAGAATAGACTTAGATCCTCTACCTTCTGTGTGGTAGTTTGTATTTGTGGTGCACTGCCTTCTCGATGCCAATAAACTTTGATAAAGCGATTATTTAATACTGCTTCTGTACTTGATATAGCTTTCTTTGCTTCTTCATGTGTGGCAAACTGAATAAGGGCACCTTCTGGATCACCTTGATATGCAACCTAAGATTTAAAACAAAAACAGAACTTACTCTATGTAGTATTTTCATCTGTGTCACAGCTACTACAAAACCAACAGTTTCAGAACCTTATGATTTAAAATCGGTACGGATCAGTAGATCAGTATTTCCCATTCATGATTCTGTTTGAAAAGCCTGGTGTCAAGAAGCAACCTTGAGATTAAGTTAATCAACTTTAATAGTTAAAAACCACTAAAGTAAAATTCATAAATAGCAAAACAGGATTTCTAATTGCAAATATGCGTAGCTCTTTGAAAGACAAGAGGAAGCATCACTGAAATAAAGGCAACTACTATAAACAAACACAGGAGTTGATTAATAAATTCCCTATCTAATATCAGAGCTAAATAACGAAGTTCATTTTGGTTTTCCTCCTTTGGATACGAACATATTACCTTAGAAATCTTCAAAGAACAAAATTACACCTTTTGGAAGATAAGCACAGTTTTTAATCTCTGTTCCCCCTCTTCTCACTCCTTTCTTAATGGCTTAAGAAACATTTAAGAGCAATTAAGATAAATTTCAATTCTCTCAGTGTTTAGATGGCAACAGAACATTCATTCTCTACTGTGTTAGTGCACAAGAAATACTCCATAACATCTCTTCATTCCATCTTGCATGGCAAACAGGAAGGCATACATGAAAACACTAGTATCTGGAATTTTTTGTTGCTGATAATGAAGCACAATGAAAAATCAGGCTGAGTAACTTAGATGCTAGGTACGAAATATTGACATTGCACACAGCCTTCAATATGTAATACAGCAATCAAGCTTAACTTACTTTTAGCTCTTTGCATCTCTTTTGTACCTTTCTCTAATTGTTTGCTTATTTCTGTTTATAAATAACTGTTTTTAAAAAAGTGGGTCACTCAGATGTACTAGGAAGTAAGCGTAAGGGATAAACCACCACTATTATGGAACTGGAAAGTAATCATATAAATGGGGACTGTTTTCTAGATGAGAAACAATTTTCTGTATTTACAATTCACCTCAAAAAAAATAGAGGGTTTATAACACAAGATCCAGAGATGTGGAAAGGTCAGAAGAAAAAAAAATCAACAATTTTAAATGTTTTAAATAAATTGTTGAAAAATCTCATCTATTTTTTACAAAATCTAATCAAGGACTGAAACATTGAATTTCTGCTTCTTCAAACAACAATTTCATTGAAAATAAGGGATCATGTTTAAGAAACAGGTTAGGAAAACAGTAAGAGGAGTTTCAGGAAACCAATTGCAAGGCACGTCGCATTCTTTTAGTAATTACCTCCAGTATTAAGCCAAAACCTACTTGCCTTCTCTTTGTTATGTCTTACCTGCAAGTTGACTAAGTTTCCAAATTTACTGAAGTGCTCATTAAGTTTGCTGATATTGTTAAGTTCTGGTGGAACTTTCCTCAATTCAAGTTTTGTATTTTCATTTCCAAATTGCATTTTCTTCTGAAAACCTGGACTGTTTGTTCTGTTAAAATTTTGCCTGCAACAAATGAAAAACAAGCCAGAAATCCATAGCAAGCTAGCAAACAAAGTTAAATTTTATTCTCACAGACAGGATTGTGTGTATCACACAGAAAGATTGGCAGACAAAAAAAACAAAGCATACATTTTTAGGAAAGTGTTGAAGAGGAGTGTGACACACAGGCACCATACCTACAGTTTCACCCACCCATACTCTCACCATACCTCAAAGCATAAATCTCTAAGATAACTGACAGAGCATAAATCTCTAAAATAATCTGCTTGTGGAGAACAACTTCTCAACTTAATCACCCCACCAACATCTCAAGTACCTACTATTTCAAAGCAGTCCCAGTAGTGTCTTAAAATCCCTTCCAACTTTTTGTCACCCCAGGTATATCCGGACACTAAGCAACACACTCCGCATTTTATGCCAGTAACAGAACTGGCAACTGGATCAAAACTGGCGACGATAAAATTAAAAACTAATCCAGTCAACTCTAATAAGTATCACACTGCAGGTCATTGTTTCTTAGTTAATTTCAGCTTTCCATGACTGGATCACAGTATCATCCAAAGCAACTCTAGCTATCTCCTAATAGAGCCTTTGAGTCACCTCTATATTATGTTTTATTTCAATACAGTCAGCTTAGTCATACTTTAACTTGCTTGCAATTTATATATTTCTCAGATCAGAGAAAAGAGCTCAATTGAACTATAACCATTAAGCCAACCTTGTGTTAATGATCACTCACTTGTCAAACCAAGTCTTCTTTGTAGGAACTCCACTATCCCCTGCACCAATAGTTCTTTTCCTGGATTCAGCATCTACCACTATTCTCATACTGCTTTTATTAGGAGGTTTTTCTGTAAACAGATGAAAAAGTTCTATGTTAATTTTTGCATTTTCTGTGCATTTGACTGCAACGCATTATTCTGCTCACAATGAATTTGCACTTAAAAATGTAACTGTTTATTCTGAAATGACCACCTTCTTCAATCAAACTGGATCAAATTTTGAATGCAGATTTCTCTGCTTAATCTTAACTATCAACAAATGCTGTGATCAATAAAAACAGCTAATAGCTTTCATTTTGTCACAGAAACATCATACAAAAGGAAAACAAAAAAGAAGCGTGACAGAAGGCTTTTGCCTCAAAGTGACTACGCTCATTCATTCACAAAGTCACATGGAATATTCTGAAGTTCACACCATTTTTGCTAACACTTCCATTGTACCATTAAATGGCACATACAAAAATGCTAATGATAGGAAAGGTATGGTGCTCCAGACCACTGACACCTAGGAGCAAGACAGAGGGGAGGAAGGGAAGGCACTGTCTCTTGTTGAAGAACAGAATCATACTGCTGAAGAACAGAAACATACTCCTTATGGAAAACACATCAGCAAAAACATAAGATTAAATGCAACTACATACCAATTCAAGTAAACCCACAGTCAAAAAAAAAAAACAATTTTTATTTCTCTTCTCGTTTTGTATACTGCTACTTCTCAGGGCTACGATTCCTTCCATGTAACAGTGTGATACAAGATAAAAATGACTGTCTCCTCTCCATAGAAAAAAAAAAAACACAAAACTCTAAGATTGCTAGAAAAACATCAACAACTTCTATATGGGAGATGCATAAAGTGATCAGTTACTGCACCAAGGTGCATAATTTGTAGGATTTTCTGGTAAAATATTTCACGTTACCTGCAAAAATACACAAACAGACCAAGAATAAACATAATTCCCTCCTCAATAAAACTTTTAATGCCAAAAGATTTTCAAAAATGCAACAATCTCCAGTATTACATTCTCTGAAAAGTTTCTCAGTTTACATTGATATAAGAAATGAAGCTAAATGAAGTAAATATAACTTTGAGAGCATACCTCTGGGTGGCAAATCCATATCACCTGATGTGAGTCCTATCAAATTTGGTCTTTGGGCATGTACTCTGTGTCTATACATAGGTCTTGAAGTGTTTGTTATACTTGGAGCTTCTGGATTGTAGCCATCTGTGTCATACGTTTCTAGTAAAAAATAAATTGTCTAATTAAAATAAATTGCAGTTAAAAACCAAGGTTGCAAATATTATATTTCATCTATTAAAAAAGACAGTTACAATGGAACAGTCTATTGTATAACAACTATAGAACTGCCGTGCTATGTTTTTACTTACAAATATAACAATGCAAATATTATTCCATGGTCAAGATTTACTTTTTACATGCAAATTTTACTTCTGTCTTGAACTATATTGTAAAGAAACAACCAAAAATTATTGTCACAGTTTAAGTGATACACATTTATTCTCCCAAACTACTAAATTATATTCTCTAAAAAGTACAGTACAGTATGAATCAACGTTATTCTATTTAGCAAACCTTGTGGGCAAAGCCTCAGTACTACACCTGCTGTAAAAAGAGAGGGTGGAGCAGGAGGCGGCTGGTGATGAATACCCGTTGTAACAACAGTAGGAACTGAGCTAGTTGCTGAATTTGGGGGAGCATCCATGCCAGCAGGCTGCAATGGAGGAAGAGGAGGGGGTGGTCCTGTCAAAAACAAAGAACAATGTATTCATATATTATCCACTAAACAAACATCCCCTCTGGCAAATGGCTCAAAACTTAGATTACAGAGACAAATGTTTGAACAGTTTAACATTTTTCCAAATAATATGTATCAATAAGCCAAAATTTCACCACTAACCCAGTACTTATCTTCACCTTTTAAAAGATACTGTAACAAAAATATTCTATGATGACAGTAATGAACACAATCCATTTGTTTTTTAATACAAACACCCAAAGAACACATTACTCAAGTGGAAAGTCAAAGGGTTCTTTCCTAAAATTGAGCTTTCTTATTTATTTAAGCAAAAGATAATGTGACACTTCCAAAGCTGAACAGTCAAATCTGGCCTTCAAATTAATCACTGGTAGAAACACATTCTGCAAAATCACTTATCTGGCCTTCCCAGACACATCTGGAAATACTACCTGAAGCAGAACTGATCACCCCAGCAAGACAGGTACTATCTATGCTAAGTGAAATAAATAAATTCAGTTCTTACTTAAAGATACTGCTAACTGGAAATGAAAAGTTTAAGAAAATTTCAAGCAATACTGAACACCAATTACTCTTGAGTAATTTTACCAAGTGGTGCATTTAACTTAATAATAATAATAAAAAAGGATTAGTCACATTAAACTAACACACCAGGCAGTTTTTAGACCACATCAGGCATCTGATTAATAAATTGCTATTTTAAAAGTGGGAGTGAGGACAGAAGTCTTCATGAAGTCATTTTTAATGCATGCATCTTTCCAGTGAAAGAGTAAGCAAACTGGTGATTTTTCATTGTTGCTTTACAAGTTTAGGTTTCAAAATTAATCACAAATGACATTTTCAGGTGTAGATTTGATGTGGTCATGAATTCTTATTAATTTAAGTATTACAAATGAAATGCCAAGTGTCTGTCGCTTTAGGGTTTTCCCTTCTTCTCTAGCATCTAGCTGTAGTCATTTTCATGAAGCTTCTCCTAGTAAATCCAAAGAGTTGGGTTTTGCCATACCATGCCATGATTTTCCTTAAACACAATTATTTCAAGTATAATTTCATATTCAAGATTCACATTTTATATGCAAATTTTACAATTGACACTGCAACAATTACCATTAAAAAAAAGATCATTTTGGGGTAAGCTATGCCAACCTAACTTTGAAAACATAGTACAATATATTTTTTTATAATATAGTTAGCTTTCTTATGCTTTTTGTACTGTATAGAAGTAACATTAATTTCTTTCTATCCAGAAATGGTTTTTAATCTTTTCTTAACTACCTGTTACAGGTGGAAGGCTAGGTGGCAAGGGGCCTGGTGGCGGTACTGGAGGTCTAAGGTTAACAGGAGGAGGACTCAGAATTGGTGGAGGGGGAGGAAGTCCAGGAGGAGGTGGTCCTTCGACAACAGGGGGTTGTGCTGGAAAAGGCAGAATGCCAGGAAGATTCACATCTTCTACCACTACTGGATCACTTCCATGATCAAAAGGGCACATGTCTCCTCTCATACAGAAACCCTTTTCTGAAACATCAAAAACAAAAAGAATCATTGTTAGTATTCGAGGGCTGTATGTATTAACTCTTCTTCAGGAAAAGTTACAGAATACAGAAATGGAAAAGTTACAGAAAAATAAAAATCCCTCTGAAGGTCAACTAGAAAATATTAAAGTGCAGATAGGAAGAACAGTATTTTGGGACTAGCTAGCCACTAAAGAGAGAAATGAGCTTATAAATTCAAAATACACAGTCATAAGAAAAGCTACTGCAAGAGATATCTACAGAAATATTTTAGTGATAGCCAGAAATGTAACAACAAAAAGTAAAGACGTAAGAATAGCTATGCCATAGTTTTCCAACACAGTCCAATTTGTTTCATAACCAGAAACTGGAAATAAATGCTATGTGAGATGAACTTTCAAAGATACTAAGTTCCAGCATTCCACCTGGAGTTTTTACTTCAAAAGTGTACTTACTTGCCCCCGCATCCATTTTCCTTTCTAAAAATTCTGTAGAACTAGGAAACTGTGACAAAACATCCTACAGCTCAGCTTGCACTGGAAGAAAATTTCCAAACAACTACACTTCCACAATTGTACTTGAAAGTCCTGTTACTTATACTTGCAAAGCTATTATTTATTAGTATAATCCTGTCAACACCTGAGACTTTAGTCTCCCATCCTCTTTTTAAAAATGTTATTATTCTAAAGAGAGTCCTGAATATAAACTGTCCTAGATCCTAGACTCATTGTGGTATACAGCAGAAGAAAGCCTCAGGAAAAAAGAAAAAAAACTTTAGGAGGAAATTAAATTCTGTTGATTTAACAAGTTTACTGTCTAGACTTAGTTACATTACGGCAAACAGCAACAGCCTCTTCCACTGATTTCAGCATAAGACAATCAAAACAACAGTTTGCGCATATAAATAAGCACAAAACCCACTCAATTTTAAGAAATATCTGTTCCGTAAAAATGGACAAGTCTGAGAAGTTGCAGCTCTAGACCCTTCTAGTTAAAAAAAAATCTCTCTTAGATAGGATGGACTAAAAGCAAAAAAATGGTGAAGACAATAAGGTCATAATTATGGTCAAAACAATTAAGTATGTCTTCTTCAAGCCAAGTAGTAAGACAAGAAAATTGGGAAAAAGAAAAAAGTCCACTAGAATTTCTGTAGAACAATATACTATATATATATATATATATATATATATATATATATATATAAACCTAGTAACTAAAGAAACTTGTACAGACACTAATAAAGACATCTAAAATGCAGGTGGATCAAAAAATGGGATACATTTACATTCAGTAATTGTGTTACAGAAGAAAAGCACAGTATTATGGAAGAACAAGAAAATGACCTTAATCTTTCCAGAAAGATGTCTATCACTGCTGCAGGAAGGAATTAAAAAAAATACAGACTTACCATCATAATCTCTACAGCGTTTCTTTGGCAGCGGAGGTCTTCCATAGGAGTTGTGGTCCAGCTGCTCTTCATGGAACTCTGACCAGCTTTCAGTAGTGTTATTTCCATGATGAGCAGGAGCAATAACTGTAATAGTGCTGCTCAGTGTAGGGACAGGATAGTGGCCAGATGAAATATTTGTCACAGAAGAAACTGGAGTATAATTGTTCTCCAATGGGTCTGTTCTATCCATATCATATTTCGGCTTTCCCAAATCCCTTTCTGGAAAAAAAAAAAAAAAAAAAAACAACAACAAAACACCACAAGTGTGTAAGTATTCATGTAAGTAACTACTGGGGTATTTCAGCAACAACTATACCCGTAATACAATAGAAACCCTTCCAGAGGAGTAGATCTTCTGTACTGATCCATCTATTCTAAGAATGTCATATGTCAAGTTATCCTGAATAAAGGAAAACAACATCCAAGAAAAAAAGAAAAAAAAAACCACCAAATGAAAACACTAGCAACACTATCAAGATAATAGTTATGTAACTTTAACATTTCAAAACACTGTTATTGTTGTATTTTCATGCTGTTTATCTTCATTTTATCTGCACCCAATTGCATAGACTTGATCAAACACAAAGTTTTGCCATCATTGCAGAAATAACACTTGACAAGTGGCTTGACATATGGCTCCTGGCCATATACAGCAGCAGCAGCATGATTTTTTATTCTGCATACATACAAACTGTTCTCTTAATTTGCTAACACCACCACCAATTAAACAGCAAGCATCCAGATTAAGACAGAAGAGTTCTGTCATGAGATAAATTGGTAGACTCGAACAACATTCCATTAACGAAACATTACTAAAAACGTCTTAAAAATGGCAGACAAGTACGGGTAAAACAGGCTTCTCCCTCAGTCCTTAGCATCTTAGAGTAGAAACTTTTTCTATCTGTAAAATACTGTCATTGTAATAGCTGTAAAATATTCCTTAAATTAAGATTTAATCACATTGCAGTCTTTTAATTAAACTGCTGCATGCTATTGAATTTAATCACAAAATATCTGCTTACTTTTCAGGGCCTTTGCGCTCTCACTTGTAAGGCCAAGTTGTCAAGACCCATTCTCCACAGAAATAATAAACAGGAGATCTAAACTAGATTATTTTTTCCTCTGTATTCTTTAAGTCAGGGTAACAAGACTATAAAATGACTGTCAGTGCTCTTTTTCAATTTATCAATAACTGCAGAGGGAAAAGCATTCTTTTTAGGTGAAACAAAACAGCTTTGTTTTTGAAGAAGCTTAATTTGAAGAGCAAAACTACCATATTGAAACCCTAAGTCCTGCAGCAGTGTGTGCAAATGCACGTACTTACCACAGTAATTTCAGCTCCTCCCCAAAGGAGGGGCCAACACAAAAAGAGCACAGAGCTCTACTGTTCTGTTTGACAGTTTACTGCCAAACAGGTAATTTCTGCCAATCCTACCTCTGTGGATAGGTATTAATTTCTGCATATTCCCAAACAAGATTCCAAGTTTCTTAAAACTTAATGAAATGCAATTAACTCAGATTTTTCTTCCTCTCTTACAACATTGTTTAGAAGCAGCCAACACAGCCAAAGGTATTAGAGAAGAATGGTGGGAAAGAGGGGAAAACAAGAACTGAAAAAATAATCACATAAGCCTCATTTCCACAGAAAACCAAACTAAAATTGAACAAAGAAACAATAACAGTAATGGAAAATTTGGTAGACCTTGAAGAGACTGTTTAAATCTAATGTTTACATTTTGTAAGTAACATTCACCGTATTTTAGAGACCAACTGTTGGTACCTCTGCTTCGTGTTCTGCTCCTGCTTCTGCTCCGGTCTCGATCCCTGTCCCGCAATCTCTCTTTACTCCAACTTCTACTTCGACTCCTGCTGTAGCTCCGACTTCTCCCTCTTCTTCTGTTGTATCGATCCCTATAGGAATCTCTTCTGGGAGGATTTCGGTCATAATCTCTCTTCCGAGAACGTTCATCTTTCTTCCTTTCATCACGGCTTCTAAACATGCAATTTTGGTGGTTGTTACTAACAAGAATTAAAAATCTCAAAAAATGGCAACGGTAAATAAGATAAAAGATAAAAAATGAATTTAACTATGGTCCTTCCTTTCTTCTCAACAGACTATGAAAATGCTTTTGTTCAGTTTATGAATTTTACTTTTATCATCCAGAAATCTTTTAAATTGTAAAGTATTGTTTCTGCCCCAAAATGCACCTTCTGCCAAGTGGAAATAAAAAGATAAGGGTTATTGAACAAACATCTTCTAAATTCAAATTACCTCTATTCAATCTCAGTAGTGAACAGTAAGTGTTGTAATATAAATTAGCATTAAAAAAAAAAACAAACATAAAAGTCAAATGTAATAGTTATACACAACTTAGAGATAGTTTACACAGTCACTTATATACTCACATTTTAACTACTTTTGCGTAAAAGCAAAAGGTCTTACTTTTAGGTTACTATAGGTGACTATAAGGAAAATAAATATTTAATTGAGTAGCACTATAAACATATAAAAATCCAAATCTATCTGATTATTGATACAAGAGATCAAGCAAATTTTATTACCTGGTATCTCTGTAGCGAGAACTTGACTGAGGAGGGCTGTGATTTAGCCTTCTAGAAAACTTTTTCTCTCGCTCTTCCTCTTTAACTATCTGAATTTTAAATACATACATTAGACCAAAACATGAGTACACTGTACTGAAGACTTCTGCACATCCAAATAAACAAAAATCTCAAATGCTGAACAAAGTCAGCAGTAACAACTGAATCAAAACAAGATTTTTACTTCTAATGCAACGAGGGATTCTTTGTATCATATTAAGTATTTAATTTCTGAGAACATTCAGAGCAGTGGTTGCCAGAAAATAAAGTAGCAAAAGAAACCCTTACAATGCTGCACTGAAAATACATTAGCTTTTGATACAGGTAGACATATCCATATTGAGGTGAAGCAACTGGTCTGCAGGGACATGAATGTTCAACAACTGATACATTAAGGTCTTTTCCTCATCAACAGGTTAGCAGGTTCAGATCATGCTCATACAACCGAACCTAAGCTGCTGCTGCAAAGTGACAAACCTACTCTTTTCTGGCTTGTAGAACCAACCAGAATTACCAGTACCAGGGTAAGGATCGAGCACCTCGAGGAATGACAGCTGCCATTAGGAAGGGAAAATCTGAAGTGCAACATAATTAGAGCAGCCTCCTGAGCAAAAAACTAAGGCAGGTTGTATCATACTTCCCAGGATACTCAGGAACTTTATTTGCATTTGCCTAGTAGAACCATTGTGGTTTACCTATGAAATTATGTTACAAAAAACTGTGTAGCAGTACTCAACATTAAAGAGAAAAACTTTCTGACATTTTAAAGCTGTCATTCAAGATTTGGGACTACTATTAATAGACAAATAAACATGATGAAATTGAACAACATAAGTAAACTGCAGGAATAAGGGAAGACGTAAATTTAAAATAAACTCAGTGCTTACCTCTTCTTTTTTTGTTTCTTTTTCCTGGTGCTGAAAGAACTCTACTTTCAAGCTTCCTGACGATGGTTGCTCTGGTGGAGGTAGATAGCTTTTTGTATTCACAGCATCAAACAATTTTTCCACAAATATCTGAGTTTCTAAAAGTAAAGGAAATATAAAAATAAATATCCAACATTCAAAACTTCAGTTAATATTTGTTTTTAGAAAAAAAAACACCAGAAAGTTAAAACAATGAATAGCACTTTGGCATGTTTTTTAATACTCTTCTTTTATGCTTTGTATTTTAGAAGGATCTTTACAGAGTCAAGAAATGTCAATAACGACAACGTTTAATAAAGGCTTCCAATCCCTGAGTTTTTAATGTCTTTTAATCAACTATCTGGAATAATACTTTTGGAATATATGCAAAGCTTCGCTGCTTTTAATTCAGGTAATAATTCTTATCATCTTCAATTTTCTTTCAGGAATACCAGTAGACGGAAAACATACTTAATAAAGCTTACATATTGTGCTATACACCCGTTTAAAATATATGTATCTATTTATGCAAATTGAATTATATAATTCCAAGTAATAAAGCTTATAAAGAGATAAACACAAGATTCTACATTAAAAGATTGCTTAAATTTAACCAGGCAAACTTTCACTCAAGCTTAATAGCTAAATACCATACCTTTTTGAAGAAATACATCCAACTGATCAACACACAATGCCTTCAGTTCCTTCTCACTTTTATCCTTCTTTACCAAAGCCAGAACATATTTAGCTAGGGCAGATGGATCTGCATCGCATCTGAAATTGAGAACACATAAAACACAGAATCCATTAAATTACAGAAGTGAATGTCTGTAACTGGTATGACCTGTATCATATAGAGGGCCCAAACCTTTCCTAGCAAAGTAATTGAAAGACACCCATGGGTATTTTCTAAGACTCAGTCCAGATATGAAAAATCACAAGTATCACATTTTTCTCCAGAGAGATGATTCTCTACAAGTGACATTTCCAAACAATATTCCAGAGTACTTTACAACAAACTAGAAAGATCAATTTAGAGTGAAACAGCTTCAACTGCTTAACGGTCTTAAAAATACAAGAACTACAACAAATACTTCCATAATTTCTCAATTATGGAATCAGTGAAACCTCTGTAACACTGAGTGACTGGTGGAGAAAAAGTCTGTCTATAGAATTATAAATTAATTAAGTGATACATTAGAAGTGAGTGATAATATATAAAAAAAAAAACAGGGAAAATTTGACACTTTGATGCTAGTGATGTGATAGCTAACTAGTGATGTGCAGCTAACTTGTTTGGGTTATAAGCAAAGTTAATAATGGTGTTTTAAAAAAAACTAGAAGAAGAAAGACAATTGCACTGATGTGTCCTAACTGTACATTCTCCCTATCAAAAATAACTGCAAAACAAGTAATACTAAAGTATGGTCAGGGAGTTGCTCTGAATATGAGTGTCACACGAATACTGACTGCTACAGCGAATTATGTCCTCAATGACTGAACAGAATGGCAATTCCAAGTCTCTTCCACATTAAAACAAATGAAATTTCAAAACTGAATCTTAATTAAAAGTCTGAATGTCGTTAATTTAACTGACACATATTTTAGATGATGGAAACAAATCCTTCACAAAATCATGCTATTTAATTCATTTTCCCAAAGAAGCTCTCTCTTGCACTGCACCCAACATCCTCTTCACAAACATATCCACTAAGCAAAGGAAGCAGATCTGTCAGCATATATCCATCCTTAGGAGATCCCCTGGATATCCTGGGCCCAGCATGGAGTACTCTGAAGTTAAAGGTCAAAGCTTCAAACGTAACTCAGCATCCTCCAGAAAGAAGGTAATAACAGAACCTCATGCTGTAAAACCAACCTGAGCTGCTAGGGGACACAACACAATTTTCTGTGTTAGTCTGCATTACTTGTAGATACAGGAGACGGGAGTTCACAATCGGCCTGAACTCCAGAAGAACGCACACTAAAGCAACAAAATGCAGATGCATACTGTTAAGCAAAGAAAAAAACTGCACACACTCAAAAATTCTTCCAGAACCTTTGTCTTCCAACTACCACATTGGTTTGCCCCTGCTCAGATTTAACAATTCTTTTACCCAGCAAGAAAATGGCTGTCCGAAGAAAACAACGACATCTTGAAAACAGGCACAGAGGTTGAGAACGGAAGAACTGCATGACTACCGCTGATCCACTGCTAGCACCGAGCATATCATTTCACCGGACTACCTGGAGGCCTTGGTCAACGTGTGCCATGGGGCATGCTGGCTGCAGTGAGGGGTGTTATCCTGTACAGCCCCCATGAGGCCAGAATTCTAGCATTTCTCCACTTCTCAAACGGTTGAATTTGCAAAATTAATATTCAATTGTTCCTTAATCTGACTTTAATGTCACCACAGAAGCTTTGCATTCTTCTCCCAGTTTAAAGCTGAATCATGCCTCAAAAAAACACTGCGCCATTTTCATACCGTATATCAACAGTCACAAGACGAAAATCATTTGGGGAGGAAGGAACAATTTTCACATAGTAATCCTTAAATTTCTTCTTCTCCACCTTTCAATACTTCATAAAACTCTGATAAAACACTACAATCTTTTTTTTTTGAAATTGCAATTTCCCCAATTTGTTTTTATACAATAATACAAAGTCAGATATCAGTTAAAAATGTGCTACAACTCATTTAGATGACATGCGAATGCACACAAAATTATTTAGTGGGAAAAAAAAAAATAGTCTAGAAAGTAAAAACCCACTGATGTCTAATGTTAGCTACTGCAGTTTATTTTATTTAATTCTCCAGCTACTACAGTAGCAACTATAAGATATTAAGTATTAAATTTACTTTAATTTTTTTTCTTCCTCTCATAAGCAGAGCAGAAAATATAAAACCTTGACTGGAAAGCCATCTAGATTCCAAAAACTTTAAAACATGGCACATAGCAGTTTAAAAATAACAATTAGTGCTTTTCTCCCCTATCCTCCAAGGCTATTATCTACCCAACAACAATCTCAGAATTTCATTCCATCCACTCAACTCCAAGGAAACATCCTCAATAAAAACGTACATAAACGTGCTTTTCATTTCCAGAAGACAGAACCGCATTCTCCTGTGGTACTGTCTTTGCATTTATCATTCTGTATGTGATACTACCACACACAAATGATGCAAAACAAATTTAGTGAACTCTACTATCACCATACAATATGTAACTGCAGAAATTCCGCTGCACACAACAGGAAGAAGTTACACGCTTTCAAGTTAAAACTACATACTTTGGCTACTCAACAAATCTTATTTTTTTCAAGAAGTACTGAAACGGATGAATTATTTTGAATCAGTGCCAATTAAGTGGTAAGGAATATAATGTACCGTGCAGTTGAGATGGCAAAAATGTTTTTGTCAACTAACAGAATGATTTTGCGATTTTTTTCTACTTTTTATATAAAACTGCAAATTATGCTGAGAAGGTGACTTCTTTCTTGATATGACTTGAAAGAGAAGCTACTACTTCTATTACTGTTGTTCAAAGCTTAAAAAAAAGAAAACCAAAGAAAAAATGATTGGTTTTCTCCACATTGTCATGAAGACCATGCTTGTTTCTGTACTAGCATTCAGATATATTTAACGAGTTTTTAGTATGATCTTTCACTGGTTTTTGGAGTCTTGTATAATGTTTTTTTCTTAAGATGATGGAAAAATCAAACTGCTAGCAACATAAGTGGCAGAAGAGAGCAACAAGAGGCCTCTTGTGTTACAAAAGATGTTTAAATTTACCGAACTGTGAATCCAGGAGGTCACCCTGACATTTTCTGCTCTTTACAGCTATTTGAGTCCTGGATATTACCTTTCATATTTTTGTTTGGGGGAGGGTTGCTTCACATCTATTTTTTCACTCTGAGGATTCTGACATATTGTGTATAAACTCTGTATCCTCCACTAACTTCAGTCAGAATCTACTGGGTTTTTGATGGGGGGCTTGCTGGTACCCAAGTCCTTACGTTCTCTAGTTTAACACTATACTCTTACAGAATATGAGCCTTTGCCTGTGAATAACAAGCAATATACTTGCAGTATCTCTGCTGTACACACATGGATGTTTCATGCATGTTGAGCTAGCTTTATCACATTTTGTGAGCCAGACTTGTATTTTATACTCTTATACTTGACAATGGTTTATTAAGTGATGTCACTCTGAAGAAAACAGGCCCCCACGCTGAGACAACAGCAAAATACAGTGTAGCACAAGGATTCTTCACACTGTATATAGCATGTTGTCTTCTTACAGGTTAAAAAGATCAATAATAGTGTGAAGAACATCCTTAATCAACTATTTAGAAAAATTTAAAAAATGAGGCAACCACCTATGCATTTCAAATAGCTTAAGCACCATTTCAGAATTCAAAATCAATTTATATTTCAATTATAGCATTTACTGAATAATATACTTTCAATTGTTTGATACAGGTTTGAATTCTTTAGCTTAACCTGAGTATGATGCACAATACCACAGACCTAAACAGAAATAAATATGTGCATTAAAAATATGTTAAATTTAGATTTAAATTCATTCTTATGCTAAAATTTGGTTACTTGAAAAAACATTAAAATGCATTTAAATGTGTAAAAGAACATTTCTCAACTTTAAATCCTCTATCTACATTCCTTCAAGTTTTTGTAGGGCAGTGCTACATGCCTCGATAATCGCATAAATTTCTTTTTTTTTTTTAATCAAGCAAGCAAAAAACAGTTGGCATAATCATCTGAACCAATTTTCACTGTAGAAGAACATCCTGCTACAATTAAACACTACAGCACATTTTCTTTCGCCCACTTACTAGATATATGATCTTAACCAGAAATGCTAAATGTTTTTACTTCTAGTATTGCTTTCTTTACAGGGTTTGTACTATATTAGTCAAAAATGCTGTGTCTACTGCTCTATGCTAGACAAGGGAAATTACTCTGAAAATCCTGCTTTAATAAACACTATTTCACATCCAGGCAGAGATGGAAGAATACTCTTGCTAGAACTCTGCATGTTCTTCAGGGAATGATCTGGATACTTCCAACTGCTAACCACTGGAGAAAAGCAACAAAAAGGAGAGTAATGGCCAATCAAATACTCTGCTCAACTGCAGGAGCAAGAGCTCGTAACTACAACAAAACTCAAGGAAAAATTCAAGGTGCCTCTTTGAAAATCCACTGCTTCCAATCTCATCTGCTTTAGCAGAGATTATTTCAATTCACCGTTTCAAATAAAGAAAAAGCAGAAGAGGAAAACTGGAGATGTAAAAGCATTTTTAAACCATAAAACGATGTAAGTAACAAACGTTTGAGGATTGCACTTCTCTGTACAGTCTTTTTTCCTCTTCTAATTTATTTTTAATTTCAAAGTAAATTTTAATACTTCTCAATTCTTTAAGCACCATTCAACCCATCAGCTTCCAATATTCAGATTTACATATTTTAAAATATAGAATGCTAAATACATTGAGGACCCACTTCAGTTTTCATAAACACATTCAATTACAAGCATCAAACCAAATTAATCTAAAAATTCAGTGGGTGTGAAATACATGCTAAAGTTGTTTGCCAACAAGTTTCACTGGTGTAGCTGTATACACAAAACCTCTTACCAACAGCAAAGTTTATACTGACTTGAAAAGACTTTGGCAAAATAGCTAAAAGCAATTCAACAAGGCAGATAAGCTAAACCAGCAAAATAAGATAAACCAGCAAAATACCTTTGTACATAAATATTGTATAAGAATCATTTTCTAAGACACTGAATGGAAACACAGTAAGTATCTTCCAAGTTTTAAGAGTGAACAAAACCAAACTTTGCCTGCAGTATGCTAAGGACATGTTTTACCAGGTTGGTGCCTGTGAATGTGTTTAAAGATCAGCAAATATATATAAACTCAAAGATACAACATTCTGTTTGAGTATTTTAAATATAAGAGGAAGACAGATCTGAAAGTCTCTGTTGGGCTCAGTATCCAACTATCAATTGAGAACTTCAGGTATGTCTCCCCTACAGGGCCCTGAACTCTCCACCAAGAGAGAGATCCCAAATGCTGTACAGAAGGCCACTAGGACTCCTGTTACAATTCTTGCATCAACTGAAGGGAAAACAAAAACAACAACAACAAACACCACACAAGTGATAAATTCGCAAAACATGAGGAGAAAAAAAATGCAAGGAACTGAGAAGTGGTAAGAAGAGTCAAGAATAATAAAATGATAGTTATGAGGTTGATGAGAACATATATGAATATTTCACATATTTAAGTATCTTATTAATGCTACCTGTCCTACTCCAATCTGATTTCCCCATATGATGTTGTGGAATAATTGCCAGAGTTGATTTAGAAATTAAACTGATATTCACATTTTAAAGAAAAGGTACAGCAGTGAAGATGCTTCCAGAGTGGGGTGCAGCTGCACTACCTAAATGTTCCCTAGGCCTCCATCCTTAGGTGTTGGCCATACTAGAAAAATTTGGTGTGCTGGCTCTAAGAGGAACTGTATGGAGGGTGGAGTGGAGACACTGCAGCCAGGCTCTGTGATAAAATGGGAACTTGAAGGTACATCAGAACCAATAGCTGCATACCTCCTACCCTGGGCCAACGGCCTGTGATGTTTTTGACAAAATGCTGTTCTTCCGGTGAACTTCTCATCATAATGCCAAAACAGACCTCCATCCCAGAGGCTACCTGCCTCCAAAGGTGGCCACACCTCACTGAGACTGTGTTTTAAACTTTTCTAGTCTATACCTTTAAAAGCAAAGCGAGAAAATTTCAGGCCTTAGTTATGTATAACTAGAGTCACTTGAAAACTACATAAATTATGTTAAGGGAGAGAGGGTGTTACAGAAGATACTATCGTGTAAGGGAAGACACCTGATTTCTGGGATTGGTCATTGATGGGCTCAGCCCCTCTGGACACTTTTGGGCAAGATTCGAGCACTTGGTTATGCCAAGTGCCCCCAGGAAACTGAGAAATCTCTGTAGTCACTTTACACCCTTTACCACATTTGTAGCTAGGCAGTGTTACTTTAGGTATTTGCATGTGCTTTGCAGACAGTGAATTTATCACTGGCAATCCAAAGAACCTGTGTATGTACCTGCTGCTTTAATAAATTGCACTAGTCATTAATCTAGCCATGGTAGGTCTCATTGAACACGACCAAACTCTTTAAGCATGGCCGCGAGACGTGACTAGACTGAGGGTGTGCTACGTTATTTGTGAATCTGTAATCGTGATAGTTCAGTGCCCTGAACAAGACTGGACTTATAACAATGCATTGGACATCACTCCCAATTCCTTTAACCTTTAACATAACAAATGCCTTCCAACATAACAAAGCACAGGGGAAGTAGAGATGCATATTCTTGGTATCCTACGTATATACCAAACTGAAGCATTTTAAAATTGTAAGCAGTTTGCTTTAGGAAAGGTCTGAAATATCTAAAAATCAGACATTTTCCTCTCAGGACACACACACCATATTTGCAGTGCTATGAAGTTCTTCATGTTGCAATTTATCATTTAAGTCAGTTCTCAATAAGCCACAAAGCCAGTCTGAGATGCAACTTCAAAAGTGTAATTTCTTTTTCCTGGACATAATAGCCACAAAATTTGGTGCAGACCTGGCACTACAGTGTTTCAGTAAAAACTTGAAAAATCATTTTAGTAAGAGAAAAATCCTTTATTTTGTTAAAAATCTAACAGGCATGGCAAAACAAACTGGTTTACATTTTACAGTTAATGAACAACAGATTAATCATTGCATAGAAAGTGAATTTTTGGCAGCTTTTCACACCTTTCCTATGAAGGGAAGTTTAGTATTTCAGTGTCTACCCTCTGATGACAATACTTGGTCCTTCCATGCAAACTCCTAAAGGGAAACATACCTAGTAAGTGTTGAACTATAGGGCACTAAACCATTTTACTGCGGTGGGGCGGAAGAAATCCCAAACTGAAACTGTTGCAAACTGACAGTTTCCACAAAATGAATTATTACTCAACTTGGGGGCAAAAAAAAAATGATTGGTGGATGGAGAGGAACAAGGACAGAGCAGAAACTTCTATCAAGTCTCCTTGTAACCCTAATGCTGGTCAGTCATTTCCAATCTTTTTCATTGCTTTCCTTCAATCTAATGCCAAGAACCTCAATCTGAATTTAACTAAGCTAACTTTGGAGACAGCTTGCACACACCCAACTTTTTTTAAGAGGTAAAAGAAACTACATGAGTTTTTTGTTAGATTCTTTTTTAAAATGAATGTGCCTTTAAATTAATGTACAAAAATGAATGTACAAAAAGATAGTGCAAGTCCTTAAATTTGTTAAGGAACTAGTTTCAACTACCACAACAAATTGTAACCACAAAAGCATGCCTGAAATCCTCCAGGCAGTGAATGGTCTTTCTGAAGAGAAAAGAGCATGTAGCTGCACGTTATTTGTCTCACTCTAATCCTCAGAATTCACAACCTAAACTCCATGGTCTAGTTTTGTTGCCTAAAGATTAATATTTATACTTCTCTAGGATACTGTTAGTCCTTGACATTAACCAAGGTGGGCATGGCTATGTTTGAGGGCTGAGAGACATGCTTTGTATTTACATGGCTGAATGTGTGCAGAAAAATTAGTATGCTGCTCACTGGACAAAGCAGCAAGTCTAACACAGGCAGCTGTACCATTTGGTTGTGTTGCTACCACTTAAGATAGTATATTCCACAATCTGTAGAAAGCTGCAGGACTCAAAAATTACACTGAATGACAGACATTCAGCAAGGTCTGAATTTTATCTTGAGACAGTGCAGTATATGGAAGGACAACTCTCGTAATGCTCACTTTCGGTAACTCTTTACAAGCATAGATATACTTAAGGAATGCAACAGCCTCCGACACTCTTACACAAGTTACTGATGTCATTACAACAGTTTGAAGTTACAATAGCCTAATCTTACAAGTTCATACAGGTGCAACCTGCAACCAACAGCTTAAAAAGCCACCTCAGGACTCAAAAGAGCTTTCAAGAGGCAGAACAGCCACCAGCTTGCTGGTCATCCAACACATGTTCGATGTTGAAAGCAAAAATCATTGCTGTATCTCCAGAGCCTGAAAGGCACCCAAGGGATTCTACTTTGCTGGTAATGAGTAAAAATTAGAAGAGTTTGATGTAACAAGAATAATTTTCTCATCTTATAATACTAAGATTGTCATTCCATCACAGTACCTTTCGAAATAAGCATAACCCCATCAGCACCAGAGGTTAGGAAGGTTCAGCTCCAAATACGACAGCTCTCCGTGAGCCAGGGTTGCCAACGAGAGTTCAAACAGATGCATTAGAATAACTTCACCAGCAGTAAAAATGCTACAATGCTGAGTGTTTGCGACTTATAATAGTTATAAATACTTTAATGTAAAGTGTTAGCAGAGGAAGTTAAGATAAACATACACTGCTTTTGAACTTCTTAGGAAGTTTCTTGGGAAATTAAAGTGAAGACTCCTGATGGGCTGACGGTTATTACCAGCTGGATGGTAAGCAGCATGTATAAGGAAAGGAACGCTGAGGTTTTGCATTTTGACTTCTTTCAGTAGCTGGGTTATCAATGTATTTATTTCTTATACCATTGATCAACCTCCTTTATTCACCACTTTTCTTAAGTTAGTGGGTGAACAGAACTAACCAGTAGTCAATAATTAAGAAAAGATCCAAACGCACAAAAAATATGAAGATTTAACAGAGAAAGGTTGAAAAACATGGCAAACAAATAGAATAGTGAAGGCACAGCTGAATACCAGCTTATTTTCCATAAAATATTCCAGTAACAAATAAAATATTCTTTAACAATTTGGATTTTATTCCCTCTGTTAAAGTAGTTACAATGCAATGATCACTTACAGAATTAAATGATGCAAAAAAGCTTCCAATTTTAATGAGGTATGCTTAAATATCGCATAAACAATGTTTTACATTTTCGCCATCTTTCTTGCAAGTCTGACTTAGTAAGTGAACAGACCTCAGAAATGTAAATATAATAAAGACAAAAAATAGATATGGGAACCTTAATCAACTTTTACCTAAAACACGATGGGCCAGCAAAAGATTTTAATTAAATGTATTTTACACAAAGTAATTAAAAATAAGAACATTTTTCACTGTGAAGAATTAGGGCAAGGGGGAGAACGTTACCATGTCTAATAAGGCAAAACAGAGTGCAGCATTTGGACAGATAAATTTTTTTAAAACTCTAACTAAAGAAAAAAATGTAAAAGACCTGCCTACATGGGACTCTGCCAAGCCAGATCCTGACGTCCTCGCAAGCATATATACACAGTTTATATAGGATCTGGAATGCACTTGCAGAAAAGAAATCCATCACAATAGATACGGCTCAGCAAAGACTTTGCTAGCACAGAAACTAGAGGTGACAGGCATGAGGTTATATTCCAAGTTTACAATTACCTTCAAACACTCTACAGGAGCCATACCACGGACAAGAAGAAGTTATATAACAATAGAAACTTAAGCACTCTACAACCTGCAAGAAACAAAGACGGCTGTTGACACAACTACCTTCTTTACAGAGCTGGCCTCAGCGAAGCACACTAGATGGCTCCAGTCAAACACAGAGCACCTACAGCACAGAAGTACTCCTGGTACTTTGTTTACACTGGTACTACATTCACACACATGTAGCAATCACGGCTGCATGCACATTTTGTGATTCTCTAGGCACCAAAGTCAGCTTTTCAAAGAGTTATTCCCCAAACGACAAAAGCAGCCTCTGCTTTGGAGAACGGTACAAAGTTACTTACTGGAGAACTACCAACCCTCAAGCTGAGCACAACAGCACTTGCCGTTTCTGCCCTCCTGACAGGAGTGCTTGTACGGAGGGTCACCAAGGATTTGATGCAGGCATTAGAGAAGTCCAGAAATTTTACCAGAGAGAGAGAAAGGGGAGGGAGAGGTGGAGAGAAAGAGAAAAAAGCACAAACAAAAAAAAAAAAAATCCCAAAACTCAACCCTCTGTCATCCCCCTCTTCCAAGCTTTCTTGTCTATGAACAGTATTCCCTAAAGGCCCCATATGAGAGTAATCCAACAACTAAAAAGGCTCAGTCTATACAAATATGTACAATACTGGTTTCACGATACTTAAAAGCTGTTGTTCCTGCTAATTCATTTTAACATTTTACAAGTAAAACTTTCTGATGACAGGAAACAACCATTAAGAATTTTGACATTTTCTAGTTCTGGAATATACACTTCAGAAACTATGTTACGGCCTTTGGGTCAAGTTTTATATCCTGACCAAAAACTGCTAGATACTTTGAAATGGGCAACTTGGAAAATAATAATTATCCATCTTAAATACCTACCACACAAATATAAACCTATACAAAGTTGCCTATAAAATTTGTTTTCTTCTTAAGAACATTTCTCCCCTTGCAACCACCAAGAAAACAGCTCCATAAAGATCTGATATGGTGATATATTTCTTAGTGTAGTTAGGAAATCCAGTTGCCTATCTTGCAGCTAAAGGTTTCTGAAAGAGCCACGAGGTTAAACATCTGTCATTTTTGTTTCATTAAAAGGAAAAGAAAAAAAATATTTTCAAACTACAGCAAAACCACCAGGTGCCCAGCACTTAGGGCCTTATTGTACTAGTACTGAACTGACACTTCCAAAGAAGTAACTGCGTACTAAAATTTTCATATGGCCAGAAGCTACGGCTGTAGGTATACATTTCAGATACCTGAGATCAGAAGCATCTCCAAGAGTATTTGACTGCTAGGAAAAGACAATACTTCTCCGCTAAATCCAGGGTTTAATGGGATAATGCAGTTACATAGGACACTGCACAAAACTGAGTGACAGCTGAGTTTATCAGTTCCTGCCGTTTTTTCCTCCCAAAATTAAAAATTTAGAGAACTCAACATCCTCCATGTCAGCAAATTCCCTACCCCACAACATATTTTCCAGCATGGGAACCACACTTGAACTACTCACGCGTTACATTTAATTTAAGAGAAAAACATGCCTGAAAAAGTGATCTCAAAACCTGAAAATCCCGATTTCACTGTTTAACTGCTGTTACTAGCAGACAGCAGATCAATACTCAGACAAACAGAGGAACATCAAACAACTTACCTGGGCTTGTTACCAGGATAAGAAATTACAACTATACATCACTAATGAACAGAGCCTGGGGAGAGGATGGAGGAACTACATTGATCTCTAACTAAATAATATCTGACAAACTTTTGTTAGTTTTTAGATTATAAATAGGAAATGTATAAACCAGTAAAGTACAAACTTCAGCTCCTGATGTGTAACATGCAAGTACAGAAAAGCAGACTAAATTCATTTGGATATAGATCTGCAAAATTAAAATAACCTGACACATTTACTCAAGAAAGGGATTTTAAAGTCAACTGAAGCCCTGCTGCAAACGTTAACAGCAGAATTCCATTTTCAGATTTCACAGAATTTGACAATGCTCATGAATTGTTTGTGGCTAACAACTCAATCCCCAGCACCTTCTTGAGAAGTAAGCATGCAATATTCAACATTTCAAACTACCAGCACCTATTTTGGAAACTATGAGGTTTTCTGAAGTTAAATATTACCTGTTACTAACCTCTCAAAGAGCATGCTCTTAATATTGATATCAAACTGCTGATTACCATTAACAGAATATTCCTGCAAGAAAGCGTTCAATTAGTAATCAGGAACATTCTGCATTTGAAGAATGATGACGGTAATAGATCAGCTGGATCCATTACCACAGAATAGAGTATGCTTTCTTGTTTTAGTAACACCTTACAGTTAGGCCAAAGGAAGGTTATTCACCTTCTTCACAAGAAACATAAAAAAAAAAATCTTACCACAGTCTTAAGGGTCGAGCGTTTTGTGTAAATGCACCCAGAGAAATTTATTGCAGGCCTAATTCAAAGTCCACTGAAATTAATCTCAAGAGTCATCTATTTCAGTTTTGTTTGGATTAGGTCCCATGGAAAAATGAACCACCTTCCTGCAAAAAGCCCAAGTGAAGCTCTCCTGAAAGTGCCCCAGAATTTTAGTTCCTGCGCCTTACTCAAGTTATTTCAACATGAGCCATACAAATTGTATGTGTACATACGTATACTTAATTAATGTTTATGGAAGCCATAAACCAAATTTTCCCTCCCCCCCATCCATTACTGTCAGAGGTAATGGCCCATAGGGGCCACGCATCTCAGAAGAAAAGTTAATACCAGAATTAGCTTATAAGCTCTAGTTCTACTGACTCAAATCAAGCTCTAGAAACTTAATATAGCTCTGTTACAATTGTGTTTTGTAATGGTAAGTCAAGAGCATGTTTTGATCTCAAATATCTAAAGGCACTATACTTCCAGAAGATGAAACCTTTTAAACTGAGTTCAGGTATTGATGCTATTAAAACATCATCCAGAGAAGGAAGGTGTGTATTACACGGATTATTTGCAGTAGAGTCCTAATTACTCACGTGGATGTTATACTCAGAGGCCCAGCAGGTACTCACAAATAAGCAAATTACTCTCTGGGGCTCCTACTCCCAAGAGCTTGTCAGAACTGATGCAACAGCGAGGGAAACACCAGAGTGTCAAATACTCAAAACGACCACGAATGATGGCTGAAAAATATTGGGGGGCAGACCCCAGAAACGCAAAATGCCTGTAGTATCAGACATGATCCCTCTCAGAGAAGGGCACCGCACAGGGTGGAAGGCCGTGGCCATTACCCTGGCCTCTCCGGGGGGGAGCTGCGCGGGCTGCACACGCGTTACCTCCCGCTTACTCCGGGCTACAAAGGGAGCGAGCACGGGCGCTGCCGATGAACGTGGTCGCTAGGGGGAGAAGCTGCATCCTGAAGAAAAAGACGGTCCTATCCTACCTACCTCCCAGCCGAGGACTGTGCCGGGAGAAGCGGGGGCACGGCACAGCCCCGGGCCCCCACGGAGGGGGACGAGGGGCAGCAGGAGGACACCTCCCGGGGTGCCTTCCCCTCCCCTGAGGATCCCCTTTTTTTTTTTTTTTTTTTCCCCAAAGGAGGATTTTATTTTGGAGGGGGTGGGAGAGGGGTAGGAGGGGGGCGAGGGAGAGCGAGGGGAAGGGTCGCGGCTACTCACATGGGCTCCAAGGTTTTGCTGAGCCAGGATTTCAGCGCCTCGAAGTTTTCTATGATCATTTTAACCACCATCCAGAGCGGCCCGGGCCCCCCGTCTCAGCCCCCCGACAGCAGCAGCACCACCACCACGGACAAACAACGACGGCGGCGGGGCCCGTGCCGTCCCCCCGGCCGGGACCCCGGCAGCCGCCGCGCCTCCCCCCCTCGCCCCCCGAGGCTGAGGCCGAGCCCGCTCCCGAGGCCGCCTCTCCCGGTTCGGCGGGGGCCCGAGGCCCAGCGCCACGAAGGGGGCGGAACCGAGCGGCGGCGGCTGCTCCCCGCTCCCTCGCCGGCAACCGCGGCCCCGCGGATCCCTTCCCCTTCTTCTCCTTCTTCTTCTTCTTCCCCTTCCCTCCTCCTTCTCCTCCTCCTCTTTCTCGGAGGCGGCCGCCGAGCACGACGAGCCCCGGACCGCGCCGCGCCCCCCGCCCCTCCCGCGCCCCTCAGCCGCAGAGCGAAGCGGAACGAGCGAGCGAGCGAGTAGCTAAGATGGCGGCGCGGCGCTCTCGCGAGGAGAGCGGGTCTCGCGAGGGCTGGGCGGTGCGCGGGGACGGGCGGGGGGCGGGGCCGGGCCGGGCCGCGGCTGGGGGCTGATGGCGCTGCTGGAGCCTCCTAGGGAAGGAGGAAGGAAGGGAGGGAGGGAGGAGCTCGGTTCTCGCTCCCCCGTGGCACAAAATTTCTCAAGTGTTTACAGATGGAAAATTAAAAAAAAAAAAAAAGAAGTTTCTTTTAAAAGAAAAAAAAAGTAAAAGTTTCTTTTAAAAAATAAAAGTTCTCAGCATTTTCCTGACCAGATATTCATATCCCGTGTTTTTATACTGGTTAGAGTAAAAATTACTTAAAAAAAATAAACTTCTCAGCATTTCCCTGACTGATTCGTCACATCCCATGTTTTTATTACTGTTCAAAACCTCGAGGGAGGAGGGAGAGGTATTTTACACCCACTGGTGTCCATCTGGTAAAAAACACCAATGTGGTCATCAAATCACTAGGGTTGAAAAAGCCCTCTAGGATCATCTGGTCCAACCATCCCCCTACCGCCAGTATCACCCACTAAACCATGTCCCTAAGCACTGCGTCCAACCTTTCCTTGAACACCAGCAGGGACAGTGACACCACCACCTCCCAGTCACAGTGTAAACCCTGCCATAGCATGTGGCACTGCTTTTGGGAGCACAATCCCAGCAAACACACATATTGATCTCTAAATTGAAGTTATCCATACAGTTCAGGCCTTGCAAGGCATGTTGAAGCTCTGCTCCATCTCCCCAGCCTCGGGCTCATGGGTTGGGCCCCCAAGAGGAGAGTCTGCAACAGTATGGGATCGGCCTGTGAGACATCTGAAATAGCAATAGGTGCTACTTATGTTTTTTTGTTTGTTTGTTTTGTTTTTGTTTTTGTTTTTCTGTACCGCACATTGACTGAGTAGTAAACAAGAATGCCTGATGTGAGATTTCCTTCCTAGATTCCATCAGACTTCTGAAAGGTTGGCATCGGTCCTGAGAGGAGTGTTTCATATAGTTGATAAACAAAGGCAGATATCTGAGGAAATCATTCACTCTACCTGTCTGAGGACAGAAAGGATGACTATTGAGCTGCCTTCCTGTTTGTCTCAGGTTTTGAGGGACTTTGGGTGATCAGGCTAGATTAGGCAGCAATCTTGGTTGTGGCCAATCTGTCAATTGATCAGTGTCCTAATGGTCTATCTCTGTCATGTGAAATTGGGATAATAGCAAAAGTAGTCCTGGAGAGCACTGCTGATGGCAAGATGTATTCGGACAGATTAAAAATGCGTGGCTGTTTTCCTGGTTTGGGAACTCCTTCAAGATTTTCTGCTATCTTCATTCACCCTGTCGATGGCAACCCACCACAGTCTGTTGGTACTTATTTCCCCTTGAAAAATCTCAACTATACCTCTCTGCATCTCGAACAGAGTACAGTTTGTAGGCTATTATGATCCTTATTGACAATTTTTCACGCTGTTTTCAAGAACTTCACCTCTGCAGAGAAAGTGTTAAGAAGTCTGGTATCTATGATAGCTAAATAAGAGTTGGAGGAGGATATGGCAGCTGCGTATAATTATTTGTACTTTGACTGTTATCTTCAAAATTTGTTTCAAAACTAGAAAGTCTAGCAAGCCAACCAAATAAACTTCCAGCTTAGTGGAGGACTAAGTGAGGACTTTCCAGTTACAAGATACACTCTGATTTCCTTGAATAGCAGCACATCCAGTCTGTAGACAGAAAGATACAAGCACCTGATATTCCCTGGAGGCTGTTTTTTACACAAAGACCTCGGCTCACAATCACCAACTTGTAAGTAAATTCCCCCTGAACATATAAAAAGGGACACTAAGCTTGGGATTCTGATCTGTCTTTGAAGGGACAGGCACATAGAAATTAGGCATTATGATAAGAATCTAAATTTGGTTTTGGATCTGGCCATTAATCCTTTGCAAAAACCAGTGTCTAGTGGAAATAATTCAGGCAAACACTGTCAGTCTGCTTCACTCTCATCTTTTTAATGACCTTTGATCCTCGAATATACAACAGACAGCAAGAAAACACATCCTCAAAGTCTTCCCTTCATAAAACGTTTGGATATAAGCATGGTAGTAACTTTTCTGTGATTGACACTTCATTTTCTAAACTGCTATTCAGAAGCACAGGACTGTAAGTAAGTGAAATTTGTTATCCACAAAAGTATTTCACAAGCACATTTTATGCACTGCGTAAGACTTGTCTTCATGTGGTAATTTATGGACATTACTGTGTTGATATAAGCATGGTATTATCACCCTTCTGTGGCAATATCAAGAGTAACTATAATAAATAATTACAGCTGCTAAGATTCCCTGCTCCAGAGTTTGCAGAAGAAATCTGAAGGCCCTATAAAGATTTAGATCCAATATATTCTGAAGTGACCACAATGTTCTGTAGCATTTTTGAGGCAATCTTTATTTAACTTCATGGCAGAAATTAGAGGAGTGCAAAGTGAAAAAAAGTATTTATTACATCTGAGAAAAAAAATCTAATATAATAAAATATAAGGTGGTTTCTATACATAAGGTGGTTTCTATTTAAGACACAGCATCTAAAAGTGTTTCTTAACTGTAACTATTTCTTGATAGTTTAACAAAATACAAAATAAGGAGTAGTCTTTGTTTTGCTAAAACTTTAGTCATACATGAAATCAGCACTTTATCTAAAAAAAAATCCTGAAAATCATGTTTAAATTAATGGGATTATTTAATGATAGAGATTCAGTATGATGGGTTGAAGTAATAATTAACTTATACAATGTCATATTTCTGTAAGACAAGTAAGCTGTTATTTCTCCTGTAGCTGTTCAATGTAAAGTTCATAAACTATCCCAGGGGAAAAAAAAAAAAAAAAAAATGTCATCCCTACCTATACAATGAAAACCACAAAGAAAATACCAATGAGAAGAATTAATCTTTGAAAAGACTAGAAAGCAACAAATGAAGAACTAAAAATGTTGTTCTTACACTGCAGTGATAAGAATTTTTGGAAGAGGTGGAAGGTACTGTGAGAGAGGCTATAAAAGCCAGGGAGTGAAGCAAACCTCCTTATGCTGTTTCACCAGAAGTATCCTAAGAACTTGAGTCAAAATAAGAGGTATCTAAATCCTCAATTGTGTCTTCAGATGGATCTCTGGCTGAAAATGGAGTTGTGAATGAGGAAAAACCAGCTTCCGGGGTGAAGGGGAACACAGGAGACAGCAGGGCTTTCAATCAGTTTGAAAGTGCCTTGAGTAATGGTTCTAAAATGTGCGATACAGATCCCCACTTAAATTTACTAAATGCAGACAGTATTTGCCATAAAGATGGTACTCTTGAGGCCACTGTCTTAATAAATAAATAAATAAATAAATAAATAAATAAATAAATAAATAAATAACATTTTAGTTTAAAAAATCAGTTCTTGTTGTTAAATGATAGTGATATACTGTAGGGTATACATGTATGTATGTGTACATGTGTATGATCAATAAGAACCAAACATTTAATTGCAACTAAATTACAGATATCTCAAAATACAGAAATAGACATATACCATCTGCAGTAATACAAAAGGTGTGTTTTAACATCAATAATCTTAAAATATAAATACATTGTCAAAATATAATAATTGTTGAATCTAATTTCCTTATTTATTCATGTATCAGAATTACCATTACTGATTCCTAATAGGCCTTTTGGCTTATCAAAACATTGCTAAGTTCTTCAGTGTATAGATGTTTTCATATATCTCTGGAAGTTCACAGGTTTGATGTGTGCCTAGCTTGTAGTAGTCTTATCTAACGCAATTTAGTCACTTTTGGTTTCTAAAAATAATGAGCTGTGTTTATGCACATTTTCATATTTTAGCCACTTACGTTAGAGCTGAAGATTGCCAGACAAGACAGAGATTACAATCTTTTTTTTTTTTTTCTTTTTCTTTCCAATTCCTAACTGACTGTTTTCCAAAGCCAAAGGGATTTTGATCATAGACACACTTTGTCAATGTGTAAAGCTTGGATTTTTAAGCATTAATTTATTTTTTTTTGAAAGGTGGCATTTTTTTCAATATCCACAAATCTATATTTAACTCAGATTTGTCCTTCAAAGTGATTTTTGTTTGTTTGTTTGTTTGTTTGTTTTTTAACAAAAAAAATGGCTATAAATGAGGATAAGTTTTAGGAACTTTTTATCACTCAGTGTTTTTGTCATAAATAAAATATTTTTGTTTGTTTGTTTGTTTGCTTTTCCGTGAGTTTATTTTTCTGAAGCTACCACACTGCTCTATAGCATTATGAAATTCCTTAATTTATCCACCTAATGCTTCATATTATTATTATTATTATTATTATTATTATTATTATTAAGTAGGAAAATGAGATTGCATAGGTAGCCATTCATTTCTGGTTGTAGCTTTTCTACTTGTGTACTAGTTTGCACTGTAGACCCACCAGTTACAGCCATGAAGCCTGTCATATCTCCCAGAAATCCAAACAAATTAAAGAATATAAGCATTGCAGGCCTCAGGAGTATCTGACGGAAGATCTGGCAATAGAGTTTCATGTCCTTGCAATATACCATGCCCTGTAGCATGAGAGCATTAGCTGAAATAGCAGGGTCAATGAAACTGGATGGCATCAGGGTGGTTTTATGGAATAAAAATATCTTTTTATGTTGTTCAGATTTTTAGTCGGCACTTTCTATGAGTTTTGTGTTTTGCTGATAGTTGCTCTTTAGATATGTGTAGATGCACATCTTACATCTGTAGAATTACTGCCTTTGCTCTATGTAGGAGAGGTCAAATGATACTCCTCACGATATTTTTTATCTACCTCACACACTGTAACTGTGCTCAGCTCTGGGGCCCCAGCACAAGAAGAACAGGGAAGTATTTGAACAAGTTCAGAGGAGGGCCACAGGGATGATCAAAGGGCTGGAGTACCTCTCCTATGAAGTCAGGCTGAGGGAGTTGGTGTTGTTCACCCTTGAGAAGAGAAGGCTCCAGTGAGACCTTACAGTGGCCTTCCAGCATTTAAAGAGGGCCTACAGAAAAGCTGGGGAGGGACTCTTTGTCAGGGTGTGTAGTGATAGGACAAGCAGTACTAGCTTTAAGCTAAAGAGAGTAGATTTCTTTTAGACATCAGGAAGAAATTATTCACTCAGAGGGTGGTGAGGCACTGGCAAAGGTTTCCCAGAGAAGCTGTGGATGCCCCATCCCTGGAGGTGTTCAAGGCCAGGCTGGATGGGGCTTTGGGCAACCTGGTCTGGTGGGAGGTGTCCCTGCCTATGGCAGGCGGGATGGAACTAGATGAGCTTTAAGGTCCCTTCCAACCCAAGCCATTCTATGGTGCTAGGATTCTAGGATCTACTGTATCATTAGATATTTTTTCAGGAAGCATAAATATGAGCTGTGAGGAGAATGTCATGGAACAGGTGTGTTTCCTCGTGAATACACTTACTAGTACTGCAACAGAGTGGCAGGTTGGCTTCGTATTACTCGATTGTGCCTCAGAAAGATCGGTGTTTATACAAACGTTCACTCATTTGCTTTTTACTGTTGAATCCTGCATGGGGCACTGAAAAAAAATGAGGCATTGCCACTTAAAAACTGGGGCCTGTAAAAGCTCTGAGATGAGCAGCTGGTCTGTAATGTCACCCTCTAATCTTGAAACCACACATTTTTAATCATGACATAGGCAGTGGACATTAGATGACTATCTGTGACTATGGTCTTTCTATACTATAGACCTAACTGATGAGCTTGTATATTGCTCCTGCTTTTTGTTGCTGCAGGAAGCAGCCAGGTGATAGAGCTGGAGAAAAGGACTCTTGGGTGGCCCTGCTTGAGCAGGGGGGGTTGACCAGAGGGCCTCCAGAGGTCCCTTCCAGCCTCAGCTGTTTGGTGGTTCTGTGAAAGGCTTCTGTCTGGTTGCCTCAAAGCCAGGCAGAGTTGAGGCTCTGTTTTCTGTCCCTGTGTCTATCTTACAGATGTGCTGGGATGGACAAAGCACTTCCATAAAGAATAATCTTGGGGCCTTGCTGTACAAAGGGCACATGTAATCTCTCTCCATAAAGTTACTGGAGTTACTGTGTTTTGTTCCTTTGCCTTATTTACAGGTAGAGAATCAATCTCATGCATTTATATTTTTAGAATCAACATCTAAGCTTTTTGGGTATTCTCAAAGTATAAGATTCCCAGACTAACAGATTAGTGGATATTTCTGAAAATGGCTATTATGTTGTCCTGCTGCAGTTTTCACATATGTAAGCTAGAGACATTGGGGATAATCACCTTCATACACTATTCAGTCACTATCCATGACTGAAAATCTGTGAGTTGTTATTTTTATTCTTAATTTTCTGAACACCTGAGTAACAGGTCTTTGAGGTGTTTGTAGATGCTGCATGTTACATTTAGCCTGAGTTTGCAGGTCATAGAGCTGAGCATTGCTTTATTGGACTGACATTAACAGTTGTTAAACAGGTTTTCTTGAAAGTCAAGGTCAGAACAAGTAGTTACAGTCAAAAGTCAAATCTACAAACTCTCTGTGTTATTATTGTTTAAATATAGAGACATTACCAGTAGTGGATATTTAACAACATTCCTCATGCTTCTCAAGTCACAATATACTAAGTCTATATGGTATATCTCTAAATGTTACTGTGTTCAAAAAAATAAAATGTGTCAGTTTTGCAATACAAGATGCTCATGCTGTGGAGCCTCATTAGTTTGCACTAATGCAGGGACAGCTTGTTGTGGATTGCTCCATTTTGCCAATGGCAGCAAAAGTAAGCTTAACCCCTACTTCTGCTATGGGAAGAATGACTGAGGAAGGGCCCAGGGTGTAATTAATACATCCTCTTCTTCCCCAAACGAGGTGGAGCAGGAAAGGAAACACACAGCTCATAACTCTGCCCCTATGACACCAACCAGCAGAGCTTCATCTTCCAGAAAGCTTCTTGGTGCAGTCAGCAAGTACCAGCTGTGTCATTCTGGTCTCTGCGCGAGCAAACAATTACGGGGCAGAGCCACACCTGGATTTGTGCCTGCACATGGGCTAAGTGGCTGTGCATATTCCCAAATTCCTTTGCAGGAACACGGTGACTGGATGAGCCTGGTCAAGGCTGGATGCAGCTGTGACGCTGATGACAGTACTGTGGTCTCAGCCTTTGCATCATGTAGCACAAGCTCTGTACAGGGGATTTCCCACTGGAGAAGAGAGGCTGTCTTTCTATTAATTTTTATTAATTTCTATTAATTATGTCCATCCCAAATGTCATTCTCAAACTCCTGTCTTCCATGCATCTTACATACCAGCTGATGCTCTGATCCATTTGGGGCCATAAGCCTGCAATTTTGTGACACGTTGCACAGTACATGGACTATTGACTTGGCAGATTTTGAGTTGGTACTACCTGATGTATTTTGGTACACAAATCCTATGTAGGTATACAGAAGGCATAGTACCCTTTAAAAGTTATATGTTATATATAAACCATGGGAGGAAGCAAGCAGGATCTTGGTTTTGCCCTTCCTGCTACCTAGGCTGGCGCACCTTCCTGTTAAATTGAACAAAAGTGGAGACTTCCCCAATTCCCACCCCCCAAACCAGTGTTTGTGTGGGATACATCAGGCTGGAGTTGAGCCATTCCTGAATCATGGTGTGAACCATTTTCTGCCTCTGAGATAGCTCAGCTATCTAAGGTCATAATCGAACTTGCAGTAAATGAGACAACAATCACAAGTAGCAGAATGTACTTTATCCATTTACCTTGAAACCACTAATTTAATTATAAATAAATGCTTGTTTCAGTTAAAACCGAATGCCGGCCATCTTGAAAGGCTGCTCAGACGGGCCATATGACTAATCCAACAAAGATGGCTTCGCACTATGGATGGAAGAGCTCTGTACTCAACATATTCAAAGCACTGACAAATAATTTTGAAGGATACATTCATATTGGAGGCGAAAGTCGTATTGTTCACAGCACCCATTGTTCTTCACAATAGGCTACTGTATACAGAATCAAGTATAGCAAAGCAGTGAAGTCTCAGTTGTGTGAGTTCTTACTACAGAAATGTACAAATAAATCACCCCCAAGGGAATGACTTTATTTTTTAATTTCTGTTACTATTTGTTCTGGGGGAGTAATTGGGTTTACATATTAATTAAAAATTATCTAATTTTAGCATTAAAAAAGTGTGTGTGTGAAGAATTAATTCAATAAACTATGTTATTTTACAGTTTTCAGATTGCCCACCGCAGATACCAGGATTTCAATAGCTGTTTGGATTACTAAAAATTACTCCAGTGTTAAAATTACTGAAAAACTGCTGTCATCCATTGTGCAAGACATTTTTATATTTTTCAACTGTCAGTCCTTGGGGAAAACAAACAAACAAACAAACAAAAATTAAAAACAAACAAACAAACAAAAAACACCACTTTGGAAATACAATATATTTTTGTAATGATTTGTTTTTCCATTTGAAGCCACTTTTAATTTTTATGTTACTCTTTAGAGAAGGTGAAACAATACGGTGCTTTTCATTTTAATTCTCTGTTGTGCTCGATGTCAGCGTATCTTTTTTTTAGGTCGATGCTGCTTCAGAGCCAGAAGAGGGAGCACAAACATTGTTTCTTGTTGGTCATGCTGTAGGGGCAACCTAGATGATTTCTCTTGGGGAAACCAATAAATCTTTTTTTCCTCTCTCTTTTTATTTATTTATTTATTTTCCTTTAGGGGAGGCTTTCTAAAATATTTTTACGATCTCTTTTAGAAGACTTAATGAAGGTGAAACTAATATCTAGATATTATCAGCAATTCTTATCAAGCATAAAACCTGTTGATAGTTTATAAATAGTAAATGAAGTATTCTGATTTATAAAACCTTTTAGTGATTTTTTTTTTCTTCTGCAGACACTGAGAAAGGGGAAACTTATCAGAACCCAAATATGCTAGAAATGTTTGAATCACTTCAGTCTAATATTAGTGTCTTTAAGCATGTTATTAACCACTCCTAGTGTGAGCTATATTTGTGTTCTACCCTTAGATCACATACTTACTGAGAATTTTCAAATAGAATTATTAAAGAGTATTTTAAAGACACAAAGTATATATAAAAACTTCCTCCAACTTTTAAATACTAATTGTTATAATTGCTCAAATCTCATATAATTTCTCACATTTCTCAATTGTTGTAATTTCTCATACCACTTAGATGTTCCTAACTTTATACAGAAAGTCACCAGAAAATTATTTGTTGCACCCTGATAGTCATTTCTACCGCTTAATTTACTAAAAGGGGGGTGGTCCTATTTTCCTGTAGCAGGAGCTGCATGAATTTTGTTTGTTTGTTGATTGTTTGTTTTTTTTTAGGTAACCACTGAAATAAAATAGAATGTATGATCTGTGTGACAGCTTTGCACTATTAAAAAAATAATTTCCTTTTACCCCGTTGTTTGTACTTAAAATGGCTTTTATTTACTAAGAAATGTTATATATGTTTTTTAGTTGCTACTAGTTAATATATATATATATATATAGTGTTTTGTTTTGTTTTGTTTTGGTTTTTTTGTTTGCAAGCTGTTTTATTTTGACATCTGACCCTGCTTGAGAAAGCATCTGACCCCTCCTTGATCTCAAGAGGTCCCTTCAAACCTCAACAATACTGGGATTCTGTCATTTTCTAGTAGCTGTTTAAGAAAATAATTTTTTAAAAATCCTTCCAAACACACATTCAGATATGACCTAATTAAACATTTATGATACAGTATATAGAAACAGAAAACTATGTTCAAATCACCTGCTGGCCTTCTCCATTAAAATCCTTTCTGCAAGCTATGAATTGTGCATTTCATTTATTAAGTTCCTGACCTGTTGTTCTTTTATTGCACTGAATAACAATACTTGTCGTTTAAATAGCTCCATTTGCTTTAATGTAGACTTTCAAGAAGAGTAGTGATTTTCAGTGTAAGAAGCAAGGCAGGATATTTCCCTAGGAGCCAAAGTTACTTAACACTTCCAGTCTTCAGAGTATTAGCCATGAACAGCAGGATAAGGGAGTGTGAGTAGGATCTGAGATCATCTACGGATTACTCTTTCCAAGAGTGGACATTTGCAAGTTGTATGCAGCATTACGATCTTGGTCTTGCCCTCTTGGATGAGCATAGTTAAATACTGCTCTTACTCCTAAAATATTGGTCCTTTTGCTACTCCCTGTGCGTGAAATTACAGTTTCATTAAATGAATGGATTTAACCTATGAGTTTTGGCCTTACAAAAGGGTAAGTAAATTTTGCAATAGATTTAAATGAAACTCTTTCTTTCTTTCTTTCTTTCTTTCTTTCTTTCTTTCTTTCTTTCTTTCTTTCTTTCTGTCTTTCTTTCTGTCTTTCTGTCTTTCTGTCTTTCTGTCTTTCTGTCTGTCTTTCTGTCTGTCTTTCTGTCTTTTTCTTTCTTTCTCTCTCTCTCTCTCTCTTTCTCTCTTTCTCTCTCTCTCTTTCTTTCTTTCTCTCTCTCTTTCTTTCTCTCTTTCTTTCTCTCTTTCTCTCCTTTTTTCTCTCTTTCTGAAGTCAATGTTCTTTGCAGAACTGCATGCAGGTGGTCAGATAATTAATGAAGTTTAATCTTAAATACCATAGTGACTAAGCATGAAATTCAGCTTCCGAAGACATTAACTCACAAAAACACAAATAGAATGATTTTGGTTGGCATCAAAATAGACGGGGAAAATGTTACTTATATGTTACTTATACCATACTTATATGTTACTTACTAGGTTACTTATACCATATTCTGTATATGATGGTGAATGGATTCTATTTTGAGAACATATTTCGCTGGTGCTGCAGGATGGTCGAGTTCACAAATCCTTTGTGCAAGTTTATGTTAGCATAGTTCTGTGGAAGCAAATGGAACTGTAGCCTACAGGAAGGTTTTTAATTTGGCCTGTTCGTCCCTACTGCAGTAGTGACTGAATTTCTTTGACAAGTCCCAATCTTTCCAATAAGACAATTCAAAGAAAAAATAAGGAAAAGGGAAAAAAAAAAAAAGTCCACAAAACCACACAACAAACTGAATAAAAGCGTGTTGAACCCCACACAAGGGAAAGGATTTGTAAAAGCCTATTACGAATGAAGTGTGAAGGTATGCCTTGTAACCAAACAAGAACAATGTTTGTGTTAGGCGCTACATAGACACAGAGTAGATTATTAAATCCTCAGTAAAATTGAGGGGTTTCTGGTGGGCAGAACTGTGCAATTTGAGAATCCTGTGGTCACAAAAGAAGTCCTTTGGTAGAAGGTCCCCACCAGCAGTGGTTCCCATTTTAAAAGTGCTGAATACTCTGCTGAGCTCCCTTGTGGTAATTCTTCTATAATTAAACACTGGAGAGAAAACATACCAGAGAGGAAGCCACAAACCTTACCAAATCCAAAATACAGCAGAATGTTGAAGTGCATATTTTGACAACTGGCACAGATTTCATTGTCCTTGAAGAGATGCAGTGGAGCAATAACACCCCAGAAGCATAGCAGATTGAAGCAAACCAAGCCATGGTCCTTCCCTCTTTGCAGAGCATCAGCCATGAATGTAGACACAGAATACCAACACAGTTTGCGATTATTGCAGGATAAAGCCCTATTCAAGATGTAAGTTTTCTCTAGAGATTGTCAGTGGCCCAGGTCCAAGCAACACGGAGTCTCATAGGTCATGGCTATAAGATTCAGCTTCTTAAGAGTGAGTTTCCTCAAAAGTTAATACAGCAAGAACACGACCTTAAAGGCTAATCTGAAATGATGAAGTTACTTTCTAAAAGAATCAATAACTAGGTATTTCCTACCTGCTGTTTATGGAAAAAGGTGCAGGATTTTGCCATTAAAAAAGTAAATAAATAAAAAGGTAAATCCCATCATCCCATCATTCCACTTGATATAACAAATCTACAACTTTTTTTTTTCTTTTTTTCTTTTCCCCCTCTCAGGCAGAAGAAGTTATGAAGTGCACACAGAAAAGGTAATAATCACAACAGTTTCACAGTTCCTTAAAGCAGTCTGACCTGGCCTGATCTACAATGATTTTTTGCACCTAGCTTATGATTATTCTGGCAAAATGCCCATTATTCTTTCCACTCTCCTTATTGCAGAGTTGGCCTATCTTGCCCTTCAGTCATGTGATGTGACAGAAAAAATAAATAAATAAATAAATAAATAAATAAATTGATAAATAAATAAATAAATATCCTTCTCTTCTGCCACTAGAGGTCTCTCCCAAAATTCTTGTGGGGGATGGCTCCAGTGACAGAGACTCTACACTAGATAGGCATTTGTAGTAGCATGACAGGCAGAGTAATGACTAGCCTGCTAGGAAATAAAATCAAATGTCTGCCAGGTTTTTTAAAAATATTTGCTTATTTTAACATGGTTGTGTACTTGCTGGGTGTTTAATTCAATGAAACATGCACAGTCTGACATATGAAGCTGGCAGAATTTTTGAAATATATATTTTGGATTTGAAAGAATAAACAGAATTTCTACAGAAAAAAAAAAAATATTTATCTTCGTTATCACCCACAGTAATATGCCCATAATGTTGTTGGCTCAAGAAAACCTTGCTGTGCTACAAATCTGAAACTAAACACTTGCACCAGCACTCAGTAAATATGTTGTTGAACTAAAAATAGGAATTACTGTCATCAGCAAAGGGTATCCATGAGGGAGTGATATTTCCTATAAATATACTAAGATACATGTGGATTAGTTTAATCTAATGAAGGATATGTAAACAAAGCAAACGACATACCTCTGAATGGAGGAAGTAGGATGGATAGAAAATGTTTGAGGGAAACTACTCTGCTTGTAAAAATCCTTAATTTTATGCCTTGATTCAGACAAAATAAGAAGAAGAAAAAAAAAAAAGTTTCTTGTTTGTTGAGCAACTATTAAAATACTATCCCCAAGGATGAATTTCTTGGGGAGAATTTTGTTAAGAATTTCATTCAAGCTGGGTTATCTTCTATGTCTATCTTACATTTTCAAATATTAAACTGTGGTTTTAAGTATCTAAATTTTAATTTTCTATCTGAGATGCATCAAAAGGGGCAAATTTTCATAGGATGATTGCTTAGTATTTTCTGATTGTAGCATTTTCTCAAAACAAGATGCATTTACAACTCAGGTAAGGTTTCCAAAAACTCATTCAGAATAACTGGTGACATGTTAAATGTAGGCCATGGAATTAAAGGCATTAGAACATTTTATAAAGAATAACTTATTTGCCTACTATTGACCTTTTAATGCTTCCAAATTTATCTGTAATCAGAAAATGATTGCTATAAATTGGTTAGTTATTCAAAGCATTTAGGCAAAACCTGTATATGATAAAATTTCAGTCTCTTGGCTGTTCACAGTCTTTGGGTCAGGACTATACAGTGTCACTGTCCCACATTTGGACATGAGGAGTTCAAATTGAAGAACGTGTCAGATACTTTTTGGACCATAACATCCATGACACAAGAAAAATACCAAAGATAAACAGATATCACACACACAAACGGTTTATTGTTATAGCAGTAATGCAAGAAACACTCAACATATGAAACATCCTATTTTGAACAATCTGAAAAAAAATCACGCATTTAAATATTAAAAAAAAAAGTTTTAAAGTATCAATGAGGATAATACTGTAGATAAAATACAGAAATAACTTCTTTAAATTTATAAAGGCACAGACACAAGACACTGAGGCAGAGCTCTTTAAGCTGCGAAGTTTGACTCCTGTCAATATTTATTCTAATCTCTTTGGTGTAAAAAACAGTGTTCCACATTATTTATTCAAAGTGGGAGGAGGATGACGGAAGCCCTTAGATAGGTGCAGTGTCCAGCTGGACATGGGAACACATCCAGTGCCCAGTGGGAGCATGAGGAGCACCCAGATTAGCTGAGTAAAGAGTTCTCTGCTGTGCAAAGCAAGGCAAGTTACCAGCCAGCTTTGAAGCCCAGCCAGATTTAAGCAGGTTAAATTAGTTCTAATATTGAACTAATAGTCAGTAAAAAAAAAGTCATGAAAGTCAGCTTGTATTTAGAGTCAGTAGGCAGTCTTATCTAAGGACACAAAATACCTTTGGAAGACATAATCTAATTTTTCTTTAACTAACTGTACTGTAACTTAAGTAGAGTACAGTTAATCTCATCACTGTCCCCAACTAACTGCTTTAATAAATGAAATGAAAGCAATGACATCTTAGGATTTAACACTCTACAAAACCTGCAGACATTTTCTATTGATTTTCTCAAAGGTATAGCCTAAGCTTATACTGGGCTACATATAGCCCAATATATATGTAGTCAAAATTATCCAATATATATTGGATTATTGTTCTTCTGAAAGATAATTACCAGGAAATGAAGATAAAGGACTTTCGTACAGATAGACTATAAAATGTAGTTGGCTAGATATATTCTCTACACTTGCCCTTTTTTTCACTGTAATTTTGGCGTTTTGTAGCTGTTAGAGGTCATACTTCTGTTACTGACCCTCAAATGTGTGTTTGGCTCCGTACAAGTACAGAGAAAGTAGCCATGTTCCTGCTCAGTCATTATCCCCAAAGTTAGCTACCTATGATACTAGTGGCATACGCGAAGCAGTAAATATTTGGCCATATAGGGAACAAACAAGTGTTTTAAGAAGGGAGTTGAATGAGGAGCGAGGATTATGTGACAAGTTACAAGCAGTTCCAAAATGTTTTGTAGCACCATCCGTAATAAAGCACATGTGGTGCTGTGTGCACAGTTGAGTTTGCTGGGTGCTTTAGGGCTTGGCTCTAGGGCTTCAGGGGCAGCCGGTGAGGGGTGTTCCACAAGGGTTGGAGGCCAGCTCCTGGGGGCTGGCAAGGCAGTGACTCACGGTACCTAAACAAAGTGAACCGAGGAGGGCAGGTGATGGTGAATAGGCCAGCCAAAAACCCAGGTCTCTGGATGTGTCTGCAGCAGCAGGACAGGTCTGGGTTCAAGCAGGAAGTCTTATCAGTAGATGGGGATCATGTCTGTGACAGCAGCCAAGGTCAGCCACCCCTCCAGTGATGTCCAACCATGTCCATAGTGATGACGTAAGTCCGAGCTCAGAGTCCTGACGGAATGGACAAATAGATCGAAAAAAGATTCTTGCAGCCATTCAAAATGATGATGTACTGCAGTTTCTTTGTTATTAGTATACATTTCATCCCAGGTATTGGAACAATGCTGTTGCCAGCAACACGGCTAAACGCTACATTGCTGGTTTTGTTCTTGATTGTTTCTGTTTTTAAAATACCTACAAATGCCAGCTGACACTGAGAAATTTGTCAGTCAGAATGCCAATACGTATGGAAAGATTGCAATGGAAAAGTTTACAAGCTAAACAGAAAATACAAGTACCATTAGCCTCATTTTAAAATGAGGAACAGAACTTGCTCCAAGTTATACAAGAAGACTTTTTTGGCAGAAACAGGGCTTGGACTCAGTTTAACAATTTATGTGCCAGACCAGCCCTCTGTCCATCACTTGGCTGATGAATGGTCCAGGTTCCCCGGCAATGACCAATGACTGCATATTCCCATCTGGAAGCTGCCATTACACAGATCTGTTGTCAGTATTGAAGGGCTCCTGTGATTTGACCAAACCATAGGCAAACATTTTTGCTAACTGAGCAGTGTGTGAACGCAATAGCAATGTTTATATTATCAGACCTGGGGTTATTATCATGTTCCTCAGGCCAGATGCACAGCCAGCTGTGAGACACAAGCACACACTAGCATCTCTATCTCCTTGTAGACCCTCATTTTTGAGGGAAAGAAAGAGGTATAAACACAAACCAGAAAACCAAAGCTGCTTCCATGTCAGTTCTATCAGGAGTTCAGGACCCCACAGCATGACCCCAGTAGGTCAGCCTAGACATGAAGAAAAAGACTTACATATTTGCCTAAGTCCTATCACATATGCTACTTCAATTAAGACATTTCCTCAACTCTCAAGTCTCACGTTTATTCCAGTACCATCTAGCCCCTTCCTGCTGCATGCAATGATCACTAGGTAATACAGAGCATCTAGATATCTATTTCCACTCAGTTCTTTTCCTCAAATTTCTATGAGAAAGAGTGTTTTTTTTTCAATTGATATGGTCCTGGGAGATACAAGAGCCGTCACTGGGCAACAGGCAAGAGGAGTAACCTGTAGGCTGGTCACAGATTTGGCTTGAATAACAGCATTGTTTTGTAGTCTCATTTTATTTTAAGTATACACAGCAGACTTTCAATTTAATGCAAATTAACTGACTGATTTGTTTAATAACTGTATGTAATGGAGCCCTCCAAATGGTAAAAAAATTCCATACTTTGCATGTTAACATTATATGCTAAAATTCCAGATGTGAGAACAGTTGCTGACATATTATCTGTTATGCAAAATTTCTTGCTCTCATAGTGTGTTTTGTGTATTAGTGCTGCCCTGCAGATGTTAAAAACTACCTAATTTTGGAATGGTTTATAACCTATAAAAGCTGTAATAGACTAACTCTGCATCTTCAATTAGCCCATGGAGGTTGGTATGTACATATGCAATAAATTAGACATCATATTTTATAAATTTTTAAGGATACTATAAAACTATAACATGAAGTACAAAAAGTGCTCAAAGTGATAGTAGTTTATTAAATGCATGCAAATTATATATTATTGATTACTGTTATAATTTTAAATTGTATAGAGTTCCCAAATGACTATGGGCTCTGAACAAATAAATTATATACATTTCAGGCTAAAGCTGTGAAGTGCAAAGAGAGAAAAGATTAAAAAAATAGATAAATAAAAGACAATAGAAACAGAGAGTTGCCTAAAGTCATAGATCAGCTTATTAGAGTATCTTCAATGTGCTAAAGATTTCTAAGAGCTTTAAGACTTTGCTGGTCATAATGCAGTAGACATATTTAATGCATCCTTCATCCTGATTTAGCTAGCTGTTTCATCACACAGTCAATTCAACTATGGTTTTAAATCCAATTGAAGTCATCAGACTTAAGCTCTTCTTCTCCTAAAATTAACAGGCTCCAAACCCCTCAAAGAAGCAATGCTGACAAGTGACCATTTACTCTCTTGGCACTCTTATGGTATCTTTATAATTCATGAGATTAAGCAAAAATGCCTTCTGTTTTGTATCCCACCCAAAGGACTGTCAGCTTTTGCCCATCTCATAGTACAGAATGGATTCACTTCAGCTTCTCATCTCTACATGTGGAAATGGTTCAATGTATAGAATAACCATTTTCACTGAAGAAAGTGCAAGGACATATACCCTGCAGATGTGCAAACACCAGAGCTGGCACCAGCACTGGCACCGTGTGTTTTATAGGACACCAGAACCAAAGAATGTCAGGCCCTGAGTGCAGAGTACTCACTGAGTACAACACAAGATGGGATGTAAGAACCTATTTATTTTTTCACTTTAGACGTAATTTAGGAACCAAAATAAACTTAAAGATAATTCTTTAATATTTTGTAAATCAAAGACACTTCTCTTTTCATAATGAAACAGTCAACTAAAGCTGCATAAATGTAGGCATCCACACAACCCTTATCTTGCATAACGTGCTTAACTTCTAACTTACCTTTGACTTAAGCCAGGTGATATGAACAAGAGTTATGATTCAATATACCCAGTTTTATATCTGTAGGGTCAACAAGAAAACTATGGGACTGTAACAAGGAAAATGTGGACTTGCTGCTAAATGGTGTCAGTGGTTTACTTGCAACAGGCAGAGATAAGCTTGAGAAACTTGATAACTTCTTTCCCTCAGCCTTCACCAACAAAGTCTCCCAGGCCCCTGTGAGGTTGAAGGAGGAGAGGAGGAATCAGCTGTAGTTGAGGACCAAATCAGGAATTTCATCAGGAGACTCTTTCCAAACAAGTCCATGCAACCCGCAGGGCTGAGAGAGCTGGCTGAGAAAAGGGCTGAGAGCAGGGCTGAGAAAGCTTTTAGAAGGTTTTCTAACATCTTTAAAGTGTCACAGAGATCAGGAAAGATCTCTGATGACTGGATGAAGGCAAATATTGCACAGATCTTCAAAAAATAATCTAAAAGGGTTTTCTGGACAATCCCATCGGCTGCACTGGGAAAAGCATGGAATGAGCCCTCTGGGAACATAATTCTAGAAACACAAAGGTGGAGAAGTTGTTGGGAACAGTCAGCATGGACTTACTATGGGCAAGTCATGCCCAACCCACCTGATTGCTGTCTGTGATAAGGTAACTGGATTTATGAAGGAGACAAGAGCACAGGATGGCATTTACCTTGACTTTAGGAAGGCTTTGATGCTGTCTCCCATAATATTCTTGTATCCATGTTTGAACACTATGATCCAGATGGGGGAAGAACCAGTTGGATGACTAGTCTGAGAGGGTAGCTCTGCTTGGAGGCTGGTAACTGATAGGATCTGTACTGGGACCTCTCTTGTTTAACAGTTTTAGGAGTGACCTGAAGAAGGTGAGGCACTCCCAGAAAGTTTGCATACAATACAAAACTAGAGGTGACCAGTAGGTAAACTGGAAGGCAAGGCTCCATCCAGAGGCACCTAGACAGGCTGTGTTTACAGGAACTTCATTAAACTAAACAAGAACAAATGCAAACTCCTGTTTCTGGGGAAAAAGACTCCCTGGCAGTGATAGAGCTGTTCTGGGAAGAAGGCCCTGCAGGACAGTGAGCTGAACATGAGCCATCAGTGTACCCTGGCAGCAGAGACAGCCAGCAGTGTGCAGGGTAGCATGGGAAGTGATTATCTCCAGCTTTACTTAGCACTTGTTAGATCACATCTAAAAGCTCTGCCCAGTTTTGGGCTCCCAAGTACTGGTAAAGACCCTAATAAACTGGGGTGAGATCAGCAGAGGGCCACCAGGGTGTTTGGGCCTGAAGCACTTTCCCTGCAGTGAGAGGCTGAGAGAGGAAGGCTTCATCCTGGAGAACTGATGGTTTCAGAGACACATCACAGCAGACCCTGGTGCCCACGGAGAGGTCAACAGGGAGATGCAGCCAGGCTTTTCACAGCAGTGCGTGGGGAATGATAGAACAGGCACAAACTGAAACAAACTGGATATCAGGAAGAATTTTTCCCCACAAGGGCTGACAGGCAGTGGAGCAGGTTGCCATGAGAGGTGCTCTTTCCATCCTTGCTGGTTTTTGTGACCTGACCGGACAAAGCCCTGATGAACCTGTTCTGACCTCAGGGAGCAAGTGGTTGGCCTGGAGATTTACTGAGGTCACTCCTAGACTGAAGTATCCTGCATGTTTACGGTGTATGTCTCTGTTAGTCACCTTGGACTCTCTTTATGATTAACAACATTTCTAGGATGTGATTAATTTGACCTAATTATGAAAGGAATGTTGCCATACTACTGCCTGTTTCTTCACTATGAAGATAGTCTAGACAGCTCAGATTATCAACATGTGAGGCATCTAAAATGAGGTCAGATGGTCCTTTGAAATATCAGGAAGCACTTCACTCTGTGGCTGACGGAGCACTGGCACAGGCTGCCCAGAGGGGCTACGGGGTCTCTCCTCTTGGACATCTTCAAAAGCCACCTGGACATAGTCCTGGGTAACCTGCCCTGGGTGTCCCTGATTGAGCAGGGGTATGGACCAGATGAGCTCCAGAAGTCCTTTCTGACCTAAACCATTCTGTGATTACGTGATTTTGTGAATGTTTGTTTTCTGGGTGTTTGCTTTCTGTGTGTTTGTGCCAGCTCCTTGAAGGCCCCAGCTGAACATCAGGGAGAAGAAAGAAGTTATTTCTGTAGAATGCCACAGCAGCTACAATGCTTGCCTCAAAAGAAAGACACTTGAAATCTGGACCTTTATTTATTTATTTATTTTAATCCAAATCCTCATTGGTACAGAACTAACAAATGCCGCTGTTGTGGATTTCTGCATTTCTCTGTTCATCCTGTTGTGTTTTTTTTTGTTGTTGTTTTGTTTTGTTTTTCACTTTTGTGTTTTGTTTTGGTTTGGTTTGTTTGTTTTTTTGTTTGTTTTTGCCTAATTCTGTCTCTGGTCCCCAAGACCTTGCACTGGGCTGTGCACCATGCACTGTGCACTGTGCATTGGGCTATTGGGCTCTCACGCTGTGATGGAACCATGGCTTCTTCCTGAGAAAACCACGGGACCAGCTCTCCCTTTTCCTCAGGAAATAGTCCAGCTAGTAAGCCTAATACTGGCTTGTCTCAACACCAGCAAAATTATATTTAAAAAAAAAAAACAACAAAAAAAAAACAACAAAAAAAAAAACAACCAACCAACCAAAAAAAAAACCTTGTCAATGTGCTTCTGGTGGGACTTCATTTTCTGGCAAACAGATTCTAATTTTGAAACTGTTTATTTTTTTAAAAACACCTTTCTTGATGTGATTTGTAAATAGACTACAGAAATAACATTTGTGCTACCACAGTATCTTGCACCTTTGCCAGTGTAACTGTAGCTGACAGAATCTGTTTACATGTACAAATACATTTTATACCTGTAGCCATAAAAACTTCATCATGTTTATTTATGTTACTAATAACATGTTGATACCAACAACAAAATTAAATACATCCATAAATGATAATAGGTATGATACTATTGAATTTTCCCTTGATTACTCCATTCAGGTTCTATATTAGAAAAAGTTCAGTAGTTTTTAATCCATTTCAACTTACAGATCAGGAGAAAGAAAACAAAAAACAAGTAACAACAAAACACCTTCAAGCTTGCTAGAAACATCTTTGCTGTTCTTGGCTATTTTTATTGCAAATAAATCCCATGGTATGTCCATAACATGCTACAACATAGCCTTTTCAAAATTGTGCCTTTAGCTTAATTATAGCCATGTTTTTTCATGCCTTATTATAGTTCTGTGATCCATGATCTTTTTTCTTTTTTTCTTTTTTTTTGTATATTCATTATACAGACACCTTACTTTACATTATTTTTCTTCTATCACTTTGCATGCTAGTAACCTTCTCCTTTGCAATTCAAGCAACAAACATCTTTGTTCATAATAATTCAAAGCAAGAATGTGATACTACATTCAACATTGTAGGTGTTCCTGACACAACTCTTGCTACTACATGGTGTATTTTGTCTTCAAACATTACCACCCCAAGGCACACATATGTCTGAGTCTTGGGAATGTGTAATTTCTTTTGAAGTTTGTTTGCATTTCTAATTCACAACAGGGTGCAAAGTTAAGTTTTCTGAGCACAGAAATAAGGACTGATTACCATCATTTATTTTCACCATCTCATCTATAGATGTGTACATAATGTTTGTAATTACTGTGAACTGTAGACTTTGTACATATTGACAGATTAATTTTGTACTAGACTATGAAAGAAAGTCTGGTTTGCATTTATTGTGCTAAACTATTAGAAGGAAAATACCTTCTAAATAACAAAATTGGTAAAAAATCATAGCCACTGAAATAATGTTTGTTGGCATTCTCATTTTTAAAGATAATATCTTTACCTATATTAAATGTTATTGAACAATAAAGATTCAATTAAAAACATTGGATTTAAAGATGTGATTCCTGTGACCTCAGAGAACTTAAATGGGTGCTTAACTTAAAGAATAAAAATAGTGCTACTGTGTGTGCCATATTTAGCTATTTTTTAAATACTTGCATGTCTTTAAACACATACTTAGATACACAATTGTGCTGTCAAAGCAAATTGAGAACCCTCAGCTTCTTTCAAAATGTGTTTAGCTCTCTTCAGGATTAGGATGCTACTTGGTCTCAGATTTGCATGTCTTTAGAATGAGTGTGTGTTTTATCCTGGATTGGGTTGCAAGGGATAGGAGTTTTTTGCTTGTACCCATTTTCTGATGCTTCAGAAAAGGAATAGAGAGATAAAGTGAGGAAATGATTGTTTTAAAAGAAGAGTGTAGATTTAAAAACAACAACAGAAAACACACACATAAAAAACCAACAATAACAACAACAACAACCACAAAAAAAAAAAAAACACAAATCTTTAACGACAGAGTAAATGGAATTACATTTTAGATACCTATCTAAATAATGCCATTTTCCATTTTCGCTTTGTGAATATGCACACCTTCGAAAGTCATATTGTCCTATTTTTTGGTGTTCAGTCTTGGAAACACATATACAGTGCTTCAGTTTCAGACATCTAAATAGAACTGTTGTAAAAAGTAACATTCCCATGTAAAATTAACACTTGGGAAATTCTATGCTGGATAAGTCTTGTTGGAGAATATTTGAAGAGTATTTGAACTATATTTTACAAATTTCTCTCCTACTCACTTTACTCAGCGCCCATGCTTTATAATGTCAGAATATCTTCTGTATTATACCGTAGATCTGTCTGAGAAAGCAAACACTTGAAAGGCAAGAATGAAAGTAAGCAAACTCTTGAAAGGCAAAAATGAAAGTAAATGGTATTAAAATGTGCTCTCATACAGGCCTTGCATATTTCTGATGAAAAGCAAGATTGGTAAAACTAATATTCATGTCCTTATTTATTGAAGCACACACTGTTCAAATATGGAAGCAATTATGCCCATCCAGTTGTTTATCGTTCCCTGCAAAATATATGTTATGATAACTGGGGGGTTAGAACTAGATGATCTTTAAAATAACAGATTTTTCTTGCTTGTTTCATTTTTTAGAAAATAGTTGTTCCATAATGACCGTGTTTGTTGCTTATCTGTTACAATGTCCTAACACTATATTAATCTTTTTTTTTTTTTTTGCTGCCCAATTAAAAATAAAAATAATTAAAAAAAAATCATCAGTATATGTGAACATGTAACCATTCTGTGCATCTTTTTTATGTATCTCTCTATTTTTCCAGGTGTCACTCATTTTGTAGTTATATTACTGATGAGACACATACATTTTGAATATTATAATTTCAAATGTACTAGTGAATCTTGAAACTAATGTGCAGTCTTTTGCATAGCCCGATTGTGAAGACTTTTAAATAAACAAATAAGAATCAAGATTTCAGTAGTTCTTATATACATGAAATATCCTCATTAGTCTGATTGACCATGCTAGGGACCATAAGGAATTTTTGAGTATAAACATTAAACATTTATTTGCTTTGGGAAAAGAAATCTCTGGATAGTTCTGCTTAGTTCATGGGCAAAATAAAAGGATGTATTTTACCCTGCATGCCATCTCTGAGGGAAAAAAAAAAAAAAGAGAGAGACTGAAATCCTTTGATTAGAGAAAAATATATTAAATAATTTCCATCTCCTTTTTCTATCACAGCTGATGATTCTCAAGTATTGAATTCTAAGGCTTCCTACACTCTTAATAGTGATTAGTGTCTTTTTACTTATGGAGGAAAGCGATGCTTTAATCTTAGTTTTTATCGCCATTTGGTTGCTCTCTAATATTTTAGAGCTCGGATACATAGTTTCAAGATCTCTTGTTCAAATAATTAAATAATAAATAATTAAATTGATACCAGAAGTAGATAGCTCTGACAAAATATGGGTTTTGATAGCAAATCAGGAGGAATAGGAGTACCTTTTATGATTTTTTTTGTGGTCTTCATCCAAATGGAAGATAAGAAAATGTTTTAATTACATATTAAATTATAATGATTGAACTTGGTTTGAGTCAACTTTCAGGTTATAATTGTCAACTACAGAAGAATCAGAAGAATTAGACAGGTTCTAATTGCCACTTTCTTCAAAATAATATACTATATTAGGCATAAATATATCTAGACTGCTTTTCTAAGACTTCTGAAATATTAAAAAGAAGCAATCTCAGGTCTGAAATATTGTTTTCTTCAGCCACTTTAACCCAACTCTTTAATACTTATTAAATCTAGGAATTTTCCTGCCCCTATGTTTCCTTCCATGTTATACTGATGGCAGTGCTGAGAATGCACTTGTGACTCATCCTTCTATCTTCAGATGACACTGTCCTTATAAGCATGTCTCATGCCTACCCATGCTGGTCTTTATCTATAGAAGATTGGGGAAATAACGATACAATTTGTCTTATAAGCAAACCAGCAATTCACAAAGCTAACTTTGTAAGAGTTTTTTGGAAAGTTCGTGACATTTCGTCTTTCAAACCAACATTTATTTATTTATTTATTTTATTTATTTAATTTATTTATTTACTTAGAAAGCTTAAATGGTCATGAAAAGATGTAAATACCTGGTTGAATGATATTTATTCTTCTTCTTTTTTTTTTTTTTCTACTTTTTCTTTTTTCTGGATCTTCAGTCTTACCACAGATATCTTTAGTTTTTAACTTACAAACCAGCAATGTAATCTATTTTTCACTTCCTTTATTGATTTACTGTCTTGTGAAAGGTTAAAGTTAACTGACATTGCAATCATAGAACCATGGAAAATAAGGTGGGAAGTGAGTTCCAGAAACTATGCATACCAGTGTTTTTCCACCATTGTTTTTTATTTCCACTACAAGAAATCCCACTGATATTAGTGGAGTACTCAAAGTAAGATATTGTTTACTATAAGCAAGAGTATCATAGGACAGGCAAGAGTAAGTATTGCACAAGTCCACTTCTAATTTTCTGAGGTTAATGTGTAACCCCCTTATCAAAGAAAGGAAGGTGGTGAACTGCTGGAAAGAACTTCCTAGTTTAGTGGGAAAGATATGAAGATCTTTCACTGATATTTAAAAAAAAAAAAGACAAAAAAAAACCAACTTGGCTTTTACAAATAGGAACTAAAAAAGAATGAAAGGAAATGAAAAACAAAACTAAACAAAACAAACAAACAAAAAAGGAAAAAATAAAAAAAGAGACCTAGAAGTGTCACACCTGCCTAGTCATGCCTGTACTAGCAATTTTAAGAGGCTAGGGAGTATCTCAGGCATTGTAATTCAGTGGCTTATATCGTTAAACTGCAAGTATGATCATTGGAGAAGTTTTGGCTTTCTCCAGATTTCTAACAGTTCCTAGGCACATGGCTTGGGAAATAACATGGGTGAGAGGCCATTCCCAATTTAGGTCAGGATACCCTATTCTGGAGAGTCTAGTGGCATAGGTATGGGAGTGAGGGGCTGCTCCATGCCAATTGCCTTTATTGCCAGAAAACAGTCATTTGATTTCTTAATTTAGAAATGTGGAAATTTCCAGATGCTTGACAGTTCCGAAGTCTGATTACTTAAGTTGAAATGTATGGATTGATGGCCTAATTATAGACTTCATTTTAAAATGATGTTGGCCTGAATAACTGAACAAGTACAGGGCAAAGAGTTCTTCCCTAATGCTGAAGGGAATGATGGCTAGGAGACATGCCAGCTCCCAGCTGGATCACTCACTATGAGCCCTTTATTGGCTTTCCCCTCCTTTGGCTGCTCAATAAGTGCTCAGAAATGCTCCTTCCATCGCCCATTTGTACATGATTTATGTACACCGAAAAGCTTAGGTTATAACCAGCAAGCAGTTGTGACAAAAATAGCAACACGAATGACTTGACTTGGTTTGCTTATACTCCTTTGTCCTCTTTGTTACAGCAGTACGTTTTTGAGGAAAAAAAAAAAAAAAAAGAAGAAAAAAAAAAGTAGATGAGCTAACAACTCTAAGGTTTCAAATAAGTAAAAGAAATCCTCATGTTACATGCTCAAAGAAAAAAAAAAAAATCACCATTCCCCAGACTTCACTCCTTGGAACATACAGCTGCTTTTTGCTTTTGGCTTTAATGAACACAGATAATATCATGGGTATAATTTGCACCTGGGTATTTGGATCTTCATAAATCCTCAGGTTGCTTGAATTAGAAAAACAGTTGTATATGTAGGTACCACCTAGACATTTTTCTTTGTGTCCTTCCTTTTGAATCTATTTACTGTTTCAAGGTATTCTGAAAGAAGGGAAGGAAAATTCAAATGATAATTAGGTTTCCATAAATTTATTGAAAAAGAAAAAGAAAAAAAAAACAATAACCTATAGATTGTTTCTTTATTTTATGATATATGGAATTGTCTTTCTTCCTTATTACTTTTTCTATAAAAGACAGTCTTTCACAACTGATTTTTTAGAGCTAAAATTGTCTGAAGAAATATTAGAAGCATTCAATTTCTGCAACCAGGCCTTAATTTACTCTGTCCCCAGATAATTCTCAATTAATGCTGGTAAGCATTTAATCTGCTTTAACTTACTGATATTTACGTTTACAGATTAATATTGTACGCCAACTTACAACAATAAGTTTGTTTTTCAGTTTGTTGATCTTAACTCCTTTTTCCTAATTCAATAACTTTTTTCACTCATCTTCTATTTCTCCTATCATAACTAGACAACTAGCATATCTAAAAAGATGGTAGAATTCTGTAGTTGTGACATTCTGAAAATTTTACCTTATATTAAACTATTTTTTTCCATAGTCACTTTAAAGAGGACAGAGTATTTCCCAGTGTGCTCATGAACTGATTACAAAACAAAGAGAAATTTCCTTCCCTGACTTTGCAGTGTATTTTTTCAGTTCTAAGCATGAAAAAGTTCTGATTTTATCATTCAACTGTTTTATTTGAGATTCCAAATATTTCATCAGAACTCAAGGCTGTTTTATGGAATACCATAGTATTTTCCATGTTTTTCTTGAGCCACTGACAAATTTAAAATATTTTATCCCTGGTAGAGATGGCATAATAATATTTAGATTAAATTATTAAATTATGCTTTCTCATAATTCGGTATATTAATTTGGTATATGTTAATGTTTTTCTGTTCCACTGAGATACCTCCAGTATCCTTAACCTAGTTCTTTTTTTTTCTTTAATTTTATGCGTTTAATAATTAATCAATAGATTTACCATTATCTGTTAACAAGCTGTTCCCAAGCAATCTAATCTTTTCTACAGTTTCTTTAAAAATTTACTTCTCCCATTTTTTCTTCCAGGAGGTTGCTTTTAAGATAATTTAGAAGCTTACTGAAATTTTCCCTTTTTCTTTCTTTTATTTTTTAATAAGACTGTTATTTAAAAAACAAGAAGGACATGGACCAATTCGAATGAGTGTGGAGGAGGGCCACAAGGATGCTCACGGGGCTGAAGCACCTCTCCTACAAAGACATGCTGAGGGAGTTGGGAGTGTTCAGTCTGAAGAGAAAGCTCCAGGGAGGCCTTATAGCGGCCTTCCAGTACTTAAAGGGGGCCTACAGGAAAGCTGGGGAGGGACTATTTGTCAGGGAGTGCAGTGATAGAACAAGAGGCAATGGCTTTAAACTGAAAGAGAGTAGATTTATATTAGATATAAGGTAGAAATTCTTAACCAGGGGGTGGTGAGGCACTGGAGGTGTTCAAGGCCAGGCCAGATGGAGCTTTGGGCAACCTAGTCTGGTGGGAGGTATCCCTGCCCATGGCAGGGGGTTGGAACTGGGTGATCTTTAAGGTCCTTTCTAACCCAAAACCATTCTGTGATTCTATGAAAATATTCCCATTTTTTGCTCTCCATCAGAACTTCTTCTCCAGTGCAAGTATCTTCCCATATTCCTGCTCTATCTCCTTCACAGAGGAGACAGACAGATGTGCAGTGCTTTTAACACCAGCACTTCACTGGCTCTTTCAATACCACGCTTAAAAGGTCTGAAAAAGAGAAGACCCAACTGAGATATAACAGCAGTCTATACAAGTAGGGGGAAGAGCATGAATAGAGAGCAATTTTTCATTGTCTCGGGTGGGTGGGGGGAGAGGTATCAAATGAAGCTGGCAGGTGACAGGTAAAAAAAAAAAAAAAAAAAAAAAAAAACTTCATCATACAGTGTAGAACCCTTGGCAGTTTTGCATTGGGATATTAAAGGTTTACAAGGGTTCAGAAAGCAATGCACAAATTTATCGAAAAAAATCCTACCAAGGCCTGTTAGATACAAAGCTCTTTCATGTGGCTTTTAAGCCACAAGTTGCTGGAAGCTGGGAAAATATGCTGGGGATGCATTACTAAATGCCTATTTAATTCTTACCCTCTTATTTATGCAGCTACTACAGACAGACTTTGTGAACAAGATCCTGGGGGGACCTGGACATTTTCTGTGACTTGGTAATGCTGTCCTTGTCCTCTCTTCTTTATCACATTTTTCAGAGATTCTGTTTCCAACAACACATGATCTTTGATGCATATCAGTTCTCAGTTGTTGTGTTCCAGTCTTCATAAATCCCGGTTCATATCGTTCCTGTTGCCACACTATCTGACAGTCTCCATGTTTATGTCAAGATCAGCCATAACATTCACACTTAAAATCCACAAGTACGATTTATTACTGTTATTTGATATCCCTATCTTTATTTGGATTCCTCAAAATCACTGTATTTTATGAGCAACTCAGCTATTTTTTTCCTATTCTTTATTGTGCCCTGTTTTTTTGTTTGTTTTGTTTTGTTTTGTTTTGTTTGTTTGTTTTTTTTCACTGCCTTGCAGATTCACAGTCAACTTCCCTTTCTGGTATTCTGGCAGACAAATTTTAAGTGGTCACAGCTGGCATCATCATTTTTCAACGCATCTGCTGAATTTAGTATATGTAAAGCATATCTATATATTCTATATAGATAATAGAGGAAAAAAGTAAATATGAGTATGCTAGCTAAAAATGTTCCTTAAATATAAAATGTTTGAGAGGTAGACATTATTAAACTAGTGTAATTACTGTCCATAGCTTTTACTTTTCATTAATACTTGATTGGAACCCAGTCAGATTTCAGAATAAATATTATATGGCCAAATATTCTTATGGAACTAGACAAGAGAACTCCCATTCAGTTCCATCTTAGAAGCCCTCAGGTTTCTCAGATGGATGCCATCTGACACCTAAGAAAGCTGAGCCTAGATTCTGCCAATCTTAGTGGGTTGTCCTGAGGTATCTTAGGGCATTTCAGATGACCCTCACCTAGGGTCTCAAATGCTGGAAAAAACACTTTTGTGTGGGGGCTCTTTTGTTTTTGTGTTTGTTTGTTAACTAGCATTTCCAACTGATTCAGTAAATTGTGTAGTACAACCAAAATATCAAGGGAGAAAGAAAAGAACTGCTATAATCCAGTCTTACTATCCCATCAGCTGGAGTCAAGTCTAATGACTGTCATAAGTTAATAGTGTTTTACAACTTTTTTTTTTTTTAAAAATTCCTGTGGTCTACATTCTGATTCATGGGATAGCTGTTCTATGCCAGAAAATATTAAAAATAAATAAATAAATAAAGACATTTTGGAGCAATATAGCAGCTTGATGGCACCTGAGAATTTCTCTCAGAGGGAGTTATGAACCCTGTTTTTATAGCTGCTTCATGCCTTTGGGCAGATCAAAACTGTTAGGGACATGCAAAGTATCTGACCCTTACGGGTCAGAGATGTTTATTTTAGCCTTGCTTATTTTAACCCTAGGAAGTTCTGCTATTGTGGGGTTGCAAAAGGCACTATTATCTTATTCTATGCTTGTTTAAATAGAAATGATAGTGATTCACTGAATGAATTATTCATACTTGGCTGAAGTGACAACATGTTATTGTACCAGGATACAGGAAAATATAAAATTGTATTGGTTTCTTTAGCTTTGGACACAAGGGTATTAAAAGAAAAAAAAAAAAAAAAGAAAAAAAAAAGAAATACTAATGTGTACTTTGGCAAAACATCTTTAGTATTTGTGTCTCCTTCTGATAAAAGGTGATGCAAGGTCTTTCATGCAGCCTCTGTGCAGACAAGGACACTGCTTCAGGGGAATGCCAGACAATGCAGTAGCTCTTCTACAGTAGCCAGGGAAAACATACTTCCCCTTTCAGTTAGCTGCAAAGTAGCCTTGTTTTTATCCTTTTTCCTTTTTAACTACCCAATCCTGCTCTCATTGATGTATGAATGAGATCTTTCACAGGAAATTTGCCTTTGTTCTGTAGAAATTTGAAGGAAGGAAATGGGGCTTCGGGAACTCATTCCTATGAATTTTATGATTTTTCTTTTACAAGGTTCACAGCAACAGCATTTCCACTGCATTTACCTGCAATTCAGTAATAACTTTAAACTCTCATTGCTGTCAACTGCACATATTTATGTTTAGCTGCCTTAATATTTTGCCTTTATGAAGCAAGATATTAAGGATCCTGCTATAGCCTTAGAAGAAAGATTAATGTTAAGTGCTTCCTTAAAACTCAGAAAACTTTTATTTATGTCTTTTTGCATTCATTGCCACCTTCTTGATGAGATACCTGTTGCTGAGATACTGTGTCTCTTTTGTTTTGCTCTTATGAAGAGGAACTGGACAGCCTTTGTCATTGTATCTTACTCTGAGAGAAAACTACATTACAGCTTGTTTTTTGAAGCAAAAAGAAGAGAAAGGGTTGTTTCTTGTTGTTTTGTTTTGTTTTTTACAGTCTACAATAATAGATAATGAGACATGGTGGGACTATGCAAAAATCATAAACAACCATTGCACTCACATTTGCTTGCTTCATTTTCTTAAAACAGCGGAGAGCCACTGCAGATCTGCATCTTTTCTTCGTTATCACAGACATAAATCAAAGACAGATTTGGAGACAGGTGTTTCAAATCTCAAACTCTGCATGACATTCAGTACAAAGCCAACATAAAGTGGTATGTTTTTCTGAAGAATCAAGTTTGAGCACTTGTTTAGGAATATTCCAGTTTTGGCATACATAGTGCACATACTTAAGACATATTTTAGTTAACAATGTCTTTTGGGATTGTGTGCTTGTGTCCTTAATATTGCTAGGCTCTGTACTGAAGACATGGAGAAAGAAGCCTAGTCACGGATTAGGGTTGTTTTACTTTTTTTTTTTTTTTCCCCTATTCCTGTTGTTGGGAAGTAAGCTAGTTAATGCCACCTGGTATTGGGGGCATGGATTAGACTCCTTGATATTTTTGCTCTAGTCATTTGTTTATATATATGTACATATATTATTATTATTTTCCCCTGGGATTTGAATTGAATCTCAGTCTTTAATTTTAAGAGCCTATATACATTGTGTCTGTGACACAATGATCACATAAACCAACTCTAATAGAGTTTACAAACACAAGCACTGAATATAATTACTTGCATTTAGTGGTAACAGTACTAAATAGTACTAAATTAGTACTAACTAGTGAAGTGAATCAGCAACTTGCTATATTGGACATTATTCATTTGCCAGATAGATTTAGACAAAAAGAATATAGAAGAGCATGGTATCAACATTCTTATATTAAAAGACAGAGGATACCAGTACTGATTGCCTCAATACTGACTAGTTCACTGTTATTCTCTCTGACATATCAATCACCGGTACATTTGTCATTAATAAACATCAGGAATGATGCTTGGAAACAGTGGAGTAACAAGTTAGAACAAAGATTCATACTTATTTTCCCTTTGTTAAATCTGAATTTTTGTATCAGTTTTCTCTACTGTGATAAACAACCTTCTCAAAATTTATACAGGCTAATTCTGTAACACATCTCTAGACTCCCATTACACAAACCTCTCTCCTACTTAAGCAGAACTTTTCTTTCTGTGATTCGGGGAAAAGCCTTTTTTTTGTCCTGTCTGAGCTCTGTTCTTATGTTCTTCCATCTGGTTCAGATGGAGTTAAGGGTTTTCTAGTTCATTCAAACATCTTGTGCTATAAATATTCATGCCTTGGTAGGATTCCAAACTTTGGTGTCCACTGGCTACTTTTTCTAAAAAATACTGAAGTGAGATTTACCCTGTCTGGATGCTTGGTCAGAATTATCACTGTACCTCCAAAGCCTGCTGAATGAGGAAGAAAACTGATGTTGCTTAAAAGCATTTAAATAGCTACACTGAGTCAGACAAAAAAGAAGAAAAAAAAATGATTGGCATCCTCTCTCTGACACTGATCAACAACACATGGCATATTCGATAGGGCTAGCACGATTACACATTGAATTTTTCAACTGTTCATCAAGTTTTGTCTAAAGTTAGCGAAGAAACCCTTCTTACAGCCAACAGAGAGTTGTGAACTCATAGTTGTGGAGCATAGATGTGAACTCCAGCTGAAACAGATTCTCTGTATTTGGAGGTAGATACCCAAAATTTGACTAAGCAAACCCTGAGTAACCTGATCTAACTGGGTCTAGTCCTAGCAGAGAGTTGAACTAGATGACCTCCATGTGTCCTTACCAACTTACACAACTCTGTGATTCTGTCCTTTTTATTTAGTGCCTATACATTGCTAATCCCTTGGTAGGAGAAAAACAAATCTTTCTAGCACTCAGCTGGGATCTTTTCAGTTATGCAATGAGAACATCAAAACACACATTCTGTAGCATTTTGAAGGCACACAGGCTACAGCTATACCTACTAGCTGAATTTGGGTGAATTCTGATATGTTGCATGGCAAACTTAAAAAGTCAAGATCAAAGAACTGACTATACAAATAACTAGTAGCAATGACTTGTTTACAGATTGATAATTTTCCCTCTGCTCTCATGTCTTTTATGATAGGTGATAGCTATAATTTCTACAATCCAATGGTAAAAGAATTACATTGAGATCAGTTTTAATGTAAGGTACATAACTGATAACTAAATATAGTTGTCTACAAATGAGCTGGATGCCCAAATTCCCACTACAGTCAGTGGATATCAAATTAATACAGTAGACAGTTGCACTCAATTTTAAGAATCTAGGTTGCCCACATTCTCTATAAACTTGTTACTAATTTGTTGCATTTAAGTTACATCTCAGGTTGCTCCTGCCAATTTGGTGCACTGCAACTTGTGCAGTCTATGTAGGTCACACACGTTTTATGCAGAACTGGGAATTTACTGCTAGTCTAATTAAAGTCTTGACAGTCTAATCAAAGACTTATTATTAGTCCAGGTACAATGATACTAACAATTATATTTCAAACTATCCAATTATTACAGCTCATCCCATGATACAGCTAAAACCAGAATACCCAAACTTCCTAGCAGTCATTTCTTTCTCTTTCTCTGGTATCATGCTCACCCTTCTGTTGACACTGGTGACTCAGAGACCACCTCTTCAGGCTGATGGCTTCAGTTGTGGTGTGAAGGTGTCACAACAAGTCATTGACATCCCGCCCTTCACTGGCAAAGGTGTGATGTTGGGGGGTTCATTCTCCTTTTTTTTTCTTTTTTTTTTTTCTTTTTTTTTTTTTTTCTTTTTTTTTTTTTTTCTGGAAATACAATGAAGGTGTTGATGGTTTCTTCCTCCTCGCTTGTGGGTCTGCCTTGTGTCATTATTATATACTGGTTAACATGATCTTGATCTTTATTTATTGGTTCGCTATTCCGTATTACATCCAAATCTACTATGTATGGTATTTTTTACATATATCAGATACCTGTTCCATGTTCTTTTTGTTCCCCCTGAACTGTTTTACCCAGCTCCCAAGGTTGCACTCCTTTTGCAGACAGTAAATGACTACTGCTGAGTTGTTTATGACCCAGGGACCTCTGTTATCATCCCGTGTCTGTGCTTTCAAGGCCCAGTTATCTTCCTGTGTCTGTACTTCTCTACACTGCATTTTTATTCTAGTGTAATAGTTCATTACAGAAAGAAAAACTACATGCAGTGAATATCTATAACTCATAAAAGTGTAAATTACAGCAAGTCTTACACCACCCAGTTGTACAAAACTAAGAGAAGAATGAAACAAACTGAGTAATAGTTGTATGTCAGATAACAGTTGCTACAGCTAAACAGATGAAAAACAAGCCCTAGAAAGACAAAGACCAGCCCAGATGAATCCCAACATGTCCTAATGCCTGTGTTGTCAGCTTAACACAGAGCCTGCAGCCTGTTACTGGTAACGGGAGCACTGTATGCCCTGAGCTGTACAGTTGAAGAGTCTGGAGTTCAGCTCCCTCTGTAACAGTTACCTCCCTTTGAACAGCTCAGACCCACATGTAGTGTCCTAAATCTGTTTTGAATCTTGACGATGCATTCCTTGATCTTCAAGGAGAGTGAATTATTAACATTTTCTTTCTCCATTTCTGCTAAGATATATTTTTTGTTTCTACAAATCTTCCTGAAAAGCACAGGCTTGGCAAAACTATTTTGAAATGCAAATACCATGGCCTTATCTACACACGCTTTACCTCTGTGAGAGTTCATACGTCAGAACAACTGGTACCTTACACGGTTGGAACCAGCTTTTCAATCACTCATAACTTTGATGTTGTCCAAATAAGCCCAAGAAATATTCTACTTCTTTCATGACTGGAACATTTGCCTCAGAGTAGAAATAGTACAGACCAGTATGTTCTTCTAAGTAGACATTGGTGTGCTGAGATAAACAACATTCTTTGTTGCTTGTTGACACCTGAATTCCAGTCATATTCCTACAGTACTTGCTGACTTTTTGCTCTACCTGCCACATGTGGATTCACTGCTTTAGATACATATATATGAAAAAAATGTGTCTCTCATTAAGCCAAAATTATGGGCTTCATTGCTGTTAAAATTTGGTATGCTATATGCCAAAGGCTGGGAAATTTGTTATGATGCATGCCCGGGGTCTGTCCTTGAAGAAGAGCTGGCTCATTGTTAGGGAAAACAGGGCCTAGGAAAGCAATCTTCGACCCATAAGTATAGAGAGCAAAGGACTATTTCTTAGTTACAGGCAAACTCTCTCAAAGTATCAGCCAATGTCCTAGGCAGTATGGTTTCTCACATCTGCTAGTTTCTAGGTTTTCAAAGGGTCTTGCAAATAATTTTTCTCCTGTTTCCTTTCTCTTTGATACCTTCTCTTCTTTCTGAGACTTAACAATGTCTGCAGATTTTACAGGGTCTCCCGTTTTCATTTCCCAACATCTTGTTTCTTATTACATTTGTCAATGCAAACAGCTTAATAAGAGTATTATCAGCACATGATCTGGCATTCCTGGGAGATGTCACTGAACAATATTCCAGAACACAATGAAATAAGCTCACTTAAGTCTTATTTTATCTAATTATTAAACTGTATACTTATTTGCTAGAACATGTTGTGACTGTGATCATCAGTCATTCATTCTCCTGTCTGAGATGGGCACCTGGTTTTCTTTTCTGCTGTGGCTGCATTGCAGAACTGGCATGGTGGTTGATACCCAAAAGTTTTTACTTTCAGGAGAATATAGCAGGCATGTAGACACAGTTCCAGAAGGACAGCAGACTAGTTTCCTATGCCTATAATTAACCTTTTGAATATCCTTTTCCCATTTCATTTTCTCCCCCTTATGCCTTGATGAGCAAAATTATCTCTTAAGTGGGTTATTCATCACTTTTCCAGACAGAAATACACAGGATTACCTCTATTATATCTGTTTAGAACTAATGCATTTAGAGGAAGACTTCAAAGCCTTCAAAGGCTACAGGAGCAGATTGAATGAACCCTAGAAACTAAAGCAAAGTGCCATTAAGATGTATTAAGATCTAATCAACTGAGAGCTAATCAACAACAACAACAAAATGAGACTCAACATGGATGTGAAGTAGCTTCTGCTGTTTTTCTAAAAAACACACCCTAATCAAGTATACACCCTGTAATTACTTTCCCCTGCTTCCACATCTTGTGCACTTCATTTTTATATCTGAATTCAGTTAGGAGCTCTTTGCTCCTCCATGCAGGCCTCCTGCTGCCTTTGTTTGATCTCCAGCTTGTCAGGATAGGCCTTTCTTGAGATTTGAGGAGATGATCCCTGAATATCAACCAGTTCTTCTGGAATCCCATGGGATTCTTCCATCAGATCTCTGAAAGAGTGAAGTCTGTTCTCCTGAAATGCACTTTTTTCTTGTGAGGATGTTCAAATATTGTAACAACTTACCAAGTGGAGTTTACACCTGTTGAGATTCTCAAAACAGGACATGGTCCCAGGCAATATTTTCTAGGTGACCCTCCATGAGCAGGGGGGTTAGACTCCGTGATCTCAACAAGTCCTTTCCAATCTCAGCCATCCTGTGACTCCACAATTCTGATTCTGTGGTTCTGTAACATGCAGAATGGTCAGATTTCAGTATCTGCTTTATGTGGCCTTTGTCATTGACAGAAGTGATGTAGCTGACACTCCTTTTAGAAGAACAATGCCTTGGTCCTCAGCTAAGGTCACTGCTTGTGAATGAAGAAAATCAGCGAAGAGCAAGCCCTTCAAGGATGGACTACTTACATGTATTTACCTCAGTGTAACTGTAGTTGTCTGGGACCTTTAGGTTTTGTTGGCAGGGATGGGACCCAAGCTGTCCCTTCTGATGTTCAAGAATTTTCTAGTACCATAGAGGTCTATATGATTTATTCTTATGCTATTACTAATCTTTTTAAATTAAGATTCTGTTTTGGCCAATTTACCAATGTACTGCTCAATTCAACACTTATAACTTTGGCAAGAGGCACAAAGGAACTACGTGGTCCTACATATCCTCACTGAGTACCAGTAGCCAACGTGCTCTGACCTTGACACATGGTCACTAAGGTAAAACTAATTTTACCGAACTCAGTGTGTCTATTGTGTCAACATCTACAGCCAACCTATTCATCAGTGTCTGCTTTTGTACTCACGGAAGAGAAACAGAGCAACAGCCTGATCTGATCTAACTGATTTTAGGCATTTATCTTCGAATGAGAAGAAGAATTGAATGCTGAAAGTGCCTGTTTTTCTCCACTGAGTATAAAGAATGCCCAGCTATCTAGATCAGATGCAGACATCTGTAACAGAAACATCTACATTTAGGTGAACTAACACCTCTGTAGTAGAATAAATCTAGGCAACACAGCTGACAATATTTCAACATAAATGTTCTTCCTTTAGCTGAACTAGCATAACCCTGTGTGGGATCAAGCCCTGACTGAAACTCAGCAGCATTTAAACACTCAAGCGTAGCACTGTATTTTTGCCTCAAAGCTAATGTGAGTGCTGAAATGCCATGCCTGAAGCTATATACATGCACCACACAACTGACTAAAAGCTAGCTTCAGTGGAAACTGTCAGTGAAGATGATTTCTCAAAATTCAGTTTTACTTTCTGTCACTGCAGTCCTGAGTCACTGCAGATGCTGAAGGACACTTCCACTCAAGACTGAGTGCATTGATCATTTTTTCCCAGAAAGCTACCTGCTTTTGAAAACATAACTATGGGAAAGACTTGAGCAATTTTAATTACAGATGTCACTATGTGTGTGGGTATTACCAGTTCCCAAGGTGTGTCTGTATAAACTTTGGGTGACTGCCACTATTTAGCCAAAATAGTACAGTGCAGCCTGGCAATGTAGCACGTTTGACTGTTAACCTGCTAGTCCAGTGAAAAAGCATACTTTTGTCCATGTTTAACAAGTTGCCTGTTGAAGTATTCAGCCATACTCAGCTTTAACTCCCATCTAAACACATCTACCTAATTAATAGCCAAAACTATGTATGTCAGAAATCCTCTAAATGAAGGGCTTTACCTGATATAGAATACTTATGGCCTATCAACAGAAAACTCAAATCATGCGGCCTTAGGCAGAATTTATTATTAGTGTTGCAACTGGCTAGATTCAGTTTATGATATGGTAGTAACGATAAGGTAATGATATATTTTTGTTTATATTCTGACTTAAAAAGGAAGTTAAGCTAGCGTTATATGAAGCCATTGTATATTTGTGCAGCATTGTATATTTTTAATGCAATTGTATTGCAAAAAGGAGAAAATGGTGCTTCCTAATGTGAGAGGATTATAATTTGTGCAGAGCTTTATTTTATATAGAAGAAAATCAATTTGGGCATAAAGTCTGCTCAAAAGCCGTATGTGAAACATATATAAAGATGAGCAAAGTAAGTGTTATCTAGAACAAAACTATTATCTGTAGTGTGCAGGACAGCGTGTCATGGGACATCTAATTTGAATCATCAGTATCATTTTGATAATGAAAATAAAATTTTCATTTTATAGATTTTTCAAGCAGATTTTTATATTGTTTTATAAGTGTTAGGAGAAACGCCAATGCATTAAACTTACTGACCTAGCAGTAACTCACTCTGAATATATATTCAGCTTCCCTCTGTTCCTGTGGGACAGAGACCACACATTGCAGTTAATATTTCAAAGCAACATTGGAACTACAAGAGCATGGAGTTACTTGTGTATCTATTCCTTGGCCTCTCCACTTCTAGTTGTATAACAAAATGATTTTCAGACAGCATCCAGGCCTTTACCGCTTAGATTTATTGCACACTTGTTCTCATGTAATTTAATTTGGGGTGTTTTAACACGTAGACAGCATTCACTTAATTCCAAGAAGACTGAGAACAACTTTTAGACAAGTAACTTTCAGATTAATGGGTGAAAAAATATTTGAATAATCTCCTTCCTAAGTAATACACGCTAGAATTGTTTCCTACTTAATCATACCTACTTGTCAGAACAACAACAACAAAAAATACAAGTATTGTCAAGATAGCAGAAATACCTTGTCCAAATAGGACTTCATAAGAGCAAAAGATTTCTTCTTGCAGTATCCATCTGTATTGACTGTCAATGCACAAAGCATACTGCCGTCTGTATTTTCTACCATTTCTTCCATTTTTCCCATCAGACCAAGGGTTTGGGGATTTTTTTTTCGTTTATTGTTTTGTAAGAGGAGATATTTTCTCACATATTTACTACATGACTTCATAATTTGGCATATATTTACATTCTGTATTTCTACTTTACTGTCATCAGTTTTATTTGCTCTGCCTGACAGAGCACATTCCATTCAGCTCTGTTTGCTAAACGGAAACTTTGAGGCCATATGGGGATTTTTTCTTTTTCTTTTTTTTTTTCTTTTTTTAAACATTGTTTATTTCCATAACATAACATGTTGGGTATTGCCAAGACTAGGGTTTTAACATCATACCTGTACCTGGAGAAACACTGAAAAAACTATACCACACACATTTTTTAAAATTGTATTTAATTCAGGGATGTATTTTCTCAGGTAGTGCTCACCACCTGTGTTTGTTGGCCACAAATATTTAAATGATTATATTTTATTACAAGGCGTTTAAAAAAAGTTATAAACACATAGATTTTAAACAGATAACTGGTTTTAAAGATAAAAGAAGTTGAACCTGCACGCAGGCAAGTGTTCACTCCTGTGATTCTTCTCTTGAAGCACACATACCTCTCCGATGAGGTGGAAGCAGATGCTTCTTGCTCACTGCTAGAACCCCCTCTGCCACTTGTGTCAAACTCCGTCAGTTCTTGCATTCGCTCTTCACAGCAACATCCAGTTTGTATCACATTACATAAAAATACAGCTTTTAGGAAGAACTTCTCAGAGACGAGCACATGCTGCAGCAGCCTTTATTTATGGACTAAGTCCAATTTCCTCTGGCTTCACGGATTACTCCACAAAATTGGCTGTGAAAACATAGCTCTGTGGCAGCTTGCTATGCCTTTTTTTTTTTTTTTTTTTTTTTTTCCCCCCAAAACACCAAGATATACTGGAGAAGCTGCATCAACGCCACTGTGAGCATCGGCTTCCTGAATCTGTCTGAAGCATGGTTATGTCTGTTTGGCTGATCATTTTCCTTCACTTTGGTTTCCTCTTTTATCCATGCTCATGGCAATTAGTGTTAATTGCCTGGGAGACAAGAGAGACATAAGGATCTGACCACACTACAAATTTAGACAAAGTATTATTTGCCTAGCTGTGGCAAGCTTCTCATTATATACCTGAACTAGTTTTAAACTGTCTCTGTGACTAACAGGAAATAGCTGTGGCAATAGAAAGATCAGCGCAGACTGCAAAATTCGTCCTAGACCAAGGCAAATATTTGAGACGTTTTCCACCCTAAGCATTGTGTTGCAGTAATTACAGTTTAAGCTTGTTCAGATCTATCTGCGTGGTATTTGGACATAACCAAGGACCAGGTTTGCAAGACATTTATATACACACTCAACAAAGATGATGACAATGTAATTGAAAATGCGTATTCATCTAAAAAATCTTAAAAGTAGATGCGTGTTCCTGTTAGTGATAGCTCTGGTATTGCCTGTGTTCCCTAGGAAAGGAGAAGAAAAGATGAAGAAAGCCAAGCCAACCTCCTGCTGCTTTTTTCTAAGAAATTCAGTCCCAGTGGCTTCTTTAAGCCAACTTCCTGCTTAAAGTATCTACATCCACAAAGAGATCAGAAACTGTACACATAACCAAGAACTTGGAATTGAAACAAAATAGTTTATAATAAGAGGTTGAAAGAAGTGGAGAAAATAAATACAGTCAGTAAATTCACACCCTGGTTTCAGATTGATCCACGACTAAATCAGGTACATTAATTTATTCAATTTGTATTTGGAAAAATCTATATATTTCCCCTGACATTATTTGTATTAGAGATTTGAAAACCACTGTTCAAGATGCAAAATGAAGCCACAAAATCTGGCATTTTTTTCTCTTCAGTTTTTGAATATCAAGGTACAGCTTTTATGCTATTTTTTTTATATATTACAACAAAAAAATAGCACAGTAAACATAATATTTACTTAAAATAGTGTAAAATTGTAGAGCGATATAAACATGCAGCATTGGTTTTATGTATGTTTATTAAGATAACATTAGCCTAGTTTTGATATCTATTTTCTTAATGTGTGTGCTCCAGCAGAAACAATAAAAATTCGAATAGACTTATACGGGTGAAGAAGTGTAAAGTTAAATATAGCCCTTCCGTACTTGATGACCACTGATAGAACAATGAGTGAAAAACAAGTTTAAAGTTGTTAAGTCTTGTCCTGCTTGCCTTTGTGTGATTAAGTTCAGACTTGTCTGAATTCAGATCACATCCTTTAAGTCAACTTTTCACAGAACTGAGCTTGCAATAGTTGTTACTACCAAGAAGATTCCTTTGTAGGCTCATTTGCATAGTAGAGCAAAGTTTAAACTGTTGCAAACTTGCTGACTAAACGCAAATAGGTTTCTTCTTTCCTGAAACAAATCTGAAGCAACGTATTTTTTTAAATGTCATTTTGACACTATTTTCTTTACATGGTGAACATGTTTTATAAACACAGCTCTTTTACAGTAAACAATTTACTACAAAATCCAGAAAACAGTAATAAGTGTTACTGTCTCTTTAGGCCCTTAAGGTTTAAGAAGGTCAAGCTGAAAATGTAAACATAAAAACTAACATTATTCAAGTGTTTTAGTCAACACGACTTGTTCATCAAAGTAATAAAACCCTAATAGTTCTGAAGTTAACGTCTTACATTCAATATATACTTATATATACTTAAATATATTCAATATATACTTATATGTCTTAGTGCTTGCTGATTACTTTGCCCTGCACTACGATTACTGTCACTTAATATTATGTCATAGTCAAAACCTCTGGCACCAGACAGTTAAATTAAAATACAGAGATAGCACTATTTTGAAAATATGAAGATCTGACAGAAATGCATGACCTTCCTTTTTTAGCTTTCTATCAGTGCGGTGACACAGCCACCTACTCAGCTACTTAGAGATAAAAAAGAGATCTACAATGTTCCAGAAAGAACAAGAACTGAAAGATGGACACATTCAAAGCCTATATTAGTCACATTGTCTATTTTGAGGGTAGTCCCATAGGCACTTTGATAATATTACTAAAGAAAAAGAAGCTGGGTCTCTGTGTATCTTCTCATTTGCATCACTCATCCAAAATTTATCCCTAAGTATGAAACTCTCTTCCCACACAAACTTTCTGAATCCACTGCTACCTCTATGGGTGCTTTTCCCAAGCTTCTACAGAATATTTTTAAATTTTGCTATTAAGACCTTCTAGATCTTGCCTACAGTCATTTATTCTTTTGAAAGAGAATTAATCTGTAGAAGTTCAAATATCAAAGTTGCATCTGAATAAATGCTTGCTGAATTGTACTCTAACATTTACAGAGTGAAATGGTATTCGGAAGCTATTAACTAATGCCCAAGTTTGAGTTTCTAGGACAGTGCATTCCACAGAGCTGAGAGGTACATTAAAAAAAAAAAAAAAAAAAGAGGTTGGGTGACATTTTCAAAATGTGCCATGAACACTTCAGAAAGGGTTTACTTTTGGGAAATTTGTTTTGAGCAGTATAGAAGACATGGAGTTAAACCTATTATTACATGAGTGATCTAAATTCCATTTGCCGTGGAATCTGGTAATACAATTAAGAGATTTTCCTTCTATTTGGTAACAGAAGCACAGTACAGGACTCTGTACATACTATTTCTAAACTCAACATGACCTTTAATAATAATTGTTCCTTTTAAGACAGAATAATTAAACATAGAAACTTTCATTATGTATAGAGGGAGGGGGAAAAAGGAGGAAATCCTGCTAGGAAACTAATAGCTTTAATCCGTTTGTAGCCCATATGTCTCTGCCAACTTTGTTTCCAAACCGGCAGGGCTTTACACACACAACAAAGTTCTAGGAGAAACAATAAGAAACGCAAGAAGCAATAGAGAAGTCCCCCAACATCCCACCTGGGGCTTGTTGGGGTCCCTTTGCTGAGAGCTGTGCTAGGTAGAGGCTGGCTTCAGGAGGCCACCAGGCATCATATATCCACCCCCTCCTGCCTCATCATCCAGCACAGCTTCACTCCCACGCCTGACTGGGGACCAGCCACGGAGCTCTCCCTCCACCTCTCTGCCCTCCTACACGCTGGGACTTAAAACTCAGCTCCCTCAAGACTTTCTCCAGGCTGCCTGCATGAAAGCTCTCGCCCCGCAGCTCCAGGCGGCCTCCAAGTAAACCAGCGGCCTGGCGAAAGGCGGCCGCCTGGATGGGATAAAGCTCTGCCACAACAGCGTTGGCAAGAAACCGCTTTCTGGAGTGTTCCCCTCTCGGGCCAGCCATGCCCCGTGCTGTGTGCGAGCGGCAGGGAGCTGTGCTCTCAGCATTTTCCAGGTCGCCCCACGCCGCAGCCGCCCAGCCCAGCGTGCGAGAGCCCCGGCGTGACTCATCCCAGCCCCGCTGTGGGCGACCGTGTTTCTCACTGCTTCTGCCCCGCCAGGTCATAAAGCACGCGGGCGTGGAGAGGCTTTATGGGTTTTAGGAAACGTTTATAGGCTTGAGGAGACGTTTATGGGGTTTAGGAGACATTTAAGGGGAAAAGGGGAAGGAAATGGCGGCAGCTTGCCCCCCTCTTGTCAGAGTGCTTTGAACTGAGGGCACACCAGCCCAACTGCTTAATACACAGAGAGATGCCAACTAAAGACACCCCCAGGCGGTGCCCTGCTGCCTGTAAGGGCAGCCCTGCAGCTGCTGGGCCGCCTTTGGGGGCGGCCACAACCCCACAGAGCCGCACTCACCCCCCCCACTCCCACCCCACCGCTCCCTCAGCGGCCGCAGCCCCGCGCATGCGCGTCACGGAGGCGGGGCGGGGCCGCGGCTCCGCCCCGGGAGGGGGCAGGGCCGCGCTGTGCCGGGGCGGCGGCGGCGGCGGCTCCGGTGGGGCGGGGAAGGGAAGGGGAAGGGACGCGGACAGGGGCGGGGGAGGACCGGCACGGGAAGGGAAGGGTCGGGCTGGGCCGGTGGGGTCGGAGGAGCGGCCAGCATGGAGCACCACCAGCCCGCCAGCCGATACCAAGTGGTGAGCGCCTTGTCCCCGGTGGGGAGGGGGGCGAGCCCTTTCCCCACCCTTTATATTTTATTTTTTTTTAAATTAATTAATTAATTATTATTATTTTTTTTCCACCCTATTTTTCTCGGCCGCCTCTCGCTTGGAGGCAGGGGGCTGTGGGTCGCAGGCGGGTGACCTTCAGGCGTTGTGCTCCGTACGGCTTTGCCTCCTGCCCGAACTGCTGGCACCGCCTGCTTTATTTTCATTATTTTCATAGTTGTTATTATTCTGCAGTTACTGCTTTATGGTCGGTCGTGCCCCTCTGTGGGTCTTGTCACCCGTTATACTTGTCTAGAACCCTGTGATTGCGGACCAGCCTCGTTTAATATCAGTTGCTCGCAATATAAAAGCTTGTTGGTCGAAAAAGAGGATGTGAGCACAGCCCGTGTCCCCAAAAGTTTCCATTTAATCCCTCGCTTCCTTCTGCTTTATGGCTTTGCTGTGTACATAACTTACGCTGTGAAAGCCTGAAATCTGTGCTCGTAATTCCTGTTTCTTCTGTGATCGTTCACCCAAGTGCTGAATTTATCTTACTGGTTTGTTTTTGGTTTGTTGTTTTTTTATTTTTTACATCTCGAGTGTTGAAAATAACGTCGACAGAAGTCATCACGTCCACTTCTGTGCATACATTGTATGTCCGAGGCTTCTTTACACATTTCTCCAGATATAAACGTTGCCTCTGGGTTGCAAGCGATCAGCTTGCTTTACATTTTAATGTAGAAATAAAAGCTGATGTCTATATTCAGGTTCCTCAGTCGTGACGTACAAAACCGTAGCAGCAAATACCTTGTTACAGGTCTGGCATATTTCTGTTGAGAGCTCGGCAAGCGGTGTGGGAGGTTTCTATATGCTCCTGGGTGATGGTACACTGGGACTGCCGTGGAGCTGACGAGCAGACCCAGCAGCCTGTGACTTCTGAGGAGCGCCGTGTGCCTTGCGTACAGCAGCGGGTCCCAAAGCGCTTTGTGGGTCAGTGCTTCTCTTCCTGTGCCACATGACCGTAATTTAGCTAAAGTCAGCAGAAGTCCTGAAGTCATTCCTTCCTTTTTTTTTGGAGAGGAGAATGGGAATGCTGGCAGACTTTTTTTTTTTTTTTTAACAGCCTTCAAATGCTGTATCCTCCCCAAGGCCTAAAATAACTTGGGTATGTTTTAAAAGTTTAAAATGATAATAATAATTCTGTTACTCAAAGGAGTAGAATAGAACACGGGAGGATGGAACAAAGAAATAATTTGTCACTAGTGTTTTAAGTTACATCTGTAACTTCCAGCTGTGATGCTGATGCCTAGCTTTGCAGAAAGGCTTCTTGGTGTGGCCTTCCGAAAGGGCTGATCTTAATGTTAGACAGTAGGTGTTAGCCCATTCTCTTCCCCATGTATGTTACATTTTGTGGCCAATTTATGTCACTGAGGTTTTGTTAGAGAAGTGTCTCTGAAGCCTTTGCAATTACAGCACGTTAAGTTCCATTGAATTTATTGTAAGTCATAATGAAAGTGCAATTTTAATCTCTGATGTACTCTGAAGTTTAAAATACCTTTCTAATTACTATCCCATAGGTAAGACCATGTTGTTTAATTTTCTCTCCATTATATCTGACTGTCAGACATCAAGATTTTTGTAGTACTTACTGTGTTGGGTCAGAGAATGGAAGGAACGGAGCAATTGCAGATGTACTTAATTAGCACCTGATTATTCAAGCTTGTGATCTTAAGTGTTATGAGGTATTGGCTTATGTAATGTCTGTGATAGGTAGTAGGCAGTAGATTATTGCAGATTTTATGGTCATGTCCTAATCCTTGAGGACAAAATATAGAAATGAAATACTACTTAACGTGGCTAATACTGCATTGGTTTTGTGCATGTACCACTCCCTAGTGCTAAGCTTATGAAATCTGACCAGTTCTGGTATGTTCACTCTACGTCCTTTACTTTTTGCCTTCATGAGTAATAGCAAGAACTCCTTTTTTTTTTCTTTTTTTTTCCTCTAGTTCTGCCTTTACTGCTAACTGATCTTTTTATTTTCTTCTTTCTCTATTCAGTGCAAGTTCTCTTCTAAGTAATAACAATTATTGGCTTACGTTTCTGTTCATAGCAGTGACAGTAGGACTTCAGTGAAGTTGAAGGAGCTATCTCACTGCTCTCTCTTCTTGTTTGTGGCTTCTTTAAACAAGTTAAAAGGCTTTAAGAATTATGGGCACTTGAATTTTAAGCTTTTGCACCACAAGCCACTTTTAGCACTTTTAATGAGATAGAATATCTGATCATAAATTTAGCCCTCGTTTTTTCTTATTTTTTTTTCCTGACAAACACTACTAATGCTTCATTCTGCATCCTATTCTTTCTTTTGCATCTGTATTTTATTTAAAAAGCATTTCAAAAATGTTCAAACGATGCAACTGCTAAAAAGCTGCTGTTTGGAATTGCAGCGAAGTAAGTGTTGTAAACGAAGAGTGGGCAGTAAATCAGCATTACGTAACTGTCTGCCGCAGGCATGTGTGACTTGTATTGCTCTCTGCCCCTCCTTTTTTGTCCTCCCTTTATAGGGCAAAAAGACAACTAATTGATGGGTAAGAACTTGTCATGCTTTCCTGCAGGAATATGACATCAGAAATAAATCAGCCAATCTTTGCTGTCTTGCTTTACTTCCTTTTCTTTTTTCCCCCCACTTCTTAGTCATTTACATACTGCAATTCTGTTGGTAAATGACTTAAAACTTCAATCCAGGCATAATCAGTTCAGTTGTTCTCCTTTCTCCTTGCTGTCTTTTTTTTTTTTTGTTTCGTTTTGTTTGCTTGTTTTCTTCCCCTATTCTGCTTGTTAGTAGGCAAGCGGAATGAGGCATCAACTCTAGGAAAACGATAATTAAAAATTCTTCAGTGATCACTTTCCTGATTCTTTTTAACTTCTTGCTCTTTGTCATCTGACTTTAATTTGTGCATTGCTATCTTGCTGTCTGAAATGTTTGCTCATAGTCCAACTTGTTTGCAGAAAAAAATGACTCGAATGATGCTTTGTGAATCTCTACTGAAGCAAAGCAAAAGAAAGGCAGCTGTTTTCTGCAGTGCGTAAAACTGAGTGAGCAACCAAGTCCTAAAGCTTGGGATTGCCTTTTTCTGTGAAATGTGGTTTTCCAGGTAACTGTGTCATGAGGGAAGACTTCAAATATATGTGAGTGATCTAGGTGCATAAAACCCATGAAAAGTTCTAGAATTTATATTCTGAACTGCTTAAGAATTATAACTCCCCCCTAGACATTCCTGATGAAAGCTTTAGGTTGTTTTTCTGGGATCTGGTAGCCAGCAATCTTTGATTTGTATGGTAGGTCATATCTATATAGGTGAATGGTAAAATGGCTAGGTAGGTAGAGCCAGAAGCAGCTGTCCACATGGGTGTCAGTTTAGCTGTCACTGGACTTGCTGTTGCCACAGGAGCACCTGGAGTTTGGTGGGGTTTGGGAATGCTGCTGTGATTTGTGAGTGATGTGTGATGCAAGGCTCCCAAGACCTCAGGCTGCTATTGTATGGCACTATATGGGATTAAAGAAACTTTTTTTTTTTATATAGGTGTGTGAATCTTATATAAAAGTTAAGATGTGTATGCTTTTTAGGAACAGGATGAAGAAATGAAAGTTGCTGCTATAAATACTTCATTCCAGTTAATTCCCCTGCGTAGTGCTACACGTTGTAAATAGTTTTAAAATTATCTCAGATAATGCTTAATGATCTGCATCTCATCTGTGATGGGTTGACCTTGGCTGGCTGCCAGCTGCCCACCACGCTGCTCTCACTCCCCCTCCTTGGCAAGGCAGGTGAATGGGAAATGTAGGAAAATAGGATGAGATACCTCATGGACTGAGATAAGGATGGGGAGATCACTCACCAGTTACTGTCACAGGCGAAACAAACTTGATTTGGGGAAGACTAATTTATGGCCAATTAATAAGAGTAGAGCAGTGAGAAATAAAGAGAACACTAAAACTACATTCTCTCTGCCCCCCTTCTTCTAGGCTCAACTTTAATATTAATTCTTCTACCTATTTTACCAGCCACAAGTGGCACAGGGACATGGGGGCTGCAGTCAGAACTTTGTCACTGCCACTCTTCTCTCCTTTTCCTTCTCTTCTCCTGCTCCAGTGTGGGGTCCAAGTCCTTCAGGAACTGCTCCCACACGGCTCTGTACCATGGGGTCCATCCCCCGGGAGCAAACTGCTCCAGCACGGGTCCCCCACAGGCGGCAGCTCCCCCCAGGCCCCCTGCTCCTCCGTGGGCTCCTCTCCACAGGCTGCAGCTCTGGCCCGGGGCCTGCTCCTGCGGGGGCTTTCCCTGGGCTGCAGCCTCCTCCAGGCCACATCCACCTGCTCCACTGGGGGCTCCTCCATGGGCTGCAGCGTGGAGATCTGCTCCATGTAGGACCCATGGGTTGCAGGGGGACAGCCTGCTCCACCAGAGGCCTCTCCAAAGGCTGCTTTGGCCATCGGTGGGTCCCTTTTGGAGCTGGCTTGAACTGGTCCCCTCTGACATGAGGGAAAGGGAGGCAGCTCCCAGTCTCAGAGAGAAAACACCCCTGCAGCTTCCTGCTACCAAAACCTTGCCACATAAACTGCACATCTTAACTCCATTGTCATTGACTCTTTCCTCTCACAATGTTATCTGGTTGAACCTTGATCAAAGTCAAATGGTCTTTGTAGGTCTTATATAAACATGAAAGTCAGCCTACACAGGAAATGTGCACAAAGGAAATTTTCTCCTTCCTTTCTTTTCATGGGACTAAGTAGTGACTGGCAAATAAATAAAACCAAACATTGATTATTCAGCATCTTTAAAATGAGAACTCTAGCCTATATCTAACATTTATTGTCTTTGGAACGCTCTTATGTAATTGGTATTACCGAACAGATTGAGCCGGTTTACATTAGGGAGACTTCTGTTGCTTTCCACAGATCTGATTGTGAAGTCAGACCTGGAGATAAGATGTTGCTCTTACGAGATTCAGTTTATGGTACTGAAGAATACTGAGTAAAGATGCATTAAGTGATAAGCTTTGTCGTTGCTCGCCTATGACAGTTAAGCTGGCCTTTCCAGGGGTACAAACCTCGTATTCATTGAAGATAAAGTTTTTTCAGTGCACCTTAATTTTGTACTTGAAGCTCCTAGTGTGGACCTTTTTAATAGTTTAGAAGGACTAATGAGGATCTACTGAAATGAGGTGGATTACACTTTTAAAGAATGGACTGTTATTACGTCTCAGATATTTTTATGATGTAATAATAAACAGAATTTTGAATATTTCTGTAACATTTTTACCCGTTTACATAATTTACCTATTTAAAAACATATTTTAATATTTTTATAAACTTCCCCTATTTGTTAAGGAATCTTGTCACAAATGAAGATGAAAACTTATTAATGCTCAGGTGTGTTTTCGGATATGATAGTGATGCAGTGAAATTTAAAAAAATAGTAAATCTTAAATTTTTCACTTTCAGTTATGTTTTTTGAATGCTTTTCTGTTCCATATGAAACAAGGAACTAAACCTCAAATCTCCGTGTGCGCCTCTCAAGTCAAGGAGATGAGGTACTAGATATTTACAAGGAGACAGAAGGTGTTATACCTATTAAGCAGGATGCTCTGACTTGGTATGCTCTGACTTCAGTGTGCTGTCCTTGCCATGGTTTTGGAACCCTTTTTGGAGGACCACAGATGTAATACCCAGCTCTATGCCTGATTGAGAGGAAGAAGCCCAGTCTCACTGAATGAGCAGGAGCGGCTGCAGCTACAATAGCTTGCTGCTGCTTTGTGTGGGCGCAGGTTGTGGCATGTGGGCAGCTTCCTGTCTTTTTGGTGGGGGCGCGAGGGGAAGTAAGGTGGTTTTCGTCAGCCCTGTGTACAAACTGGATTAGTTATATAGGGCACCAGTATTACCGTACTGAGCAAAATGAGTAATGTACACTGGTAAAATGTACCTGGGTTATTCCACTCGTGTCTTTCTCCAAAGGTATTCTCAGGCATAGATTTAAGGTTAAGTCTGAGCAAGAGAGAGAGGCGGGGCGGAAAGGATGGGAATATCAGTGTCTGTTCTGGTGCAGCAAGCTGTTGGCTTGTGAAAGCTGTGGGGGTTTTTTAGGTTCTTAAAAGAAGGATGTGCCTGCCTTAAGATGTGACATTAAGCTGTGGAAGGTAAAAGGAAATCTTCAGGCTGTCACGTGTATCTGACACGTCTAGTAAGTCTTGTAACTGTTAAATAGTAATAAAAGTCAGAAGTTTGGTAATGGGAAGAAAATGCTTTCAAATAACACGGTTCTCAGCAGAAGACACCTGTAATGTGGCCAAGCTTGATCTGTTCAGATCATGCAACTTTAAAAAAGAGGAACTTGAAGCACTCTGTGAGCTTCTTTGCATGAAAAATGAGGTGGGAAGTACGTTAGGAGAGCATCGAAAACGTAGTACTTAGAAAGTGCTGTGTTAATGCAAGATATTAGTACTAATCTTCCAGGTGGGATGAAAATGAGGCACTTAGCAGAAATGCCTAATTCTAGGCTATTTTTGAAACACTATTCCTAATGACAGTGTTAACAAAACAAGGAAGTATGTATCATCAGTACAACTGGTAGTATGTATTGCTAATCCTAATTTCTTGGGACCTAGTCCCTAGTTTTCTGTTGTAGATTTGATTGTTGTGTTGAGTTGCATAGCCTCCAAACCTCCTCCTAGACTTCAGGTGCTTAAACTGCTTTGGAAAGGGGAGTGATGAAATGGGCACATACCAGCACACCCACAGTGGGCAAATTGATTTCATGCTGAGAAGAAAAGTAATCTGAAGAGGAGATGGGCAAAAAAGAATGAAAAAAATTGGCAACTTGTTAGCTTGGAGAAGCACTGCCAATGCTTCCTACTAAAGCTGAACTATTGTACAGCCAAGACTGTGGGTTTGAGCTGCCTCAGGCTTAGGTCTCCCACTTCCTGGACAAGTACTGTAACAGCTAGCATGTTTTAATAAAATGGGCACCCCCTTTGCCAGCTGTGTTTTTAATGAAAATGACTAACTTCTTCTGTTTTGTGCTGAAGTCATTTCTGACTCGCACAGCCAGGGCTCACAGATGTCAGGATGTGGATGCCTTATGACTTTGAGTCTTATAATGAAAGTGGAAAATATATTTCCATTTTAACATTTAACTGTTTATTCCACTTAAGCATCATTTCCATTATCACAGGCTAAGATTAGCCTAAAACAGGAACAGTCTAACTTACTTTTCAGTCGCTCTGTAACCAAAGCATTATATGATATCCTGAGTTGGAAAGGACCCATGACGATCATCAAATCCAACTCCAATTAGGTATTGAGCCACCCCCTTCCTCCTCTCCCCTCCCCTCGTCCCTGACTGTGCCTCATTCAGCTGAGGAATGGACAGGATGATTTAGAAAACAGGCCTCAAAACTTTGATGTGGACACAACAAAATCTGGTCAATATCCTGTACGTTACTTTTTTTTGTTGTTTGTAAAACCACTTTTCATTTTCTTCGTTTACTGTTGGAGGTGCTTGGCAGAGGTTTGTCATATTCCTTCTTGTAAAACACGGCCTTCCAGGAATAAAAAGAGAGGAGAAATCTCAGTCTCTGACTACTGTGTAGTAGTTCACAAACGTAATTTGTCCATTTTAGCCTTGAAGAATATTTTACATTTTGGCACTAAACCTGTTAATGTTAACTGGAAGAGGGGTCAGAATCAAGTTCTTCGTAAAGCTGTGTATGTAGCCTGAATCAGTGAACCTGTTTTTGCTTTTCCTTGCTGAATTTGAAAAGAGTATGTAGAAGAGCCTTGAAGAAGTGATAGACGATACTGTAAACATCATTCTATCTCTTTATTGAGAAATAACCTTTTAATTTTTGCAAAGTAGCGTAAGCTTGCATTTAAACATTGCTCTGGTAATGCTTAGTGTGGTTAACACTTACTTTTGTGATGTGAGGGATGCCTTAGATAACGCACAAGACGGTTAGCATAACAATGCTGGGTATTACTGAGGCCAGTTGTGCAGTTGATTGTGGTGTCTGTAATTTATTGTCATTTTGGAATTTAAAGGAAAAAGTACTTAAGGTATTTTTAAGGAATGAACCGAAGCATGAAAATTTTCTTAAAGTTCTAACGTTGGGGTCACAACATAAGCTTGCACCAAATGCAATTAGGAAAAATATTACAAGCTGTTTACTATTAAAAACCTATTCCAAATCCTAGAATGAGAGAGCATAATTCAGACAGATCAGTAGGCTGCTAAGGCCCTGCAGTGCTGGTCTACAGCTGGTGATGAGCATTGTTCCGTGTTCCTTCCCTGTACCTCAGGGTCTGCTATTCTTATCTACTTACCGGGGTTCAGAGGTAGCACCAGTTTGGTGATCTGCTACTCTCCTCTGAACAGTTGAGCTTCCTCCTAGACTGTTATGGTGCTTTGTTTTGTTGATGTTTAGCTTCCTCACAGTTAAAAATTTGACCTGCTGGAAAGTACCTGCTTCTAGATGTGTGCATCATCGAACAATTGAGGAGTCCAGAGAATTGTCCATTGGGCCATGTATTATGTAGACCTGTTTTCAAACACTCTAGCTCTATCTAACAACTATCTGTTGAGACATAAAAATGCATTCCTTAAAGAAAGGGCCTATAGGTCGTTGTTGTTGTGTTTGTTTTATTAAAGCTGTGTATTCTGTAGTGGATGGAGAAGGACAAGACCATAAATCAAAGTGAGGATTTCTTCAGTAGAGTTTGTTCTGCTGCATGTAATGCATAGAAGGTATGTTCAGGTCATATTGTGTATCTGTGTGGGTTTTTTAACCTGTTGTAACATCTGTCTCTATTTTTTCCTCTATAGTTTATTGCTATCTTAAATTGATGAACTTGAAAAGGAGCTATGCTGAAAAAATCACATGTAATTGACCTGCTTATAAGGAGTGAGTTAGTTTTTACTGATTTGATAATTTTTTGATCTGTGTGTTGTTTAATTAATATTTTTGTTTTTGAGCTACTTTGTGGTGTTGAGTAGGAGACTGTTCCTTCGTGACTAGCTTTTTCAAATACAGAAGAGAGAAAACCTCAGTGTTCTCAAAAAAGTTGAGACAATTGAAGGTTTTTCTTAGTTCCACTCCAGAATTTTCAAGGACACATAATTACCTGTGATATAAGAGGCATAAACTGGAGTCTGTTTTTTTTTCTGCCTAACTTTGGTCAGTGATTTAAGGTGAAATTTTATGCTCCTCCTGCAGTGCAGTTATGATACTTCTCTAAGAGAAAAAACAAAACAAAAGACAAACCAAACAACAATAACAACAAAAAAACTACTCTTTCCTTATCCTTCCCCCTGTAAAATGAATTTGCCATTTTTAGCACCCTCCTGCACTGTCCTTGTTAGGAAACTGTGTGTGAGCTGTTCTACTGTACTTTGGCTTTTAAGTGAAGCATGTATTATGTTTACAATAATACCCAGCTTTTTGAATCAGCACTGATTATTTTTCAGCCCAAATGAATGCAAGCTAAAATGGAAGCTGGAACTAGCTGTTGAATATTGAATTTGCTATTGGTGAAAGCCCTGTCTGTTTCCCAAATTTATTTTTTTTGTCATTGTTTTTTAAAAAAATTTACAGTTTACTTGTTTTGTTTGTGTCAAATGACCAGAATATACTTTGTGAACAGATTCTATAAAGCTGCTGGTAAGTCAGGGGGTGCCTCTTTTGATTTGCGATTCCTGGAGCTGTCGCTGATATTTTGCTGGAGCTGTTGGTTAGTGGCAGCTGCCAACAAATCCTGACGGAACATTGGCCATGACCATGGAAGATACTGAGAATGAACAAGAAGGCTCATTGTATGAAACCTGGGAACTGCCCAGATGCTGGGTACTGTATGCACTTGGGGATTCTCACAGGAGCCTGGTGGAGCTACAGCAGGCAAAGGGAGGCAGCCTTCTTAACGCTGCAGTCTAAAATGAGTGGTGGGAGTTGGAAGTGACCGGTGCTTGCAGGATAATCAAGGCTAAACCATTGCAGAGCTGTTACTCACCCCCCAAAAATGCTGAACTTTGGTTTAAATCACGGGAAATAAGCTACATGAAGAGAAATGAATATATGGAGTTTGTTAACACACAGGATCATTGAGGCAGATACTATTAGCAGATTCAAGAATGTAAATTCATGCACATCAAATCCATAACAGATGCTAAATGAACGAAGCAGAGATGTACCATTTACCAGCCATAATATAACAGCTGGGAATGTTAGAGAAGTTTGAGGAAAATGGGTGGCAAATAAGTGACTAAGGTTTTTGTGTGCTTTCCATGCATCTCCTGATATCTCCTGATAGTTGTGCTGGGGACGGAACGTTTCCTTAGACTGGCCTCTGGTCTGAGTAATACTTTTTTTTTTTTTTTTTACCAGTGGGTCTGTATGTTAGATTTTCAATTTGAATGAGAAAGTGTTCAAGGAGGAGAGCCTTGTTTTATCCTTTTTTTTTTTTTTTTTTTAATAGAGTTTAAACTAGTTCCTCAAACTGTTCTTGACTTACCATTAGACAAACGGGTAGTTAGGTGGTACATGGTGATCTTTCTAGTAACTAGAGTTACTAGTTACAATTTCTTACTGTGCACAGGCTTTAAAGAAAGCTTTTATAAACTTCTAGAAATACTTTTAGACTAGCAGAAAAAAGATTTGGAAGCTGTTGGTCCTAATTGTCCTCTTTGTTAATGTTAGAGACATCGGTTCTTTGTTGGTAGATTTACAATTAATTCCTGTAATCATGTGATAGGAAAAACTTCTAGAAACTATATCTGACTTGAAATTTTACAATAAATATGAAAGATATATCTTGGTCATACCAAAATTTAAGTATTCAGAATTATCTCTGAATAATTCTGTATTAGAGAAGAAACCTGAAGAAGTAAATGGGGAGAAGTGCAAGTGTTAACACTGCTAAGAATGGTTTAGTTTTTAGAATATTTACTGTTAGAAAAGAGTTCTGATATTGACACGTGGTATGTTGATGTCCTTTATGAGCAGGTTATTTGCTATTAATGTAGGGGTCGGGAAGGTATAGATATCTAAGAAGCCATAGGGAATGAATGGAAATGCTTATGTCATGCTATCAAATGTGCAATTGTTTAAATTTGGATTACAATAAAAAAAAAAAGTAAAATTGTATGTGTAAAGTAGCCACTGGGGGAGATGAACGCTTTCCCTTGAGGAAGTCTTGATCACCATTTCTAAGTACCACCTCCCCCGCTGGTTATAGGTTTCTTTGAGGAATAATTTGGTAAATCCACTAGGCTAGATCTCTAGTTAAACAGAAGTGACTAAAATTATTTAACAGCTTCCTAAGTTAAGTGCCTATAAAACCTTCTCAGTGTCTGTGGTTCACCTTAGTTTTAACATGGGTGTCAAACTTTGGCAGAAAAGCCATCCTGTTGCAACGTATTTTTCAACAACATTCAGTATAAATCTCTTCGGATTCTGTTCAGTAGAAGTTTGCCGACAGAGGTTGCGGGTTTCCATGGTACCTAATCCTTATTTAGCAGACACATTTGGTATTTCTACACAGCTGTGGAATGGCAGCAATGGACTTCTGTTCTGCTTTTCTGCTTCTACTGCAGATTTTACACCTTTGACCTCAAAACATGTTGACTACTGTTGAAAACTTTCTGCAGAGATGTAGCGTTTTAAAAAATGACAACAGACAAAAAAAAGCAACAAAAAAACCAACCAACCAACCAAACAAAAAAAAAAACAAAAAAAAACCCACTCCACTATCGTGACTGTCACTAGATCTCAGCATGTGATAGTGGAGACTTGCCAAGTGATGGGATGGTGGAGGAAAAAAATGTATGTTTCATGTGCTTGGGAGTGCTGATTAAATTTGATCAGTTAGTTTCAGATAAGTAACAAAGAATTAAAAGCAAAAGGTAGCTGGAAGTTGCTGGACTACGGTGCTTTACCGGAATGTACTGAAGTGCCTTATAACCTTCATTGCTTCAGGGTTTGGTATTTATTAAGAGACTTTCATCTTCAGAGACTTTCAGTTTTCTAGAGCTCTGTGGCTGTGGCCAGTATTGCGTGTTTCAGGAGAGCTTGCATGTGATGATGATGGACTACAAGGAGCTTGCTTCCTAACTAGCTGGGAAGTTGGCAGTCTGCTCTGTGTGAGTTCGTGTTGGGCTGGTGTTACAACAGGAGCTTGGGGAAAAAGGCATCATCTTGTTGTAAGCTATTCTATTGGTAAAGGATGAAAACCTGTACTTAAAATAAAGTTAGCAACTTAAAATGCAATGATGTGTGCTTCACCCCCCGAATATTATTTTATTTTAAAAAACTGTGAAAGATTTCTTCCGAATGCTGTTGTGAATTTTTATTTTCCTCCTAAGAAAATAGGAACAGTTCTTTAGTGGAAGGATTTATGTCTCTCTTCTGCTCTTGTATTTCTTGTCTAAGAGTATTTCTAGATTATTGGCTTTAGGTTTGATTGTTCAGAGGCTTTTGGTGACCTAAATGACAGTTGATTGATCTTAACACTTGAATGGCACTTATAGCTTAATGGTATGGTTTTTATGTTTATTTTTTTCTAAAAATACGGAAGCAATTAGTGTGTAGTGTGAGCTTGTGAGACCATAATGCCATTCAGAAACAAGAGATAGGGAAGTTGAACTAAAAGCTCTCTCTAACATGAGCTATTTTTACAACAGGTTCAGAATTAAAAGCAATCTTGAAATAAAATTTGTATAAAAAATAAATAAAATAAATGTAAAATTTTTATTTTTTCCCTAGAAAATTCAAAGATAAACACTTTGCTATTTGCAGTTGAAGAAACCCTACTTTACGCTACTAAAACTGAAAAAGGCAATGCAAGATGTGGTTACAAGACCAGCACTTAATATGCAACCCTTATGTGGTCTAGTGAAATTGTTTTTATGTTAATAGAGCCTTCTCCTTTCAAGCTTGCATTTCTTATGAGTAGCATCTCGTTTGTATGGAACAGTTAAGAATAGGTTTACAAATAATTACCAATAGGCAAGTGTAAAAAAATTTAATTTTTTTAGTACATAGAGATATCATGTGTAACATAAAAAAAAGGTTGAAGCTTCCTGAAAGCCTGATAAAGATGATGGAAGTTTTCCTGTTAACCTGCTGTTAGTTCCACCTCTAATATTTACTGTGTTACAATTCCTGTGGAATAAATACCTGTGCACCAGTATGGAAGGGGTCCTGAATCTACTGCAGAAGTGTTGGATAGCTGTTAAGCACTGCAGAGGCAATCTGAAAACGAGTCTTTCCCTGCAGCACCAGAAGCTGCAGTAAGTGGATATTTTTGGTTGGCCTTTCGGCATGGTCTGAAACTTGCTCTAGAAAAATACAAGTGTGGAAGTGTTAACTTCTCCAAAGTGACAACGATGAGCCTCTGCTGCTGAGAGCGTTGCTTTTCATGGGGGAGGTGTACCAGTTGACTGGCTTAGCATGCAAAGGTTGAATTTGCATGATCAGCTAGATTATGATCAACGTTTTGAACATTTGCATGATCAACTAGGTTATGTCCATGCTTTCACTTAAAGCATATCGTAAGATTCAGTGTTTCGGAGTTTCTGTGCATTATATTCATTTTAACATCATTGAGACGAACTCATACACTGATCAGTGTGAGGTCAAAACTGAAGGAGCCAATCTGAAAAATGTTGTAGTAATATCATGGGAAAGGCTAGAAAGAAGGACAAATTCAAGTACTCCAAATTGAAAATCACTGGTGAGAATGCTGGTCTTCGGTGTCCCACGCAGAACCATTACTACTGAAACTTATGCAAAGGTTTACCTAAAAGTCAGGCTGTGTCAAAATGAGCTGGTCATAAAGGTATAAAAAAGACAGAAGACGCAAGCTAGGTGGATGCTTTTTTTGTCTGTGACAGCATCTTCTGGATAATCTTATGCTACACTGAAGAAATTTTATAAATAGCATGAAAGTAGCTTATATTTTTAAACAAGGTTTTTATGCCGTTTGTAATGCGCCATTGAAATTATGTTGCAACAATTTTACAATGTACTGAACTTCTGTAAATCACATTTTTTTTTTTTAAATGGAAATCTACAACTTTTTAAGGAATGTGCAGAAAATTAGTCACCAGAGTTACTGAGTGTTTTTTGTGTATGTTAACCTATCAGTGCGAATAGAGCTGGCATGTGTTACTTTATCTATGTTAACCAGAAAACATCATTCTAATCTTGTGCAAATAGCAAACACATGGCATTAGACGTCATCACATGATATCTTTTTCCTGTGCCCTTTTTAAAATTTAGTGTATTTTAACAACTTGCCTATATTGTCACTCTTCTACAAGTCAGTCAATGTATCACATACGCATTGACCAGAGTAATGGATTTAAACTGAAAGAGGGGGGATTTAGATTAGATGGAAAGGAAGAAATTCCTTACTCTGAGGATGGCACTGGCACAGGCTGCCCAGAGAAGCTGTGGATGCCCCATCCCTGGAGGTGTTCAAGGCCACGCTGGATGGGGCGTTGAGCAACCTGGTGTGGTGGGAGTTGTCCCTGCCCAGGGCAGGAGGGTTGGAGATGGATGGTCTTTAATGTCCTTTCCAACCCAAACAGTTCTATGAAATGAAGCAAAATGTTACCCAGCCCAGCAAAGTTCTGTAGGTCAGAGAAAATTACTGTTGCAGGCAAAAGAAAAGCGTAAGCAGAGAGTGAGGTAGTTCTCTTTTTTTGTTTACTTTTTTTTTCCTCTTCTTTGAAGGCTTAAAGAGTGAAAATATCCATGCTTGTCCCTTCAGGAAAGGACCCTGTGCCAAGCACTTTCTTCTGGTTCATGTTCTGTATAGTGTGTAAGTAGATTTTAGGTATCAATCTGATTACTTTGGAAATAACTACACAAACAAAATAGAGGACTTAAGGAAAGGAGAAGATGCAGCACCTAAAGAAGTGATTTGCAATAAAAATTAAATGCTAAAATAGCTGTATTTTCAAACATTTTTATGCTGGAATTTCTGTCCCTGATTTTTAGCTTCTTATGGAATGAAATAGTGAATTATTGTTTTATAGACGTTTTCTGCGAAATAAACTGAAGGTGTATTATTTTTCTTCAGGTGACTTTTACCATGTGTTTTTTTTCTACATTGCAGATATTCTCTGGCAGTCTCCATGAGATCTTGAGCGTTTGTCAGAAAAAACATTGCTGCTATATCTAGCTTTGAATTTTAGCTGTGCTAAGACAGACACATCTTGCAATGTATCTGCTAAGACAGATACATCTGACTCTTCAGCCTGGAGTGTACTGTAGTTCAAGGGCTGTGAAAGCTGGAGTTGAAATACTTGTGTGTATGGTTTAAGAGAAATACAGGTCTATTAACAAATATTCCCTTTTTAATTGTAAAGCTTCTGGTCGGCCAGATACACTGCATACAACCAAGATTTAAAGGAATCTGCTTTGGATTTTATGAAGATGAATTTCTAGACAGCTAACTATTGCTAGGTATGGCCAACTAAACTACAGTCGCAAAGGAAAGCATTTTTTTTAGAAGAAAGTTTGATACAGAAATAACAGGGAAAAATGTCTTTGCATCCCACTTTTAAAATGCTGTGATGAGGGCAGGGGAAGGTGTTAGCTTGCAGTTGCTTGTATTTTAAGAGATCCTAACAATTGTATTTTGTTTCTTTATTTTTTTTTTGGCTGTTATCTTGGCAGATTCAGTTGTATTGCTTACAACTATATAGTCGTGGTGATGGGGGGGTTGAACTGTAATCTGTAATTTCCCCTTATTCCTTTAATTAAAGAGGTGGGCAAAAGTAATCTTGCAGTTGGAAAACTTTCTAGGTCTGATTTCTTCACTTTTAATGTTAAATACTGCAAAGGTGATGTTTAAGTACGTAGCTTAAGTAATACCTTGAAACAGACGTTTTCTGTTCCCTTCTGAGTGTTTTTAGCCTGGTTTCTATGGAAATGAAACCAATGCAGTGTGTCAGGCCTCTTCTTCCCCTGTCTCCAAAAATACCTTCTAAATTTACCAGCCAGTATATGCCAAAATTAAACGGGCAGGGGGAGGTTTGAAGAGAGTTGGGCTCCTACAGGTTGCCAGCAAACTGGTGACTCCACAGAGGAGGATCAGTGCCCTGTGAAGACAAGGCAGATAGAGGCGGTTGTACCGTCCTGTCTTGCAGCACGTCTACCCTGTTGGCATAAGCAGAACTTCCAGCTTGCCAGAGCAAGCTATGCTTTTTGTTTTATTTTTAATTTTTTTTCCACTGGAGTCTGAGGAGAGCAGAAGAGCTGAAGTTACTGCCTTGAGGAGAGAGTAGGAGACAACACTTGAACCAGCACTAACAAAAGCTAGCTTCTGCACATGGGACAATTAGTATTTATTACTCTAGCTGTAAATACTCAAGCTTCTTAAGCCGCTTCCTGTGATTTTAATGCTGGGGTATCCTGTAAGGAATGTTGTGATTGTCTTACTGCAACAGGATAACCTTTATACACTTCAGAATTTCTGAAAGGTCTATAGAGTAAAATAAAAGACAGGATCATAAATAGAAATACTTAGTCCCTGAATGAGTCATAATAAACAACAGTCAGAACTATGCCTTCTCAATGCTCTAAAAGGCATAACAGGACTCCTTTGTATAAAGCCTGTAGTATGGAGTTTCTCTGTTTCCTAATTGCACTTGCTACAACAATTGAATGACTTGTTAACACTGAAGTGAAGCAGTCTTGGGTTGAGAGAATAATATGCACCTAATGTTACCTCCATAATTTGTAGCTGTTAATAAATTTTAATCTGGAGGAAGGTAGCTTTCAAGAAACCAAGTAGAAGAGACAAAATTAATTTCCTCAGTAATGTCAGAGTGGGTATTGAGCAGTGATCTGCTCCTTGACCAATTGGTGCTGTGAATCTTTGTAGAATGGTCACAGCACAAGCGGTATATTGGCAGGAGGAAAAAAAAGCTATTATTGAAGCAGACAGCAAGAAGGAAGGAGGAACGAAGATAACAGACAGAAATACATTAACTAGGCTTTACTTCCTCTTCTCCAGTTTGTTGCAGTGAGGTAGTCAGACCTATGCATGCATCCCAGATGCCATTTGTATTTTGTGTACTAGCCATTAATCATAGAATACAAAAAGCCAATAATTTTGTTAGAGACAAAATTCTGTTGTCTCATTGCTAATAAAATGACAATTTTATTTAAAAGTAATTTTGTTAGCTATATCAATACCATATTACCCTTGTGAATGATTTTACTTAATGTAGAACCATGAGGTTTCTATCTTTCAGGATATTTCTCTGATCTGCTTGACCTTTCTAGAATCAAGTGTCTTGTCTTCTCACATGCTTTCAGTATCTCTAAATACATTAGGTTATTTTGAAGTGGTTTTCTTTTTTCAGGCCTTAACTACTATAAATAGCTTTACATATTTCTCAGTTTACTGCTTTTTCTGGATCACTGATTAGGCACTAAATGACCTGACTGCTCAGTACCCAGAGACCTTCAATAACCTCTATCAGTTCTATGCAAGGTGACCTCTCTAATAGCGTATGCTTGTGTGCGTGTATGTGTATGTATGTAGGTTTGTGTATATGTCTGCTATATATACAGATAAAACCTTTCCTCTTTAAGCTATAGTTCTTTGGATGCAGTATTTGGAAAGACTCTTGAAAAAGGCTTTAACAAGTACCTTACCACTTTTTCAAATTTGACAGCTTTAAAGACAATAGCGTAGAAGCCGTATGAAAATCTCATGAAGTTGTTCTGTCACAGTAACTTTTTTGAAGTATTTTCTGTTTGCCCTTGACCTGTCTTTTCAATTTACCTGTCTTTAGTTGAAATGTCCTGTTTGCTTGTAATTCGTTCTGGTATCACTAGTTTATCATTAGAAAGAAAAGCACAGAATTTATAACCTGCAGAACTTAGATATACTCTGGATATACAGTAATTTTTGTAAGAATATAATGCTAGGTAATAAGATTTGTTTAGCATTCTTATTTTCCAATAATCTGACTACACTTTGCCCAATACAAAAGTAATGATATATTCTTAGTATTTTTTTGTTATTGCTAGGACAATAATCTTCTATAGCTTTGACAGTTTCTAAAAACATCGTACAGAATTCTTGCTTCAGATATGTTCAATTTATTCACTTGACTTTGTGTGTTTTAAATATGAATGCCTCAGTAGTCATCATAGGCATCTCGTAGTTTACCCTGGTGTGAACACTAATGTTCAGTATGTACTAATACTTCTTTTGTATCAAGCTTGTACTCTTCCTTCTTAGTTTGATTCTAAACGCTATCAATTTAGCTAAAATAATCAAAAACACTTTCTCAAAGAAAATACGTTGGTTGATATATCTGAATTCTATTGTTATAACAAACATGCTTGCTTATTGTAATTCTTAGTTCTCCGTAAGCTTAAGTGGACGTGTCCTTCTAGAACTACATTTTAAAAAGCAAGCAAACCAGCATTTTAAAGTTTTATAGGAAAGGCTTCTTTCCAGAAGGTAGAGAAATGCAGAATGTTTTGGAAAGTCTTAAAATTTGAGTGGAGAAGCTCTCTAATGAGACGCACCAATATAAGAATTACACTCGTACAAGTAGTGTTATTTCTTTATTTCCTCTAGACTGATACAGTCAAAATAGTTTTGCTCACCTGTTGTATTTTAAAATCAGTTAATATATTTTATTAACATATTTAAGAAGATTGTTTAACAGTTTAAAATACTTTCTATTCTGTTAATATTTTAAAACTTAGCATTTTCTCAATAGAAAACATTAAAAATGCAGATTTTTAAAACAGTTCTGTGAATGTCACTGAACAGAAGTAATGGGGGGGGGGGGGAGGGGCAGTTAAGATTACTTTTGGCTGTTTACTTTAAAAGTACTTAACTGGGCTAAAGAAGTCATGTGCTGTTTGCCTAAATATTTCCTTTGGTTTTGTGGAAGAGCAATTTTCTCTTTTTGATCACGGTCCTGCAAGTGTTAGGTGGTTGTGTAAAGAATTGCCTGAAATTTGCTTGTTTTTCTTTTAAGCTTCACAATGAGGATGACCCACCAGAGTCTTCAGCAGCTGAGCAGTCTTCCACTTCTACGGAGACTACACAGACTCCTCAGACAGCAGCCGTATCTGAAGCAGATACTTCCCCCCCACCTTACTGTAGCATAGCTGTAGAAGCAGCTGCAACCTCAGGTATTTTCCCTTACATAACAGTTTGTCAGAGCAGAGTGTGTATGAATCAGCACTTGGTTCAGAGTGGTACGGTGCTGCAGTATTTATTCTATGCGCACAGTTGCAGCAAAAAGCTAGGCTTTCATGCACAGCCCTTTGTCCAGTTTATTCAGAAGCACGCTTCTAAATTACACTGATTCTTCCAAATTGCTAGACTAAATGGTTGTTCATTAATTAGTGTAATGATTAGCTTTTATTTAAGTTTGCCTGTAGTTCAGTTCCACATTTAATCTACATGTTTGAGTAGTGCTTCATTATTAGACCTCATTAGGATTTTTCATTGCCTGTTTAACACCCCTCCACTCCCCTGTCAAACCTAAGACTTCTTAAAAGTATGTGCCATGTTTGGTGAAAATATTGCCATGAAAAAGATTCATTTTCCTTTAAAGACTCTTCATAAAACTTCTTGTGAAACATTAGAAGCAGGACTTTTTCCCCATTTATTCAGTACTCCTTTTCTGATGAGACTGTGACTTTCCTTTAGGGTATAGGAGACTTAACAGCAGGCAACATCAAAGTCACTGTTTCAGCAAAGTTGCCTGGATTTGCATCTCCCATGTGCCGAGTAAATGTTTCGGAATTAATCTATGACCTAATTCTTTAACGTTGATTAAAGAAGCAATTTCCTATCCCTGCTCTGTCAGACAGTGTTTGCAAGTGTAACATGTAGCTGTGCTGAATTAGCCCTACGTGAAACGTTTTTGTAGTGTACTGACATATTTTTGCCATGTGACCTGTGCTGACAAATCTTTCCCATGTAAGCAATCTTGTGCAAACTATTACTGGCTGTAGGCAGAAGCTTGAGGTATATTGTAAATAGATTTATTCACTTCATTCGTGGTTCTATCCTATATTTACTTTGCTATTTTGATATGTAACAATTAAGTCTGTGGTTTGTTTTAATATAAGGAACATTTTTAAAAGAATATGATGAAACTGAGTGTCTGGAGAAAATGAATTTCATGGAACAACTGGAGTTAGCAACAGGATCTTGATAATAAAAATATAGTGTGATTATTAATATACTTAACTAATTGGTTAATATTAAAAATTAAAAGCTTTATTAGGATGTTTCTTTGCACGTCTCCTCTGATTTTATAAAAAAAGACTTTGGTTGGAACACCTGGAGATATAACTAAGCTCATGAATTGTTTTCATAAACTGTTTCTTGAAGCATCTATTTTTAAGGTTTCTGCCTTGAGTAGTAGCAACTAAGAGAACCATTAATATGTTCACCACTTAATTGCATAAAAATAAATGTTTCAAAAGTTTATAAGAGCTTGAACCCCACATATAATCAATTTCAGACTCTTGAGAATATGCACTTTAAAGTAGTTTTAAAGTAGCTTTATGCACATAAAGCTTATTGTTCCTGACATCTTTCTGGTTTAAAAATGCATAACCTCTTTATTTTGAACAGAAACACACAATGAGTTTTATCCTGTACCACCTCCATACAGTGTAGCTACCTCCCTTCCTACATATGATGAAGCAGAGAAGGCCAAAGCTGCAGCAATGGCAGCTGCTGCAGCAGAAGTTGCCCAACGAGTAAGTGTTGTAGTTCTTTATTTCAACTTCGTGAAACCTAAGGCTACTCTAATTGTTTATAGTAATTGGGATCGTATTATGGCCTATTTGCTAAAAATAATGGTGAACAGATGATTTTATATATTTTGTGTATTTTTTTAATAGATTAAGTTCACTGTACTATGGAAAGTGTATAGTATTCACTCTGTTCTGAGGCATAGCAGCTGGCTAAACACTTTTGAAGGCCAAATATTGCCCTGTTTTAATAATTAATTTACTATCTTGTCACCTTTTAAGTATCCACATTAATGTTACTTTCTAAAGTGAGTGCTGATGCTGAGTGTTTCAGATGGTTTAAAACAAAAATTTAATTAGTAAAGAAGGTAGAGCTTTGGATAAGAAGGGGATTCCAATAGTTTGGAAGGGTTAAAATACCAAACAGCAGGGATCTTCCAAAAGGAAAAATCCCTACTACGTGAAAGCTTTAATACTTAAGTTTGATGGAATGTTCCAAGTATCCCTGAATGTTCAGGCTGAGGGAGATGGGGTCGTTCAGCCTGCAGAATGACAGAAGGCTCTAGAAGATCTTACAGCAACAGGGGGCCTACAGGAAAGCTGGGGAGGGACCCTTTTTCAGGGATGAGGAGGAATGGCTTCTACCTGAAAGAGTAAATTTAGATTAGATATAAGAAAGAAATTCTTTACTGAGAGGGTGATGAAGCACTGGCACAGGTTGCCCAGAGAAGTTGTGGGTGCCCCATCCCTGAAGGTATTTAAGGCCAGGCTGGATGGAACTTTGGGCAACCTGGTTTTGTGGGAGATGTCCCTGCCCATGGCAGGGGGGTTGGGATTAGCTGATCTATAGAATTCCTTCCAACCCATTCTATGACTTAAAAATAAAATAAAAAGATAAAATCATGCACCCCGAGTTATAGTAAACAGTAAATGAATCGGTATATAAGCAGTGTTTTTAATTTCGTATGAACTAACATTATAAAGACTGCAGTATTCAAAGTAAAACCAAAAGTTTGATATCTGCAATTAATGTTAAATGTTAGTTTTGTAATTGATGATTTTGTTCTTTCCACCTTTCAAAATTTGGGAGAGAAAAAGAGATTCTGCTATTTGATAGGATTGGCTATAATATGCTGTATTTAATTTAGGCTTCCAGTGCTTTCACTAGAAATTCCCACTTTAAGAACAAGGTGATTTGAGGTGGATTATAAGGTGGTTCCTCACCACCTCAGATGGATTTTAAAGTGGTGCTTCACCACCCTCTGAGAATAGGTTGCCCGGAGAGGTTGTGAATACCCCATTCCTTCAAGACCAGGTTAGATGAAGCCCTGGGCAACCTGGTCTAGTGAGTGACATCTCTGCCTATGACAGGAGTGTTGGAAGTAGATGATCTACGAGGTCCTTTTCAACCCAAGCCATTCTATGATTTTATGATTCTAAAATCTTACTGACTGGGTTGTAGCTGTTGGGCACGTTTTGCCTGTGAATGGAAAAATTTTTTACTTACACAGGTGGAGTCAGTTTCTTCCTTGACTGCCATGCAGTAATCAGTATATGTAGCTAAATTTAAAATGGGTTTGTGTAACATCACCAGTGAAGGTGTTGTACAAGTCTATTTTACTAAATGTAGCAGTGAATCTGGAATATTTTTCATGGTTACTTGCCAAGTTCCTGCTAGGAGGTGGTGATCTTGTAACCTTTTAATCCATGCTTCTGTTAGAGTAATTAAGTTGTCTGTTGTTACTGCTTGTAATATAAGTACAATTTATGACGAAATACTGATCCGAAAGAAACCCTTAATCTGAAATTATGTAAAAACCTTTAAATTCAAAACATTAGCAACCCAAACCTTAATTTTAAGGGTACTGTTACCAGTCCTATGACACTTCAGATGGGGCACATGCAACTTTCTTGCAAGATTCCTGTTGCTTTTAACTTTGTACATCTGGAACCCTATGGGGTGAAAGCTTGAGACATAAAAGCAATTGTCCCTGACCTGAATTTCATTGGAAAAAAAAACTCAGGCTGGGATTCAGCCAATTCTAAGAATAGAGTTAAGCAAAAACAATAGTTTTTAAACTGTATTCTTAAGCCTTTTTATTTTGGAGCACTTGAATTCTCTCATGTTTAGGTCACTGTGTCAGAAACATCTTTTCTCATTCTCAGAAAATCTGCCTGACTTTGGCCAAATTCAGTTATTGAAAATATGAGTTTCCATAGTACATGCATACAGCTTTAAATTTAATACATTTGTGGAGATGGTCTTCCACGAACAAGTTCAGACTGCTCATAAGTCTGAAGGAGATGGGACTGCAGATGTTTTGTCACCAGAGAACATTTGCAGGTGTCTTGTATCAGAATAGGATTATCAGGCTAAAAGTAAATGCACTATAAGACTGCTCATGACTACTTTTGGTGAAAACACTGGAACTGTGAGTTTCTGGTGTGCTGTGACATAGTTTTATTATTCTTGACCTTTGATCAGTACATAACCACGAGGTTATTTGTATTAGGTAGAAGGGTAAAAGGACAAAGACCGAGTCTCTAAAGCTTACAGCTTTTCTTTTGTGAAGAGTAGTCTGGTTTTGGTTGGTCAAAGAGGTTACTTAGTGAGCACAGGCAGGGTGAGGGTGATGGGTCTAAGTCAAAATGGGAACAGGCAAAGCTGAATGGAGAGCATTGGTATGTAAGGAGCACAGAGCGATCTTAATGAGAAGCAAGAGGGAAAAGAATAAACTGGGATTGGTGGAGAAAGGAAACCAAGTGAAGACAAAATGTAGTACTGGAAGAGCAGCTGAAGTGGGTGAGTGAGAAAAAGGGAATAGGAATGGAGAAGGAACACTGATAAGATTATGTTGCTTTGTGAGGAGGTACTTGCGGAGATGAAGAAAGGAAATGACGGTATTTGGAAAATGTGAACGTAGTAAAAAAAAAAAAAAAGTGAGTAAAATGATTGAGCAGTCAATCAGTAAAGAAAGAATTGCCAAGGCAGAAGAACAGTAAGTAAAATGGAGGTGAGGAGGAATCTAGATTTTAGAAATAGGAGAGTAGGTTATGGTGACAAAGGGATAAATGAACTTTTGCATGAAGCCTGTTGGTATGCATGCTTCTCCAACACGCACAGAGGAACTCAGCAAGTGCTTACACTTACATGAAATTTATAAGAATTTCACCTACATATGAAGAATGAGTAGGAACACATCATCATTCCACCAAAGCAAAAATTAACTGGAAAGTTGTAGACTAAGGCAGTACTGTATCAGAAGCTGCCTCAGTGTACCTAAGGGCCTCAGACTGCTAAGGATCTCAAATTTGATAGTTTCTGCTTGCTTTGCTTCTGTGTTTTCTCCTCTCTTTTTCCTGTCCTTTTTTTCCCTCTCTTTTCCCTTTCAGAACACACTCATGCATAAACATACAAGCTATATTAAAGACTTGGTATTAAGACTGTGGAAAAAGTCACATTATGGTTAGGGTGGTGGTTTGCCATCTGGAGGGGAAGGATTTTGATCCTTAGCTCTACATACCTGTGGAAGGTCACGCGGACTTTACTAGCTTGCAATTATTTTCTCATTTTCATTATCTTTGAGACCACAAGCAGTGACATCTGCACGCAGTGTCTGAGTTCTGTATTACACACTTTGCAAAATGTACACAAACTACATAATGTATTTTTTCCATTTTTAATTTTCAGGTTTATGAAGTTAGTGCTTTAAGGATGTAAGTTATGTTATGATGTGCCTCTAGCTTGCTTGTAAAATGAGGATATAGTGTTTCTTCACTACTATAATGTGAACAGAGGCAGAGCCCTTATCTCGAGTGACACACTAAGCTGGTAACTATTTCATGGTACAGTTGAAAGTGTGCAGTAAAGAAGGCTTCAAACCTATTAATTGAGCACAAGAAAGGAAAATGGTATAAGAAGATAGCACATTTAATGAACTACTTTCATACTTTTTTCCTGAATGAGATGGGGACGATATGAAAAAAAAAAATTACTGTGATCACATTATAGACTTCATAGTCCCCACATCCATAGATTGTATGAACAATCCAAACTTAAAATTTATGGATACTTTTTGTACTTGATTTTGTGTATTTAATCTTAAATATTTACACAAAATCTGTGTTTCTATTTCTTTCAAATTCTCCCAGTTAGCTCAATGTACCAAAGAAATTGTAGCAATCTTTTGTCATCAGTTGTGATAGCATTAGTTATGCTGGCTTTTCATCTTTTCCTTTTCAAATTGTAAAGGTCATTTTAAAAAGGTCAATTTAAATGGGCAAACATATTGCTAACAGGTAAATGGCTTGTTTGTATGTTGCAATGAATGGCTTTTACTTAATGCTCTTCAGTTGCATTTGTCTTACGTTTTTCTGTTTTTACATGCTTAGCACGCCCAGTTTAGGGAGTCTAGGAGTCTGTTTGATGAAATATTCCTCAGTCGTCCCGAGGTATGGTATAGTTCTCTCTAGTTTAGACTTTAACTATGATTTTTCCTATTAGCAAACAAATGCTTCTGGGTTTCATTATGCCCCTCACACCTCCTCCTCCTTAACTTCTCCATGTTGTTTTCTATGCATGAAGATATCATCATGAAATTTTTCTCTGTAAGTCCTCTGCATTGTGAAGAGTTACCAGTTCAGCTATCCAAAGGGTTACTGAAAACACTGTTTCTTTCCTTGAGTAAAGGTGTTTGTCTCACAGTATGCCATGCTAGGGTTCAGTTTAAAAGAAACTACAAAACCTTGGGGGGAAAAAAAACACAGCCCTCTTCTTGTAAGATAGCTACAGAGAACACTGTTTCCAGAGGAGTTAATAGGTTTGCCTTCAATAGATGCTGTGTACTATTTCATGGTTTTTAGCTTAAAGAAGTTCCTTTGTTTGATATTCATGTTGATAATATATTTTGCTATTTAACTGTTTTCCTGGTCATAGGAATACAATTTTTTTCTGTTTATACAAATTTCAGCATATTTAACAATCAAATGAATTCCCTGTGATCCTTACAATGGCTAATTTTGTCAAAAATCAATAGTTTGCATGTGTATATGTATAAACTATGTGTAGATAACTAGTTGTCTCTCTATATAATTAGATATCAATGACATTGTCACAAAGAAGAAAATATAAATATAATCATTCTCATTCAGTAAATGTCATTAATTGTTCATTTTCTGAGCATCAGCTGAGAGGACAGAGTCATTCTGCATTGTCCCTTTTCGTTCCTCAAAAATGGGACCAAAAAGGTGGCAAACAATTATACGTTGAAGGAAAGTTAAGACTGTTGACATTAACTAGATTAAATGAGAGCACTGTCTTGCCTATATTAGTGGGACCTGAGCAGTGGGACTGACTGTAAAACCAGATACTAAGTGATGTAAGCAAGGGCTGAATCTGGTTTAATGTTAGGAAGCTATTTCATTTTGTTAAAGATTCTGATAATTTCAATATGCCAATTTTTGGAGATGGTAAATAGAGCTTAGTTTACTATCATTGTCTTTTGCAATAGAGTGCAATAAGTTGTTCATGCTTATTGCAAATGCCTGTTCTCATGTCCCTGGATTATTTATTGATTCACATTTCTTACACATGTAAGCCTTAGCAACATGCATATAGAGAAACCTGTTAAAATTGTTACTGTAGCTAAGCCAAATCTTGTTTTTCAGAGGGAACAATTTGCATAGAGCAAATTTGATAATTGATATGGAAATGCCAGTATGAAGAACAGTAGCCAGCCAATTATTTAAAAAAAAAGTTATTTTACAGAGCTTTTGAAATTAAAATTGAAAATAGTCTGAACTTTTGAGCCATATGTTTCTGATATAAACATGTTCAAATGTAGTCTTTTATTTAATGTATCTTCAGTCCTTCCTTTACTTTTCCCCATCAGTCTTGCAGCTGTAGCAAAATTGTGCTAAACAAACTAATATTTTCATAATCATTTAAGATGACCATTTAGGGACATTTGAAAGTGTATATAGTTGAATTATGGCTTCTTAAGATTGCGTTTGACTGGCTTTTTGTGATTTCATTGGAAAAGCAATGGTTTTAAAATACCTTGTGATACAGAGGCCTGGTTAATTAATCTGAAAGGAAAGAGAGCAGCTGGAATTTCACGGCCATGTTATGAAGGGTAGTGCTGGCTGCCTGGAGTTGGTACAGTTTGTTCTAGCATACTTCTAACTGTAATCACTATACCCTGGTAGATTAATCTGCACTGTTCACAAAGGTGAATATGTCAATCCCATGACAGAGCTCTAGATCATTGTGACTGTTTAATGCCCTTTTAGTTATGAATATATCCATATATTTATATATATGGATAAAACATGCATAAAGTAACATTTGGTGCAGTCAGTGAATAACGTGTTAAAATCAGAATTACATTATTTCATTAGTAATTGTTTGATCTGGGTCAATCAGCAAAATAAATTATCAAGGAAGATTAAATATTTTTTTTATTACTATTTTAATAGAATACGCCTTACCTCAGTTCTAAGTCACTAAGATCATCAGTTGGAGAAAAAGTACAGGAAAAGTCAAAGAATATTACTCCTGCTTCTGTATAGACCAGATTGCTACTGTTACTGGCAGCATTATTTGACTTGTATCATCCTGTGTTGTTTTGCTGTTGTTTACTTAACATATTGTTTAACTGTTTTTTATAGTTTTCATCATGCTCTCTTTAGTGAGAGCTGTCATACAGAAAACTTTCCCAGCCTACAGAACAGTACATAAGATTTACCAAGTCCTGTTGACAATCAAGCACTGAAAAACAAAACAAACTCATAATTTCCGTATTTTAAGATCTAGTATTTTGACATGACCAGAGAAATTTATGCATTGTTTTGACTGATATCTCTGTTTACTTTTGTGTAAGTTAAGAATTGTCTTTTCTGAGTTTAGAAGTCTTTAAAACAATCCTAATGTACTCATGCCCTCTAGTGTCCCTAGAGATTTTCTTTGCTTTATGTCTGTTTTGCAGCAGGTTGTTGGATAATCTATAAATTGATTAGTGCTGTGCTTTTGCATCAGCAATATTAAGATACACCTTATTCTAAATCTTCATAGTTTGTAAAGTTTTAAAAGGCCTTTCTGTCAGGGAAAAAAAAAAAGGATAAAATCATTACATAGTATGCTCTAAGTTTTTAACATCTTGGCTGAATACCAAGATAGTTTCAATAAGAAAGGGGAATTCTGTTGGTTTTGATTTTTAAAGTACTCATCTGAAATAATTTCTATTCTCATTTAAGATGAATATATGATATGTATGTATCTTCTACAGCAATTTTGATTTACTTCTGGGCTCTGTCAACATAAGCACCAATAAGCCTCTTTTATTGATATGAATTATTTTTATTCTGGAGTTCCTTGATATAGACATATTACAGAAATGTCAATTCTTTTCTAGATTTAGAAACAAAATAATTTAGTCCTAAAGATAGTTATTCTAGAATAAACTTTTAATTAAATTATCACTAACCTGTAAATCCAGGAAGAAGAGTATCCACCACGAGATGATTTCAGTGATGCAGATCAGCTTAGAGTGGGCAATGATGGCATCTTCATGTTGGCATTTTTCAGTAAGTTATCTGGTATTGCAGACCTATTGAGGTATATCTTAATTTTACCTTATTTCTATGGAATATGAAAGATAACTGTGATAAACTGAATTAATGTACTGTAATGAATTACTATTACTTTTACCTGTACAGAGATGTAAGCACTTACTGTTCCAGATGTAGCAAGTGTGTTGCACTTATTTTTCTGTGGCACCTTTCATAGATAAGGGGACGAAAAATCACAATGTTCTGAGATGCAGTAAGACTGCACTGTTAACTGTGAATTGAGTAATCTTGTCATCTTCTAGTTTGACTACAACCTTTAAAGGCTGGATCACAGAAATCTGGCCATCAGGTCTTAGAAATTTTAGAGAGAAATGATGTGCCATATAAAAGCTACTTGTGTCAGTGTAGTGAATTAAGTTAATTATGGAACAAATCCAGACACACTTATTTTTAGGTTAAACTAACCACTAGCATATAAATATGTACTGTCTTAGGTAATATGTGATTGCAGCTGGTGCTACTTTTACAATTATTCAGGCCCTGTGTATGTTGTGCATGCCTTGTCTTATAACTTACCTATTGTGTTGAGCAAACTTGGATTTAGCCACTGGAAATTACTTGTAGAAAAAAGCTGTTTGTTTTCCCACTTGGATACTTATTTATCATTTCTAAAGATATTTCCCTGTTCTGAAATGCTTCTCTGGCAGCCTTTACGAAATTTTGGTGTGGGGGATGCCGCTGTTCGTTTTAGCATTCATCAGAATGAGACCTGATTGGTTATCTACTGAAATCCCCTTTGTCTTTCAACCTACATTTCATTTTAGTTCATGTACCTTTTATGTCTTTTGTAGTCTCTTGATTTAAAAGCTAGAGGTACAGGTTATGAAAGCTCTTTGGTGTTGATATATAAATCACTAGGATAACTGGGGGGTTGCATCTTTGGATAATTTTTTATAATTTTTATATCTCTCATAGCAAATATACAAATATATATGTATGGTGACAAAGTGACTTTTGTAGTCTGACCTCTGTCTGTGGTTGGACCAAAAAAAGGGTTTGTATTCTTGGGGTGAAGGGTTTTATTCATTTTTTCTTTTCTTCCCCTGCCCTATGTGCTGCAATGTCTTGTGTTTAACCTAGTATTTAACTGTGGAAGTTCTTTATTGTGTGAACTTGCTCTTGCAAGTCCTGGTCCAGGCCTTCATTAGCACTGCACTGGGAGGTCAAGTGGGTGAATTTTTGGGTCTAAAATGTTTTTAAGTCCTTTTTATCAGAGCTTAAAACAGACTTGTTAGCTTGCAGTTAGGAATATGGTAGAAGTAACATTCATGCTATGCAGAAGCAAAGACTCCAATGATACTCAAATGCAGTTGGCCAAAACTGCACACCCAGAACCTTGTACACATCTTCAAGAATGGAGAGAGGCTAACTCGGATGAACTGGCTTCTTCCTCTTCAAATCAGTCATTTGTCTGAGACAGAGTGCACGGAGCACTACTTCTGCATATTTGTCAAAAATACCCTGTAGATCATATTTTTTTTTTCTTGATCATTTTGAGACTATATAACTGTCAACTCTGATCAGCTTTGAATGAAATGCATAAAATGAGTGCTTTCAAAATAAAACAGGTTGCAAGGTATATATAAAAACATATGCTTAATTGGTCTCTGTGTTAACTGTTACTTGATACCAGTTATGTATGGGAATTTATATAGTTTACTTGGTGTTTGTGTTCACAGTATGAGGAGTTAATGAAAACTCGTTGCATGTATAGACGTGAAAAAAACTTGGAAAATGAACATTATATGGTGAGATTAGAGAATTAAATAAAAATGAGCTTAACTTAATAAGGTTAGATTTATGTAGACTTAAGGGAGCAGGAGTTGAAGTGAAATTTTCAGAACAGCTATCTGTTTTTTTTTTTATTTTTATTTTTTTTTTCCCCTGGGTGGAATATGTTTAAATGCTGGAAGTAAAGGTGGCAGAACACTGAGAATCTAGAGTAAATTTCATCATGTAGTTAAAATTCAGGACAACAATATCAGGAGCTGTGGTGTAGTAAGAGAATCGTGGAAAGAATGATTCATTCTGGATAAGCTCTCCTGCATCCTTTCTGTGACTGTTAGGTACAACACTTGTAGTAAGATCCTGGGGGTTTATTACCTTTATTTTAAATATAAAAACAGAATTTACTTTTTATTACCTCATTTTATTCAGCCAAAGTTTAATCAAATACATTTTTTTACCGTTCTTGCCTACTTGCTACAATCAACTAGTGATGAGTAGCTACCATCTAGTGGTAGCTGCCTAAATTGCAAAAATATTTGTCTTGAGGCCATCTAGTGGCCAGATGTCTTTTCTGTTTTGTCATTTTGGATCTTGGTGCGTGCAAATTACAAATCTGTTTCTCATCTAAGTTGAAAAAAATACCGTTGTGTTCAGCATAACTAAATAAAAGGAGACAATATAGTTTAAAGAATAAAATCCCTTTACATGAGCAGGTATTTTGAGCATCTTTTCTGTGTTTGTAAAATGTTTTTGGGTTTTGTGTGCTTCTTGCTTGAACACTTTGTTCAGAAACTTTGTAGAAAAATTTGGAAACCGACCTATTTTATAGCTTAAGTGGTGAAACTGTTTTAAGAAATTGCTGTCACTTTTGAAATCTGTGATTGTGTTAAGTGAATAATCTGCTCTCCAATGGTCAGGGCTAGTGTCTGTCAGTTTCTAATGTGACGCTAAATTAATCTATGAAGTCAATGCAGCAAATTATGCCACCAGACCACTTAATATATTTTTCATTTATGTATTTTAGTCAGATGTGCCTTATACAGCATAGTATAAACTTTTCAGAATGCCAGTGAAAGAAGTTAGTAGGTGCGTTACTCAGAGTAACTTTTTGTATGCATAACAAAAAGGAGGAACTTGTGAGCTGTTTCTTATCATTTTGAACGTGGCTGTAATGGTGACAGAGCAAGTAACTGTCATGCCCAAAAATGTTTTTTTTTATTTTTTTTACTTACTGTGCACATAGTGGAAGTTTGAATCATGTCCGATTGGCTTATCCTGGCTAAGTGACAGTAATAAAAGTTTTTTTCCCTTGTATTTAAGGAGTGCTTTAGAATATTACCAGCATTTTCACCCCAAAATAATTGTGGAATTCATTTGGATTTTTTGAAACCATGGAAGAGGGCTTTGGGCCTTGCTCTGGAAAAACTAAATATTAATTCGAATCTCACAAATGGGTTGATAAGGAGGTAGAAAAGGAGAAAAATTTTTGAGACAGCTTAAGTTTAAGTTTTCATCTGGAGATGTGATTCACTTTTGAATAACGTGGCCAGCCAATTTAAACACATCTACAACTCAACAGCAAAAAAAATTCTCACAATACAGAGAAATGTAAATGTAAATTTAGTTCAAGATGTTATATTGGAACAGAAAACACCCATAACAGTAGTTCAGAAACTAATGTCCATGCTGTTTTCAAACCTAGTAGATGGATCAAATGAACAATAAATTGCAAAAAGCTAGGATATCTACCTGGGGCATTGCAAGCAGGCATAAATTGGGAGGCAGAATTGTAGCCCAAGACCCAGATGAGCACAGCCTCTTGTTGTATGCTTCCTGAGAAATGGTAAGCATGGTCTAAATTGCCAGTGGGAGGATTCCTTGGTGTGAATTTAGGAAACCTGACTTCTTTGTGCGTGTATTAATGCTTTGCGGTTTCCCTTAGTCATGCAAGAGAAACTAAGGGGAAGTCGTTTGACTGAAATAGCAAATGTTGGAAGGAGATAGATGCAAACAAGCACAATTCCTTTGATCATCAGGGGAGCCTGGCTGACCTTCGCACACAATCACTTCTTTCTTTATGGAAGGAGGAAAAATGTATACCAATTCAGGAATGGAATAAATTCTATGCAGGAGTGGGAAGAGCATTTTCTGGTGGTGCATGTAAACCTAGGCAAGGTATGAAACTTTAAGATTTTTTGGTGTTTGCTGTATATTTAAGAAAAAAAAACACAAGTATTTGGACAGACAAAGCAGGGAATAAAGGACATAATTGAGCATGGTTTCATTATGTGTATATAGTTGCCATTTTAATCATGTCATAGACTTGACCTGTATTTAAAATTTGGAACCAGCATGTGTTTTCAGACCAGTTCTATGTTTGGTATCATGAAAAGAAGCTGAGTGGTGCAGTCGATACAACAGAAGGAAGGGATCCATCTGAAGGACAACCTTGAGAAGTGTTCCCATGTGGACCTAATGAGGTTCAACAAGGCCAAGTGCAAGGTGTTGTGCCTGGACTGGGGCAATGCCAGACATGAGTACAGGCTAGGAGAAGAACTCATTGAGAGCAGCCTTGCAGAGAAGGACTTGGTGGTTCCAGTGGAGGAAGAGCTTGACATGAGCCAGCAGTGTGTGCTTGCAGCCCAGAAAGCCAACTGTGTCCTGGGCTGCATCAATGGGGCCATGGCCAGCAAGCAGGTCAAGGGAGATGATTGTCCCTCTCTACTCTGCCCTTGTGAGGCCCTACTTGGAGTACTGTGTCCATGTCTGGGGCCCCTGGCACCAGAAGGATGTAGGTCTGTTCAAGCGGGTCCAGAAGAGGACTATGAAGGTGATGAGAGGGCTGGAGCCACCTCTCTTGTGAAGAAAGGCTGAGGGAGCTGGGAATGTTCAGACTGGAGAAGAGAAGGCTCTAGGAGACGTTATCATGGCCTTTCAGTACTTAAAAGGAGCTTATAAAAATGATATCAACTTTTTACACACACAAAAAAACTTTTTTTGAAAGAGGTGGTACTCTTGATGGATTAATAAAATAGTAAAGGCAAAGTATACTGCATCATACGTAATCTTTGCTTTGCCCTATGTCTATTACAGTATAAAAAATTCCAATGATGCAAGGTTGTTTGCAAAACCAGGTTGGATTGTGTTACTCCATTTTTCTTGGAAGTGCAGATGAATAAAACATTTGTTTTTTATTATTTTTGATATCAAAAATAATATGCTGATCCCTGCCCCTCAGAAGAGGGCTTTGGTTTTTCAAATAGTTTATGGATGACCTTGTTTGAAATGTCAAATTCTGAAACTTCTGTAACATTTAGAACATCCTGCATTTTGTATTTCAACTGTTTTTTTGCACTACAAATCAGAAAGAAATAAGATGTTGTGAGCACTACACGATATCAAGAAGACTTTACTGGAGAAAAAAAATATCTTTAGCTTATCCCTCTTCCTCTTGTAAAGCTGCTTCTGTCTTAAATTTATTGAGGGGAAGAGGCCAGTAGTAGGAAGTTGAGCTCACATAGGAGTCTGAATGTTAGTCATCTCAAGGACAGGCATCATAAAATCATTAAGGTTGGAAAGGACCTCCAAGATCACCCGGTCCAACCATCACCTTTCCACCAATGTCATCCACTAACCATGTCCCTAAGCATCAAGTCCAACCTTTCCTTAAATACTCCCAGGGATGGTGACTCCACCACCTCCCTAGACAACATGTTCCAGTGCCTGACCACTCTTTCTGAGAAGAAATTTCTCCTAATTTTCAACCTCAGAAACACTTTTTGTTACAGAATGCAGATGGTAGCATCTGTTGCAACAAGAAGCTTGCACGATTTATTAGTCTTCATCTTGCAGACAGAGAAGGCAGTAGGTACTTTGTTCCATTAGTTTCTCCTCATTTTATTTTCTCTCTTGGTGTGGTGCGGAACTCATGCTATGGTTTAACAACGGCAATATGGAGATGAAAGATATAGACAACTTTTATTGCAGTAATTATGTGAGACAGAAATTTTACATAAATTTACTTTAGTAACTCTTTCCAGATGCAGTGTAGGCCACAAAACTCAGAGAATTTGCATCACTGACAGAGGATATACATGGAAACTATGATGGAAGAAGATAGATAAATGAGCCTAATCTTGATGCAGAGAGCAGTTTGAATATAGATTTTTAAAAAATAATAATTTGTTGCAGTCTGCTCAGAAACTGCAGATGCATTTCTGCAAGGAAAGAATTATTATTTTTTTAAACAGAATGAGACAATAAAGATGATTTTAGAAGTAGAGATAGGACACAAGGGAGGGAAAAAAAGCAATAGGAAATATTGAAAACACGTTGACTTCAGCATTTGTTAAGGTGATGCAATGCCAAGGAAATGTTGGGGGAAGCTCCCTAGGGTGTTGCTTAAATTTTACAGAGGTAGAAGTAATGATTTTCTCATATTGCTGAAGACATGGATTTTTGATTAGGTCCTCACTGCAGAATTTTTCTAGAAATGGACAGAAACTTATACAGAAAACAAATCTCAATATTTATAGTTTTTTTTTTTTTTTTTTTTTTGCAATATGTGAACTTGGGTAGTTTACAACTTTTATATAGTTTCTTTTCTTTCCTGTTTTCATTGTCAGTTTGTAACTTGATGGAACAGCACGCTGACTAAAGGGTGGGGAGGGGGAGGGAAGCTGTTGTGAACTGTACTGGAAGATGATTCCTTGTCTTTCAAGAGTTGGGCAAATAACATAAGGTTAAATACCTTTCTAATACTCATCCAGTGACTGGATGTCTAATACTCATCCAGTGATTCTATTTTGAATGTTTTTCTAGGTTAATTTGAAAGGACGATAAAATTGTTGATGTGTTCAGATTTCGTTATAAGAACTTTTTTCCCCTTCATATACTTTGATTGGGATTTTTTTTTTATTATGTGCAAAAATAGCTATTAGGTACTTTAAATCCTTATCTTTTTATGTACACATTAAAATTGTAAGTATGATGGGGATTCCCATAGCCCATTAGAAACTTGCCTGTCTTTTGTCCTCTTTGGCATGCCTATCTGTGGAGCCATGATCCGTCACCCTTTGTAGCTTGACTAATAGGGAGGATGGGAGAGAGCAGTAACTTGTTATGCTGAGGCAGGAACAGTCAGATGCTGAAGAACTAGCTTCCCAAATCTGTTACTCTTAAAAGTATGTCAAATTCAGAGAGCTTGCTTTAAAAAGGAAAATCCTGCATTCAGGACAGTGTATCCAAACTTTCTCAAACGTAAAAGCTTTTCTATTTTGGGAAGCTAGGCAAACATTAAGATTGCCAACATGCTGTGCTGTAGCTGTTATGTGATAAAATGCTTACTCTTTTTTTTTTATTAGCATTTGTTCAAAGTTTTTCTTTGTTTTGAAGATTTGTAATTATCGTAAAGTAAGCTTTCTCATCGCTACCCTAGGCAAGATGTCTTCTCACTTGTACAAAACGACTGTGGCGATGATGCAGAGTCTTCCAAAATTTCTTTTGGAACATCAGTTTCTTTACAGTTCCACTTCAGTTTTACAGACTGTTTGAATTTTGCGTTTGTGGGCTTGGACATACATCTAAAAGAGAAGACAGTAACCAGTAAAACAGCAGCTTCTCAGTTTATCTTCATCTCTATACTGTGTTTAAAGAGCAAGATCAGATACTTTATTCTGTTTTATCCAAACTGGATAAAGCTGAATATGCAGCCTTGACACATGCATTTATGTGTGCACATAACTCTGGTTTTGGTTATAAAAGTGTAGCAAGGTTTATTTTTTGTTTTAATTCAGATTTGTATGCTATAGCCCTATGTTTGCATTTACCTTACTTATCTAGCGTCATTTGGTCAGACTTCTGTAGCAAAGTAATACTTTCCTCAATGTTGTAATGTTCTCTTGTTTAAAGTAGTAGGTTACAGCCTGTTTACCATTTTCTTTATTATTAAGTGACTATACCATTGGGAATACCTAGGTTCAAAGTAAATCTCTGAAGTCTTGAATTACCAGAATGGAACTCCTACTGACTGTGTAAGCATGTCCTTATTAGTTTATAAGTGAAATTAATGTTAAGTCTGTTTGCTTAGCTATGCAGATTAACAGAAGCTACTGTTTCTTTTATTTTATAGTGGCATTTATTTTCAACTGGATTGGATTTTGTTTATCCTTCTGTATAACAAATACCATAGCTGGAAGGTATGGTGCAATCTGTGGATTCGGTCTCTCCCTGATCAAATGGATTCTCATTGTACGGGTATGTTTTTTGATTCTGCTTGTAGAACCAAGCCATAACAATTTATCCAAGCATCTATAGTAAAAGAATTAAAAATAACTATATTAAATTCTGCATTTAACAGAGTGAGTAGAACTTTCTCTAACCTTCGCTTTAGTAGGGAATTTACTTACTATATTTTCATAAGTGCTTAAGAAGAATGAAACTGAATCCGTCTTTATCTGATTTATCATTTTGTGTTGATCTTCCAGTTAAGATAAATGGAGTGACTCATTCTTATTATTTAAAAATCACGCAGAAGTGGAGCAAGTACCAAAAATGTCAATCGTATTACTCAGAAAGTATTCTAAAAGAGAAACATAAATGGTGCAGTCTGTCAGGGGAAAAAAAAAAAAACAAGCAAACAAAAGCATTTCTCACTTGTATCTTACAGGACAAAAGAAAAGCACATACATACTAAATCGAGTCAAAATCAAATATGTGGCTGCATTTTTACTAGCTCAGATACTCAATTTCTCGATGCTTTTAGTGTGAGACTAGATGCTTTTCGGAAAGGTATGTTAGAAGTTCCCTAGCTGACTAAGTGGATGCTAGGTGGAAGTTGGTAATTCTTTCTGAACTTGAGTTCTACGCATCTGAGACACAATGTTAAAACCTCATCCTGTCTAAGGATCTTTGGTCATTAGTCATCTTTTATACCATGCTAACTCTGAATTATTTTTTTTCTGTATGTGCTAGTAATCTAACTTGATTGGCTCTTAGTACAATTAGCGCAAGGATTGTAGAGAGGAGAGATTACCTGGTCCTTATGGCACACATCCTGCATCCTTTTTACAGCTGAGAGGTAGTTTTTTGCTTCCCCAGGGCAGAGGAATCCTACCAGATCAGATGCAGTTCTGGTGTAATTAGTTGGAATTTGGAGTTTGGAATGGAGTTTATCTCAATGGGCATGAAGACATGAATTTTTCAACTGTGTATCCATTGGGGCTATTTTGAACTTTCCTCGAGGCATACTAAACAGAGGCCAGAACTTGCTCATTGTGTCAGTTTTATTATTCCTGTCTACTTGAGAATGTGCTCATAACAACCACTAAAATGAATACATGCTAAACTTCTTTAAAGAATTACTGAGTCATAGCCTGCATTTAAAATCTTGTGTATAGTCTGTTACTAATCTCAAAATATTAGAGCTGTTCCGAGGTTCCAAGACCTCGGGGCTGCTTTCTTCATAGTCAAGATAATAAACCTCCTGTGCTGTATCCTGTGCATAGGATATATGCCAACAATTTTGTTTTAATGGTGACATGCAAGTGTGCATTTATACATAAAATTGTATTTCCTTTGCTTCAAACTTTTCAAAAAGCTTGCACTGAACTTTCTCACTCAGGCTCAGTGGTACTATAGTAGACACTATATACTGTCTAAACAGTTCTAGTTTGCATATGCTTTCTCTGTGTCACTTTTACATAGCCAGAAAAAAGTGTTTTGTTTTGTTTTCTAGAAAACAAAAACATAGTTTTGTTGTTCAGTGAATTTTGCAGCAATGATTTCTTTTGCTTAAAAATGTTAGAGTAATGCATGTTAGGCGAGTAATTGATTGGTCAGTGGTTTTAATACATCTTCTTTCCAATTAAATGAAACTGTAAGTTTAAAAAAAAAAAAAAAAAGGAAAAAGAAAAAATACATGCTTAAGAAAATTTACAATATTGGCTACCAGGTGAAGTGGGATTAATAATGCAGTAAACTTTCTTGCAGTTGAATATTCATTTGGTCTTTTAACGAACGGTCAAAATACAAAATGCTTAGTTTGCTGAATAATAGATATGCTAGTATTTATATAGTGATAGTGTAAATTGTTCTTTTCATTCAACTTGGCAATGCTGTTTCTTTACCTTACCTTTTTTTTTTTTTATTGAGCCTGATGATCTGGCTTTATTGTGAAGAAAACGTGAATCTCAACGCATTGTTACTTGAGGGGAACAAAAACCTAACAGTTCTTTTAACAGCTCTGATTTTTATTTGGTTGAATATGTTGTCCAGTATCAGCTCTGGTTATTTTAGACAAAATAATGCCTGAATCACATGATTTCTTGGTTGGTAACTACAGAAGTGCACTGGATATGACAAATAGGGTGTGCTGTGGCAGGATGCAGTAAACATACTGAATGATAGTAGGATGGGAAGTGTATGAAAAGTGTACAGAGCTACTAAGTAGGTTATTTTATTCCTTCTGGCAACTTTTCACACATCTCCGCATTCCTACTTCTTGTGTGAGTTTTGGAGACATTTGATTAGCCTTTTTTATCAGTGAAGCATGCAGTCTGGAGTCTGGTAAAGGCAAAGATACCTGTCTCCAATACCATCACACCCTGCCTTCCAGCTGCCTCCCACATCAGAGAGGACAAAACTGTCTACCATGGTCACTAACAGGAACAGTTGAAATGCCTCTTCAAGGTTCATTTAGTTGCGTTCAGCTCACTGCTGGGAACTGAATGCTGGTTTGAAAATGAAAAGACTTTAATGAGTTGGGGGTCTTTATGGGGCTGGTATTCTTGGCAGCGATTAACAGTAGGGGGTATACAGAAGGTCAAAAGCTCTTCTTTTGAGGGGTCAGCAGAACATCCCTGTCTGATAAGATTAAACTAATGTGGCTTTTGGTGTTAATATCTAAAGCAGCAGGCTGCCGTAATGTGTTCAGGACAGCAGGCATTGGGTGGGGGGTAGGAAATTGACAGTGGTGATTCATTATAATAGAAAATGTCAGATGATTCTGGCAAGTAATATATGCAACATACATGTATATACATGTATATATATGTGTATATATATCTTAGAGCTTTTGAAATAACTTTGCCAAAGACCACCTGGTACTGGAAGTGTTATTTGTATGGTAAACTATGGCACAAATACCAGTTTTCTATTTTAGGAAAATACAGTATATATGTATTTTTTAATTTAGTTTTTCCTCAGCTTCCTGTATTTGCATAAAGCATTAAATGTGTCTTAGTCATCTTTCTTGCTACAGAATAAAAAAAATTCATGCTCTTCTGTATGAATTCCAGTTTTCAGATTACTTTACTGGATATTTCAATGGACAGTACTGGCTTTGGTGGATATTCCTTGTACTTGGTAAGTGGCAATGGAAAACATTTCTGTTTTGATGAAGTACTGAAAGGTATATCATGTCCGTGTAGCTAGAGTTCTGTAAGGTGTTTAGCTATATATTTTTCTTTTGCTTTTGATAGTTTTGTATACTGTTCTTATTTCTTTAGTGTTCACCAGGTTATTACCGTAGTGTTACTGTGTGGACTGCAGACTAAATAACATCCAACTCAAAGTGTTATTCTACATTTGTAATTACGTACATACCTGAGACTTGTAGCTTGTGCTTTTTAATCTGCTCATGCTCATCTAAGGGTGCAGAATTGTGTAACAAAACCTCTAGGCTTTATGCAGAGAACGCAGTGAAAGTAAGTGATACCAGGTACTTACATATATATGCTTGTATGTCAAGTTTTAAATTTTATGAAATGTGACTGATCCTGGGAAGGTGGAGTCAGTTGTCTTGTACACAGGTCATGAAATGTCCTTTTCTACTCCTTTGAAATGCATGCTGCATCAGTAGTTACTCAGTCAGACAAGAGAATGGCTTCATGCTTTCTGATCACAGTGCTTCCATGACGTCAGCTTTTTCTGAAGAGGTCTGCATGCCTGTGTTCAAAGCTTTATACACATCAAGTTCTGTCTTTCTGTCTGTTTTTAATTTTGATATTTCAAACACCAACCATTATAATTTTTTTTCTTACTATGGATTTTGTGATTTGAATGTGAAGTCTGGAGTGATATGCTTTTACAGGAGTGAATGCTGCTATCCATTTTATTTTCTTGCTCTGGAAACTGTAAGCTGCTGCTGATTCAGTAGATGGCAGTCTTCCCTTTGAGTCAGTTCAGCTGCGGGTTTACAACAAATGTTGGAGTAAAATGTTGAGTAATTTTTTTTGAGAGAGAGATTCTGACTGTTTCTGATTTATTTGTTTCACAATAAATGCCAAAAATCCTTAATAATAATAAAAAAAAAGTTTTCCATATCCTTCTTTCAATACAGTTTAAGAGTATTCATCAGATTTCTTAATAGCTTGCTCTACTGTTGGCTACTTGAGGCATATAGAAAAAGTTGTGCATTTGTAGTTCTTTTTACTAGTCTTTCACAGCACTTTTCACATTCAGAAGCCAGATCACTTAGATTTAGGAAAGCCTTATTTTCAGCCTGAACTGTTAGAAGACTTTTTTACTTAACCTCAAGCTTGCAATAAAAGGCGCTGTTAGTTAGCATAGCAGCAGTTAGCATTCCCTTGTCTTACAAACATTTTGTATGACATAGACCAACAGCATTTTAGAATGCTAGAGGAGGATTTACCCCCATAGACCTACTTAGCAGGAAATGAAGGACTATTATCAAGTCATGGGAGTTCTGCCAACCAAGTCTGTGTTTCATTGTTTCAGATAACTTCCCAATCAGAGCATGCGAAGTAGTATATCCTATGTCTCTTTCATAGTGAATAAACTGGAGTCTTTCTTTTGGATGATCCTTTGACATACTTGAGCTCATGTACTGCTATCTTTTTCTCTCTTCTGGTGTTCACCTATCTGTTTATGTTCCCTTCACTTCGTTTAAAGTCTGGAAAAATTTGCTCACACTTCATGGAAATGTGAAATGGTCTACTTCCAAAGACCTGTCATGCACAGTGAACAAATTGGAGAGAGAGACAATTCTCATTTTAAAATTTAAATGTTAGCCAATGTTTCTTTTTGAGGAACACAATGGAAAGTGTTTTTTTTTTCTGTGGTGTATTTTTTTCCCTCCTCCATTAAACAGTGAAACATAAAAGTATGGGTTGAACTTGGACTGTTTTCCCAGCACGTGTAATGCAGAAAATATGCTTTCAGGCACCTGAAAATCTTCCTGTCCACCTTTTGCTGTTTCAGCTGCTTTTCGGTTGATTGTAGGGCTATCTCTGATAATGTCAGTGTAGCAGCTTTGGTAGAAGACTTTTGATCCAGATCCTACTACATTATTCTCCATGCAGAATTCAGCTTAATCACATAAATGTATCTGTTGTAGGTCAAAGTTAGCAGAGCATTATCTGGATTTTTTTTTTTTTTTATTCTTTGGTGTGTGTCCTATGGAGACTTGGGTTTAAAGAAGCAAAAAAAGTAAATGCTTTTTGCTTGCCAATTTCTATTTTACAAAATAAATGAGCATAGGAAACAGTCAGGGTCTCAGCAGGGACAGCAGGAAGAAAAAGTGCATCACATAGCAAAATACCAGAGTAACCATAGAGATTGTTTATTAAGATGTAAGAGAACAGGATGTAATCCTTTGCTAAATTTGTTAACTTTTGTTTGGATTTTCATTTGAACTTCTGGAATCTCAGTAAATATGTGTATATATCTTAAAGGAACCTACATGTTCATTTAAACATATAAATGAACCCAATCCCTGTATAATAATTCTACATGTAGAATTGGGTTATCTAGTGCAGATGTATTTATGATAAACTTAAATTTCTGTTTGTGGTCAGATTGCTTTTTAAACACCGAGGTGCATAGCTAAGCTAACCAAAGACTTTTCCTGGTGGATTCAACTCAACTGAATATTGATCTTATCCAGAGTGTTGTCTTATGAGCAAACACCAGATGCGCTGTAAGAAAGTACAAGGATTTAATGTACCAACATCTCAGTCTTAGATGATGAAAAAATGTTAGGGGTCTCTTTTTTCCATAAACTTTGAAAATATTTAACAATACCATATTTTTTGATGCATGTCAAAATCAAAAATGAGCTCTCAAATGAATAGCATGACATTTATAGTTAAGGGAAACACCCTAGTTTCTTCATCTGCCCTGCCCTGGACCTTTAAAAATTGTTTTGTTTTTTTTTCTGTCTGAACCACTGGCAGTAGTCCCTTGCTCAACTGTGGGGAAAAAAAAACAGGGACCTGCTTAGAGAGTACAACCTGTTCTAGGATAAATTGCTCTCCAGATTCTCTGTTTTATGTATAATTCAGATTTCAACCCCAACATTTTGGGCAAATTCATCTGTTGGATCAGGGAAAATCTGACAGAGGTAAAATAATCTGTTGGAGTCTACTTAGCAGAGAATGGAGCAAAGAGAGCTGTTCATTATACAACAGCGTGTTTTTCTGGGTTTGTTTGCTGAAGTGTCCAGTGTGTGAATCTGTGTTGGTTTAAAAAAAAAAAAAATCATATGTTAGTTATTTCCAGTGTTACATCTGTAAGTTGTGTGACAATTCTTTATCTCTTGCTCTTATTATTAGAGCAGAGATATTATTTCAAATGCGGCTAAATTTAAACATTTAAAAATAATTTAAATTGTGCTGTTAACAAATAAATCATAACACAAGTTGAGTAACTTTCTTTGAACTGACTGCTCTTCTTTCTCCTCTTGGTCAGGTGCATATTCCTGGATGGTTAAATCTCAAGTCGTAATCTCCTATAATTTATCATTGGCTTGTTGCTAGAACAATTTGTACTGACTTGTTTCTTCTTTTCTCTTGACTAGCAGTACATTTTTAATCTTAAACATTTCCAAAGCATGCTTGGAGATAATGTGGAACATATCTCTTTTTTCTTTTTTTTCCTTTATTTTTTTTTCATGTCTTTTTAGCAGATGGTATGTAAACTGAGAATGAGTGCAAAATTTTAGAAAAGGCTTCCATAACGATATATTCTTATATCACACAAGATCAAAGTGGAAGACTTGCTTGTTAAATTTGTGAGTGATGTGTAAAGATCTCACTGTTTTTATAAAATCTGAATTCTTTAAATAATCTTAAGAATTTGTAGGGTACTTTAGGTTGATATAATTAATTTTGTGCATTTTCTACACTTCCAGGACTTCTCCTGTTCTTTCGAGGCTTTGTCAATTATCTTAAAGTTAGAAATATGTCTGAAAGCATGGCAGCTGCTCACAGAACAAGATTTTTTTTCTTGTACTAAAGGTAAGCAATTTTTAGTATTGAGATGAGATTCTCCCAGGCAAACTAAGAAGAAAACAATACTTTCAATAAAGAAAAAAAAATCAAACTTGAGTCACACATCAAGAACATCTTGCTGTTGCATGATTTTTCAACATCTGTCATGAATGTTGCATATGTTCTACATGTACTTGAGACTGTCTTAAGACTCTTGAAATCATTAAATTTGAAAATAAACAATGTGTCCTCGTTGCTGCCCCATGTCCTCCCTGGAACTAATGTTCAGTAACAAAAACAAAGCAGAACTGGTTGTTTATCCTATGCAAGAATCCTGTCAGGATACTGTACTTTGTGTAGGAAAACTGGCTTTAATAGTCAACCTGTTGTCAGTGTGCTAGGAAGCACCAACCTGCCTGCATATTAAATCTGATTGACATGGGTCTGAACATGCAAACAGTAGATAAGTATTGCCTCTCTTTACATGACTGGCTTAAGATAGTCTTGTACAAGGATGATTATTGTGTATGCAACAATGTGCTTTATATATCCTTCAGGTAGCTGACTAATCAGTCTGGCACATACCCACTTTTTTAAAAATGTTTTATCCATTAGGTGGACCTATTGGACTTCTATTTATCTTAAACTCAAGGTCTCCATTTGTGTTTAACTTCTTAAGTTAAACTGCAGGATGAGTTAAATTTAAGTCCAGAAATAAGTAATGTAGCATCTTCACTGTTCTGCATTTTACTTAAAATGTTTTAAATGCCATCTTTTGACTTAACTGTGAAGCAGTGTTGTTTGTAATAAAGCAGACTTTCTTAACTTTTTGCAAGATTGGACGCAGGATCAAGATGAGGTAACCAGTGACATGTTGTTGGAAGTCTGAAAAACACTGAAACGGTGTTTGCCTAGAAAAGATGATTCCTTTTATATAAGACAGTGATATACATATAAAAACAGCAATAATAAGTAATTGTTCTTGATCATGGAATGAACCTGTTAATGTCTTTGTGACATATTTATTTTTAATGTGTCGTTTTGCCAAAGCAATGTGTAAGTTGAACGTAAATAATAGTATATTGCATTTTAGTAATCAACCTAAAATGGCACCTGTATGGCAGCATTTCCTTTTTGTAAGAGTAACGTGTCTCTCACTTTATTAGTAATATGGTAACCCTTTCAGAATGCTGAAATTCATAGAATAGAGACTGTATGAAAACATCTGTATATCCATTAGCTTTCAGTATAATGAGGTGTAAAAACATTTTAAAAATCATGAGGACTAAGCGGTATTTGAAAATTGTACCTTGTAGAGAAGAATGAGGTGTAGAAAACATGGTCTGTGATTCTTTATTCTCCTGCTATTTAAAATCTGTTTTAGGGCAAAACAGTAAGGCCTTAGTCAGTATTGAGTGATGTTAATGAATTGTCCTACCTGACTTCAATGGCTTCTTTTAGCTATAAGCATTTCTCACCACCGGGATGTACGAGGTGATAAGGGTATGGAGTTTCCTTAGAGAGCTGGACACCTAAATACTATTTGTTGAAGTGTCTTAAGTATTGAAACGAGAAGTTCAAATTAATTGCTATCACACTTCAGTGGCCTTTTTCTTAAGTAGCCTGTTAACTTCCTGCACAATGTCTACTACTCTTAATAAACAACAAATGTTAACTCTAAAATCATAAAATATTCTGAGGTTGGTGCTAGGAAATGTAGCTTTGACAAAATAATAGTAAATTTTCACTTTTTGTGCCATCCTAACATGGGTGGGGGAAGGCTGTTCTTTGCTGCTTCTACATTTAACATCATTTAGTAGTGTTGCTTTATGGTTAATCACTCCAATGAACTGAAGTACGATTCTTTCTTTATCTTCAGACTGCATCGAACAGACATTCCTTTCCTATACCAGTGTGAAATTTCCAGATGATCTGTAACCCTCCAAGTTAATAGGATAGAAGACTACTAAAAACAGAAGACAAATTAGTGAAGATACAGCTTCAAAAATGAATGACAGGATGGCTTATGCTCAAGTGCCCACTGTGGTCATTCTAGTAAATATTTATAATTGCTGCCTTTTATTTCAGCACATTTGCATATGTGCTTATTAAAAAGATAGTGCTGAAGTAAGAACAAACCATCTGTTAGTATAGATTAGGTACAGTCAGATTTGGTTAATCTGTGATTGTTGTATCTGACAGATGTAAGTGGTAACTTGTTTCACAGCACGTGTGTACCACTGACTTGTTGACCTGAAGTTTGAGTAAAATGAAATGCATTAAATGATTCAGATTAACCAGTTCAGGCAGTTTTTTCTATATTTTAGATTCATCTAATTATATAATTATGTAGAACTTTTTTGTTAAGTTTACTAAAACCCAGTGTTCCTTGGTGTCACAAATTTGTACTCATCAATATTTTATCAAATTCAAACCAGTATACTGTTTTACTTAAAGCTGATGCTCCATGTTGAGTCCCCTGTAAATAATTCTGCATAAATTACTGTTTGAGTTGCTTCTTAGGAATTACAGCAAAATATATTTTGCAACAGCATGTTCTCCAAATTATGTTTAATCTTCATGTGACTACATATTTTCTTGTTAATTTGGCCATTAAGGGTATAATTACTGTTAGATGTAATTTTGGAGGTAAAAGCATTGAATAGTTTGTCTTGTCACAACTTTCCTCACATGGATTTTTATTATCTGTTTTGGGCTTGATCCTGAAAGCCCTTATTTTTATGCACGATCCTATTAAAAGATGGAGTTCATGTTAGCAGGGATGGACAGCCTTGCATCTGTAGCCCTTGGTTATGCAGTTAGATCCTTGTGTGTGCACCTTTGTTCCTGAAACAGAGTATTGCAAATGTATCCCCTGACTTATAACAGTGGCTCTGTTTAAGAAGTCTCCAGTTTAATATAAACTCAACACCCACTCTTAGGGTATAATGAAAAAAAAAAAGCTGTCTTAGAATGGTTGTTTAGAATAAATACTCTATCTCGTAAGAATAAACTAATTTAAGCTAAACCTTGGAAATAGCCTATGAAGGAAATCTTACTTTTAAAGCTCTGAAATTGGAAAAAGTGTGTTGCACTTCTCTCAGTATTCATTTAAGTTATACCATTACTTTCCTATAAATATCATCTCTTTTAAGGGGTACTCTCTTGTGTTCATGCACATTTGATTTCCTTTAATGTTTAATGGTTTATGTGTCTACCTAAGTAGGAGAACACATCTCTCAGTCCTTTGTACAACTGGAATCTCAGTTGCAAAATACATTGGTTGCACCTTTGGGGAAAAATTACAAATACTTTCCTCCAGTTTTTCTTTTTGTATTAGAATTTTGCCTTTTATTACTAACATTAAGAATGAGGTTTATGTTGTTTTAAGCTAGTGCTGTATTCAATTTTGTATCTATAATGAATGTTAAAAATGCATATGTAAACTGGTTACATTATTCATTTTCTTAAACTTTCAGAGGTACTGAAAGTGACTAAAACTTTAGGGGCACCTTCACTTCCCAGCTTTTTATGGAAAATAAAATTGTGTTATCTTCAATATCTGATTGGAAGTTCCTTCTAAACTTAGCTGTTTGTTTCTGTGTTCTTTTGCATTCATTGTCCTTATGAAAAAGAAATGGAGATAATAAAACATTGCTTTGTTTTGCTAATTAAGACTTAGGCTTTTTGTTTTGGGTGTGGAGGTGGGTTTCACATTGAAAATTGCACACTGCAGTACTTCTGGCATTACAGACAAATTAGTTGGCAAAATAATTACTAATCTCTATTCTCTGCTCTTCTCCTTTTCATCTTGTGCTTTATGGCAACAGTACTTAAGAACATTTCTTTTAATGAGTTAATGCAACTGTGCAAAGCATGCAGTATCGATTCCTTTTCTATGTTTACTAGTGTCAGCTAGTACTATTTTCCATCTGTATCAATTTTCCTAAATTAAATAGCAGTCTTCTGACTGATTTTTTGTTTGCTCTACTATGTTTTTATGGAAAGCTTCCTACAGATACTCAGTTGTTCCCCCCCCCCTTTATTTTTTTTTATTTTTTTATTTTTTTGCTGGACTAACTTGCAAAAATTCTCCTTTGGACAAACAATATGTAGGGTTAAAAATGTACACGTTACCTAATCCTGTTTAGTTGATGCAGCAGTTTGGTAGCCTGAAATCTCATCAGCAGGAGGAAGGGAATTGGGACACAGTTTTCAAAGACTCTGCAATCTATTCCAGATGTGTCAAATGCTGCATATTTTCCTTGCTATTTCCTGTGAGCTTGGTTAGGAGCAGCTGGCTCTGTGGTTTAGAGACACCTGGCCAGCTTTGCTTTGTGTCTTAGTTGGGCTAAAAAAAAAAGCTTCAGTATCACAGTGAAGTTGACTGTAAACAGATTTGGTATGAATGTAAATAAGGCTTTGAAGTATGGTGCAAAAACAGCTGGGGGGGGGGGGGAGAAAATGGAAGGAGAGAGAAAACTTCATTTTATTCAAGTAACTGGCTGAATGTAATTTCTTCAGTTTTTGTCATCTACTTTTATTGATGTGGACACGTTGGGAAGATGGACATCATGAATGCGATTCAGGTAGCCTGCAACTCACGCATCTGAGACGATCCATCATTAACACTTCCTGTACAGATACCTGATGAAATTATAATTCTTGGGGAAAGAAGGTTGTCTCCAGTCTTTCATTTCACTGACTCACCTGGAGTGTGGGTGTAATCCTCATTCTACAACACTTTTTAACCCTTTTTGAATGCCATACTCTTTTTGAATCTGCCTCCTTTGCTATGAATGAATGACAACAGGTGAGGAAAAGTGATTTTAGTAACATACTATCAGAATATCAGAAAGCTTTTAATCTCTTTTCCACCTTTTGTGAATGTTCTTCCATTAATGCTCTGCCTTAGTCCCTCTTGTGTGGTTGCTTGCTTTATTCACTTGAACAAAATATTCCTATCATGAAATTACTTATTGCTTCTTGGACTTCTGAAGAGTGAATAACATCTGGTATGGCAATAGGTATCTTTCAATAAAGAAAACATTTCCAATCATCCTAAAATTGGATTAGCATCTGTGCACAGCTAGCCAGAAATGGTGGAGTCTGGTATGTCCTATATATGCTATTCTTTTCCATTATCCCAAGATAATGGATCATTTTCCTCAGCTTCCAAGGATACTTTCATTGTCTATATCTTCTCCATGTTGCATATCTTTTCCACTTTCATGTCCTTTCTTATTTCTTTATGCACTTGTCAAGTACATAAAGGACAGTAAGGACAGGCAGAAGGCTATGCTACTGCATGTTGGCTGCAGCTGATAAATAACCCACTGAGCAATTTCCATTTTTTATTAACTGCAGTGATAGTTTGTATTTTTGTAAGTCCATATTTTACAGGTAAGCTAACTTTTCAAGATCAATGACTTTCAGACAGCTGAAAACGTGTGAAATATGTGACTGCACCATCCAGCATTTGTAAGTATTGCATGTGCAAGTGGCATTAAAAGGGTGGCAGAATTTGTTGTAGGTATATTTTCCTTTATCTCCTTAAGGGTCTACATGATCTACTGTAAACCATTTCCTGATATATATTTACCTTTTTCTCCCACCCCTTCCAAATAAAAGAAAAGTCAGCTTTCCTGGATTTTTTGTTGTAGTGTCTAAAGTTGTTCTTTACTTTAGGAAACTTACAAGCAGTGAGACTTAAGTATTCAAAACAGCATCAGGTCTCCAGCTATTGTTCCTTTTGTGGAAAATAGAAAAGTATATATTCAGAAGAGAAAGTTTGGATTTTTCATATGGAGGGATGGTTGCAGTTATCCTTATTATTACATCTGTTCTTGTAGTCTTCACTCTCAATTTTTCTTGTGGTCAAAGCAGTATGTTTGTGGAGATATCCTTAACGTAATCCAAGAAGTTCATTGATTCATCACTATGCATGCCTGCACAGAGGCCCATCCTGCTTCATTTTCTAGGTTGGTGTAGTACCATGACTTCTAAATGGTCATTTTCACATGGAACAGACTGCTGATGGTATAATTTGTTTAACAGCAAAATAACTGTAAAACACACTTCACTTGCACATGTTCATTAAATGAGTATTGCAGTTTAATGTAATTGTAGTAGCACTGCTGCTTTCCTTAGATCCTGTCCTTGCATGAATGTAATGTTAGGCCACTTCTGCTGTATGTAGCCGATGAGTGCTCACTCCTAGATTCTGAAGTTTTCGGTGTATTTTTCCACTAGCAGTGACAGGATAGTTGAGTGAAGTCTGCTGGAAGTGTTAGTAGAATAAAGCTGATGCTAGTCACTGTGTAATTGTAGAACAAGCACCTGTGGGGTCATTGCTCAGTTGGTCTGCTCTTTGCATCCCTAGGTGACTTCTAAGTAGCTAATTAATCTGTTTCTTGCAATTTTCATAGAAACTCTTTGTGCTGTTTTTAGTCTTAAAGGATGAGAAATTGTTTTTGATCATTTTACCTCTGCAGCTCTCAGAACAACAAACTTTTAAAGGCAGGCCTATCATTTCACTTCCCACTGTAACGGGGATCGCTTTTGCAAAAGAAATTGAGCCAAATTCTACTACTTCTTACCTGAATTGAAAATCAAATCCAACTTAAAAGCTGCTACTTTGACGATAGGCTGACACTGCAGTTAAGCAAAAACAGGATTTTGTATTGTAAATAATTACCAGCAGCCAGTTGTAGTGTTACTTTACTCTGAATTCTGAATTGCTGCTCTCTTTCTGCTGAGGAGTCAGTTTGCATGTTTTAGTAATTTTTTTTTCTAGTTGGAAACTCACAATGCTCATACCAGTTCTGCTGGTATTCATTGCAACGTGGGTACACGTTAAATACAAGAAATACTGACAGCATAATCCCCTGGTTAAAAAATTGTAAGCGTAAACATTCAAGAGACTTTAATGTTTGTGAATTCTGGCTGTAAGCTGACTGATGTGCCATATTGGACTCGGTTACATGTGGCTTGGCTCAGGCCTGCGCCTGATTCCTCCTCCTTAGGGATCATGAGCGCTGCTATGCAGCGTGCTCAGGATATGTCCTAGGTTCAAACTGAGACTGCTGCTGCATGTTCTCTTCCTGCATGTTAGGCATATATTTACAGCGAAGGGATTAAGGGAGGGAGAGAAACTACTCAGACCTTTAACTCTGCATTTGCAGCAGCTGATTTAGCAGGTGTTTCTGGCAACATGATGTGAGCACATTATGTGCAGTCATCACCCTCTTTCTAGCCAGCTTACCAGCACTATGCCTATGCTGCTTTGTGTACCTACGTAATCTGTGAAAATAGCCCTTAGGTTTTCTTTGCTTCCTGGAGGCAACTAGAATAGCAAATCCTCCTCCACTTGGACAGAGGAGAATAAAGGAGATCCCATCTGGATGTCCATGAAGGCATTTGGCCAACAGCTGTTAGCCTAGCTGGCCCTATGGGAAAGGCCTCTGGCTGTTTCCCTGCCTTCCCAGGAGGAGTGTAATCTTCAGCCCTGGCTTTGATTATAGAATCTGCATGGAATATGCAGCCTTTTCAACTCTTGCAATATCGAGGTTTACATTAACAAAAAAATCAGTGTTGTCAACATTTATATTTTGTCACAAATCTTGTGAAGCTGGGAAGCTTTCTTACTGTTTTACTTAGAGTGGTAGCTACACAAGGTTCAACTGAGGGATTGGGAAAAAGTTTCTTCCCAACATATTTCTGAAAATCTTTTAGGTTGGTGCAATATATCCATAAACATTTGCTCCTAGTCTTTTGTGGAACTTTCTGTAACTACCTGATACAAGGTGGGTACTGTGATTCGTGACTGACTTCTTAGGAATTACCATTTTACTCATAAAATTTGCACTTTGTAAGACAAACTGGTGCTTACTAGAAATATTATCTATCCAGTTACAGCAACAGCTGTAGGAGGAATATTACCCAGAACACTAATCATTCTTGCTAATAGTGTCTAATATAATACGTGATTTCAGTGAGAAAAGAAAAATCCAGCACCATGTTAAACTTTTCATGTTGGATTGATTTTTTTTTAACATGCTTTCATTTGATTTTTGCATTTAATTTCTTCTTTGGGAGATGTAACAGCTAAAGGATGAATGTTCTCAAAAGCTGGGCCATGAAATTTGATTCTTCTTTGAAATGTGAATGTAAAAATGACTAAGGGAGTTTTCTAGATCGATGAGTTATCAAGAACTTAAGAATCAAATAGATCAAGAAGACATACACAAGAAATAAAGTCAAATGTGTGTGTGTGTGGAATCTCTTTCAGTTTTTCCACTTTCCATATGCCAGTCATGCTAAACTAACTTTAGTTCTGCAAGGTCTTGTCTTGCAAATCATCAGTATTAATAAAATCTCATCAGAGGAAAGAATCCTTCCAATTATCTTCTCACAATTAAATTTGTATTTAGGCTTCCCACAGTCAACGTGCATATAATCTATTTTACAAAAACTAAGAAAAACAGAAAATTGGTGATTTTGTAAGTCAAGAAAGGTGTCCGTCCTATATTAATTAACCTAAAATTTGATGCACTTGCCATTTTATGAGAAATGTCTTTTTTTTTTTTTTTTTTAATTCCCCTCCTATGATCAGACTCTTCAAAGCCATATTGTGAAGTGAGTACACTTAAGACAGGTTAATTCTGACAAGCATGTGTGGAGCAAGATACATAATTCTTGCCTTCTTCAATTCTCTTGAAAACACATAACGCAAGAAGATACTTCAGCTTTGACTCTGTAATATAAGAAGAATATTTTTGGAAAATGAGAAGATGCGTTCTTTGTACGCTTTGTGCTTCCAAATCAAAGAACTTTTTTATTTAGTTACTCTTTGTGATAACATTTACTGACAGCTTGTTTTTTGTATGTTTGTTATTTTCCCGCAGTTTTTGTAAGTCTTTCTAACGATGAAAGTTGGGCAAAATATACAATGCATGTAAAATTTTAGCTGTATCTGTGGTCTATACCCATAATGACTCCATACTCATGGTGATGTGTATTTTATAAGCATACAGTGTATGCACTTCTGTGATGATATCAAGAGAAAAAATGGCATCTGTATAAAAAATAATAATAAAAATCTAATGAGTTTTGTTTTTGGGTTGTTTTGGAATTTTCAGCAGGCCATTTACCACTTCTACATCTCTGCCCTCAAGTATAAATTGTAGTGATAATGGTGATTTTTGCTTCTTGATATCCTTGTAGAATCATAGTATGCTTTTTTTTTTTTTTTTTGAGTCCTGTGTTAACTATTGTGCAGTGCTGAGCACAATCCTGCACCACATCTTTTTAAAGCATCTAATTATACAGCATCTGTGTTATAAAAGTGATTAAACAGCCAGTGTGTATGATTTAATCCAGATTTGGGGCTTGTGAAATGCATAAAATGCAATCCATTAGTATTTGTGCTCCTAATTAGTACAGAATTGTTTTGCCCTTTGAATGAAAAATGCCATACAGTTAACTCTCAATTATCCAGAGGTAGTTTATCTGCAGTATAAATCAATTAATGCCATGGGCTGACACCTGCAGTGGTTTTGTTTGGCTGCCAGCTCTGCATTCATCAGTTTAGTCACAGCAACGATACTGCCTGTGAGTCCTGATTTAGGTTTGAGTTTGGAAATGGCACTGCTGCCACTGTATGTCACAGATCCTGAGGAGGTAAGTCCGCTGAACCCAGGCTAGCTGCATTCAGAGCTATCCTAGTCTCTAATTTGTTTGTGTGTTTGGACTAGCGGAAAACACTCTGCAGAGATTTCAGTGTGGAGCCAGCTTGTGTCATGGCTGTAACTCGGGTAAAGCAAATTTGGTCAGGCTCAAACTTTTTTGACCATTGAGCATCAGCATCATGCTCTTTAGCACATCTTCAGTATCCATATCAAACAGATAATTTTTTTTTTCATGGTAGTGAGAAATGAATATCAAGCTGAGGTATATAGTATTTGTGTTTTTAGGAACCTGTGTTTTGGTGTATAGTTCAGGTATACAACAGGTAGAAGCTGAGTTTCTACTGTCAGGATCATTTCTATGTTTACTGTGAAGGAAAATATCATCCCCTGAGTATCCCAGCTCCTGACTGAGTGCTACTGCTAGATTAAAGAGTTAGTTATTCTCTTACCTTCTTTCCTTTGGACCAGCAGTCTCCACACTTGCTGCAGTCAGTCATTCACGTTGGAGGGGAGCACGGGAGGTAACCTAGTGCAAGCTCCTGTTTGAAGCAGGGCCAGTGCTGAGTTCAGATCACATTAGGACTTTGTCAGCTGGGTCAGTGATTTCACACACCCTCTGGACAGTTTGTTCCAGTGCTTCGTTATCCTCATTCATGATCATTACTGACCTAGTTTCCATGAGAGATACGGTCAGTGACTCCTTCCACAGTACCCCACAGCTCTGATCTCTCTCTCTCCTGGCATGTGAATCCCAGGCTTTGGGGCAGGAAGAAGGATGTCTTAGTTACTGAGTAGCCATGCAAACTGCTCAACTGTCAAGTGTAAAGAGGGAGAAAGAGTATTCAATCTCCAATGAACTGTTGACATTTCCAACACTGAAAAAGGGATGGCAGGCCTTCTACTTTTTTCACTGTCAGCTTCCTCAAGGATCTTACTGCCCAGAGCTCTGGATGCTGTAAATTCTCTTAATAGTTCCTAAAATTGTCACTTCTAGGAGGCCTCTTGCTCCCTACATGGTACTTTAGGTTTAAGTACCTAAATCACTTGGAGTGGGATTTATATCATCTAATTTCATTTACTTAAAAGTTTAGTCATTTAGTCTAAGCTATTCATGAAGGATTGCTCTGCAGTCAGATCAAGAGGTTCATCTGCAAATGATGTTTTTTCCATACCCAAAGTTTCCTGTCACAAATGGAGTCAACTGAATCAGTGTTGAAAAGTATTTGGACTGCAAGCTGCACCTTTCAGTACCTTTTAAAGAATGTGCCCTGCAGATTCTTAAGAAAACAATAGCTTTTGGTCACATTGAAGCTTGTTGAAGAGTTTCTCATTTATAGGAAACTGGCTTTTTCTTTCTTTGGCATTCTGTTGAGCAATTTACCCCTGCTTCCAGTGTTCCTGCCCTTTGGGCACATCTGTCCTGTGGCTGAGGATACTATAACTTCCAGAGCTGCCAATTTCTTGGGCTCCCCCAGGATCCTGTCTTGTATTTGGCAGTAGACTTCAGTCTGTGGTGTTTCAAATTAAATGGTTTGGGCGTTGTGAAATCCTGTTTTCCTACTGACTATTTCACAAGTAAATAAGGATCAGCTGTTTGCTCTTTTCTGATCCAAGAACTGAGGGAACATAATGAAGCAAGTATGCAGATGTTGATTTTTTTTTTTTTTTTTTTCACAAAATATGACATTGAGCTGTGGTACTCCTTTCCCCAGTATTTTGGTATATTGCTGTGATTAGAGTGACCAAGTTATTTACAAAGACCAGAGAAATGAGAGAAACAGCTTTCCATGGTTATGCTTCTTTTTGGTATGGCTTGTAGGGTCTGTATGTTTTTGTGATAAAGCTGGCGAGGTGTGTTAAGAGTGCCAAGCAGCGAGCCTCCAGTCAAAATTTGTCATGTTCCCGGCATGTTTACCTAGTTTATGAATGGCATTTGTAGCTGTTATTTCTGGATTAATCACTACTTTAGATAGGCTTTGAGATTTCAGGAGTTCACCTAAGTTCTCTGAGACTTATGGCCTCATTTGACTCTTGGATACTTCTCCCATGAAAGAGATCCATCAGTTGTGAGTCTTAATTGGTAGAATAACATTTGTAGAATAACAAACCCCGCTCCACAAATGCTGTTACGCTGCTAGAAAACACTTTCAAGATATGAGCTACCTGAAGTCTAAATTGAGAGTTTCTGAGAGTTTCTGTGGCTTTTAGTATATTGCTAACAGTGTTACTGGCAGAAAGGGATCCTTGGTGCATGGCCAGTGGTGGAGAGTGGCTTACATCTGCACTACTGCTACCCAGCAGACCTGGAGCGGGCTGGCTGCATCCACACTACATAAGTCCACAGCACGTGGCCTTGACTGTAGTTGAGTCCTAAGTCAGAAGTGTTATTTTTGCATTTGTGTTTTAAGTCAAAGTGTCTGAAATGTGGCCTACACTGCAGCTTTTCAGGCTGGCACTTAGTGTGGAGCAGATGGTCTGCAATATTTTGAAGAGTTCAAAGGTTCAAAGGCTGCTGAGACAGTGTTTGGAGGATTCAGACCTGGTGCAGTCTTAGCCATGCTGCCTTTTGAGAGCATCTTCTGGAGTACAGTTTCTCACCAGAACTTCATCCAAGTTTGGTCATGGGGAGAGAGCCTAGCTACAGCATCCAAAACAGCGCCATAGAATGACCTAACAGCTCAGCAGTGCAGAAGATCAGGGCTCCAGTGCTTGCATTCAATCCCCAACTCTTTCATTTAGCAATGTGAACATAACCTTAAAACCTATTTCCATTATGATGCAAAATTACTTAGCTACAAGCTCAAAGAAATTTAAAACAAGCCTCTATATTGTTGAAGAAATTGTGTAGGTTCTCTGTCTCTCAGCTCCAGAAAACTGCTTCAGCTGCTCCAAACTAAGCAGAATTTAAAGGTCTAAATGTTTCAGTCTCTTATAAGAAATTATTCAAAATGCAGTGCCATAAGCTGAAGGACTTGAGGAGTGTTTAATTTTGGCTGCTGAGGAACAGGAGAGCCTACCACAACTCAAAAACTCAAACCTGACCTCCCTGCTGCTCGACAAGTTAAAATGCTGTTTCAGTTCCAGGCAGGTAGCAGGAGATGCATGTTAATGTTTAATTTCCATCCTGTAAGATGTAGGAGTGCCTCCCAGCTCCCGACTCGGCTTTGCATCCCATCTTTTGGCACGCCGGTTTCCGTACAAAGGAAGGGAGTTGCAGCAAGCTCTGAAAATATCCCTGGATCTGAACAATTATGAAAGGAAGGTGTGTTACAGAATACACTTGCCCTGCCCAGCCAAAGAGACCAAGTTCAGATAGTTTCACAAGCTGTAAAGTCCTGAATCCTGCCAACATTAGCACATAATCTTCACTCTACGTTTGTAAGTGGTCCCCTCGCTTTTGAAGAGGAGGAGTTAAGAAGAGAGGCCTCTTTTGTACGATTGGTTTTCAGCTGGATTTTTTTTTTCCATCTCAATTAGTCTTTTTGGTTAAAAAGAAAACACAGCAAATGTGACTCGTTTAATATTGTAGTCAAGTTTTCCTCCTTTAGGCTTCTGTAAAGAGGTACAAAAATGATTTCAGAGCTGTTTACACAGGGCTAAATAATAACTGACCGCTTAGAGAGGGGCTAGATAAGTATCTGAAGGGTAATGCTTTATGTAGGCTTTGGATTCAGCCTGATGCTTGTGCCCACCCAGAAGGCTCAATAAAACCTTTTTTTTTTTTTTTTTTCTTTACCGTTGTTCTACTTAGAGGAGGCTTCCTGAATTCAGCTCTATAAACTTTTAATGAGTGACCTATTTGCAAAACTCCTTTCCGGATTGGCAAACAGCGTTGATATGGAGCTCCTGATGCTTTCTGCACCGTAACCCCCCCCTTTCCTCTGTGTCCCCTCGAGCTGGAACGTGACCAAGGCAGAAATAGCTTGAACTGAAGTCGACAGCAGCAAAATACAGCGCTGACAACAGCTGGACACAGCATTTCTGCACCTTGCTGTATCAACATCAGAAAAAAATAGGCACCTTGTGTTGAAACTGGTGTTGTGTACTGTCTGCCCCAGCCGATGAGAGACTTTTCAGCCCTAAAGTAAATAGCTCCTGCTAAATGCTGAGGCCTGTGCTATTGTTGACATAGTGATAAAACAGCATTTGTGGCATACAGTGTGCTTTCTTTCACTTCTTTTGAAAGGTGTAATAAGTCCTAGCACCAAAAAAGAAATGGGGTTGGATCTGGCATGTCGTGCTTTAAAAGGAATGATCCCGATGTCTGTCTGGATAGAGTATAATGTTCATTTCTGCTTCCTTCTCCTCACCTGACAGTCTGAGAGTTTTTTTTTTTTTCTCTTCCAAACATAGGAAACATTGGATTAATTTCTTCATTCAAAGAAAAGACCATTTCTTGAAAAAATATTTATCACATGTTGATATTCTTTAATCTTAATGTATTCCCTAAAAAGGGGGTAAGAATTAGAACTGGGGGAAAAACATCCCCAAACCTGAAATGATCACAATAATTAAGAAAAAGCGGTTGGAAAAAGGTAAAGTGAAGTTGCAATGTTATACATTGTCTGAAACCCAGGTGACTTCACACTGTGCAAGATGGTATGGCAAGAGAAGTTTCTAATGAATAATCCAGTTCATCATATGATAGCCCATTAATGCTGAAAATCAGAAATATTGCTCAAGTCAGTGCAGTCAGGTGTTTTTTTTTTGTTTTTTTTTTTTTATGAAAATATTCTGTAGTTAACTCCTATGGAGAACTGTGGTCAGAATTTGTCCCTGAGACAGATAGCTAAGGATTTTAAAAGAAAACATCACCAGTAAACTTCCATTATGTAACTTTTCCTTTAACAGAAAGGAGCTCATAGACTTCACTGGTGACAGCTTAATTCCCCATGTCTGACAGACTTAAAAGATATTCATAGCAAAATATATACATTATGTATGTTGTAAGGAGACAGGATACATAAGAGAATAAGCAAGCATCCATTACCATCTGGTTTCACCTGAGACATGTGGGTTTCACATCTTGGACTTTGTTCCATTTTAATTACGTATAGGCTTTGTGAGAGACCAGATGCACATGCTGATTGCAAGCAGAGTCCATCTTTCATGTCTAAGGTACCTAAAAACACAGTTCAGTGCAGTACGTAGGGAAAAGGACAAAAACATGAAATAAAAATGTCCATTTCAAGTCCTCAGCATCACTCTGTGTTTCAGTGGTTTTCCAGTTAGCTGCCCTGTAGGCCCATTTGCAACTCAGCAAAATTGCTGTTATAATTTGCTTCCCAATATTAGGCCAGCTATTTTTCTACAGCAATTACAAATCGTACACGACTAATGTCCATTTGAACAAGTGGCCTTGAAATGCCAAATTTTGATTACAATGCAGTTTAAGGTTTGTGTAAATGTCTTCAGCCTGAAACCTGAGTTCAAATATTGGTTAATTCAGCACGTTGGAAAGAGCTTGAGAGTTTGTTTGTGTGCATCTCAAAACCACTGCATAGTTTGGCATGGGAAGGGAATAGCAGAGAATTTGCAGGTCAAGAATGAGGTCAGCTGGCAAAATGGTGAGGAAGCTTGCACAATACCTGCCCACAGTTGGTTTGGCTCTAGCTGATATGAATGTCCCTTGCTGTCATGAGCCCTGAAGTCGTTGACAAATGAAACAATTTTAAGGAAAAACCCAGTGAGTTGTAGTCATTTGTATAAAACTGTAAAAAGGAATCAAGCTTATTAATGAAATGGGATTTATCAATGGAAATGGGAATCTGGATTTGGGGGAAGGGAGATTGATGGGAGATGTTTTCTGGGGGAAGGGAGAAGAGGAGTCCCTTCTGCACAGTGAGATTCATTCATCTGGAACGTCCCCACCAGGTGTTTTGGTGAAGTTCTGTGTAGGAATGTGTAGTCGTAAAAAATGGAGATTCAGTGAACAAACCAGCAGGCAGAGATAGATTTATGTCCTTGGCAATTCGGGCCGTTCTCCATATGTTGTTAACATTAGATGGTGAGAGAAATTAACTGTATCATATGCTGTTGCACAGCCTGTATTTTGAGCCTCTCTTGTTTAAAAACAGCTTAAAACAAATGGAAAAGATAAAACAAGTATTTCCCTCAAGTGAGAACAGATGGCAATGTTTTCAGGCTCTGGAAGTCAGAGGGAGGCTTTTTCATGACCAGGAGGCAGAGGAGGTGGGATGAGTTCTCCTCAGGGCACCGGGTGACTTCTTTCTGCAGCAGGAATGTCTAAAACCTCCAGCAACATGCTTTTTGTCACAATAATGTGTTCTTCATAACCAGCTACCCTCCCTTTGCTTTACTATGGCTTACAGATGAAAATATGGGTTTAAAGTTCATTGACAGACACAGTCATTACTCTTGCTGATGGTTTCTTAGACTTCATTTTCCAGTTGTCCCTCTGCAAGACTTTTGGGTCCTTTAATGTGGCACGGTCGAGCATCTCAGTTTTCTTCCTCTCGTATGTATCAGGAAATGTGGGAGTTTATTATTGATTTTTGCAGTGCCTGTATTGCTCTCAGGCAGTCTATTTGGCCAGCCGGTACCTCCAGCCATTCCTGGACCGCGGTGCCAAGAAGCAAAGGAGCTGTGCCTGGCTTTGGGTGAGAGACCAGACATTGGCAGGACCCAGAGATAACCTGCCACCTGCATCCAAGGGCCCGGGAATGAGGCAGGGAGGGTTCTTTTGAAAGCAATTAGCTCAATAACTCTGTACTTCAGCCCTATGTATAATTAATTTGTTAAATACGTGGGCTGACTTGAGTTCCTTAAAAGCTGTAGTTGCAATTTTGTTTAATGATGTGAATTTAAAAAGGCTCTGAAACACAAGCAAATGGAAAAAGAAAACAAACAAAAAAACACACAGAGACACACACAAACCCAATTCCCATTGTCCAGCAATTTTGTCACTAGAGCACCTGTCTGAGGAAGCTTCAATCCTCGTTTCACCATCAGGCAATTTAAACCATAACACTTACCTCCCAAAGGGGTGCCCCAAGTAGCAGGCTGACTGGGGGCTATTTTCACAATCCCGCAATCCCTGATGATGACGTTTTCCTTCTTCAATAAAAACGACTGGCTTACTGAAATAATATCATTAATGAATTATTCACTGGTTTGCTTTACCTCCCAGTAGAGTGCCCTAACTGATAGGCCTTAAAGTCATTTCCCTCTCTCTTTGTTCAATGTATATTTAAGTAATTACCCTATACAAAGGGGTGGAACAGCTCCAGGAGGAGAGCTTGGCAGAGCATGGCTGCTTTGTCATGGCGAGCAGGATCCTCTTCCCAGAGACGGCTGCTGTGGCTTTCAAATCCCCAGTGGGGAAAGCAAGAGGTTGAACTGGAATCTCCCAAATCCTGCACGTGGGCTGTTAAATAAGAGCGGTGCTGCCTTCATTTTGCAAACAGTGTCTAAGCACGGCTGTTTGAACCATTAGAGAAGAGATTCTGCTTGACCTGGAACAGATTGTTTTGTTTTATTTGAATGTCAATGAGAACCCCTCTCTTCAAGCCACAAAAAAATGTCTTTTGAATTTTTCAGTGGTTTAATTCCAAGGCTTAAGTAAAACAAACAACAAAAATGAATTTGTTCACACATCTATAACTACCTGGGCCTTGCAGAGAAAAGACAGAGAGGGAAATGCAGCTGCAGGTTGATCCCTGCAGGGCAAAGAGAGGGTTTCTCGACATTTCATTTTCCATCTGCCACAAGATGATGAATTTCACTGCATCTGGAAAATAGTCATGGCTATAGGATCGCAGTTCAGCTACAACCTTCTGCGTAGTTCATAGTGCTCGGAAGTCTGGTGATTTGATGGGTTGCACTGCCTTACGCTTAGTAAACATTTTGAAAGCTAACATTGCAGCTCCAACTGCTAGACTTTATTTTTCAGTGTAACCTGAGATTGGAGAGCATATTTTGCAGAAGGGTGAAACGTGGGTATTCATAAAACACAGAGCAAAGGCTGCCATCGTTTGTTCATGCCTGTATTTCTAATCGCTGAAAGTCTGGTAGCTACCAAAGCACTTTACAGCCTCTGCAAATGAGAACAACTGAAACACTAGGCCAGCCAAATGCTGTGATATGACTACAAATAAACTACAATGTCTGGACAAATCTAGGGTGGATTATCTGTCTAATCAAAATTTGTAAAGTGTATTCAGCAGTACAGAATCTGAATTTCTCAGCAACAAGTCATCAAATAATTTAACAATTGGCCAGGAAGCTAACTGTTTACACTAAAACAGCTTTCTTTCAAGACTTTGGGTGTGGATAAAGCATAATATTTATTTAAAGTCAGAGATAAAAATTTACCATGCACACACAATCTTGTATGTACATCTCTGATGTAAATATCTTCTTATTCCTACTGCCTCTAACTGCTGCAATTATGTATTATGTGCTATTTATACAATCAGAAAGATAAAATTAAAAGAGAAAACCCTATACATATTAGAGTGTACAGAAGCACCTGATGCAGGGAATCAGAGTCATTGTGTTCTTACGGATTTCACATTTTTAGTGAAAAAATTGGTTTACAAGCACAAGGGTTTTCATCTCCCCACGCAGTGTCTACATGTTACGGTACAGGTGGCACCTAGAGAAAATGAATCAACTTTTTTTTTTTCCCCATCTTCATAATAATAGTACTGCAGGGACTTGTGAGCCTTGCCTTTTCTCCTTTGCTGGGTTCAACCATGCAGTGTCTGCGTGCTCTGCAGCCCATGGAAATGTTAACAGCGAGGCGATGGCTGCAGCGAGGAGATGCTTCACAGGCCGGTTCCAGCAAGGCACACGTCTCCCTTACCAAGGGTTTTAAACCTGTTGACTGGGAAAACCCTACTTGCCAGAACAAGATCTTTTTATACACAGCAAGAACAATCTCCTATTGTCTCCAGGGATAAAATGATGCCAATAAAAGATAACAAACCCATGCAAACACGGTGATACATAACTATGTTAACTGCTTCACCACTATATTTAACCATGAGGTAAAAGCCTCTGAGAGACTTTTTTTTTTCCATCTCACACATCCAAAGGAATCAAACATAGCAATTATATTGAAATGAAAACAAATGTTTCATTCACAGCTCCATAACTATACAAGAATGAGTATTGCCATTTTTGGGGGGTTGTTCTTATGTCCTGGCTGAGTGTCTTTATGGCAGGGATGGAAATGCTGAGCCTAAAGAGCCTCATGTGTTATCTTAGGGACCCAAATGAAAGAATTGCATCCTTCCTGCGAACATTATCCTACTGTTGTAGTGTTTCTGAAAGGATGGGATCTGTCACTAATGACAAGTTAACATTTTAATTCTCTCTAGCTAGGAAGAAGATGTTCTAAGCCGACATTTTCATGGGAAAGCTCCGATTCTTGTTCCTTCTCTCACAGTTGTTCCTCTGCACCTACAGAAACAGTGGCTGCTTGGTTTCCCTCAGCACTGCACTTGTTTGGTGTAGCCAGCATTTTCTGGGGAGCAGAAGGAGTCTGGGAAAACGTTAGCTAGAAACTTGTGGAAGCTGTGTCTGATATTTCTTATTTCCCCTCTCAGCTTAAGGCCCTGACTATCAGACCTTAAGGTCAGGCTTCCTCTTCCCCTGACTCCTCCTTCTCCTCTGATTTCTACCCTTGGCTACATGGCGGTCTGTCCCTAACAGGTGAGGTGGAGAGTGCTGGCAACATGCACTCTACTTTTCTAGATGAGGGGATTGAATGCACCCTCAGTAAGTTTGCAGATGACACCAAGGTAGGTGCATGTGTCGATCTGCTGGAGGGTAGGAAGTGTCTGCAGGAGGATCTGGATAGGCTGCACCGATGGGCTGAGGCCAACTGTATGAAGTTCAACAAGGCCAAGTGCTGGGTCCTACACCTGGGGCGCAATAACTCCAAGCAGAGCTGCAGGCTGGGAGACAAGTGGTTGGAAAGCTGCCAGGCGGAGAAGGACCTGGGAGTATTGGTGGATAGTCGGCTGGATATGAGCCAGCAGTGTGCTCAGGTGGCCAAGAAGGCCAACGGCATCCTGGCTTGCAGAAGAAGCAGTGTGGCCAGCAGGTCTAGGGAGGTGATCGTCCCCCTGTACTTGGCTCTGGTGAGGCCGCACCTCAAGTACTGTGTTCGGTTTTGGGCCCCTCACTACAAGAAGGACATGGAGGTGCTTGAGCGGGTCCAGAGAAGGGCGACGAAGCTGGTGAGGGGCCTGGAGAACAGGTCCTACGAGGAGCAGCTGAGGGAGCTGGGCTTGTTCAGCCTGGAGAAAAGGAGGCTCAGGGGCAACCTTATAGCTCTTTATAAGTACCTTAAAGGCGGCTGTAGTGAGGTGGGGTTTGGTCTATTCTCCCACGTACCTGGTGACAGGACGAGGGGGAATGGGCTAAAATTGCGCCAGGAGTGTTTTAGGTTGAATATTAGGAAGAACTTCTTTACTGAGAGGGTTGTGAGGCATTGGAATGGGCTGCCCAGGGAAGTGGTGGAGTCACCATCCCTGGAGGTCTTTAAAAGACGTTTAGATGTAGAGCTTAGCAATATGGTTTAGTGGAGGACTTGTTAGTGTTAGGTCAGAGGTTGGACTTGGTGATCTTGAGGTCTCTTCCAACCTAATCAATTATGTGATTCTGTGATTCTGTGATTCTGTGAACATGGTATCTTTATGTAGACCTCTTAGGTGAGAGGAAGCTGAAACACCTCTAAGAGATACTGTCCACCAAGGGCATGAGGTACTGTATGTGCCAGAGCAATTTCCAGATGGGACACTGAATGCAGCTGCACCTCTTTTAAGAGGAAGAGCATTTAGCTTTCTCAGGCCTATTATATTCCACTCTATGGATAAGGTCTGCAGGATGTGAAGCTGGGACTAGCAGAGCATCTTCCTGTGGCAGATGGATTGAGCCTTGTTGCTGTGCTGATGCCTTTTCCTGGAGATCACCCTGCCCAAGGCTGTGCTCTGGAGATGCCTGAGCTCACCAGGCAGATGCTGATAGACTGCAGGATCTTCAGGCTTAGGCACTGCTGTCCAGTAGAAGCTTTCAGGGTCCTTTGGGTAACCACAAGGAGAATTTGGTGTTCTGAGTCTTGCTCCGTGCTTTTGTCTGATTTTCCCTACACAAGTTGCAGATTGATCTGGCAGTTTTTTAAAGAAATCTGCTGCTTTTCCTTTGGTCTCCCATTGCTCTTCCTGTATTGTTCAAGCCCACTGTGTGAGATGGCTGGAGGAGTGACAGTATCTTTCATGCTGACAGCATTATGTTTGAACAGTCCTCAGCAGTTTGCTGAGGGGCGCCTTACCTTCAGCCGTTTCTTTCCTTGTTTCTCTTTTTATTCCACACTTCCCGACTCCAGCTCCCCTTCACTAAACTGAAACAACATGTTGCCTAAAGGTCAGGTAGACAATCAGTTAACAGCATACCTTGCATATGTGTCTATGTACAATACATGTACATATCTATATGCATATATAGAGAGAGCAATGCAGAGTATCTCTGAATGCAGCCTAGCCTCTAGATGCTACTGCACTACCAACAACCAGCCCCTTTTTCATTTTTTTTTTCTCTCTCCTTTTTTTTTTTTTTTTTTTTCTTCGAATGTTTAGATATGCTCATTGTGGGGAGCTGGCCCCATTATGGGGCTTGCCCTTTTCCATTGATTACATGGCACCGAAATATAGAATTGAATGCAAGTCTAGGTTCATGCTGAGAAAACCCTGCTAACCTCAGGGAGAAGGAATTAGTTGGTTTTGGAATTTTAATTTGGTCCCAACTGTATTTCAGCTTTCTTTCAAAAATCTGAAAAGCATAAAAATCAGGAAAACCATGCTACATAGATCCATGTCATTGAGTTAAAATGTTTGTTTGGAATAAATAAAGTGAAGTGCAAACCACTCCAAACAATCTGTTTGCAGATTGTTGTCAAAATTATATACACACATGTATACATTTTCATTTCCTTCCTCCTCAAGATAAATTATCCCTTAAGCTTCTCCTGTGGAACACATGTGTCTCTGGAATTTAAGGAGACTAAAATGTGTGGAAATGCAACATGTGAAATCAGAATTACATCTGGTTATGTACTTTTTTGACTCCAGTATGGCTCAGCTTCTTGCTTCCCAACAATGTTTAGATTATGCCCTTCAAGATGAAAATTGATTCTCTTTGTGTCTCTGAATTTTCAGTCAGAGAATTAAAAACAACAACAACAACAACAAAAAAGGCAAGAAGGAGACTTTTTATTTATTTATTTATTTTCTGGTTTAATCTTTTCCTGTTTTGCTCTACATCTTTTCTAATTGGTAAAATCGGCTGTTATGACAGAGGCAACATCATAAATAATAAGCAGCAAGCTGTCCAACTAAGAGCTTCTTTCTCACGCTATTTCCTGCAGAGTCAGATTGTATGGATGCCTGCAAATATCTAAACTTGGGGCAGTATTTGAACATCCCTATTACCTTTATGAGCTTTAGAGCCAGCTCTTTGATTTGTTCTCTCAAGCTCCTTAAAGCTCCTTCTCTGCCAGTTTGGATGATGTGTAGGAGTCTGTGATGAATACGCTCATTATCTAATACAAAGTGGCATAAAACACTCATGCCATGAACTCCGCCACACAGCTATACCCTGCTGCAATTCTCTGATTCATGCTGTACGAGATTAATAGCATTTATGTTATTCATATATCTTGGTTGACCTTGATCTGTTAGAAACTCCCTCCTTTTTATCTCTGTCCCATACTGGGGAGGTTTTGTCCTACATTAACAATGGATCTTTTGTACTTCAAAGCACATTCCCCCCACGCCCAACATCCTGAGTTTTAATTTTCCTTACATATATAATATCTGTTCCCTTCTCTTTCCCTCTCATATTCTTACCTATGTTTAATGGGCTGATACTATCTCAGGAGCTGTAAGCTTTTATTTTATTTTTGAAAAACATCATCCTAAGTTAACCCTTTGGAAGCTAAATGCAGGAAAAAAAAAATAGAAGATTTTAATTCTGTTCTAATTCTGTTCAGTTCTTCTACTGAAGGAAATAAAACCATGCTTTAAGATCAGCCAGGACTCATAGTTCTCTGTGGAGGTTGTAGGACAAACTCTGTCATTGCAGCTGGGAAGATATATAAGAAGACATATGTATGTATTATGCATGGGAGAGAAAGCTGATACAGGAAAATAGGGGGGGGGGGGGGAGGGTCACATAGTTATAGATGTGATTTTTCCAAAAGCTATGGTTTCTGCATTTCTCTTCAGGCTCACTACAAAATGCAGGCATGATCCTGTCTTGCATGATGCTTCTGTACTAGGAGGTGTGAGTTGCTCTCTGCACTCACCCGCCTCCCCTTCTCCCTGCTGCAGCATGCTGCTGCCCACTCACAGGGATGCCAGGGGCCCCTTGTCAGGAAATTCTTGGAATCACAGAATGGCTTGGGTTGGAAGGGACCTTAAAGCTCATCTAGTTCCAACCCCCTGCCATGGGCAGGGACACCTCCCACCAGACCAGGTTGCTCAAAGCCCCATCCAGCCTGGCCTTGAACACCTCCAGGGAAGGGGCATCCACAGCTTCTCTGGGCAACCAGTGCCTCACCACCTTCGGAGTAAACTATTTGTCCTATCACTACACTCCCTGACAAAGAGTCCCTCCTCAGCTTTCCTGTAGGCCCCCTTTAAGTACTGGAAGGACGGTGGAAATTTGGGTGGTGTAGGAAAAAGTGGGCTGGTGGTTGTGTATGAAGCGAGGACAGATTGCCTTTGGCTCTGGGGCTGGTCTCACAACTTGAGGAGTCACAGCTCTACTGTGGACCAGAAGTCTACATCCAGCAGCTACATGTACCCTGCCCTCACTGCCACCTTCCATATTAGTTGGAAGAGGGGTGCAGCTCCATTCCCATCCAAGTGTTTCAATTGCTGCGACACTGCTGTGGGTAAGCTGGGAGCTCCAGCCACCGCAGCCCCACCTTGTCTCCTTCTGAGCACACACCAGTGCTTAGAGCTGTCAAAACAGGTACACGCCGAGGTCCAAAACCTGCAACTGGCAAGGACCATGCGATTCGTAGGGTTAGAGCAGCTTTCCAGTCTGTTTGTTTGTGTACATCTCCGTCTGGTTTATGGTCAGTGGCCCATTAATTTTTATTTTCCCATCAGTGTTCTGAAAGTCTGGATGAGAAATGTAATGGCTGAAAATGCTGATCCGGAATTATATGAAGCAAGATTCATGGGGAAAAGCAGTGTCTTTCATTAGGCACACTGAAAAAAAAAAAAAAAAAAAAAAAAAAAGAGAGACAGCTTTCAGACATACTGTCTCGTCTTTAGGTTGTAAGTCTCTCTCTCTCTCTCTCTTTTTTTTTTTTTTTTTTTTTTTCCCCCGGAGTTATTAGTTGGGTCTAACAAAAGCCACAACATCTCCTTCCAGATTCTTCTTGCTTATGTCCCCAGACCGTCACGGCTCCAACAGTGCTTATCACTGAGTGTCTGTGGACAGAGGGACAGAGCCATAGAGCTCAGAGCCGTCCCTCCCTCAGGCTGTCTCCAGCCCCAGCTACCTTCTCCTTGTCACCCCCATGCAGCCACCCTGCAGCCCCTGTGCTGAGCTGCAGATGCCCCTGGAGCAAGGGACGTCTGGCCCTGCTCCACATCCCCAGTGCTGCACCTGGCTGGCCCCAGGAGATTTGCTGAAAGGGAAATAAAATGGTGCAGAGTAAATAAAGCAGGTCCTACCCACCTTTTGTTGCAATGTGTGGTGAATTCTGCATATTTTTACCTGCTGTCTGCTGGTTGTTGCTTTTTGTTTGGTTGTGTTTTTTTTGTTTGTTTGTTTTTTTTCTTGCTTTTTGTTTTTTGTTTGTTTGGTTGTTTTTTGGATCATGAGGTTTCAAAGAATTTTTTTTTTTTCAGTGAGTTTTCCTTGTGTATGTGTTGTTTTTGTCCCCCAGGTGTGACTCACACTAAGATCCATCCATTTTATAATCCATTAAATTAGCTAGGGGAGAAAAAAAAAAAAGTATAGATTTTTATTATTTTTATTTTCTAATCTCTGCTTTAACACTGCACAGAAAAATTTGACACTTTCTAAAAGAAATCTTAAGTGATAACAACCTTATCGGTTCTAGACCCACGGTGTAGCTGTGCTAAAGGAAAGCTCTGTTGACTCTGGATTTGCAACTGCACATATACTACTTTCATGGGATTAGAAGCCCATATACTTTGGCCTTGTGAAATTGTTTTGCTTTCTCGGCATGTTCGAACTTTTTGAGGAAGTGAAGGACTTCCTCTATGAAGGGCTGTGCTGACTTCATTCCTTTGTGCTCCAAGTACTGAGACAGCAAGTTCCTTGGGAGATCTGTTCTTTGTTCACTTTGGGTTTATTTATGACATGCATCTGCCTGTCTTTTCCTCTCTGCATTCAATACTAAGAAGAAAAAAAAGGGAAGGAAAAAAAAACAAAAACAAAACACAATGAAAAGAAACTCTTGGTGCTTCTACAAAACCATATCCCCTCATCTTTATTCAGGGTTAGATTGTCACTTTAAGGCACAGTTACAAACTAAATTAAATGGCAGGGTGCAGTGCCAGCAACTGTACCTAAACATCAGTGGGGAAAGCATCCTAAACACTACCACCCTCCTAACTTTGAGGGAGATCTGAGAGATCTGCTTTTTTGTTTGTTTGTTTGTTTATTTTTTTTGTTTTGTTTTGTTTTGTTTTGTTTGTTGGTTTGTTTTTGAAAAGAAACAGGCTGTGCATCAGTATGTCCAAAGGTTTTCTAACCTTATGGTCTGCCTTTTAGGCCCAGTTAATAGGTTTGTCTTCTGGCTTTCAAATCCCAAGTTTTTGTCTACATTTTTTCATGTAACTCCATGTGACAAATTCCTTGTTTCCATGCAAGTCATGTGAATTTCCACCAGTGCTACAGCACGTGGGTACTGCTTGCAAAGAGTATTGCTTGACAAGATAGGGTCCTAATACATTGTACATAGGATGGGACTATATTGCTGCTGTCCTATAACAACATGGGACACTTCTTGAAAAATTGTTAAACTTAAAATTTAAATTAGAAAACTAAATTTCTTTAATTTTAAAAATTGTAATCCCAGAGTTGGTTGCAAGAGTTAAAATTTCTCTAGCTCCATCTTAAACTCATCCTTTAAGGTCCCTCTGTGGTTGAGAGTGATGGATTCATCCCACTCAAGATGGATAGTCTAAAGCAGATGGAGCGAATCACTCTCCAGGGATCTTTCTCTCCATCCATTCATGGGTAACCCAGCTTAGACTCGCTGACTGCATTTTACTTGCTCACATTTAGACAAAGTGAATTCCACCAAACACAAGTGCTTCCCAGCTGGAAGCCAAGGTACCCAGACAACGATCAGGTTAATACAGAGATGCTTGCAACAATTCCTCAGTAGATCCTATAGCACAAATCTGCCCAGAGGACTTCCTTAAGAGATGGAAGGAGCTTCTACCTGTAATGTACATGTATATGACAGCATGTACTTACCAAAGCTACTTGCTGATGCAGAGCATAATTTAGTGAAGATGTAGCAGAAGTGGGGGAAGAATGATCACGGAGTATAATTGATTTCTTCCAATAGGAGGGGAATCATCTGCTTTTCAGATTCATAGGAACGAGAAGTAATTTCATTAAACTGGAGTGAAGAAGGTTTTGGCAATAAATAAGAATAATAAAAAAGTTGTTCTGATGACTAAATGCTAAACTGAATGGAAATCTACCACTAGAGTTTTTTCAGTAAGAGGTTATACAAACTTTGGTTTAGTTTGGATAAAGAAACAAGATCAGCTGAAGAGAGATGGATCTTTCTCCAAAGTTACAGCAAGGGCTTCCCAACACAAGTTCCCAACACTTTCTCTGGGCACAGAAGTCTCCTTTCTACTGCTTCTGTGGGGAGCAGGAATCCAAAGGAGGAGGCTGACTTGCAAGGCATTTGAGAATGGCTGAACTGATGAATCTGAATTTGTGGGAAAACTTTATGTAGTGCTAAGAAAGTGTGAGTACAGGGGTTATAACAGAATTCTGAATGAGCACTGCATTGCTCGTGAAGAACTGCTGAAAAGCCATTTGAATTAATGAGATACATGACACAAACCTGGAAACCAAGCAGCCAAGCCCTGACTGACTTCAATTTGCCAACTTGGTAAAACATGTTCCAGAATGAATATAGAATATATAAGTGTTTATAAGAAATTTTTGGAAATGCACTGAACAGAGGTAGCAGGCAGTGTGACAATGCAGAGATTTCTAATGTTGTGTCTTCCTGTGCACTTGAGTGTGATAACACAATGATTATATAATGTTGTATCTCGCTGCACATGTGTTCATGTATCCCTGCCACTGTGTCCCCTAAAACCATCTGCAGTTTTTGTCTGCCTTCTTTGGGATCTGGACAGTGGCTGTATTTTCAGCTTGAGTTCAAACATTGTCAGTACTTGGCTCTGCATTGCACATGCTCTTGCCGTTTCCAATATTCTTTGTTTGGGACTGGAAAGCCTTATATAGTCTTGACTTGGAAGATAACGTTTTCAGCTTTTACAGTCACAGGAACTGACAGACTGATTTACACTCCCTTGGTGTTGAGGATTTAGATAAAGCCTTCAAAGACCTCCCAATATTGTTGAGTAGAAAATGGGAAACTCTTCTAACTGGTACCATATTTCACAATTTCATTGCATCTTGTTTCTTTTAGAAGCTCCTCCTAGAAGTGGATTCAACCCAGTATCTTAGATGGGGCTATTGTGGTAAGGGATGTGGCACTGTCTGGAAACACCAGTTCCTCTTCACTTACTGTAGAGGGAGCCTAAAGGACTAGCTTAGCTTGCACATTCATCTTTCAGACTGCTGACATCAGATTAGAGGCATCTAACTCTTTGCCACTAGTGAAATCAAACCACTAGGAGAGAAAGTGCCAGAAAGCAAATTCACAGAAGTCAGTACAGAGTGGAAAAACTTAGCTGGCTGTTAGGAAATACTTATGAGATAGTGTGGTTTAGGCAATACTTCTGAAAGAGCAATACCTACTTTGAGGCTGCAAAGAAATGCCTACTGCTAACTGGGGTCATAACTATGAAACAACTCTCGGAGCTGGTTACCTTAATGTATTTTTTCTCACAAAGGTCAGCAGAAGATGGGAACCACATCTCTGGACAGCAATTAAAGTATTCCCTGGCAACGTGAGAAATATAAAGCCTGACTTTCTGCTTTTTTTCTGTCATTTGAGACAAAGGGCTGGTTTAATAACTGAAGTCCAAGAGAGAATTCTACACATGGAGGGATGCAGGTTCCTGCTGTTCAGACATAGGTGTCTACTTTGTTCTGAGAAAAGTAGAAAGATGGCACAAAAACAACACCCAGACTGGAATTTGCAGGCAGAACTGTGAGCAGTTTCTCAGTTTTCTGTCTGTAGATGTGAATTGTGGGTCAGCTTGCTTGACACCATCACATTTTAGGTTGTTGTGGGAGTGCCCAGGAGAAATGTATTTTGGTACCAAAGGAAGTTTACTATTGAAATAATGAGTTAGGTGCCTCCAAGGTGACATGGCATCTAATCAGTGATTTTGAAAATCCAAATTTAGCCCTAGAGACATAAAATAGCAATAAAGCAGTTCTGGAAGGGGCATGTCCTAATAGCTGCTCTGTATGGCGACCAGGATCACCCTCTGAGTCTTTATCAGATTTCACTTATGCAGTCTGCCATGAATTGCAGGGTGTAGGGGCTACAGGACTTCCAGTTCCTAAGTAACTGGGGGGCTAGAGAACTTCCAGTTCCCAAATAACTAAATAATAGGTGGGCCCATGATGGCCTTGTGGAAGCAACTGACTTAATTGTGGTTTGCTGCCCAAGTTATAAACATTTCTACATATGCTGTAGGGTCAGTTTTAACTATATTAGAGATATAGACCCCATACATTTTCTAGACCATGCTTTTAGCCCCTGAGACTCAGAACCTCAGAGGCATTAGGATTCTAGGTGCATCTGAAATCCTTTGTAGGAAAGAAATTGCCTGCAGAGAGAAGGTAGCACTGCCTTTGAGCTGAGGTGCCTGGGGGTTGTTCTGCTTGATGTGGGGATTTTATCTTGTGCTATTACCACAAATGACATTTCACACTTATCTTACAAGCTTTTCTTTACAGAGAAGCCAGAAGCAAAGCAATGCTTGTCTTTCATAAAAGCAATTAATTTGGAGACAATTTGAATTCATGTGTCCTAGGTATAGATGTTTTGGGGACAAAAATCTGATCGAGTGTTTTGCACTGAGAGTCATTTCATAAATCTCATCATGTTATATGATGCTACTGGTCCTCTGTATTTACTTTCAATTTACATTGTTAGCTCTGTTTATTGCCTTTCGTTAAAGTTCATCATGATGATTGTTTTTAAGTCCTGTTATGAGAAAGATGAACACCAACATGTGGAACAATCTAGATAAATAAACTGAAAGTAGTTGAAAGCTTCTCTACTTAGAAGTACCTTATTTGAACCTCTTGCGTGGGAGTATTTACTTGCAAAAGACAGGATATTGATGATCAAACATACAATTAACTGAAAAGGTTCCGTGTTCTTTGTGTTAAACAAAAGTATATTACATAAAAGCTCTGGCAGTTTATTTTTTTAACTCTTTTTTCACTCCTTTAAATGAATGAACACATATGTTGCAATATGCTTTACCATAAGCTGACTAAACGTAGGCACATTTAGTGAAGGAAAAAGATCAGCTTTCAATGATTTAAAATCTCACAGAACTGTTGACATAAATTGCTTCATCTGTGCAAGCTGGTCTGTCCATCTGTTGTATTTTATACAACTTATTTCTATATTTCAGTCAGAGGATTGTTATGAAGATCCTATATCTCCTATGCGATGCAGACCATAGGTTAACTAACAGTTCTGAATCAAGCCTATAGTGTCTATAGAAGTTGGAGTGTCTCTTAAAAGACATCTCATTGACTTACAATGCCCAAAAAAATGGCATTTTTGCATATTTACCATGTTACTTTGCCTTATTTATTCATTTTAATTACATCTAATTAATTATAATATATTACTTATGTAAATATATATTTACACAATGTCAATAACATTAATATAATAATAATATTCATATAACATATGATTTATATATAATTTATTATAATTTTATTAATTATTTTATTTATCTATTTTGCATTATTTTATTACCACCATATTTTGCACATTTACCACTAAATATTGCATATTTACCACTTCACCACATTTCAGAAATGATTTTACATTACTATTCTCCTTCTGTGCCAACCTTTCTACAGCACTTCCTTTCCTTTCCTTTCCTTTCCTTTCCTTTCCTTTCCTTTTCCTTTCCTTTCCTTTCCTTTCCTTTCCTTTCCTTTCCTTTCCTTATTCCTTTCCTTTCCTTTCCTTTCCTTTCCTTTCTTTCCTTTCCTTTCCTTTCCTTTCCTTTCCTTTTCTTCCTTTCCTTTCCTTCTTCCTTTCCTTTCCTTTCCTTTCTTTCCTTCTTTCCTTTCCTTTCCTTTCCTTTCCTTTCCTTTCCTTTCCTTTCCTTTTCCTCCTTACAAGAATCTGTATTCACAGTTTTTCTGTCTGTATTTTACTCTGCTATCTGACACCCTGTTTCTGGGCTGGGGTGTACTTCTACAGTCCCAGTCTTTCCCATTTCCTGTTCAGTTGTCATTTTTATCTGACCCTTTACTACCAGATACAAAGTTACCTTTGTGCTTTTGACATCTCTAGCAGATGTCTTTATCTGACCTGAGTGCTTCCTAGCACCTGTTAGCTTTTCCCCAATTCCTGTTTTAAATAACCCCTTCCCCTCCCAGTTCTGTCATCTTTGAATAACTCAGCTCCACCACACTAAGTACTTCTTTCTATGTAAGACCCTTCCTCTCCTTATTTGTAGTTTAACCTGTATTTAAGAAAAGTAACCTTCCTTTACACTTCTGCAAATATCCCTACCATTTGCTACAAGTTATGCAGCAATGAAGAGCAGTTCAGGAAAGGATTTATGTGGCAATTTCATACTAGCAGAAGCCCTAAGGTCTGTGTAGTCATACTGTGATAAAGAGATGTGTGCAGGGATAAACTGCATTAATATTACACCAGTCATATTACTGAAGTTTGGGCATGGCCTAAGATCATAAGGTTTAACTGGCAAGTAGAACTGAAAGGGTTTGAGAGAGGATTTAATAACCTAGAAGTCCAGAATTCAAGTCATGTCCTTGACAATCAAAGTGTTACTGCCATGATTGTTAACTCCTCTCCAGATGTGTGGTATAAGATTGTGGCCAGCAGTGGGGACCTGTGGATACATGGTAAGATACTTTTTAGTCCTGTGATGTTACTGCTGCACCTGGGAGCAACAACTCCTTCCCTGTAGCTGATGCTGCAACCACATAGGAAAGGGGAATATGACCAATTGTTGATCTTTCCCAAACTTTCTGAAGCCCATAAGAGAGTAGCCCAATTTGATACACCTCCTGGCCACTCCAAACCCAAATTCTGACTCCACAATAGGAATTGCCCCTTTTTAAAACTTCTCTCCCCCTTCCCAGTGCCCTAGCCTTCTGCTTTTTGCTCATTCCCACCCCCGTGTGAATGTCTCTGAACTATGCTATCCCTCTCTATGGATTTTGGAAGCATGGTGCAGAAATGCCCAAGCTGGCCCTGTGTAAACCTGCCCATATTCCATTTATTTGCTTAACTGAACTGCAACTCTCATCTTCTGGAGTCACATCAATGAGACATGCCTCCCTACTTAGGAACCAGTGGTACAGGCATCAGCTTAGCATGTAGAACAAACCTTTAGTTCGATTTAAAAGTGAAGAAAACTGTGCTCTTTGAACTGTGTGGTGTGAACATCTCTTCTAAGAAATGTTTGTTCTAAGTGAAGAGAGAGTGCGTCATGTGCAAACCCATCGACAAGTTCTCTGCATGTGGAAAATATGATCTCTCTTAAAATCCAGCAGGTGTATTTATATTTAATAGAACATGTTGAGGTTCTCTTTTCAAAACGTATTTCTTATTAATCAGTACTGACAAAGTACTGCAAGGTGTAAGATTTAGCATGCTGGTATCCGTAAGTTTTCCGGTCTCTTCCCTTTCTGCTTGTCCTCTCCTTAAATCACAGGATGTCTTGCCCTGTCCCTGAGCTGTCCCACTAGGCAGTGGCTATATTTGTCTGCTGATCCTCGGTCATACATCGTATGAGTGATCTGTTTGTTTTATACAGGGGCTGAGAATGTTTAATAGCCTGCAAAAATACATGGGTGACATGTAGGAAAACACCCTTGATCACTTAAATTGCCACTGAAATGTAGCTATTTTAACTGTTTTGGGCCTGTGTGGCCACCTCTCTGCATTATTAGCAGCCTACAGCACATCTGTTCAGGACCTGCAGCTGCATTAACCTTGGGATTATGACATCAAGAATGGCATTTGTACAATTAAAAATGTTATCGCACAGGGCAGCCCTGCTGCCCCCGGCCACCTTCGGGTAAATTGTGTTGTAGGAAAGGTTAAAAAAAGCTGCTGGAACTAATCCTTTTGATGAAACATTTAACAAGTATGTCAGGCTGCTCTGATCCTGGCCATAGCAGAGTGTAGCTCTAGTTAACGTCCTCAGCGTTAACTCACCGTCTCAGATCCTCTTTCCTGCAGCGTGTTTTCTTCATCAGTTTGTATTTCTGCCAGTCAGTGTCACAAAGCACTTCCTGTTTCATCCCCGCTTGACAAGGTTAAGCCACGCTGATGGTCTGCAGTTGTGCACAGCTTCATTTTTCATAGATTCTTTCTGATAACCATAATATGAACTCTGGAGTATGTGTTAGGAACTGAAAACAGGCCAAGTGTTTTGTATTAGAGCCTGTATTCCCACATTCACCAATTCTCCAAGGGTTGGAAATGCATCAGTGACATGTATGAGAAAAAAAAAAAAAGGCTGAAACCGAAATCAATTTTCTCCCCTCTTGCCTACATGAAACAAAATTAAAAGCACAATGAGCCTTATTCTTTTTTCGTTTAAGGCTGAAATTCCACTGCTGTCTGTGAAGCAACTCTTGTTACACCACCGTAAGTGGATGGAGAATCAAACCCAGTGTCTGGTGCAGATGTTTGTACCTTAAAAAAAAAGGAGAGAAGTACGCACAGATTTTCTATTAACTCTTTTTTTTTCCTCTCTCTTTTTTTTTTTTTTCTGAAAAAGCCAGTAAATATTTTATCTGTGTGGATGGAGCTAGACCCTGGAGAACTATATTAACCAAGCTTTGTAACTCACTCTAAATGAATGATTTGATACTCCCTTATACATGGCTGGCTTTCAATATCGCAGTACATATTTTGACCTTAAGCTGTCAGTTTAATGCCTATGTTAACACAGATCAAAGGAGAACTGAAAGAAAATATAAAAATATAGCAATAAATAACCTCATGTGCTTTCTTATCGCCAGTGAGAACTTTATATTAGGCTGTTTTATTTGCTTGGTATTACACTGTCTTCTTCACTTCCGTTGAAAAAACTGAGGTGAAAAGCCACAATAATCCTTCAGACAAAATGGAAAGAGTTATTTATGCCTGTGCTATTAATAGATGTCTCTTCTTAGAAAACAGCCATTTGCGGTGTTTTTCTGTAGCATCAACTGAGATTTCACAACCCCCCCCCGCCCCTCCTTTTTTTTTTTTTTATTATTATTATTTCACTGTAATGCAGACCCATGTTAACAATTCTGCCTTCCTGGCTGTCAAAGAGATTTCCTGTGGTCTGTTTTTGGCTGTGCACTCAGCCAGTTGCAGTGTATATTAGGCATTTGTTTAAAAAGTAAACAGCTACAGCCATCACCAGTATAAAAATTAACCCATGCCATTCAGGATTTTTCACTTTCCTTGCGCGTAACCACCTGAAGACTCACGGAAAGATGGACACAGCTGAGGAGCTGAATGAGGCATTTGGGGGTGGTTGTTGCTGTGAGAAAGACAGGACAAGTGTCATTGTTAAACAGGGGTAACAACAGATGTGCTCACATGTTTTGGCCCCTCTGCACTGCTCGGGCACAGAAAGAGATGGAGGAAACTGCTGAGGTCTCTGCAGCCGGGGACAGGGCGTCCCTCCCTCCCCGTCCTGACATGACAGCAGCAGGCTGTGTGTGTTCAGTGCCTCTGCAAAAAGTCGGGTTCATTTTCTCAGAACATGTCTGCTAAGAATATTTTTCTCAACATTTTTTGAAGAATAATTCTGGTTTCACACACTGCTTTTCACAGTAACACATGAAAAAAAGACTAGATTTCTCTATCTTGGTCTGGATGCAGGGGTGCGTAGGAATATTTACCAAATGCAGTGCCTTTAGGCTTAAAAAACTAATCACTCAATTATTTTTTTTTCTCTGCTTCAATTTTGAAACAAAGTGCCTAGTCCCGTTTTAAAGATCAGATCACTGTCTGGCTCTATCTCACAGTTCCTAAGTATTAAAAATGTTTTTTTGAGGCTTGCCAAGAATGCTATATGAGTGAGTAATGCCATTTGATTTATTGAAAGGGCTCTAATGCAACATTAATTCAATGTAACAAACATCTCACTGAGCAGTAATACACTTCCTTTTAAAAGTCAGTGAGATACCATATTATAATGTCTCAACCATAAAGATTTGTAATGCATCACTTTTAGACCTGGCTATTTAAAATTGAGCAGCATACAGATTAACCTGCATAATTATTAACTTTAACTTTGAGAATGAATCAGAGTATATATTTCTGGCATTAGACTGTACTTTTAAAATAAGTGTCATTGGAGATAAATGCCTTTGTTTGCAGTAGCAATATATGTTAACACATCTTCAAAGAAAAGCAAAACTGTTCTTTCTGATACAGAAAACAAAACACCAGTACATTGTATAAAAGAACATGGGTTTTCATCATCACTAGTAAAATGAAACTCAGGGTTATACAACTAAATTTTTCATATACTCAAAAATGATGTACTAAGTCATAGTACAGAATAATTTGGGTAGATCTTATTTCACCCAAATTTAGCTTTCAAAAGGTTAGGCACCAGGCCTCAGGTACTTCTAGACAATTATACATCCCATTTTTACGTTCAAAATCTAAGACAGTTAAAAAGGTTCTCATCTGAAGTTTTTTTTTTTTTTATTTCTCTCTGCCCCCTTCTGCCCAACCCCCAATCTAAATATCTAAACATCTAACACATCAAATGAGGAAAATCTATGAGGAAATACTATGAGACATGGAAAATGTAATGAATTAGAAAAAAAGTGGTTTTGCTGGAAGTAAACCCCTTCAAAAATGCAGAAGAAGAACCTCAGATTTCCATATAGGCATATCAAGTATATTTTAGCTAGCAGTAGGTACCCATTTTTGAAAGCATGTTCCATTTGCAGATACTGGTGTAAATGTGTTTCATGAAAGAAAGGAAAGACAGGAAACAAACTCATGCAGTCTGGTCTTGGCAGCTCCATCTTTCCTCTAGTGTTTGTTAGCTCTCCTCTTCTATTATTGCAGTGGCGAGCTCTAAGATTTTATGTTCATCCAAATGAACAAGGGGACCATCCTTTCCCAATTAGTTCCAGACCAGGTCCAGACCAGCAAGTAGGAAAAAAAAAAAAAAAAAAAAAAAAAAGGAGAGATCCCAGGGAAAATGAGTAATTTGTAACTTGTGTGGTGCTACACAGAAAGGCCAAGGAGACATGGTGCTTGTGTTTTGAACAGGGGAGTGGGCTGGGGGGAAGGCGAGGATTTAGGTCTGTGCTCAGAGGATAGTTCTTTTCTGTCCCACACCCAATGTACAAGGCACATGCAGTCCAGCTGAAGGACTGTCCAAAAAAAGAGAAGATTTCAGGGGTTCTCAAGCCAGAGGAAGAGCAGAAATGGGAATCCAATATTAGGAATTAATGTTATTCTCAGAGCAACAGGAGTGCCTGGCTTAGAGGGCGGCTTGGGAAAACACTTCACATTTGGGGGCCCTTTATGGGATGTGACATGAAATCACTTCCTAAGCTGAAACCCCATACTTCAAGTGCTGATGAAGATGCCATTGAAAGTCACTCATTTCACATATTAAGTAGATCACTTATTTTGGCTCTCTGACCTTCCAGTTCCAGGAATGCCCTGGGCTTTTTTGTTCCCAAGCTGTATTTCTTTTTGCACAGACCACAAACTGAATTCATTTCTCTAAGGAACATGAATAAAGTTTGTTTTTCCTAAATTCCTGGCAAACAAGTTGATGAAATCCATATGGATCACAAAGACTGAACGCTTGAGTACAATGTTCCTCATGTGAGCAAACACTTGTCTTTTAAAATAGATGACTTTTAGCTGTGCGGATTATATATATACATATTTAAGATCCGTTCTGTGAGCCATCAGCTAGATTTCAAAAACATAAGACAGGAAGCTGACTGCCTCCGAAGGTGTTTTCCTTCTTCCTCATGTTAAACATACATGCATTTCAGATAAAGGTTGTTAATTTTAATTTGTCATCTTATCCAATAATTAAAGAAGGAAAAATAGTTAAAAAGCAGTTTGAAGCTGTCAGGCCCATGCCTTCACCCTCACCCCTTTACTCGTTTTAAACCCTCAGTCTTCTTCGTCCAAATGTCTCTGAGTTTTAACCTTATTTTACAATTGCCAAAACCCCTTCAACACACACATGTATCCTGCCTCTCCCACCTTGGTCAAGCTGCAGACAATCCAGCCTACTGAGGCTTTGAATCAATCTCTTTTCAATATGTCCTGTGTGTGTCTCCATGCCCCAGCACGTCTCCAGCCCACACCTTCCTGGCACCAGGCTACCTGAAACCATGCTCGAGTGCAGGCTGGGATGGGAAAGAATCCTGGGGGGAGCGCTCTGAGAGGCTGCAGAGAAAGTGCTTTCTCACACCTCTCTGGCTGCTGCTGCAGTGAAGGAAAACTATGCCCTTCTCTCCTTTTGGGAAAGAAAGGGATGACTAGCTTAGATAATTAACAACTCGTGGGCTTTTTGTTATTTTTTATTTGTGAAATTAGCAAAATGAATTGTCAATTAGCAGAGCTCATTTGTATATACTTAAAAGCTATGTGGTGCTTTCTTATCACTGTCTGTACATGAAATGTAGCTCAGATGTTAGAGCACACTGGGTCACCAGCAGGGGATTGTGGCCTTCTGTGGCTGCACCCTCTTTGGCATCCCCAAAATCCTGCTTCACAATGCACAACCTTGCCCCTTCCGGAACAGGAGTGAAAAGGTGTGTTTACTCATATTCCCTACTGTCTTATCTCCTAAACTCCTCAAAAGAAGAAAGAAGTGGAAATAGTAAGAAAAGCTCCTTGTAAATGTGTAAGATAGAGCTGGGAGCCAAAAGCATTGGTGGGAGGAGAGTGAGTAGCAAAATGGGGAGACATCTAAGTGGGAAGGTTAGATCTGAACAGACTCAGGGGATGAGGAGGAGGTTAGTGTTTCCATCTTTCAATCTAAAGAGGCTGGGTAGGGCTGCACAGCTGCCCTTGCACATGGGGGTTGGAGGTGTCTTCTGGCAATCCACAGTGGCTCTGCACAGTGGTGCATAATCATCACTTTATCTGCAAAATAAAGCGTAAGCTTTTTAGTGCACAGCCTCGGAAACCTTTAAAATGACTTGAGAGAAGAATAAAAGCAATTAGCAAAATATGTGGTTAGAACCAAAGCAGTTTCCGCTGTTTTTTTTCTAAATGTTTATTTTGTAAAAGTGGAATGAACAGTGTGCAGCGAAGAAAAAAAAATAAATAATTGAGAAAAGTTTTTCTTGGCAAAAAGAAAGCATTTTAAAAGCAGCAGAAGACGAAATGTCAAGGCAGCTGTTGGATTGCTGTTTCTATGGCAATCATAACACAACACTTCAGTTAGGCACATGATGGAGACTCTGGGTAAGAGATCCGGGGGGGTGGAAGGGAAGGTTATTGTTTTTTTGAGAAAGTTTTAAAAACTCAGTGCAGAGAAGAGTCTGGCCTTTTTAAAGGACAATGCATGACAAGTTTTCTCCTAAAATGTGTTTGGACACATATTTTGCCACTTTGAAAAGACCCTGTCTTAAAGTTAATCATGGGCATTTCTTGTTAAAATAATGCTTGCGGGACAAAAGGATGATTCCCTCAGTATGGAATCTGAGCCTTGCACGTCTTTCACATATTTGCATTCCCAACACCCTGTGGAACAAGGAAGCCTTTTATTGCCATCTTTCCCATGAGGACCAAGAGGTGCAAATTCATGAGCAAACATAGGTGTTTGGATGCTCTGCACAACCTAGCATGGCCACTTCCAATGTGGCGAGTCAGCCAGCGCAGCCTCAAAGGAGCCACCTGCCTGGTCAGCTGGAAATGCTTCACACTGGGGTCCTACAGTCCTGGATGCTCCTAGAGACATTCCTAAATGAAAGACAACTAAACACTTCATGCCTCTGCCACTCAGCAAGTACAAACTACCCACCTAATTAATTAAGTCCACCTGTGTTTCCATTTTTGCAGATAGTGGCATGAAAGGAACCTGTTGAAGGCAAGGCAGAGCCTTCCTTCCAAGGCAGAGCCTTCTCCACTTCCCACAAACCAGAAGTGATCCCTAAATACTGTGTTGTTATATAGAAGCGGACACTCCTTCCTTCCACTCCACATTTTGAAAGGAAGGAAAAAAGGATGAACAGTTTTTGAAGAAAAGCCTGACTTCTCAGTTTCAATAGTAGATCTTGGAAAAGCTCTTGGTGGAGCTGAGCAAGGGTATATTCAGGTGGAAGAGTGTGGACAAACTTGGCATCAGTATCTTCCCTGCTGCTGAGCCTCTGGCTCACTGCAAACAAGGACATTTCAACATAGTATTTGTGGTTTCTCTTCACACCTTTTGTCTGTTGTGTTTATTTTGATTAGAAACTCCTTAATAAGGTGGTAAGGGGTGGGGGGGACTGGATTTTATTGCATGTGTGCACAGCACAGTATACTTCTGAGTTGATTTGAATGTTGTAGGTACATATCACCACTGCAAACCAAATAATGTGATATATTACTTTAGTGTTGAAATGTATGAATCACCTAGGATTACATATCACCTGTTTATCCATTCATCTTTCTAAAAAAAGACAAATCAAGATCAAATTTAGGTGTAGGGGTGTGCGGGGGGTGGACTTTGAACAGGACTGACAGGCCCAAATCTTGTGAACAGTCTTCACCAGGGAAGATTTTCTTACCTCTTTCTGAGTTGCTACTAATTTCATGGACTCTCAGAAGTCATGGTATTAAAGTCTCCACTTTATTTGTCTGACTGGCTTGCAGGACTGAGACCTCAGCGCATGGTCTGAAAATTCACTTCAGCCCCAAAATGCTAGAGTAATACTGAACTGTAAAGGAACACTTAAACAAACCCACAAAACCTAGAAGGGAAGAGATTTAAATCCTGTAACTGCCCAAAGCTTTGCTAATTGTGAGACCACCAGCTGTGATAAAGGAAATTGATGTCATCAGTTGTCAGTCATCCTTCTTTTATTAATGATCAGAAGTTCACATCTCCTCCAGGCAGGGCAAAGTCCTTCCCTGCTCTGCTCCTGTCTGTTATGCTGAAAGGTCTGGCTGTAGCAAACCCTTGTATGTTATACGGCGAGTTTTCTCTCTCTCTCCAGTGGTTTCTCCTGCTGGGATCACGCTGAGACGAGCCCTTGTCCTGATGACATCATTCGGAAGTTTCTTGTCAGGCTTGTTGCTTCACCCCTTCACTTATTAACTAATATATCTGACTTCTGGGGCACATGTTGCCTGTGCTGTGGCTAAACTGGCTTCTGTTGAACACAGCTAGACAGCTACAGAACCCTGAAAGGGTGTTGCTAAGTATGATGGGTAGCACAGAGATACTGTACTACACTGATGGCTTCTAAGAAAAAAAAAAGAAAAGAAAAGAAAAGGTCTTGCTTCCTTTACTTTTACATGAAATTGAAGTAACAATAGTCGTATTGTTATTGTTATGCATACTGCATAAACTCTTTTCTCTTTTCTTTTCTTTTCTTTTCTTTTCTTTTCTTTTCTTTTCTTTTCTTTTCTTTTCTTTTCTTTTCTTTTCTTTTCTTTTCTTTTCTTTTCTTTTCTTTTCTTTTCTTTTCTTTTCTTTTCTTTTCTTTTCTTTTCTTTTCTTTTCTTTTCTTTTCTTTTCTTTTCTTCTAGCAATGTAGCAGGGAATGTTCCTCTCTGCCTCTCCATTACTCCAGTGTAAAATTAACTCTTAAGAAAGCTGTTGAAAGATGGAATTTTATCAGACAGGAAGGTGAAATTTTACTGGCTGCATATCCATCAGTTCTTGCTTGTTAGGCTTTCAGTTTCAGAGAGATGTGTATTGACAAGGTCTTGGAAAAATGAGAGAGGGCTTAAAAATAATTTTAGCACAATGAAAAAGTAAACCGGAATAGGCATGTTCTTCTCCCTCTTCAAACTTAACAAATGGTTTTGGCTATGCTTTTCTAGCACTGCTGACTGGATCTATATGGAAGCAAAAGCTATAGCAGACTTCCAAATTGTCAGCACTGAACTTTATTCTCAGTGGTAACAGATCATTAAAAAAATTACTGAAGGAACATTCTGAAAAAAAAAATAAATGTTGGGCATCAGATGAAATTTCTGCTTATATGCTGACTTTTTTTGTGTGTCTCTTTTTGTTTACTAAATTCAGACTTGTCCATCTAAGTTTTGGACACCTGCAGTAGGGCTGATGAATCTTATGACTTCAGTCTAATGGAAAAAATGGTACTGCAGTAAGTTCTGTATTTAATCAGTGTTTCCATGAATTGTAGGGTCATGCATCTTCAGTGCTTCAAGCAAAAATACTGTTGACTCTGGCACTGGAGAATGACTAGAGAGAGGGGAATGAATGGATAAAGTGGGGCCTTGGGATCTACACAGACTGTGTGAAATAGTAATATTTGTTAATTTTGCTGGTTAATTAAAGACTTGGGAACGATGACCTGTGAAATTCGCTACCTTGTTAAGTATTCATATGTTAAAAAAATGTCTTTTTCTAATCACAAACATTAGCATCTTGGAGACTCTCAAAATATTTTAATGTAGCATTTGACTTGTGGCTTTTTGAGTAAAAATGTAACTTTTATGAAAAAGTGTTAAGGAAATGCATAATGTGCTCTAGAAATGGTAAACAATGTGGAATTAGTGGGGTGGAGTAGAGAAGATAGGGGTTGGCAGTGGGATTTTGCAGAAGGATAGTAAGAGTGGAAGATGGCAGAGAAGACAAGTGGAATAGGGTGAATTAGTGCGGTACAAAACCTCATTGGCCTCCATTCTTGAAGAAGAGCTGGGCCTGCAGGGTCAGGACCTACACCCTCCAAGTGTGAAAGAGGTTGAGCTTGAGTCTCACACTGCTGCAGCATTGTGTCAGGGGTCAAAAAAAAAAAAAGGGATTTGATTGCTGCCTTTTATGATGTGCAGAAAGCTTCTCTGGAAAGCTCACATAATGAGCTCTGCAGAGTTCCAGGAAGACTGTTATGGCAAGAAGGAGAACATTTCATGTTGTACTTTCTCATCACTGTGTGACCTTGATATGTTTTATTATTTTAAATACTTAATTGTGTTATTTAAAACCTCTTATAATTACTCCGTTCTCTAGAGGCATACTTATGGCTTTTGCACAACAGTCCTGAGTAGATCCTGAAGAAATTATTGAGGAAATCCTGTGAAATACTATATTGTAGAAGCACTCTGTGGGTTAGTTATAATAACTACAAGAATGTACATAATGTGCTAGCTTACTGCTTCTTGATGCCTGCAATAGGAAATTGCAGTTCCAAAGGGGCAATACAAGGGGCAGTATTGCAGCCCCTGCCAGAAGTGCATTGCTCCATAGTCACTACCTGAGCTTTGCTTTCTACCTGAGGCAACGTCTAGCAGTACCAGAGTCCAACTGGGGTGCAGACAGACAGGTCAACGAACAGAAATGTTAGTCATTAAAGTTGTCAGATGACTCTTCGGATTGAATTAACAATTATTCTCCTGTTAGATGCAGTTATAGATTCAGGCAGATGTACTAAAAAGTAATAAAACAAATTACAAGCCACTTCTCATCTTTTTTTTTTTTTTCCTTTTTTTACTTTTTTTTTTTTTTTCTTCTAGTATCCACTTTGGGATGTGTGTGATAATTCTTCTCTCTATAAAGTTCTTGTGGGACTTCCCTCCATTCTGTGTGTTTCAAAGGCTTTTCTTTGTTTTGTTGTAAAAGCTTGAGGGGGTGCAAACCAAGCACAGTATTTCAGTGTTGGCAGCTTGCTGTGACACCACTTCTCATGGAAGTGCCACCTTTTACAGGCAGGAAGCCCAGGGTCCATTTGAAGAAGGTCTGCAGGGGAAAACAGATATTTTTAGAGGCACCCTCCAGCAATGAGCATTTTTTTGCCAGCTTATCTCTATGTTTAAACAATAATCGACCTCTTCCGCTCTCAGTTGGTGATTCACAGTAATTTTGTCTTATACAGGCTCTAGATTAGATGAAGGCAGCTGCATACATTTGATCAGATTCTCACATTAGCTGGGTTTTGACGGGTTAGCATTGTCCTGTTTTAGCACTGTCCTTTGTGCTCACAAATATTCTGGCACAAGGATTTCCTAAACTACATGGGTAAGGCTGACCAGCATGGGAACCCTGCTACTGCAGGGAGTGAATAAGTGCTGTGCCTACAAGGTTCAGACTGTTTTGTTTCCCATTTAGGTCACTGCACTGGAAACGTGATATGTCCAGTTAATCTTCAACGGGCGATTTCAGACGTTATAGATCCACTTATACCTTGTGATGAATTACTTCAGTGTTTGGCAAATATTAAATAACATTTTTTGTTGACATGGAAGTGTGACCTGCAGGCTGCAGCTGGTCCCAGTGTTCGGTACTGTTTGTGTCCTGCCGTCTGGCTCTTCCTCCCTCTGTTCTCTCACTATTGAAACACAGCTGGTTTACGTCCATCACAATCAATAGAAGGACATTTCCGAGCTGGTAATTGCTGAGAGGATCCGGTGCTGATGGCTTCTGGAGCTGCCAATCCAGGGAGCAGCTTTTGGCTCCCGCTGCATACAGTATGTCTGCAGTTTGACCATTTATCTCACTTTACATACTTGAACTGAAAGAAAGGTTTGTGCAAGCACTTGCTGCTCATTCCCTGGCATGTCTTTCTCCCCCTCCTTCCCTCCCTCCCTTCCTCTCTTGCGTGTTATCAGCTATTGCAACAGTACTAAATTGTGTCATATAAGGTGAGTGATGTTGTCTAGTTCCAAGGTAATGCTAATAGGGAATAGAGTCACAGTATAAAATATAACTGAAATAATCACTGGTTCATGATTACGGGAAAGGGTATACAGTTGTACTGGCTACATTCTAACTGATTGCTATAGATTCAAGCTGTCAAGATTTGGTGGTTAAATGCAGCTACAGAAAATGTATTTAGGCATTTTCATAGGCATTTCTAAACTCAAAAGCTTCTGTGTTAAGGAAATATGGGAGGTGGAGAAACAATGAAATCAGGCTTCTTCTGTAGATTTTTGAATTGTTTCATTTAAAATATCACAGGAAAAAAATTTCAGAGGGAGCCAGTCTACAAATCGTGCTAATGCTAAGACAGATTCCCCAAAGCTACTCCATTTCTTGTCTTGCTTAATTCTGTATGCACCAAAATTCACTAAGCCTCTAAGCCAACTACCTAGTTGAAACCTCTCTGATGTAGCTTGATTTTATTCACCTGTAAATGCTCAGATTGCTGTTGCTAGGAAATGGGTGCGGGTGCCTGTCTGTCATCCAAAGCAGTTTGTGATTCAAGCTGAGGAAGACAGGAGCTCAAATGCTGCCCAAATCCCTCAGGGAAGAAAAAAAAAAAAAAAAAAAAAAAAGCCACCTGAAAAATGAGATTTCATCAAATCACTGATTAGTTTCCTTTGACAAAATTACTCTGCCCATGTGTTGCTGATTAGCTTGGTGTCTAGCATGCTGACAGAAGGACGATGCTGGGTGGTTAGCACACTGACAGAAAACTGACAACAGAAGATAAATGCTATTTAGCATCTTTCATTCATTCAAAGAGCATGTGGTGCCCTTAGAGCTCCTACTGGAGACTAGCTAAAACCAGCTAACTGCAAAGTGATTAGATTATATTAGTTTATTAGTAGATAAACAAGAACTGTCATGGGAGCAGGGACCAGAATAGTAGGTGCCCACTCTTTTCCCTTCCACTCCCCAATGTTTTCCAAGATATTCAGACATTCTATGGAAGAAAACTCTGAAATAAAAATTTTACTCCCTTTCCCTTCCCTTCCCTTCCCTTCCCTTCCCTTCCCTTCCCTTCCCTTCCCTTCCCTTCCCTTCCCTTCCCTTCCCTTCCCTTCCCTTCCCTTCCCTTCCCTTCCCTTCCCTTCCCTTCCCTTCCCTTCCCTTCCCTTCCCTTCCCTTCCCTTCCCTTCCCTTCCCTTCCCTTCCCTTCCCTTCCCTTCCCTTCCCTTTCCCACACAGAGGCCACATGTGCCTGCCTGTCCCCATGAGTCAGGACTGATGTGGCCTGATTAACCTCTCTGAGATAGCTCCCCCTGCATTCTTCTCATTCTCAGTCCTGTTCATTACTGTTATTTAATCTGTTTTAACTTTAACCAGATGCTACTCTCCATCATAACTTTCACGGTCCTGTTCTCTCCTTTGCTGATTGGTGCTTACATTTGTACAGGAGGAATGCTATCTTCCTTCTCTGGCAACTTCTTTGTTTAGCACACCTGTTGGTCAAGACTATTCACATCCATTTGCTTCTCAGGCTCTATAGAGACTACATATAAGTCCAAAGTGAGGTGACAAAGTCATCATAATGTGGCCTGTTTGCTTCAAGTCAGATATTGAGGAAGTTCTGATATGCAGCCACCAGGTAAGTGGAAGTAAACATCCTCCCTCTTCTATAAAATATAGAAAGTTCACAATAATTTCTCATTTCTTATCTCATGCCTTCAACAAGGTGTCACCAGACTGCAAGCATGGTAGTGAACTTACCCCAGCCTACTTTTTCTCCTTGTCATTTTTGTCATTAGTCTATTATATCAGCTCTGTACTAGGTAGGTGTTGGATGGATCATGCTTGATGGAGAAAGACACCCTTAAGGAACTACAAATATTTAATGTTTAAACTACTTAGTTTAAAGAACTATTATTCTGATCTGCAGAATCCTTAGTCTATGTACAACAGGCTTCTCTGTCTGGCTGTGTTCTTGTATGCATATAGTGTGGCGCAGCATTTGGAGGAAGGAAGAAAAAGAGTGACAGTCTGTTCCTTTTTACAGCCCATGCTTGGGTGCACGCAACTCAGAGTTGCAACAAAAAGCCCTGGAAGGAAAGAGCTCAGCTCAACACTGCAGCTGCTCTGGCTGTAGAAATCCATTCCTGGTTTAGCTGCTTGCATATGCACAAAAAATAATAAATAAATTTTGGAATGACTTTCTGGCTCAGAACTGCTTAGTTTCTGAAACGAGTCTCAGCAATATGGAAGGATATTTGTGATTAATTTGACAACTGGCAGAAATACTCCTGTGATACAATCCGTTTCTAATTATTATTCAATTATATGCACTTATTATCTTTCCTAAAGTGTATTATTTGATGCTCGCCTGAACATGAGCTGGCAGTGTGCCCAGGTGGCCAAGAAGACCAACGGCATCCTGGCTTGTATCAGGAATAGTGTGGCCAACAGGACCAGGGAGGTGATCATCCCCTATACTCTGCTCTGGTGAGGCTGCACTTCGAGTGCTGTGTTCAGCTTTGGGCCCCTCGCTACCAGAAGGACATTGAGGCCCTGGATCATGTCCAGAGAAGGGCTATGAAGGTGGTGAAGGGCATGGAACACAAGGCCTGTGAAGAGTGACTGAGGGAATTGGGGTTGGACCAAGGGAGGTTTAGGTTGGAAATTAGGAGGCATTTCTTCTCAGAAAGAGCAGTCAGACATGGGAACAGGTTGTCCACGGCAGTGGTAGAGTCACCATCCCTGGGGGTGTTCAAGGAAAGCTTGGACATGGTGCTTAGGGACATGGCTTAGAAGGTGACATTGATGCTGGGGTGATGGTTGGAGCAGACAATCTTGAAGGTCTTTTCCAACCTTAATGATTCTATGATTAAAGGGAAAGTCTTCTAAATGGCAGGACAAAATATGTGCAAAGAACTGCCTTGCCGACTTGTTATCAATATCCATCAGCTTTTTATGGCTGCAGATAACTACAAATCAAGCATAGCAGAAAAATCAGGCCACAGGAGAGTATCAACAATAGCTAAACTGGTAGGCAACACAGCTCATAGGTAACTGACAAATACTTATTTTAAAAAAAATAACAAAAACATGCTTTACTCTTGTTTTCAATAGGACAGAGGAGACTGGAAGTCCAGAACTTTTGCTATGATCTGGGATAGAATTGTTCCTACAATTTTGTAATTTTTTTTCTTTAATAGAAATTTTCTGTTTTCCTTAGTAGAGAAGATATTATAAAGAAAATTTGCAGGGTTCATGGTCACTTTCAGTGAAGTAATTTCTATCTTTTAATGTAGTAATCAAAAGTTTCTGTCAAAAGATTTGTTTTAAATGATGATGGGAATGTGTGTCCATAATAGGTAAATTGCAAGAGTAACATATACCCATAAAAATGCAAGCTTTAATAGTTCCAGGTATCATGGGAATACTTTTCTTTTGATATGTGGATAGAATTACTTTTTCCCCTATAGTTTAAAGTTGAAATTAAGAATTGTGGAGTATTGATTTCTTACTGTCTAGGACTTACCTGATGGAATAGAAAAGTTTTCCTTCATTTGCAAGATCTGAAGAACATTAACTGAATATAAAGTTTGACAAAGTATCCATGAGTTCATTCATAAAGAAAGTGAGTAAACAGATCAAAAGAGAGACAAAGCCATTCACAGTTTAAATACTCCTGAACTGCAGTGCAGTTCCATATGATTTTCTTTTGCCAAGACTGTCTCTAAGACAATCATTTGGTATGTGTTCTTATTCTAAACCCAAACTATTCACAAATAAGAATATGATGCTTTTGTCTGCAGGCTTAAAGAAGAAACCTCTGCAATGACAGCACATTGAAAAAAACTGCAATAATGAAAAAAGAACTGTAGAAATTGATCTTTCTTTCTGTTTGCACCAAATAACAGCAGGTATACTAGTCCATGTGAGCTCCTTATGAGAAGAAAAAAAAAAACTTATTCAGAAATTGTGCATTTCTTTTTTATTTCTCAGGGTAAACAGTGGAACTCTATATCAAACACCAGCTGTCCATCACATTACAGCATTGAGGCATTGAGGCCTAAACACAAATATTTGAATGTTGCATGAACACTGGATGTGAATATGACTATAGTTTCTTTGACCTTAATGAATGAATGAATGAATGAATGAATGAATGAATGAATATACGAGATGAACCAGTGAGTAGACTAAGCAGGGCCGATTCACAGGAAAATACTCAAAATGATAAATGACATCTTCAAAACTGACTCTGACCGCTAATTCTGTAGCAGATAAAGAGGACAAAAGAGAAATAGTTACAGATGAATGCATGATTCAGGTTTGTCAAATTCAATTGACAATCACAACATGCCTTGGCAATGATTTAAATAGAGACTTTTTATCTTAAGGAAATAATGTATTCACTGTACTCTTTGGACATCATTGATGTATTTATTTTTAAATCCGTACTCCTTGCAATTCTTGTTCTGCATCTAAGACTGTAAAAGAATTAAAATATTATGTTACTTCAGAGATACAAACCTTTGTATCAGAGAGGATATAATTAATAATGACATAATATATGATTACATAGGTTCATAGGGTAGCTTGGCTATATTTATTTCCCAAATTCTTTGGCACTTCTGAGACTGTCTTTTGTATTTGTTGCACAGTATAGTGAAAAGTATGTGGCAGAAAGAGGGATACACTGAGGTGTAAAGACACAAAAGTGGAGATAACATCAAAGGGAAAATAAGGGTGAATTGGGGAAGATGAAAAAATTAGCTGTTCAGGACAGCACTGAAGGTTCTTTCTCCCTATTTTCCTCTTTCCATACTTGTGTGTGTGTGTGTGTGTGTGTGTGTATGCGTATGCATATGCATATGTATACATGTATGTATGAATACATATGTGACATCAGTCTGTCTCTCACAGTTGATTGCTACTGTTTCAGATGTTCTTGTATCAGGGGTGAAGAAGAAGAAGACTAAGGTCATCCAGGAATCTTTTAGACCCCCTCTCTCATCCCCTGACACATCGTCCAGTCCTTGGTGACTATGTCATCCTACAGCTTCCCTCTCTCCCAAAGAAATGCTATGGTATAGGTCAGCTACCTGCCACTGATTTTCACACCATGTCTCATGACAAGATTTTGGGGCAAATCCTACCATCTGATACAGTGAGGGTGGCTACATCTGGGTTACTTGACCAGACACAGATGGTGGTCTAGTCCTCCGGTTGCCATCACCACATCATCTTGTTCAGAAGTTAAATGTGCGGAATATGAGTTTCTTGGAGAGTTACCAAGTTGTTTTTTTTGACAGAGACTTCTCAGGGAAGCTTGGATGACCATATGTGGGGAAGAAAATTGGATTACTTTCTCTTCAACTTCCATATTTTAGTGTCAGGAAATATGCCTGCTCTTCTAAAACAAACAAGACCAAATTATAACATTCTTGGTCAAGTTTCAAAAGTTTCTGTAAACAGGCTTTAGGATATTTTGTTTCACTCATTCATGCATTTGCAGTAATGCACCAAGTACAAAGTGGTTACTTCTCTTGTACTGTATTTATATAAGAAACTGAACTGTTGCTGAAGGTGCTTTCTTAGACTGTATTTAGAATGGTTTGTCTCATACACATTGGTTCTAGCATTAATTATCATTAATGGTTTTGCAAGCCTCCTTATTAGGCTCCAATGTCAACAATAGTGTTTGCTTGCTTAAATATAAAATAGTCTCTATACTATTTTATAATATATAAAATAGTCTCTAGGAAGTGCCTTTGGTTTGCAAAATTCTTTAAAATCCAACCAATGAATAAATTCTGATTCACTGATTGCTGTTTTGATCCGGTACTCTTGCAGTGCACTGATTTTGATATGCTATCTGAAAATAAATTAAAATAAAAAAGGTAAACCCATGGTTCAAATGCTTGTTTCTATTTAATAAGTTAGTTTAAAAAAAAATCAGAACTGAGCCTCTAGAATTACTTGTTTAACATATTTACTGTTCACATGAGCATGCATTTTGATCTATTTCATACTAAGCAGTGAAATTCCAGACTGTTCTCTTTGCCTTTCTTTCAGTTTGGTTAGAAGGTACAAAACCTACTTTTATGATCAAAAGTTTAATATTTAAAATCTTTACATTAAAACTATATTACAGATGGTAGTGATTTTTTTTTTTTTTTTAGCTCAACTTCCATTTTCTTTTTCTATTCTTCTCTTTCCTTTTGCCTCAGAAAATTAGCCTCACAAATGTGAGTTTCAAAAACATATTTTAGTAATTCTTACAGTCAGACAATTTTGCTAGAAAAAGAACATAATGTGCACAAACTAAACATTTCATTTTTATGCCCTGAAATATAACATCTCACCTGCCTGTCTAAAATAAATCATTAACACCATGAGTTCATAAATAACACAAATAACATCCTTTTTGAGAACATTTTTGACGTAGTCCAGTCAGGCTGAATTTTAAACATTCCTATACCTCTAAAAATATACATGCTCATGGTTTCTCCTGTTACAGATTGGTTATTACACTTGATACTAAAGTCTATACGCTAGCGGTTCCAACGTGGATTTTTTTAACACATTTGTTTATCTTTGTCTCAGATTTAGACACAATAACACTGGTTAATAACTGCCTAGTTGTACTCACTGTCTGAAATACATAGAACATTTTCTGTTCTGTGCTATGATAACCCAAAAAATAAATAGTAGCAACATTGATTAACTCTGATGGTAATGGAGTCAGACTGTGTAATTCAGTGAACTCTTTGTGAATATGCTTCTCTTCATTTTGGAGGCTTAAATCCATTTTCCACCTTGCTATTGTTTCATTCAGCTTTATTGTATACCTATTTCTGCAAAACTTCCTTCAGCATCTTAAGAGAAGTAATTTCCATTATTTAATTTTCCCCTTATTAAAATTTTTAAAAGAAAGATCAAACAAAATCAGAACCATTTTCTGCTTACAAACAGCATGGATGAAAACAGATAGAGCCTACCTCTCTTCTTAAAAAAGTTGACCTAAACTAACCAAAGGGATATTCCATAACACCTGATGTCACACTCAGCAATAAAAGGGGGGGCTCTCGTGGGAGAGGGGGCTGTTCCTCCTGAACACATTTGGACTCTGGACACATTCACTGACTAGGTAGGAAGCACAGACCAAAGAGCCAGGTTAACAGGGGAACTCCATCACTCTTATTTGGAAATCCATCTGAAAAACAAGTGAATGAATGGAGTAAAAAGGAGGGCTTATAGACTGAGTTCCTTGTGAGCTCTTGATTTCTGAATGTGCATTGGTCAGCAGACATTTCTGTGGCACACATCTCTTTGTCTTGTATGGCTTTATCCTCACATAACCCTTGTGGCAGAAAGAAAGGTGGTGGCCACAAACAAATTCTGGTTTCAGATGGTCTGGGCTGGCAGGAGCAATGGTGTAGATGGAACCACGTGTGTCCAGCAGATGATGGTACATGCAGTCTTGAGGAATCTAGCAGATATATGTTCCCTGCAGTCCCTGATTCCTCATTGATCACTCAAGGGTAAAACATATCTCTATATCTTATAACAACTGTTGCCAACTCACTGTGTTCCAGTAATCTCAGAAGGTATGTCTCAAAAAGGGCAACTTCCCAGTTTCAGAGTTCAGATACCTGTCATTTTTCAACTGTGCTGTTCATGAGGGACAGATTGAGGTGTGCATGTTACTCCCAGTACAGGCCTGATTCTGCAAGGGAAACCTGTGCACGTGGTGAAGCCATGTGCATTCCCCTAGTCTGCATGACCAATGCACCAAGACACCTCATAGCAAACATCTGTCTGCTGTTTAGATGTGACTTGATGTACTGTATGCTGTAGCATAGTTTTCCCATCAGTCATTTTTTCTAGTTAGCAGTTGTTGAATTAATTCAAGTTATGTCATGTTTGAGGGTTCAGTTGTCTGTACACGTTGGAGCTGCTGCCTTTATGTACCTTACTAGGCAATTATCTCACTGACATTCATGTCCCTCCTTTCTGGAATATGAAGAAAGTTTGCTTGTAAAATGTGTTCACTCACATTGCTAGGAAAATGACAAGCACCAGACTCCTGATTGTCCACACAGTTAACTGCTATTTCACTTCCTGTCTGATTCTGTGTCATTTACAAGTTTCATAGAATCAGTGAGTGGTTTAGGTTGCAGGTGAACTTTTCAAATCTTCTAGTCCACCCACTCTGTTCAAGCAGCATCACCTAGAGCAGGTTACCCAGGACCATGTCCAGTCAGGTTTTGAATATCTCCAGGGATGGGTGTTCCACAACCTTTCTGGGCAACCTAAGCCAGCATTTTACCAGCTTCAAAGCAAAATAAATAATAATTAAAAAAATGTTATTTTGCTTTCAGATGGAGTTTCATGTGTTTTAACCTGTGCCTATTGCCTCTTGTGCTGTCGTTGTGCACTGCTGAGAAGAGTCTGTCTGCCTCTTCATCAATATATCCAAGTGTATTTTTATATGCATTAATGATTCCCACCCAGCCTTCTCTTCTCCAGGCTGATCATCCCCAGCTTTATTAGCCTTTCCTCACAGGAGAGGTGCTCCAGTCCCTTCATCTTCATGGACTTATGTTGGGCTCTCTCTAGTATGTCCATATCCATCTTGTGCTGGGTTTCCCAGAAGTGGGCACAGTACTGCAGATACAGCCTCACCAGTGCTGAGTGGGGATCACTGTCCTTGACCCAGTGACAACACTCTTTCTAATGCAGCCCAGGAGGCTGTCTGCCTCACTGTCAATTATGTCCACTAGCAACCTGAAATTCTCAGCAAAACTGCTTTCCAACCAGTTAGTCCTTCAACTACTGACGTTTGTGGTTATTCCTCTCCAGACATAGGACTTAACATTTCCCTTTATTGAATGACATAAGATGCTTTTTTTTGTCCAGCTCTCCAGCCTGTCAGGGTCCTCCTGAGTGGCCCAGTGTATCAGCCTCTTATACCTTTTTTATTTTATTATTTTATTTTATTTTATTTTATTTTATTTTATTTTATTTTATTTTATTTTATTTTATTTTATTTTATTTTATTTTATTTTATTTTATTTTATTTTATTTTATTTTATTATTTTATTTTATTTATTTTATTTTATTTTATTTTATTTTATTTTATTTTATTTTATTTTATTTTATTTTATTTTATTTTATTTTATTTTATTTTATTTTATTTTATTTTATTTTTGTGTTAGTGTTGGTGGTAGTTGTAGTTTTAGTTCATTAATTGGTTTGTTCTTTTCATCTGTGAACTCTCTGAAGGTGCAGTCTATCCCAGTGTCGGGTCAGTACTGGTCCCAATATTGACTCCTGGGGTACATCACTTGTGATCTGTCTCCAACTGGACTTTGTGCCACTGATCACAATCCTCTGACCCAATCTACTCTGCCAGATTTCAGTCCAATTTACTGTACACTTATTTGAACTGTACTTTGTCAGCCTGTCTATGAGAATGTTATGTGAGATGATGTCAAAGCCTTACTGATGTTGAAGTAAAAAATATCCACTGCTAGTTCTACCAAAGTCAATCCTCCTAGGTGGTTTGGGTGATAGTTCACTCCAGAACTTGTTTCTGAAAGGTGTTACAGATGGCACTGTATAATGTCTAGCATCTACTAGCTCTCTACAGATATCTCATTTTAGTCCACCTGTTTTTGGACCCAAAGAAACACCTGCATGCCCTCATACCACATCACAGGTCATGCCCCACATACCTTTGAATTAATTTTGTAAAAAAAAAACACACTTTGTTGACTTTGAAAATGCCCTCAGTCTTTAGACATTGCAGACTGAAATAAACATACAGAATAGTCATCATGATTCAGGGCTGAGGGAATACTACACTTAGTAGATAAGATCAAGGCCAGTTTTCACATGGGGGGGGAGGGGGGTGGCATGATGCTTGCTGAGACACATGTTGAACACCAAGGGTGATACAAAGTCCTTGCCATGTGGCTTAAAAGCCAGGGAATCTCTTTCTGTTTCTGCTTTGTGTGTGTGTGTGACTAGCAGCAGAGGCATAGCCAATTACTTTCTGCAGGGTTGCCTCTAAGTGTTTTTATTGGAGGTTAGAAAAACATTTACTTTTTTTTTTTGTGTGTGTGTGTGTGTTTTTGTTGTGATCTGATTAAGATGTGTGTGCTTTCACTGTAAAATCTAGTCTAGTGCAGTTTTGTTCAGTAATATATATTGTTCCATTAACATTTTTAAGGTACTAATTTTCAAATCATACATATGCAACTGAAAAAAAAAAAAAAAAGTCTGTGTTCTGAGGAGTATTTTCTGAGCCCCATCCATGGCTGCTTCAGCTATCTGTGGCCTTCCCAGACAAAGTCAGGAACATTTAACATAACACCATAAGCAAAATTATTCATCTTTTGAGCACTTAGATTTTGGTAGGCCACGCATAAATCACTGATTTTCACTTCTGCTTTTCCTTCTGTCTGAGAACTACACTTATCATGGAGGCACCTATGGACAAGTGAGGTGTCAGGATCCTACACTAAATTTTGTTCCTTTTCAATAATGTTCCATGGTTTGTATCTTATTCCCAATTTTGAATTGTAATGGCCTCTCTCTCATGTTTTCCTCATCTGTACAGCCAAATAGCCCATGGTCCTGACCTTACTGTGGTCCAATTTCTTTCACCCAGTTGTTAAGTCTTATTTGACATAATTTCTACGATGTTTATTATGAAATGTTAATTCTGTTTAGCAAAACATCTTTGGCTCATTCTGAAACTGCTCACATTCCTTAGTTGTGGTCGTCAATCATCTTTCCTTGGACAAAAACACTATTTACATACACCTTAGTAGCCTCTTTACCATCAAAATATTTACTCATTTTCATTAAAAAAACTTGTTACCAAATACAAGCTAGATGGTGATTTACTCTTCCAAAAGAGAGTGTTCAATAAAGACAAACCTGCTGCTGTGTCTCCAATGGTAGAAAACCGATGTCAATGACATCCCTGGGAATAATGCATTTAACCATATAGTATATTTACCTACCATATGAGCTGTTGAAGGGTTGTCAGCTTTCAGGCTCAGCTCATCAGAAGTGCACTTTGTAGCCTATCAGCAAAGCAAGTGAAATGACAGGAAACCAAGCAGTCAGATTCTGGATGGAAACTTTCAGAATCATCAGACTCTGAAACCTAAGTGTGCTTCTAAATTTTGTCAGCCTCATATCATTTCTGAGAAATATTTCACTTTTGAATAATCACCTCTCTTCAACCAGAAAAACTCTACTGAAAGCCCAGAAGCTTTATTGGCTGTAATTTCAAAGAGGCTTACACATACATCAAGATACTTTAAGACATGATTATTATTTTTTTTTTTTCTAGAAACATGGTGTAAAAACCCATTCTGCCTCACAGAGATAGCAAGAGACTGTTGATATGAGATCAAAACAGATGAACTAAAAAGAAGATAAACAATCAGACGGTATTAGTTATCATGTTAAACAGTGGTCCCAGTCTATCGGCTTATCAGTTTTTGACATATTTGAACTTCCTGACTTTTCATTTTGAAGTGATATTTTCACTCACAGTGGTGACCTAAAGTAAAAACTTTGCCATCACCACCAAAACAAGAAAAAGATTAAATTAAAAAGGGATGGGAAGTTAATTAAACTACAAATTAAATAATATCTTTAGTTTGGAATTAAGTACTCCAAAAATCTTCTTTAAAACCTTGGGTTATTGTTTTGCCAAAAACAATAATTTGACTATCTTGTTCTTTTGAAATTATTCACACTTTCCCATTCTTTCTTTCTTTTTGTTTCTCTCTCCCTCTTTTTTTTTTTTTTTTTTTTTTTTTTTAGAGATGGGGCATTTTACTGAAAAAAAAAAAAAAGAATATTCATTCAGTTCTTTTCTGAGATGACTGCTGTTGTTTTTTTTTTTTTTTCTCTGAATATGTTCCAGTCCAGGCTGAGACCACAACTTTTACCAGGAAAGTACTAGTACATCAAAAGATTATTAAGAAACCTTTTTTATTATTACCGTTATATGAAGCCATAAAGATAGAATTGACAGCTATTGAGACAAAGTAAAATTATCCAGCAATTATGGCCACTCCTTCTGTTACTTATCTGATACTAGAGTTTCTTAAGGATGCCTCCCCTTTTGGTTCAATTCATTTTGATAATTCCCTCTTTTGCATATCAAAAGCTTGTATTAATACATCCTGAAAATTTTTAACAAAGGATATATTATTCAATTCCAATTTGAGACATAAACGTCAAAGCTTTTGTTGCTTCTCTTTCCATCCTGAAGAAAGATTTCTGTAACTAAAAGTTTATCTAATTCTTCCACCCACATTAGCTGATCAAAGAAGACACTACATTTTTCTTCCAATATTTTTTCCATGTATTTTTTTGGTTATCATTACAGCAAAAAACTACTTTTGAGAGAAGTTTTCTGGATAAAGTTTTTGAGATCCTCTCTCTCTGTCTCTCTTCATTGGTTGCAGGGCAATGCAAGGCACCCTAATCTCCCAATTTAGGCACTTCATTAATTACTTTGAGAATATTCCATGCAAGATGTCTACTCCCATCTTGATGCTTCCTTGCTGTCTCATCATTAACTAACTTTATGCAAGAACGATAAAGATTTCTATGTCACATAGTCTGTATGTCAATACAGAAAAAAACATGCAGTACAAGTGTGAACACAGTGTTGAATTAATTTATGTTTTTAGACATCTAGCTACATACTGTCTCCTTGTCACCAATGATAGTGGTGCCTCAGCCTCTGAAGGCCTGCAGTCTCACATCATTGTGCTGCAGCTTCCAGGTGCACATTCCATTCAAAAGAGGGTGAAATCAGGGAATGTTATCTAAAATGTACCCTGGGTGATTTGTAATAGTCAGAAAGAATTCACTTTCTAAAATCATATTTTAGACAGATTCTCTTAAGGCATATATATAGAGAGATTTATATATGATCCTCTATCCCCCGAAATTGCATCTCTGACATTGCTGGAAAACTATCTGTGTGATCTTTAGAGATTCTGTGTGGTTCTGTTTTCTTTCCTAATTTTGCCTGGCTGAATGCGAAGTGAAGTCAAAGGCAACTGTAAAAGGAATGGCTGCAGAACTTAACAGGAAAGGTGAGACAATGGTCTCAGATAAGGGCTGCAGGTTCCCAGCTTCAAAGGAGTTCAGATAACAATGGCTAGGCCATCGAGTGATGGGAAGCATTTGCCTGTCTGGCTCCATCTCTTCTGGGATCAAAGACATGGAAAAACCTCAAAGACACTTGGAAAGGGAGGAGACTTGGTTGAATCAGGAGAGTGCCCAGATTGTGTCAGTGAAAAAACACTGGTGGGCTCCCTCCTCCCACTTTAAAGGAGGGAGTAGGCCACATCTTTTGACCCAGAAACTGGTAATAAAACAGGCCTTCCTTTTGATAGGGTGGAGAAAATTTGCTAAATACATGTGGGTAACATAATTTGAAAAATAATTTTCCTTGTATTGCATTCCTTCTGGCAAAACATAAACCAATCAACCAAACAAAAAACAAAACAAAACAAAACAACAACAACAACAAAAGAACAAGAACAAAAACAAACAAAAATAAAACAAATGCTCTTTCCTTAAATACAAATATTTTCCTTATTACTGTAGAAGATGCCTGGGCTCCAGGAAGAGGGCTCTTACAATGGACAAGAACAGTTATATCTGTCTCTATATCATTCTATATCTGTCTCTATATCTGTCTCTATATCATTCATAGCTAAAAGGATGATAAAAAGTAGGCAGGCAAATTTTGGACGCTTCTCTAACAATGGTCTCAATGGAACCTGTCACTTTTGAGAGCGCATTTCTAAATGGTTGGTAGTGTCTTACAAGTATGTCATCCTGTTCACTGTAGTAAGAAAACTATGTAGAGAGAATATTTGCTTTTCCCTCAGGACACTCCTCTGAACACAAACATCGTGGTCATCAGATCCACTTGCTCAGCATGCAGAACATTTAGTGATGTCCCATAAATGTCCACATGCTATGTGCTCACTGAAAACACCAGATCATGAAAACATATGAGCAAGAGCAAAATCACCCCCACTGGCATGAAGCTATCTGATTCTGTTTAGACCTGTAATATTTATTACAAATATACCTCACAGGAGTTGTAGTTTTCAAGCATTCAGGATTTGATGATGGACTTTTTAGCAATTGTTCAGGAACAATCATGAGAGATCATCCTTTCTTCTCTAGATCTTGTTTTAGCACTTGTCTCTAAGATATTCCCATAGGAGTTAGTAATATTGGACTAATTCTGTTGTCAGTGGAAACAGGTATCTTGAGAAAATACCCATCATATGTCTATTAGATGTCTGGTTTTGGATGAGATGACTCAATCTCGTGATTTATGTGTCCTTACATTGACAAAAGAGAGGCAGTCTTAGAAATCTGCCTTTCAAACTCTTCAGGTAGAGGAGGTGAATATTCCTCAATCTCTCCTACTGTCTGTAAGAAGCAGGGTAACTATGACTAAAAATAATATAACAATAATAAGTAAACCTTATAGAGACAAAGTCCTACAGTATATTTGCAAAAGAAGGTCTCATCCTGGAGAAGGTATAAATATCATTATTAATGTTCATGACAGGGTTGAGGAGTGTGAAACTAGGTGCAGAATAGGCTCTTTATTGTTTTTGTTACAGTCTGAAGCCATATGTTTATTTGCCTGTTTTAATTTCCTAGCAAGGTACAAGGGTATGAGCTAAGAAATGGTTTAGTGACCACTGAAGTGGTCGATTTACTGACTGAATTTTCTTATGTTTTACTTTTCTGTGTGTTGATATATGTGCATGTGATATTAGCGATCTGGAAACAATGACAAACAAGAAACTTTAAAACAATTGAGTATTTTTAATGTTAATAGGAAAAAGGCTGAAACCATGTATTCATCCCAAATAATTAAATGGTGGCTACAAAAAAGAAAATCAACTACGGTTATCAGTTAATTTGCTGCCAGTGGATCTTTCTTCCTGAAGATTTTTGAGGACAGAACAAACACCTGTCAGAAGCACTGAGCATTTGCCATGCATGGTCAGCTTCACTTCAAAAAGCAGAAGATCTTATGCTCCTTCTGCCCCTGTTTTCTAAGGCCACATCTATACTGCTAAGTCTGTCTAGGATAATTTTTTTCTGGCATGATGCTAGCTAGTAAACAGTAGTGTGTATCCACAGTATTAAACTCCTTTGCCACCCAAAACAAGGTGGCCAACTCCACCCTACTCATAAGAGACACTGACCCTGTGACAACTGCTAAGTTGTGTGCAGAAATTGTTTTGGAGGCTGCTATGTCAGACAGTTTTGGGGAGATGCTTCTAGCACTTGAACAGTGTAAATGGTCAGAATTGTTCAGAAACATTCCCTGACCCAGTTTAATTTGCTAGTATAGATTTAACCTATAATTCTGTGGTCACGTCTACCCACACAATTATCAGAACCATTTTCAAATCAAAAAAATAAATAAAGCTCAGTGTTCTCTCCTCCTGAAAACAGTCTTTTGTTACTTGTACTAACTAATGAAGATTCTCTGCAGCTCTAATATTTAGACTTCTATCATTTTTTCTCAGTAGAGGGCATCCTTAGTACAGTCACTTCAGTAGACTGTATCCATACAGCAAAGAGTGGGAGCAAACTTCATATTGCCTCCAAAACAGCTGAAACTGAGAAAACACTTGGTACATATGCATATTTATGAAAAACTCTAGGTCTTGTGGATCAATACAGGTCAGTATTCACTAGAAGAGGTTTTCTCCTCTTCACCATAATAGGCAGAGAAGATGAAGCAGGGCTTGGAAACTAGGAAACATTTGTGAAAGTTTCATGCTTAACTTTTTTTTTTAGTTAAAAAAAAAAAAAGACACAGAATGAACATAGAGTTAAAATCACATATTTAAGTCCTTTTCAGAACGAGGAGGGGAGATTTCTCCATTTACTTTAATTAAAGTTCTCCACAAGCTCTTTTTTCCCCTTAGGTTTAGGAGTTTGGCAGGCTTTATGTTTTTTAAAAAAATCCAGCTTGCTCACTAGGCAAATTTTCCCATGCTTTCAAAGCTTACTGTTTAGGCAATCAAATGTTAATCCGACCACAGTCTAGCTTTTGCTTTCTTCCCAACAGCTTGATATCTGTTGCCATTAATGTTATACCCTCAGATGTAGGGTAGACAGTGATGTCGCTGTCCAGCACATAAGTGGTAACGAACTGCAGCACAAATAATGAGTTGATAACATGCATGTGTTCCTCACTGCCAGAGCATGTGCATGGGTAAGCCAGCTGCAAATGATTTATTCTACGTACTAAAGCTATACTAAATCAAGCCAAACAATATATATTTTTTTCTTTAATAAGAGTGAAGTATTTCCCACGAAGCTGGTAACTTCTATCTATTAGCTTATAATCTATATAACCCAAATGTCTTCCTTTCGTGCCAGTGGTAAGAAAAAAAAAAAAAAGAGAGAGAGAGAGAGAGAAAGAGAGGGAGAAAGAGAGGGAGAGAGAGAGAGAGAAAGCATGCAACTGAAATGAAGAATTCGTATTTAAGGAAAATGAGAGTATAAAAGTGAAAGTCAATGTAGTTAAGAAACCTCAGCCTTTGAAAGGTTTTTTCACTGAGTGTGATCTGCAAAGAGTTACCATTATAAATACATTGAAAAGCAGACTGATATGAAACCTTGATTATAGCACTTAAATCTACCTGATCTGTATTGTTCACTATCAGTAGATTTTACTGACATATTTAATGTTCATCTAGGATTCAAGTTACATCTGGCAATAGGGAAAAATATAGGAAGTTTAAAAAAATATATTCTTCCATCTTTTTCCGGCATCTTCTTTATAATGGAGATTTGCAATGATACTTATGATAAAAAGTGTAACATTTATTTGTTAGAAGCTAAATTTAAATGACAATACTTTAGCTATGATTGTTTTTGATGATAAACTGGAAACAGCATACAGTGATCACTACCACATGTATTTAGACTTGGGTTGGCTAGACTTGTATTCTCCCAGGGAAACTGGATTTCATTTTTTAAAATTTATATCTCACTGAGAAATTTCCAACTTAGTTTCCAATCTATTTATTCACAAGAATTCTTAGGGTTTCCACTAACTGTTGCAGATGTTCTTTGCTAGCCTGGGTTCCGCAATCTTGGAACAAACTCTTGGGAGAGAAAAGTCCTATTTTATGGGATCACACTGTTTATTCACACTGAAGTCAAAAGGACTAGCTGTATCAAGTTGCAAACAACAGCAAGTTATCTGAACAGATAGATTCCTTTTCATTACATGGGTAAATGTACTCATATACATACATGCACACACTGATAGACACATAGAAACATCCACACATATGCACAAACTGTTTGGGAGTAAATATGAGAAAAAGAATGAGGGAGGGATGAGGTTAGAAAAAGTTAATGGGAGAAAAATAACCCCCTCAGGCTTAACTCTGTTTCTGTCAAAGAGTAATAAAGGGGTTTTGTTTGTTTTGTTTTGTCTTGTTTTTCCCCCAATGAAAACAAATGACTGAGGCCTGATCTTGTTCTCAGAAAAGTTACTGTTAGATCTAGAATTGGAAATTAAGCAAAAAGGGGCACTTGTTGATGCTTTCCCAGAGAGAGGAACTTGAAGGTTGAGGGCCTAAAACAGTAGTGTGACATTAATGTCAGAAAGTTTGGACATTTCTTCTATATTTGTAAAAAAGTATCCATGTCTTTTTAGGTCCAGAAGTTAGATGGATACAGTGGTAACAAAGGACCCAGTTTCTCAGAGATTCTTAAGAGCTGCCAGATAAAATTAGGGTTTCATGAAAGGCTGAGAGAGTGCAGACGCTCATAAATAACGATGCTGTCCTCCTTCCTTCAACAGCACTGCAGTGGGGCTCTTCTGGCAGCAGGCACTATGTTAACGCTTTTAATATGCTTTAAAAATGAGTTTTATTTTTTAATGAAGTAGTCTTGCATGTTTTGAAAGAGATTTTTTTCTAACTGAAAAAACAGAGTTATTTTTGTTGAAACAATATAGCCATCCCTCCTTCCTCCTTAATAATGTGGAATTTCTCCTTGGAAATAAAGAATGAACTACATAAACTGCATAGCCATGAACCTCCTTGGAGTCACTCTGCCTCCCAGAGGTGCATTGATGGATGTCAATTGCACCCCACATTCCAGCTTACTTGGTGGTAGGGATGGTTTGTTTATTGTTTTTTATATTTACAGTAAAGGCTACAATGTGCTGCTCCAGCTTTGTTCTAGTGGTCAACAGAGAGAAGGAAGAGAAGAAAGGTGGTGCTGTGTCTTCTATAATCCTTCCTCCCAGCCCAAAAACAGTCCAGTTTTATTTTCTTTTATATACATGTGCAAGTTTTATTTAATTTAAAATAATTACAATATGTGTATTAGTGATAGGCTGCAAAGTATCTACTATTTGGTAGTATTTTGTCTCCCAGAAAACAGGTATTTGCACTGGCCTAGGCATTGTCACATCAGCCAGTATAAATGAGAGTTAGGGGAGAGTTAGGGGAAAATGCCTTTTCAGGTTTGTTACTTTTACTCCTTGTGTGTGAGGAGAAACAGCAACAACAACAACCACAACAAAACACTATTCCACTAGCCTGTTTTTAAAAACAGATTAAAAAAATGCAAGCACAAATCACACACACACACCAAATAAATAAATAAATAAATAAATACATATATAAATAAATAAATCCACAAGCCCAAAGCCCCAAAGCAAGCACATCATATTTGTCTGAAATCACCCTTCTACTTGAACCAAGAACACCAAATAATTGAAGCAAGAATAGACAGCCTTCCCTTACTCTGGAATGCTGGCATCCACTGTGCACTTTGGTTTTGTTTAAGAAGGAAATCCACCTTCTAGCCATTCAGCCCCAGAAGCTCCTTGGAACAGGTGGTCTCTAAGCTTCAGGGGGAACCAGCAGGCTGAAAGGGAAAGCTCCCAACTGCCTCCTACCATAGCCCAAGAAAATACTTCATTATTTGTGTTTCTTTATTGAAATACAGTCTCTTTTATAGCTGAAGTGATACAGACAGCTGTTCCATGTATTTCAAATGCTCCCTGTTTCTGGGGTAATCATTTTGAGCTGGTAGCTAAATGTCTGAGCAAAGCCCACTTGACTTCTTAAACAGGGATGAAAACCCAGAGTCTGGAGACTGACGGGAATATTTCTGGTAGTTCTGGTTAATTGTCTTAATTTTTCTTATTTTTCTTTTCTTTATCCCACAGCCAGACTGTCTTCCCACAGGAACTGAGGAAAAATAATAAAACAATTTGTAAAAGTCTGCTTCAAAACTGAATCTTAACATGTGATATAATCTCTCCTTGGGTGGGAATTTTGTTTTTCCTCTTGACCAGACTACAGTGCTGCCATTTCAGTGATTCCAGAATTTACAAGTCACACTGATCTGTGAAGGAGCTTGGGCTTGTGCATTGTCTTATATTGCATTTGCCTTTCCCATTGATTTCCCATCAGCGAGTGTTGTCAATTTCATTAGAAGGACTAACAGTTCTAATTTAGTTCTGGTTTATATCGGTTTCAGTGAAAGCAAGTATAGTAACCCTTCACTTTAGGTGGCACTAGTAGAACTAGATTTGTCATACCGCAGAACAGACAAAACAAAAACAAAACAAAACAAAACAAAAACAAAAACAAAAACACAACACTTATTTCTGGGAAACAGACTTATTTACAAGTTACATTCTTGTCAGTGCTATATTTTCTTAGTTGTCTATACTTAACAGGCTTAGACAAGAGCTCTGGATAAGGGTTATAAAAGAGGTAGTAGAAGTAATGGGAAAAAGGGAAAAAATTAAGTGAAGTACTGGAAATTACAGAGAAACTCAACAACTGATGCCTACTGAAATACAAGTTTCAAAAGGATACTGAAAAGGAAAACATTGGCAGCATAGAATGTGGTAAAATTCAGGCCCTTTACGTTTCAAAAAAAACAAAAACAAAAACAAAACAGAGAGTGTTATGCACTGTATAGATATATTCTGGCCAGTCCAGGTGCATGTGGAACCTATTCCTTGGAAAAAACAAACAAACTAACAAAAAAAACACAGCAGAGCTGGCTCTTGACACCTATAAAAATGACAGTTGAGCCCCTCACTTCCTTTTTCACTCAAATTTGTGTTCCTATTATATCTACATCACAATTATGTATATACATATATATATATATATAAAAGTATGCTATATACTTATTCATTTAATAATGCAAATTATTTTGTCATGTCAAGCAGAACCTGTGACAACATTTTTGAAAGAAAAGACAGGAACACCAAGTGTTCCTAGAGAACACCTGTGTGATGCTAATATATTAGTCCCTAAAAGAAAGCAAGGATTGAGCCATGCACTTAAGACATCAGAGAAATGTTGAAAACTGCTGGGCCTTGCCAATCTCTGAAGACACTACAAAAATTATAATTTTGGCTTGTGAGATAGGGGTTATGGGGAAGGCTAAAACATTTAAAGATTGATAAATAAGCATATGTGTTTTAAAAATTTGTCTGAAATAAGTCCAAATTGCAGCCTGTACTGAATTCATAAATCTGCAGTGCAAACTGAAGAAGTGATAAGGGGAAATTATGCTTTTCATTCATTGGCAAACTGGCAGAAGAAAAGATTAATCACTATCATTTTCTTCAGTAATTTCAAGGGGTGTGGAGAAGGCTCTCAGAACAATTCAAATATCTGAATTGCAGATACCAAATGAAAGGAGACAATTGCAGCTGATTTCTGTGAACTATTGCCCAATGGCAAAATATATTTTCTTTCTGAGGAACGCATATTCCAGATATCCGCTGCTGGCATTTTGTCATCTATTTCATCGGATGCTGTGCTTCCTGTTTTGGATCATATACTGAGCACATGTGGTAACTAACTTTTATCAAATCTGACAGCAGACCACTGTTTGATAGACTAGTTTCTAAAAAATGTGTGGAACTTTTTTGATTTAAACACAAGGAAGTTCAAACTCAGTTGGCCATCCTCCAATGGATTTTATGCAAAACAACTCTGGTTGAAGATTATTAATAGCATTCTCTTAACAATATCTCTAAATCAATTTTGAGACATTACAAGTCCATAGCTTGTCTTGCTATAGGGAAATTGTCTGGAAACTTTAATTTTTCAAAGACAAGTAAAGATGACTTTTCCAGATATCATGCAGAGGAAGCCTGATTGTGACATCTCCAGAAATGTTCAGGTCATAGCTGCCAATTTTAAAGCCAAGAAATACTCTATAAAAGAGGGGTGACAAAAACTGTCTTTGGAAACTTTGGGTTCTGTGGCTGGCTGAGATAATATGAATCCTAAAAAGACGTAACTTTATTTCTACACATTTTCCAGGCATCAGAAGAAAGCCCAATTGAATTTACAGTGATTATTCACCTTTCAATTAACTCAATCAATTTCTAAAGCAGAGATGTGATCCTGGGTTGATTTTTTTGTTTGTTTGTTTGTTTTTGTATGGCTTACAGACTTTCAGAAATGATCTAATTCTAAATTAATTTCTACAGAACATTTCACTATGTCTGTATAGGCTTCATCTCTCTTACGTTCTATGGGATCTTTCCATGTGGATGAGGAAGATCCTTTTACCACCTGAGACAAGTGAAAGCTGCCCATTTTAAAGACATGGGTTAAGGGTATGTCTGTATGGCACAGTTCAGTGCCATGCAGAGATACTGGAAGCAGCCCTGGGTGATCGTGCTGCGTTATGGGAACTATTACAGCTATATTAAGTCAGAACTCCACCCAGGCTCGTATCATTTGCTATTCAGCTGAGCTTATTAGCCTATGAAAGATTTTACTGATGCAGAGTTTTGTTTGTTTGTTTGTTTGTTTGCTTGCTTTTTAAACTCTTTTGAATAGAAACCTATTTAGATTTTCCTTGGCCTTTTTAGGGTATCACATCCTGTTAGGCAGACTCACCAAAAGTGGCTGGAAGGAAGAAAATGCTTACTTGTGTGAGAGATGACTCATCCAATGTAAGCTAAATTCACTGCATCCCCTATGGAAGGTATAAACAAATGGGAATGCCAAATGCAATTATTTGCTGTTGAGCCTGATCTTAGACATTCTTTTCCAAGAAATAAGCACGCTAGCATACAGTGAGGAGGAGGAAAGTGTTTCTAGTGTGGTTGAATAGGTTAGCCACAGGCCTAGTGATCTGATCTAAGGCACTTGGGCTGAAGTTTTCAAATGCCTCTGCCTACCCACTTGTGCACTTTAACACAGTGAGAACTAGTTCTTCCAAAGTACATATGAATCTAACCCCAGACTATGTCTGAGATTTTAAAATAAAGGTTTAGAGCTTCCTAGAATGCTATGTACCATAATTCACACCATTTTGTGGTGATTTTTGTTATTCTGAGGGCAGTCTCCACATATCATATGTCATGTGATTTCCAGCAATAACAAACAGTTTCTTCTTCTTATTATTATTATTTTTTATTATTATTATTTTTTTTGCAAGTGGTCGACTGTTTTATCTGCACTGCGATAACTGCAATTTCAATTTAAAAATACACTCCCTTTGCAAGAGCCAGGAATTTCATTCACCATATGTGTCTGGATTCCTTTACATTATCCCAACACACATACAGTTGTAAAGCTAGACTTTGACAATGAAATTAGTGTCATGGATAAAAAAAAAAAGCAGCTTTAGCTTTTAGGTGCACCTGTTTACAGTGACTAGGCAGACTCAGTCAGGGTGTGTATGTGTGTCAGTCTGCCACTGCAGCTGTTCCGTTACCATAAAAAACACAGTATTTATAAAGTTTTAAGCCTTTCTGAACTCCATAATTTCGGCTTACAAAAGGAAGTTGTAATGCTATGTCTGGACTGTGATAATAGTTTAGATAAAGATCCAGCATGTGACTCGTAATGACAGCGTTAAGTCTATTCGAAGGAACTATATCAAAATATATGCAGTAAAACAGACAGCAAATATGAACCATGAAGAATTAATGATTAACTACTCGATGCATGCTTCACTGGGAACAGCACTGCCATTGAAGGAGTTTGCAAACTCTGTGGAAGAGGTTAATTCACAAACTGAAGTTACACATCAAAATAAAAACCAGAAATGGAGTGCTTAAACTTTGTGTATGTGTTCCAGTGCAAGAAAGTTAACAACTGTAAATAAATAACAGGTCTTGTCCAAGTCCCCAGTCCTGAAGCTGATTCTCTATGTGCAGGACACCTCTGTATCTTCACAAACCCCTCCACCCTTGAATTTAATGGTAATCCCAGGGATGTCCACATGTATTTATCTATGGTATAAGAGTCCCAGTACAACAACCAACCAATCTCTTAGACAGTATATAACATCTTAATTATTCTTTAAAGAGTAATTTTTGTTGGTTTGTTTGTTTATTTTCAGGAGAAAGTTGTGTAGGATTGCACTCATTAACCTTTGTGTATTCTGTAATTTCAGCAACCCATAACGTTTGAAGCTGACTTTGGAAGTGCTGCCTTGTAAATGACTTCTATGTTAACATACACATAGAGAGATAGCTGAGAAACCCTGGAGAACCCAATGCCATGGCTGCTGACAGGCTGTGAGGACAACTTTCATCTTCCTCAGTTCTTGGGGTCCTGGCAGTGAGGAACTGCTGCCCTGCAACTGCCCTCTTACTTCTGTGCAAGGCCCAAGTCTTGGCTCTTGATGCCCTGGGAACTCAGTGGTAGGCAGAAAAAGTAGGCAGGAGCCCTTGACCCTCCCAGAGACTAAATCCTTCCACCAGCTAATACATGTATGTTGTAGGTCACCATGTCCACTTCATCAGCTTGTGAGCAACCTACTCTGCTACTGTGAGGGGTAGTGGTGTGCTGGGGACCTACCTGGTCTCTGAGACCTTAGGTATGCACATCTCTGCAGGCATGCTACAGCTGAAATCCTGACCTGGATCCCCACCCTGAATGTCAGAGATGTGCCAATAAAGAGTGCTACTGCAAAACTGCTTCTGTAACCAATAGAGGAAATCAGTCAACCTCAAAGGTCTATTCAGACAACCCCATATTTAAATTGCCTGTGGAAGACTGCTCTGACAGCACGAAATGATGAGACTCCAACCTTAAGGCTTGTTGGAAGCATGTGGCTCTTTACCTAAGTCAAGAACCAAGTAGAGAAATCACGTTTATGCCAATACAGTTCTATTTATGGCACTTGAATTTATCTTGCGATTGTGAATGGGCCTAATGAAAATGAGGATGAGCGGCAGCATAATGAAGAAAGTAGGTTATGATGTTCTCTTCCTAAAACTACAGAAAATTTTCAGAGTGAAACAAGAAGTACTTAATGGCTTGAGTTAATGTTTAGCCCAGACTGATGCAGCTCTTGATTTCTCCACCTCCTAGCACTGTATCTCATCTCTTTATAACCAGTAAAACACAAGCTGATTTCTTTTATACTTTTATTTCAATTACTTTTAAGTATGTTTTCTGCTGTTAAATCAGTGGGAATTTTGAAGGACTCAGAGTCTGTTATGCTTTATGACAAGTGTGAACATCTTAACCTCCTGTGGCAGGCTGACGTTGGCTGGCTGTCAGATGCCCATCCAGCTGCACTCTCCTTATCAATAGGATGGGGAGAGAAAATAAGATGTAAAAGCCTGTGGGTTGAGATAAAGGCAGGGAGATCACTTACCAGTTACTGTGGTGGGTCAAACAGCCTTGACTTGTGGAAAATTAATTTACTGACAGTTAAGGTAGAGTAGGATGTTGAGAAACAAAGACAAAAAACTAATGCACCTTCTGCCCATCCTATCCTCTTCTTCCCAGGCTTCTTCTTCCCAGCTTTACTCCTTTATTCTCAACTCCTCTTCCTCCTCTCCCTGCCAAGCAGTGCAAAATGAAGGTCGCAATCAGTCTGTAACAGTTCCTCTCTGCCTATCTTTCATCCTGACATCTTTCCCCCGCTCCAGGACAAGTCTTCTGCATGGGCTGAAGTGCCCATCAGGAGAACCTGCTCCACTGTGGTCTTCTCCACAGGCTGTAGGGGAATCTCTGCTTCAGCACATGGAGCACCTTCTCCCCTCCATCTTCTCTGACTTTGGTGTTCACAGGGTATTTTCCTCATTCTTTTTTCTTCACTTCTCACTGCTATGTGGTGTTATGCCCTTTAATACATAGGCTTTTCTCAAGGTGACACCACCATGGCTGCTGGGCCCAGCCATGCCCTGTGGTGGGGCCATTGGAGCTGGCTGGAACTGGCTATGTCTAGCACGGGCCAGCCCCGGCCTCTCTTCCCATAGTCTCCTGTGGAGTCCTCACCACCAACACCTTACCATGGACACCCAACATAAACCTTCGTGTACTGGGTCTGGTTGGGATGGCATGAACTTTCATCCACTCTGAGGTGCCTAAAATGAAAACAGGGCTGTATGTTTAGGCAACTGTATCATATGCTGCTGGCCATGATATTCATTAACCAGAGATTTATATGTTTCCTTTAAGGAGGGCCCTTCTTTACTGTGAGGGTGACAGAGCACTGGAACAGGTTGCCCAGAGAAGCTGTAGAGTTTCCTTCTCTGGAGATATTCAAAACCTGCCTGGATGCCATTCTGTACAACATACTCTGGGTGATCCTGCTCAGGAGGGGGTTGAACTAGATGATCTTCAGAGGTCCCTTCCAACCTCAACCATTCTGTGATTCCGTGATTTGATTTCAAAATCTGTTTTTCCTTATATAGATATTTGGGATATTGTGATACCCTTAGCAAAAATCAGTTACACCTTAGATTATGGGGAAACATTAATTTCACTATGATTTAACACAGTGATGGCTCGGTTGATGAATGCAAGAACAGGTAAACCAGACTGAGAATGAATGTACAAGAAAGGAGATTGGTTCATAATATTCACAATTAATTTGAATTTTGAATTCATTTTCTTTGGAAAGGAATTCTTTATTCTTTTCTATTTTTTAATACTTTTTTAGTATTTGGAATCATCTAAATCCTTCTTGAGCCTGCATTTTAAATTAGATTGCTTTTCATTCCCCAGTTTTATAAATTAAGAAAATTATCCTTGCATTACAAAACCACATTTTCTTTTAATTCAGTGGCTGCTTTCCAAAGCAGGAAGTTATGAAAATAAAGCAACTTTATAGCCAGAGTAAGATAAATAATACTGTCTTAAGAGGGAATGCTATTTATACTCCTTTTGTATTTGTATTTCCTATTCTGTCCTCTTCCCCATTCCAGTGACTGTAATTAAAATCATAGCTTCTGAAGTAATTTTATGTTTCCTTTTGAGTGCTAATGCTGCTTTGCCCCCTACAGAAATGATAATGATGGGACTGCTGGTGTAATCAAACTAAAAAGGACAGCTAACACTTTAATGTGTCATTTCAACCTGCTCTTTGTAGGTGGGTACTTATGGTGAAATAGGTGATGGTTTCACAAATGTCTTATCATGAATACAGTGTTGATGTTGCACATGTTCTAATAACTTCATTACTGTGCAAAAATACCCATCTTTCTGAATTCGGCTTCTTTTCTCAGAAGAAGGGGATTTGAGATGGGTTTCAGCTGGGATGGAATCACATAGCATTTACATTACTTTTTTTGTTCAGTCATTATAGAGAAAAATATGCTTAGGGTGCTTGGATTGTCTTCTGGACCTCTTCATAGGCACATAAGTCTCTTCACTGAGAATACAGGGAAAAGCGTTGCATAATTTATCAGGATCGTGTCACTTACTTAGGATGATACATGTGAAGTGTAGGCACATATGTTGTAGAGCTGGGTGCTTAAATTAGTCACCCTAGACCTGGATACAGGCTATTACATAAATGTGCTGTAATCATCATCATTATCAGAAAAGAGCTTGGAAGTAATCCTGGCTCATATACTCCAAGGGAAAAACCTTGTTCCCAGTGGCTGTGGCTGTGCAGCAAAAGACATTTGTCCCAGCTGAAGCAAAATAGCCATGTCACTGTAGCAAGGGCTGTAGGGGCAGTGGCACTTGGGGAGAAGCTGTGGGCAGCCATGTGGGCTGGTGGGAATGATCCCTGAGTAGTGTTTCTCTAGGACAGTTTGCAAGGCTAGTGTCACAGAAAGCCAGTTTCTTCACTTCAAAACAAAGCAGATTATGAATTAGATTAGGGACATTAGATAATCAGGAGTGAAGAGGGTTAGAGGGGTGGTGGGGAGGGATGCCAAGATATTTGGCAGCATAAGAATAACTATTATTTCCTAAGGTATTTTACTGTACAAATGAAGAGCTGACTGTGGTGGAGTCCTTCCTGGGACACCTGTCCCACACTGGCTTATGTGGGTTTGGAGCGTTTAAGCTTGATAGAGAGTCTGGATTTATCTGTAGGTGCACTTTGGGCACCATAGTCCTTTAATGAATCTAATTATGAGGTCATATGTGGTTCTGAGTAGGAGTTTCCTAGGGGTTAAACCATCTCACAGAACCATAGAATCACAGAATCATAGAATCACTGAATCATGACATGGCTTGGGTTGGAACGGACCTTAAAGTTCACTTTTGATTTCCCAGAAAAACCCTTCTTTATTATATTTGTTAATCTATCTCTGTAAGAAAAAGGCAAGCACAAGACCTGAATATTTTGTTTATTTGGTTGGTTGGTTGGCTTGTTTGTTTGTTTGTTTGTTTTTGATAGCCAGGCACTGGAACTCAGATATATCCCTAATATAAAAGGGAAATTTTAAAACTGTGCTAATAAAGGCATCTCGAAAAGCTACCATGAATCAGACTCCTGGCAACACAATAACCCTTTTCTGTCTTCCACCATTTTGCCTAGTAGTGAAGAGGAACTGGGTGATAAAAGGTTTTCAGAAAATTTGCACAGAAAGCGTATAAAGGATGGGAAAACTGCACAGACTGTGGCTGCTTCATCACATTGCTTTGAATGTGGAATAAAGGTGGCAGAGTTAAATCAATTGGAATACCTGAACCACGGCAAGTATAAGCACTGCTTATTATTGAACAACATAAAGAAATGCTGATATAAAACAGTGAAACATACTTTTGTCCATCCCTCCTCTAAAGCCAGCAACTGGTTTGAATAAAGCTCAGTTATACCTAGAGCTTCTCCAAATCGGTAAAATGTGCAAGAGCTGCCTGGCAGATGAGGAACAAATCCAACACAAATGCAGGACATACTGGACTGATGGATTAATGGCATGTGCAGTCCAAGGGGCAATGCTTGGGTTTCTGTCTGCTGTTGCTATCTGGAAGTGTTAGGGGAAGGTGGGTCAGAGAACCTCTCAGGAGATGGGACAGAACTTCCATCTGGCTGATGATGCCAGGCTTTTGGTCTGGACCAGGGCAACCAGACATAAAGTCACAAACAAAACTTATCAAAACACACCTAGACAGAGTCAAGTCTTTCAGCAGAAAGGGCGTAGATGGAGTGGGTTGTGTGTGTGCGGAGAGACGTGTAGAGAAAAACTATGAAAAGCCCACTACTATATGCCTACAGACATGGCATGAAATAGATCTCTTCTTGGTGTCTTGGTGTCTAAAAAAGATCTTTTTTTTTTTTTTAACATAAGGTGCTGTTTTTTTGTTGTTCTGTTTTTTTTTTTGTTTGTTTGTTTGTTTGTTTGTTTGTTTTTTGTTTGTGTTTTTTTTTTTTTTTTCATTTCATTTTATTTTGTTTAGTTTCTGTGAGCTTATAGATGCTAAAATATGATAAAAGCAGCAGTTTGTTCATTAATAATATGGTCTAAAACTGAGCTGCAATCCCTAATTGCGAAATGGGTAGTACTCAGCCTGGCTCTCTGATTGGTTTTTGGGAGCTTGAATGCATGGCCTTATTTCACTGCAAAGCCCTGGCAGACTTTGCACATTAAAATTCTAAACTGTCTAAGTAGGTGTGAAACTAATTTTGTGTTTATTTTTTAAAAACCACCTATGATCATTTAGGGCCATCCACTTCACTTTGGGAGGCCCTTACCTAGCTGCAGGTGGGCCCTAGGAGACAATAAAGCCCACCTCAGAGAGGATAATTTCTTGGATATCATAACTTGAATATTTATAGCTTCTGGAATCGTTGTAACTACTTATCCATGTTTCCAGCCACAACTTTTCTTAATAAGAAGGGCTTTGAAAAACTTGCTAAATCTGGACATAAAAGGAAACAGAAGTTTTCCTACTGCAGTGGAATTTTTTAAAAGTCACATAGTAACCTTATTGATGAAACAAGGAAGAAAGCACTTTTCCACCAGACTTTGCAGAGCTTATTTACAAAACACAAGGTTTTTTTCATTAATGTGTAGGCTAGGCAAAGTCATGGCGAAGTTTCCTGCAGAGTGAGGACACTTATGTGGCTAGTCATTTCATCAGTGGGTTATCTTATTCCTTTGCTTGTGGTGTTTTAATATGTTTATGAGAGACAAACCTTGGGAAAAAAATAACTTTCAAAGCAAGAGGAAAGAACTCAGAGGAACTTTGGCTTTTTCAAGTTTTATTTAACATGTGAAAATGTGTGCTACATCCTGTTTACACAAATACAAAAATGTGTGCAAATCACCTTGTACACCTATAACATCTTGACTCACTTTTCTTTGCCTTACAGTTCACTTAGTCACTTACAGAGACAAGTTCCGAGTTCAAAAAAAAAAAAAAAGTCAGTGAAATCCAGAGAGCAGAGAAATCAGATTGGCTGGAGCTCACTCTCATGTATGTAATGTATGAGAAGCAGGTTCCTTCCGATGCTCAATAGAGGACCAGGTCACCTGTAAGTGGGTCCTCTGCCTACCTGCTACTCTTGTGTTTGTGATCTGGATATCCCAGGTTATCACAAAATATATAAATGTATGAAGTAACAGAATCACACTTTAAGTGTTTGAATCTGCAGCTGAATCCTTGCCTCAGTTGTTTTGCATCAGTGCACTGCAGTTTGCTTCTTGTATTTTGTAGTTACTCATCTCTGTAGCATTTCTCTGTGCTGCTGTTCAATGATTTTTGAGAGGTCAGACCTCTGGCTTTGCCAGGCTTCTTGCCACCTGTTAAATGGTTGCACATAGCTCTGGGAAGACAGAAACTATGGCTTTAATAACATTATCTCAGACAGACAAATTTGGAGAGCATGTTAACCATTAACATGTAGTTAGCAAGACTAATAAATATTTTTCTTCTAAGTATTTGTTTATTTCTCAGACTCAGTAGATCTGAAAATGGTCACAGTAATTTCAGTTTGTGAACGCAGTATTGTGAACCAGTAACATCTCTGTCCTCTGTAGGCCTTGTAGGACAAAAAGTACTTTTGCAAATGTGGCTCTTCCTTCTCTGAGATACAAGACTATACCATCACTGCTGCGGGTGGGGGTGGGGGGTGAATTTACCTGATGAATGAGGCTGCAAACCTAATGCTAGTAGCCTATAAATCACCCTGGGAAGTTGTAATGCATTATTACTAATGAGGAGCTAGGAAGCATTGTGGTTCTGTGGAAGTCTAGGCCTGTGTTTGTGTTATTACTACGTCTGTAATTGTAGGGACTGAAAGCTAAAGTATTGGTTTTCTGCTATGTATTGTCTCTCCAACTCGGGAGTAAGTGCATAAAAAGAATGAATCAGCAATGCTATTCTCTGTCCTGTGAGTAAACAATTGCTCTGGAGACTATCTATGATTGGTTCTGCAGCTTCTACCATAAGACACTAAAAACCAAGAAACTGTTCTTTCCGGCTGTCAAGACTTCTTTCCCCTAAGACAAATCTTGTGAACAGTAAACTATGAGACAGATCCTGCTCCTTTGTATCCAGAATGAGAGGGTTTTGGTTCTTTAATTCTTTAATTAAGCAGTCCGAGTCCTTTTTTTTTTTTTTTTTTCTTTTATTCTTTTTTTTTCTTTTATTCTTTTTTTTTTCTTTTTTTTTTTTTTTCCGTAGAGTTGGAAAAATAAAATAAAAAGACTGATTGATTATAACAACAAGCTGAACACCAGATGTTTTATGAATATATGGCTTCCCCAGCCCACACCCATGTGCATGTAAGAGAAAAAGAAAAACAAAGGACTGTTTATAATTGTCAGAATATTAAAACCTTTGCTTATTCAATGCTCTTTCTTCGCTGGCCTGTTCGTGCAGCCAAAAAATTGATTTATGACACAGACCATTCATTGCTTGAGTTTTGCTTTCCAAACTTGGTAGAAGTATTTCATGGCCATAGTCAGATGTCTTTCTTTATGTAAATTTTGATAATTTTGAGGCTATCTTTAAACCAGTTCCTGAAACCACAGGCTGTAATAACTCATTTGTTTTCATGTGCTCTGCTCAGTGCCATCAAGACAAATTGCTGGATTCAGTGTCCTTTGCCAAAAGAGAGGAACATTCCCTTCTCCTGTTACATAACATTAAGACACTTGAGTGGGAGAGACGGGAACCGAGGCTTACTGACTAGTGGGTATTCTGCAACTTTGGGCCTTTCTTCCACATTTTAGACTATCTTTTCTGGACTGATGTCAGAAATCCAAACACCGCTCTCTACAAAATGTGCTAATGTAGTTACTGCCAGTATATCAACGTTGCCATGAAAGAAAAGCTGTAGACCAAAGTTTTCCTGCTTTAACCATACAAACACTCCCGTTTGCTTTTCAAGGACTTTTAGTTTCAATGCTGCAAGATTTGGCCCAAGAACATTAAGAAATAATAAATAAATAAGTTTGTAGTACTATACCATTGTTTCCATAAAAATCTAAGGTTATTTTTCCAGAGCTGTCAAAGGGCAAAATACATTTTAGGATTTTAACTCTTTTGATTACAAAGTATTTGAAGGTGATTTATTTATTTATTTATTTATTTATTATTTTTTTTTATGGCATTACTAGTTTCACGGGTTTATCATTTCACATCATTTGATAATGCATCCAAACTCACTTCAGACTTCACATTTCAGACTTCTCTGAAATGAGAAATGACGTGACTGCTTTGTTTAAACTTCAAGACGTCTAAAAGAGTGCTACGCAAAATCCTTTGTTTTTCTGTTTGAACTATTTTTCAGCAGTTTTTAAAACCTGTATATTTAAATTGAGTTAACTCACTTATCATTTTCCCTAACTCAAATAATTTAAGTTTTGTGTGAATTTAGCCTGGCTTTTGAGAGGAATGAGGCTTAGACCAGCACATGGTGAATTCTATGTCCATATGCCCTGCTCAGGTCTCCTCTGTAATAACTTTTGGACAACTTACTATGTGACAACCTAAACTAACAAGCAGAAGGTCCCAGAAACACTATTTTCTACACATTTCATGGAAACTGAAGGCTGCAGGGGTAAGAGAGACCCAAATAAGGTCTGCTACCAAGGGAAAAGCCATTATAATTCAGCTCTGAAGGCAATGCAGCTGACCAGCATGCACACACACTACTAACTAAGGGCAGCACAACACATACTGCTGCTTTTCTGACATCTATGGGAGTTGTTTCAGGGTATCACAGAAGGACGCATGGGGTGGGAACCCATGAGAACAAAAGTCACACTCATCCCACTGCTCACTGAACAATATCAGTGTATATCTGTATGTATATAGCATAATTAAAAATATGAATAATTTTTATGCATACTTCTGAGGGCAGTGATTGTTGATCTGCCCTTATGCGAAGTTGTCAATGGCCACCTAAGGACCTTGGAATTTTCTTAGGCAGAGTATAACCAGTGAAAGGGAAAAAGGGAAAAGATAGGATGAAGATCACAGGCTATTTCTGTGACTTATATGTTTTGTGTACTAGACTTTCCAGACAGGGCTCCAAGTCATGATCCTTGATCAGCATTTTTTTTTTTCTGGTACAGATATGGAAGCAAGATTCTGGCATTACACTTATTCTTACAAAGATAATCAAACAGACTATACAGTTCCTTTTCAGTCTATAAGCAGAAATGTCTGATAATACACAAATGTTTATGACTATTGCACTTTAAACAGAAGCACCACGATTGTCTTTTATAAACAACATTTTAGACTCCTTGATATTCCAATGCTAAAAAAGTATTTTAGGTTATGCTGTAGTGTAGAGAAAATGCAGTGTATTTTTAGCTCTCTTACTTAGTTTTGATTTCTTGTTGAATTATTATTATTATTTCCCATTGACAGCACCAGGGAATGTTTTCAAAGTATTAATGCTGGACAAAAATACAAGTAATAATGAATCTCTCTTTTTTTTTTTTTTCCCCTCATCTGTATTTTCTTTCCTAACATAGAATCATGGGTTAAAAAAATATTGTGAACTGAAGTCTGAAGACTGAGTTAACTCTGAGCACCTGACAGCAGTGCATATGGTCTTTTTATAAAAAGTTCTATATTATACAAATCTCTAGTTATTTATAGTGCTCTGTAATATTATCAATGAAAATGAGATTTGAAGATTTCAGCAGCTGACATAGGGTAGGTGGTTAGCATTCACTCAGTTTTTCAATACTTTGCCAAAAGTTACTATCTCTTCTGTTCTTGTTTAAACATTCTTTTAACTGTGTCTCTGACCCAAAGCTTTGCAGTTATTAAAAAAAAAACACCACCACCACCAACAAAAAAAATATAATTGTTGTTGGTGGGGATAATAATAAAACAGTAATAATAATAATATAAAAAGAAAAATATAATAAAATAAATTGGGAGCACTGTTCCTCTAGGCTCTCTCTATAGTCTATGGAGACTGTATGAAGAGAGCAAGGCACATGCAAAATGCTACTGAAAGTTTTGATGAGTCAAAACTTTCTTTTCAAAACTTTTCAAAACAAAACCACCTGCTTTCTGCTGAGGAAGGGGTTTTGAACAGCCATGACTGTACTGGTGGCACCTCTGTACTGGTGTAGTCCAGTCCCTGAGTTGGGAGTGCACGGCCACTGCCATCAGACCTCAGCACAACCCTATGCTGGCTCCACACACAAACGACACATGATTTTATATTGGGTCTCTGCTTCAAAAGGAACTTCTCATGGAGAAGGGGGTTTGTGTTCCATGAAAGGATAGGGGAGCAGCTGGAGTCTTGGGAGATTTGGAAGTACAAGATGCTTTCATTTCTGCATTTAGATTCTTTTGATTTCAGTGGGAGCTTCTCATGACACTATTTCTATAATCTCCATAAAAGCATTACCTGAATTACCTTGAAACCCTCAAAGATATTCAAGTGTCAAGAACTCAGTACTTCTAAGAGCCTGTGCCTCATTTTTCCCTGTGTGGCTTGGAGTTCTGGGAGCTGTCATGGGAGCAAAGGTATTGCACCAGAGCCCTTATAGCTGTAGGGAACAAGCAGTCTAAATGCACATTACAGCCTGCTTGCATTCTTCAATCCCAGATCAGAAAATCTCTTTTACAGAGTTGTATTTCCAGATTTTACACCTAATTTCATCTGAATTTATACTGAAATATAGTAAAATTCTTAAATATTTCCATTCATCCAAGTAAAATGTTGTTCTCAGTAACTAAGTATGGATTTAGAGAGCCTACATTTATAGCAATGTTTCAAAAACAGGAGTTGCTGAATTGACCAGGATCTAAAAATATTATATGGAGCATTTCAGCTAGTTGTATCACGACTAGAGTGGACAATGTAACTATGAACAGCTGAGATTTATTTATTTTATTTTTTTTTAAGTGGGGAATGGAAAATACATGAAATATCAGACAGCTTGGCAGTTAAAGCAGACAGAAGACAGCAAGAGGAATCGTGATATAATAAATAAATGAGAGGAAGAAATAATTCTTTCTCTACATTTTCCACACACAGGAACACTTAGATGCAACTGTTTTTTTTTGTTTTTTTTTTTTTGTGAACCTGTGTCAAATGCATAAGGAACCTGATAATGACATTAATATTAACATAAGAGGAAAATTGATAGTTTAAAATATGCACACTGTGATCTCCGATTTATTTTACACAAACCAGACAGTATCAGACAAAGATAATCCCTGTCACAGAGCAGAGACAGTGTTTCTCATTCAAAAATAGAACTCTGCTATAAATAACCTACTTTATTATAAACTTTATTCTTCTGTGATTAAGTTATTTAGCTCCTTATGAGGTATAATTGTGAAGTTCAAAGCCAAAAACACCTTTTGAAGCTGGTCATTTTAGTTAGGATTCAAGTCACTGTTCTCAGTTTTTAACTTAGTAGAATAATGAGAAATCAGTTTTGATTCCATATATAAAAGGAAAAGAAGAAAAATAGCAAAACAATTGGAGAACAATCTTTCTGGGAGCTAGTACTAGCATGCTGTGGTTTTAAGTGCCACACAATGCAGAGTGGCTGCATCCTTTTCCATTCAGAAGGACACCCAGCAGAAGTGCCCAGATTTTGTGCTACAACCCAGAGTTCAGTGCGACTGGGAGATCCGAGAGCAACTGCGTGAGCAATGCCTGAACAGAGGAGATCTCTATGCCTCCTGTAGATGTTGTGCTACCATTTAGTCAAAGGGAAAAAAATGCCCATAGATCAAAAGGAGAATAGTTTACTCCCTTTTAAACCCAAATTGCAATGGTAAGTGTATTGGCTGGTGGTGAGGGAGAGAGACATGGGTTCAAATCATGTTCCAGTTATTTCATCAGGTCCTGGATTCAGGTTAGGACTTTCCATCAAGATACTGAATCCTAATGACAAGTTTTTTGAGAGTGGCTTTCTTTCTATCTTACTGAAACTGTTGTACTTTAAATAAATATGGTTTGGGTGAAGAAAATGGCCAGGGGTTTATACTGCAAATAGTTAGGAGAGAAAGGTCATTTTTTTATACCAGTCATGGTGGCTCCTATTTCACATGCAAAGCAGAACAGTTTCCACAGAAAAGCTTATGTGTTTGCTGGGCTGTTTTTGTGCTCCTGTGAGAACCTCCATGGTTCCTCCTACTTCTGGACATTCTACACTGTTCTAAAATGCAGGAGGAAAAAAGACTCTGCAAATATACTTGTTGCACCATTTTTCTAATTTTTTCATACCTTGGTACTTAAAGTTTCCCATCTTTGAACAAGTCCCCTCAAAGCCAATGTTCTCATTTAGCATTAGTTAACTAGAGCAATGCAGTATTGTCAGGCCAGGAACACAGGAACATTTTATGTTCACATACTGAATGAGGCAAAGGGAAGATTTGAACATTGGCTTCATATTTTGTGAAAGATTATCCTAACCAATAAGCTATATGCCTCCTCTGGTCTGTGAGTTATTCAAAATCTCCTTCATAAATATAGCTCCTCTTTATCAGTTTGCTTCAGAAAGACTAGATAACCCAATTTGTAATTTTTGAATGTTTTCCTAATTTTTTGTGTCAGTCCAAATCTGCCAAATCTGATTCACATTGGGGAACCTGTCAGTTGAAACTGTATATTTATTTATTTATTTTAGAAAATAAAATATTTATTGAAAATAATTCACTTGGCCATTCTATGGTACAGCATTTCTGGTTATGTTATAGCATTGCACTCTCCTCACTGTCTGGGCTCCTTGTTCAGTGCATATTCTGAGGCAGAATAGGCAGATTAATTCCATATTAGCCAAAGAGAGGGATTAGAGGGCCAAACACCACGCAATATTAATTTTCCATCTGGATAAGCCCCTGAAGTGAGAGGTGTGAGCAAGCTGGAATTCTCTAGCCCTACAGGGCAGAAGTGTGAAGGGAGAGATTCAACCAAGGTAGTGGTATAAGCTGCTAAATCTTGGACATGAAGAGAGGAATCTGTGGCTGCTAAGTGCTAATCCTCCCAGAGCTACAATTTGCTGATAGCACTGCCAATCACTCTTTCCTTTTTAGTGCACTAAATTACCATATGAATTTTATTATATTATATTATATTATATTATATTATATTATATTATATTATATTATATTATATTATATTATATTATATTATATTATATTATATTATATTATATTATATTATATCATATCATATCATATCATATCATATCATATCATATTATATTATATTATATTATATTATAATGTTATGTATTTTTTCCAATGGGATTTGAATAATTGGAAATTAATTTCTCAGGCTATGGAGATATTTTCCTGTTGAAACATTGCAATGTCAAGTCCCGTACAAGTAGTATGGCCTGATAATACTGCATCGCTTTAGTTAACTAATGCTAAATGAGAACATTGTTTTTGAGGGAACTTGCTCAAAGATGGGAAATTTTAAGTACCAAGGTATGAAAAAATAAGAAAAAATGGTGCAATAATTATATTTGCAGAGTCTTTTTTCCTCCTGCATTTTAGAACAGTGTAGAATGTCCAGAAGTAGGAGGAACCATGGAGGTTCTCAGAATTCTGCTTAAAACAAGACAAAAGCCCCTGTTTCTTTTCAGAAAACACCTGATCCTCATCTAAACCTGGAAGACTGACATTCTCTTTGTTCTCTGCTTCAATCAATTAAGTATATCTGCACAGCTTTTTTGAATCTGCTTACTGCTTACTTATGACACAAGAAGGATGTTCCAAACTGTTGGTCACTGAATTCTTTTACTTAAATCAAAACATTCTGTAGAAATCTATATTTAACCATCTTTTCTTTCCCCAAGACTGATAATAAGCAGACTCATAAACTAAAGAGGTACAGTATCTCTTTCCAATACAGTGAAAAGAAAGACAGAACCGCATCATATATTTAGGCTAGCTGATAGAGGCCAAATTCAGTCCTCTTCTGCATTCTTTGGGATCATGTTGAACTCAATGAGAACCACCTGCATACAGAATTTGACCCCAAAATGAAAGCCTGGCCACAGATTTGATTTGAATTACTTGACTTAGAAGTGAAGTAGGCTTTTTTTTTTTTCCTTGGGAACATGTTTTTTTGTAGTAGTTGTAACAGTAATAAAAAAAAGATGGGACATTTTCCTATGGAATTTGTAAGAAAATATTTAGAAATACTTCTGGAAAGTTGTGATGACATGCTATACTGTCATCATCCTTTAAAATGTGTCATTTTTCTGTTGTCTATCTTAGCCTTTATGTTAAAGGTGACAGGGCTATTTATTCCAGCTGACTCGCAAATTTACCTGAGGTGCAGTTTGCAGATCAATTGAGTGTCATTTGGAAGCAGAACACTACCTGGTCTCTAATTGCTCTAGTGTGAGCAAACCACTGCATCCACCATACACTATAGCTAAGTTGTTAAATTACAAAACATTGTCTTGTTAAATTACAAAACATGCGTTAAAGAATTTGTCTTCTACTTTGTTTACAAGCAAGAAGTTAAAAATTATAATAATCCTTTAACAATGGTAGTCAAAAAATAAAATAAAATAAATAAAAAATCCCACTGGTGTTTCTATTTGCCCTGGTGCAGTTACAAAGGCAACTGGAAAATTTGGTCTAATATTTTTTAACTTTTCCTTATCAATTGATTATGGTATGAGCATTCTGTTATTTAATGTACACCTGCTTATGTGCCTGTCAATGAAGCAACATGGCATCAGAGGTCAGAAAATCCCCATTTCACTTTTTGTCTAAGTGATAGTCCAGTGGTGGCAGCAACGTCTAGTTGTTAGAAGCTAAAAGAAGTACCCTTGAAATATTTCAAATACTCTCATATGTACTTGAAAGTGAAACATTTATTTAATAAAAGTGTAATCTTGAACAATGGAAAGTGTGAGCGATTAAAACATGTACACTAATCTTTTGAAATACAGTTTCTCTTTCCTTCTGTTTCTTTGTCCCTTTTGTAAACAGAAAAACATGAGAGAATTGTACAGGTAGCTCAAAGATATGTACTTAAAATCTGGATGACTGGATGCCAATAGTATTTTCAAGGACAAGGGAGATATTGATTTAAACCAAGCACTGAAACCATGAAACATGTTCTTAGGCATATTCTCACTCCCTTTCTTCCCTTCTGCTCCTTCCATTCCTTCTCTTCTCTTAAAAAAAAAATAAAAATGTTTGATTAAATAGAAGAGCTCTCTTGTGTCTTGAATAGTTACTTATTTGGGGCCAGATCTGATACCTTTTCTTAGACCAAGTACTACCCTCCTCCATGAGAGTCCTTAAGATTGCAATAACACTAATGGCAGCGTAAGGTGTTCCTTCAAAGTAACAGTATTCTGGCTATTAAAACACATGCCTTTTATAAAGTCACCTATACAAGATGTTCCCATTATGTTTGTAATTATAAGCAGAGTTTATAATTATCAGAGATAGTGTGAACATCAAAAGCAGTGTGGTTGCTATAAAAATGCTGTAGCATGAGCTGAGAAAGCCTTCCAAGGACCCTGGTAACATAGATTTGAATAGTTAAACCATACAGAAGCCTGTATCCAAACTGGTACTGATACCAATGTGAACTTCCTTTGGGACATACCAGAAGCAATGCAACTTGTCTGGTCCAAGCTTCAGTATGGCTTAGCCATATAAGCAACAGCCAGAAGACAACCCCCTCCAGGAATTTGGCTACTTGGACTCAGAGCCAGAATAGAGACAATTCAGATGCCCAGCCATGTGGTGCCTTAGCAAGATCGCTCCTCATTCATTTGGGAGCTGCTTTTCAGCTCCATCTTTTTCTCTTGGTGCCTGCCAGATCTACTCTGGAGCTGTACCTGTACATGGTCTTGTATGTCCCTGATTTGGACCTTCATGCTGACCCACTGACTTGTCCGTGTGGTTTGGCCTTTCACTTGGTTAACTGCTGTGGTTTTGCAGACTGGCTTCAGCAGTCTTGACTTTGCTACTGGCTTCAGCAGTAGTGACATTACACATGACCTACATGTTTTTATTGCCTTCCTAACAGAGAGAAAAAAAAAAGAAAAAAAAAGAAAAAAAAAGAAAAAAAAAGAAAAAAAAAGAAAAAAAAAGAAAAAGATGCTTGTGGTACACTTGACCTATCTTACGTAGTCATTTTACGTGTGGAAAAAAATAATAATAAAAAAAGGTGTGTATATATATATCTGTATGTATACATTCTGGAAGAGTCTCCTTGGGGTCCAATTACAAGATAAGATAACTTTAGTTTAACTATCATTGTGACATCTCTGAGTTAACAATGTTCTCTTCAGAGAAAAGTTTAATCTCTAAATCTAAAGGTGGTATTGTATATCTCATTTGGTTGGTCTCTGCATCATCTCTTTTGGGGTTATTACATTTGATGACCTGATGGTTTCCTACCAGAGATATACATTAAATGAGTAGTAGCTCAGAATTTTCAAAAGTAGATTTGAAAGGTTAGTTCATAGCAAGAACCAGCCTGATCCTGGAAGTTTTTTTCAGTGTAACAGCTCCCATATACTTGAACTACAGGCAGCTTTTTTCCTTAACAACCATTACCTATCAAGCTGTGTTTGACTTTAAGCCCTTGTCTTGGAGATTGTAGTTTTCTGTTCCAAACAGTCTCTTTGTTTCCATTCTTCTGGAATGTGACTGTGAATCCTAAAATCCCCAATTGGCTACAAATACGTCCAAAATTCAGCTACTGAAGTTCTGTGATATGTCATGTTTTTTTTTTTTTTTTCTTTTTGTTTTGTTTGTTTGTTTGTTTGTTTTAATAGTCATATTCAGCATGTGGGTAGAATTTATTTATTTATTTATTTATTTTTTTCTGAAAGTGCTGTGTAAAAATTAATGAGTTAGCACAGAAAATATTTGGCAGAATTACCTGCCTCTTGTTGGCCTGAGGGTTGGGAGCACATGAATGCTCTCAAGCCTGCATCTCCCACATGGCATCTCATTGCTGTGCCCACTTGAGTCAAAGGACAAGAAGCAAGTACTCCTTTGAAGTACTACATTAAACAAGAGATAAGGAATAGTAAACTTAACTGAAGCCTAACTGATGTCAAACAATTCTGTCTTCTCATGCACAATAAGCAATTGCGCTGAAACTGTCTTTTAACCTGTGTAATGTAATCATGACAGCAATCAACCAAGCCCAGTCTCTTTTTTTCCTCTTCCCATGTTATTCTTTTACTTCAGCAGATCTTTCCTATAAAGCTGAGTGATAAGACTTTGCAATTCCATCCATGTTTCAGAAAAAAAAAGTGCACAAAGTAATGACAGGTTTCGTCACCATAGTGGTGGCTGTAAACAGTTCCCAAGCTTCCTGTTCCTGAATGATATTGTAGTGGCTTCCTGCAATTACACAATATATTGTCATGCAGATTAGCTGCGGGTCACTGCATGGAGATAGGAAACATCAGAGGTTTCTGTTGAACCTGTCAGGTTGGCAGATCTAACATAGTATTGGGATCACCTCCAGCATTCCACTCTGTAATCCACACAGTTTATTGCAGGATCTCTCTGAAAAGGAGGTGTAAAATGAGTTGCCTTGTTCCACTACCTAAGGAAATATCCCAGATACCTGTTTTAGGAATGGACATTCAGAGTCTAATTCCTGGAGGAGAGATTCCTGGAGGAGAGATTCCTGGAGGAGAGACTGCAGGTTTGTAGGGATACAGAAGTGTTGCTTGGAAAGGCAGTAGAGTTGGAGATCTTCACGGCCCTGGTTTTTATTCCTCTGAAAAAGGGATATTACAAACATGCAAATATAACTACTGTTCATGGAAATTAAAGGAGGACAGTGAATGTTTTTTTTTTTTTTTTTTTTTTTTTCCTGAAAGTGCCAGGGTGCCAGGGACAAATCTGTGGAAGAGATTTGTCCTTGTGTTCAGGAGATGGCATTATTTAACAGCGGTCTTGTTATGCATCTAGGGTTAGGGGAAATACTGAATAAACCTCTAAGATCTGAGGAGGAGACATAAGAGATGACTTATAAAGCTAAGTTTAGAAAGAGGAAGCTGAGAAAAGAGTCAGGGCTAACATAATCAAGGAAGGAATCTGCCAAAGGTGCCTGTGATTTAGCAAATCTCACACTTTTAATGTAAAGGACAATATATTTAGATTACAAACCACATGCTGATATCACAATATAAGCCAATATAAGCAAAAGAGCAAATGGAGATTGTATTTAATAAGGAAAAAAAAAAGTCATGATTAGGGGATTTTATTACAAAACTAGGCTTAGGAATTAATGGAATAAATTGTAATGGGAGGAACAACCATGTTATGAGCCTGATCAGACTGAACAGTGGTGTTCCATGGGAAGATAAGACAGTGTTTCTTGGGTCTCTAAAAGCTTCACTCCTACCCCCAAGTGCTTTCTTATATATGTAACCCATTAAACTCTATAGCCAATGTGTTTCCAAAGGACATTAGCCACCTTTTGAGATATTATTTTCAGAAAATCACAAAAATGGTTTATTTTTAGTGAGGTCATCTCTGGGATGAATTTACACTTTCTCTGTATTTGCAATAGAAAAAGTAGTTTTCTATGACAATAGCAATTATCTCTATTAATCTTTTCCCTGTTTTTCAGGGCTACTATGTGTTAAAATTTTGACGGTATTCTGAACACCTAAAAAACAGCTAGAATGGCAGCAGAAAACTGGACAGGTCCAGAAATGTTTTGGCTTCATTTTCTGCTCCTTTCATTTAAATCTCCTGATGAAGGCAGGAGCTCTGTAACATGCATCCTAGAAAGCTCATTGCTTCCTAGTCTGTGGTGCTACTATGATAGTAGCAGAAAATATATATTGTATATTCCTGTTTTGTTTTAAGCACCCAGTAAAGACACTGATCTGAACCACCCTCCCCCCCCCCCCTTTTTTTCCTTTATTTTTTCTTTTCTTTTCAGTTGAGTAAACTGCAGAAGTTTTTTGATTTTTTTTTTTTTTAATTATCTGTACTCTCATTCAGCAGATGTCTGTCCCTCCTTTCCATGTCCCCACCATTGCAATTATTTTCTTGAAGACATATGGGGAGGAGCACAGGCCAGACATTCACTGAATTGACTCACTTATTAATCATTCATTATCTTTCGTAAGAATGAACAAATTTACTGGCTTCTGCCTGAACAAGAGTTTTCTGAGCAGATTCTACAAGTCAGCATTTTCTGAAGCTGAAAAGAGCCCGGAGATGAGAAAAGCGCTGTCTCCCTCCATTAACAGTGCTTCTCCCCTAATCTGCTGCTTATTCCAAGTAGCCGGAGTAGCCAAGATGTGGCTTGTGTCTTGGCACAAGCTTTGTGCATGCAGAACATTTTAACTTCTGTCATAGTAGAGGACTGTGTTCTAACAAGCTGGTTGAAGCTTATGCTTCAGCTTGTCATGGTATGTTTATTTAAAGGCTTAACAGCTTGCCATGGTTTCACTTGATGTTATTGTTAATAGGAAGTGTTTTGTTTTGACTCTTTTTCTTTCCTGACTTAGGGTCCCTCTTGCATCATGGTTATCCCCAGACATCTCAATGCACCTTCCTTCAGCCTTTCTCTACATGCTCTGCAGTCACATTCATGTGACCAGGTAGCCCCACGTTCAGAACTACTAAAATCAAAGCGTAACCGCATATCCCAAGGCCAAAATGATCGCAGCCTGAGTCAAAGTAGAGCCCGCAAGATTTGAAATCTGTCTGGGGGAATTTTTCACCTATCAAAATATCCTTTAAATCTCAGTCATATATACATATAGGCTTAAAGTTTATGTATATATATAAAATCTCTTTGAGACAAACTCTAGTGGTAACTGTTCGAGAATTTTTATGGAGGGGTTTTATTTCTCATTTTAATAATAATTTTAATTTTAAGTAATTTTAATAATGTGATATATGATTATATCAAAATGAAATGTTTTACAAAAAATATGATTTAAATATATACATTTCTGGAAAAACAAGCAAACAAACAAAAATTTACATTTCACTAGAATTAAATGTTAGAATAGAAGAATATGCCTGAATGAAAATCTGCCAAACTGCATGTCACAGCTTCTCTCAACCCCACTACATTCTGGGTCAGGGCCTGCATCACTTAGTTTCCCCCAAAGAAGGCCATTCTGCAGGTAGTTGATTGGTGTAACTAAATTCTGAAAACAAGTACAGTAGCTGCAGTCCGCTGATGAATATAGCTAAACTGCTGTTCTCTAAACAGTCAAATAGCTAAATATCACTTAAGTGTCTTGGCTTAAATTACCTTGGAACAAGTAACTGTGAAAGGGAAATGAAAGCATATAAATGAGTCTGAGACACTTGTATTCATTTGCAGGGAAGTGAGGGAAACAATTAAGATAAACCAGAAAATGGCAGGCGTGTTGAGCCATATGGCCCTTTCCTGTTTCTAACACTTCTTTTGTTTAACTTTTCCAAAGCAATTTTGTCACTATTATTACTGTGGTTGTTTCAGTTTTAAACATGTTTTGCTAGCATTCAATCTTTTCCCCAGCTGCCCCTCTGCTACATAAAAAGAGAGAGAGAGAGACAGAAAGAAGAAGAAAAAAAAAAGTGAGAAAAGAAAAAAAATAGAGGGAAGAAAAAGGGGGGGGGGGGGGGGGGAATTCCAACTCATTTAAATGCTGGAAAAGTCCTTAAGATGCTCTTTGGTTCACAGTACCCTTATAAATTTGCACTGTTTATTATTTTCTTATCTTTTTTTTTTTTTTTTTTTTTTTTTCTTTGCTTTCTGTCCTTTCTGTCTGTTTTACCCAGCTGTTGGGCACTCCTGTGTCTTGCCATAGCAAAACAGATGCAGAGTGCAGATCACATGGGCTGCTCCAATGAATGAAAGCAGCTTTGGTCATTAATCCTGTCTATAGGTTCCTTGGCTTTTTTTTTTTTTTTTTTTTTTTTTTTTTTTTTTTTAACAAGTCTTAAAAAGTCTTTTTTTAACTTATTTTCTTTCTTTTTTCTTTTTTAATTATTTTTATTTTTATTTCCAGCTTTTAGTCATGGTTTACAAAAAAAAAAAAAGAAAAAAAAAAAGAGAAATTAAGAAACGTCTAAAAAAATGTGAGACAGAGATCAAGCAGGCTGTTGTGAGCTTTGAAGCATAAAAAATAGAGGAAAAAAAGAAGCTTTTATTGTCAGGAAATGGCAAATACCTAGCTCAGTTTAACAATTCTGTCTGGCTGCTAGATAGGGAAGTAATGCCTTTGGCAGTACATAAACTCTTGTTTTCTTGCCCTTTGTCTTCCGGTGTAAAACACTGCTGAAAAATTCACCTGTCCGTTGCAAAGTTAAACTACTGGCTTTAACACAGTTGCATGGGAACTTGGGTTTATTAATGAATACAACATACCCTCTTTGATTTGAAAGCTTTCAGAGTGCTGAAAAGATTCAAAAGGCATCGCTTCCTGCACCAGCGGCATGCCTTTATACATCTCAGTGGTTCACCCCTACCCAGCTGCTATATCTCATTAACAAGCGTTTGGCCATCGCAGCAAACTTTGCGGTGTTGACACTTGAAAGGCCCAGGCAGGCGCTGGCAGGCTATCAGCTATGGCAACAGGAAACTGCCCCGAGACAACACTGAGAAAACAGCAGCTGCAAAAGCCAAAAGCAAAAAAGGGATGGAGAGAGCTAGGTGTTTCCAGGCTGTACTGTTCTCCATATGGACTGTTTGTGCAGCAGAGATGTGCCAAAGAAGGGAGGAAAAGAAAAAAGAGGGAAAAAAAAAAAAAAGTCTAATAAGGAGGTTGATATAAGCTGGGCACACCCTAGGGCATTAAATACTTTTTTGTTACATTTTAATGGCTTCCTAAAGCCTATTTTCATGCAAATAAAAGCCCGCCTGTCTAAGCATTCACAAAAGCCAGGCCTGGGGCTTGTTGGTAAGCCAGGCTCCCCAAGCCATCCCCGGTCTGGAGTGACTGTGGCCTGGGTGCCCTCCCCACAAGGACACCTCATGTGCAGGTCCACTCTGCGGATGTGCTGGATACTTAACTCCTGTGACCTTGTGCTCTATTTCATGCATAACTTTGCGTTTTCAGTCCATTAAAGAAGGCCTCACCTCATAATTTTGGCAGGAGGGGCAAGAACCAAGCCCCTAAGCCAACATGGAGCTTCACTATGTGAAGAACATCAGCTCTGCTGCTGCCTTGCCTGGAAAAGTCATCTCTGAAGCTGCCAGAGAAGTCAGGTGCACACCTCTCAAGTGGTAGACCTCCAGCTATAGTAAATGCAGACACCTACTGCACCAAAGACACCCACTGGGGAAAATGGGAACACCCATTTTGAGGCATTTTTAATTTTGGCCCAGGTCAAACTCTATGGGCTACACCAAGCAGAGCTTGTTTATTTATTTATTTATTTATTTATTACCAACTATATACAAGACAGAGAGAATGGAGAGTGGGAATTCATCCCACGGAAGCATGTGGGATAAATACTTTTAGCTCTGTAAACTGGGATGGGTGAAACATTGGTGATGGTTTACAAAGGGATGATGATCCTGTAAATAAACAGCAAAATCTGAGCATTGAAACAAGGATTTTCACCTAACCTACTGCATATATTTTATTCCTATTTTATGTATGTAAAGCAAAAGCAAACTTCAGATGCAGAGTTTGCCCTACCTGTTAATCTGTATTTGCGTTGGTGTTACTGAGGGTAGAATGTGAACAGGCACAAGGGTAATTAAAACTGCAGAATACTCTCTGCAAACATTTGCAGCAAATCTTCAAATAAGTCAAATTCATATAATGATAAAGTAAACAACAGCAACAGAAAGCAAACTGATATTGGCTCAAGACTCACCATCACCTTAACATTTTCAATGGTCTGGAAAAAAACCTCTCAGTTTCTTTAGCAAGGATCCATCACTATTTGTCTAGTGGTTCAAACGTAGCACTAACCATTGTCATGTTTCTTCCCTCGTCTCCTTCAGGGGTTTTGCAGCTGTCAGAGCTTGCAGGTGGATATTTCACAGAATCACAGAATTTTCTAGGTTGGAAGAGACCTCAAGATCATCGAGTCTAACCTCTGACCTAACACCGACCAGACCTCCACTACACCATATCGCTAAGTTCAACGTCTAAACGTCTTTTAAAGACCTCCAGGGATGGTGACTCCACCACTTCCCTGGGCAGCCCAGTCCAATGCCTCACAACCCTCTCAGAAAAGAAGTTCTTCTTAATATCCAACCTAAAACACCCCTGTCACAACTTTAGCTCATTCCCCCTCGTCCTGTCACCAGGTATGTGGGAGAATAGACCAACCCCCACCTCTCTACAGCCTCCTTTAATGTACTTATAAAGAGTGATAAAGTTGCCCCTGAGCCTCCCTTTCTCCAGGCTGAACAAGCCCAGCTCCCTCAGATGCTCCTCATAGGACTTGTTCTCCAGACTCCTCACCAGCTTCGCCGCCCTTCTCTGGACTCTTTCAAGCACCTTGATGTCCTTCTTGTAGCGAGGATTTGGATAATCCAAATTTGTATTTTACATTTACAGGCAGAATTTGTATACACCATCACTACTACAGAAAACGGAAACTATTTTCTCGGTCTTCATGTGTGTCAAGCTCTAAGGTTTACAATAAAAGCAGATTTTATAGTATGTTGCACATTTCCTGTGCCAAGGAACCACAAGACAAAAAACCTGTAACCTGTGAAGTTCCCCTTCCTCAGACCTTGGTGTAGCATCATCATTGACGGTTTCCAGTATGGCAATTCATGCTTCCAACTCTCTGATCTATGGTTCAGCTATGGCATGACTCAGGTGGTGATTCAGTAGGTGGCAATCTTTCTTCTGTCAATATGGAATTTACTCCCCACTATCTGGCTATGCAGTATTGTTTAGAGTGCTATCTCTCCGATGGGATACAAGAACGATGTGGTGACCGGTTACTGTTGTTGAAGATTCCATAACAGTTAATTTTTGCATGGATGGAAATAATAACTCTTGGGCACCAGCCAGGCTTCAGTTTGGACAAATACATTCTGCTTAAGCTTTCCTTTCCTGTCCTTATGCTGGTTTGTAATCTTACTCTTCCTGACGGCTTCTATCCACATGACAAAAGGCTGCATGCTCCAGCATGGGAGATGATTTCTCTGGATCCAAACAATTTGCAACGATGCTGGTATCCTGAGTAAAGCAGAGAGAAAGCATAGCAGGATTGAAGTTAATCCCCATTATTACAAGTGCTCACTCACCTTTTGTTCAAAAGTACAGCCACCTAGAGATGTTTGAGTACTGGATTCTCATGTGCTATCTGTTGCCAAAAGACTATGCAAGCAACAGGGTAGGGAAATGCAGGCTTACCATGCAGCTGTTTGTCACAATGCAGGCCGCTTGGAAATACTAGTTACTTTTAAAATAAATACCTTGCCAATAAGAGCTGTAAGCTGCAAGAAACACGTAAATCTAGTTCTGCTAATTTTTCTGCTATTATAGAACCAGTAGAAACCACATTATTCTTCTATATTTCTGGTATAAAATGAGAGGCTGATTCTAATATTCAGAAAAGCCTCCCATACTTCAGATGTTTGCTAGTTGAGAAGTGACACTCCTGGCAATTAAAATGAGCAATAGTTGCTCTGCAGCTGGCATGCCCCTTTAGTGGAGCAGTTAGCTTCCACACTTTTGTGCCAGGAGTATGTGGCCTCATTGTGTAACTCTTTCTTTTGCTCATTTGTGCAGCTTCATAGTTTTTCTTTTTTTTCTTTTTTTTTTTTTTTTTTTCTTTTTACTCCTGATAGATCCTTTCATGTTTTGGTATGAGTTATCTGTCTGTAAACAGACAGCCTCTGCTCTCTTCTATTGCTTGGGGAAAAATTGAAAGACTCACACTCTGACTTTCAAAATGGTATCTAGAATATATAGGGGTGATTTACAATTTATTTGTCATTTGTGTCACCCAGGTAAGGAATTACTTATCTGGTGAAATAGCAAAGAGAGAATTTGGAGATGTAGTGTTATCTCCTCTGAGTGCTATATTAAGACAATAAAACATTTATTGATATCAGAGTTGTTTTTTTCACTGTCATGAAAAAGAAAAACAATATCCAAGCAAAACATGTTTACAAAAATAAAAAAGTAGTTTCTAAGTCTTTACTGAAAAGTACCTATTTTGGGAAGACTATGTGACAGAATATAGACTTTTTCTAGGAATGTAGAAAAAATGTGCTTATCAGTCCTGGTAGATAAAACCAGCACTCTGGCTCATTCATCAGACAGTACTATTTTAAATTTATACATATGAAGACAACTGTATGAGAAAAATTACCAGGAAATGAGAATATCATCGAATATGACATAGCTGTGACAACTTATAGCTATATCTGAAAAAGCACAAAGGTGTGTTTAGACCTTATTTACAAAGTCAGTTTTTCTGTAACTTGATGTCAGATGTCACTCATTCTATACAAGCTTAGATTTTTCAGATAATATCACACATTGCATATGTTCTTAAGATCAAATTTATTATTTTAATGTGATGTACTGCAAGTCTTCACAGTAGAGTATCTTTTTAAAAAACTCATCAAACCTGAAAAAATACATCTGACTTGGCATGTCAAGTCAGTGCAAATAAAATCATTTTCATTGTATAACTTTGATCCACATAGTAAAAAAGGAATATTAAAAAATAATATTTTTTTTCTTTGTGTATTTATTTAGGAAGGCCAGGAAGGGCATTGAATTTTGAGTGAAAAATTATCATTTTGATATTGTCAGACATACAGAAACATTGACAGTGACAAACCAAAGAGTTACAGGTTCTGGAATGAGATTTCAAATGTGAAATTTTGCTCCAAGACAAATTTTTCTCTCTTTCTTACACTTAGAATAAAGTGAAACTATAATGAAGATGTTAACATTCCCTTAATTGCAAAAATACCACTAGGTATTTTTTTTAATGAAATCTTCATCTCACAAATCTATTTTAAAGGAAGAAAGTTTTGAAAGAGTGACTTGGCCATACAGATTGTTTGGAAGCATTTGGGGTTTCTTTGTGTGAACATCTAAGATTATTTCTGGTAAACAAAACAGCTAGTCACTGATCCACAAAGCACACAAACGTTTACACAATTTCCAGTTCATGAAAAGTGCCATGAAATTAATTATGAGCATATTTGAAAATGTTTCCTCATGTTCTGCTTCAGGAAACGATGGCTGATTTGAAATTTAGAGAAGTGCCATAAAATGAGTTTCTTCAGCGTGATCAGGTTCAGTGAAGATTGTAAAGCACTGTAAAAGCCTGGATTCATTCAATCCTGTGCTTTTGCAAAGCTCCTGTGAATGTTTTGTATCATTGCTGTCAGATGTGATTTTCTCTGCCACTGCAGATGTGCACAACAGATTTACTGTTACAAGTAATACACAGTAAATTCCTGACATAGAGGCATTTAGGGCCACTGCCAGATGTCTCATTTTAATAATACATTTGTATATCCTAGTGCTAGAGGGACAATTAAGCTGTGAACAATAAAGATAAAATCAGTGGAGGACAGGTATTACAACTTTATTGTTGTAGTCGATCTACGGTGTTCAATAAAATGAATGATTTCTGTTTTGGTTTTGTGTTTTTACAACAGGATTACTATCATCTAGGTCTCATTCAACAAATAGTGGATAGGCACATGTCTTTATTACAACTGTCTGCATAGAAGAAGGTCATCTGTTGCTCCATTTCTTCTCTGACAGCCTGGATGCAGAATTATCTCTGTCAGCTCCAGGATGCATTAGGCAAATGTAGTATCGTTTCCATCCTCAGCAAATTAGTAATGTTGAGAGATCCATTGGCTGAGCACTGCCAGTTTGTTATCTGTGCAATTGCCTGGGAAACATTTCCTGACTTTGTGAAGTGTTTATCTGTCTGCTACAGGTACAGGAAAACTGTGCAGGGAGGTTTTAATACTTACTCTATTTCTATCTTTTGCTCAGCCAGAGTTCTTGAATTGGTTTTCATTAGCTGGCAGAAGTAACAAGTGCTACTCCCAGTACTAAGGGTTCTGAATAAATGCCTCAACCTCAAAGAGAAAGAGAGAGAGAGTACAGATCTGAAGTGTACCTGCATTTAAAATTAGTGGAATCATGCAGGTACTTACACACCAAAACACCAGAAAGTCCCTAGAGTTTACTGTAGCATTAAGTGAGTCAAGACCTGACCTTTTCAGAAATTCAATATTGCTTGAATTGAGTGAGAAATTCTGATATTGGTACTTACTGTTCTGTGTTTAGCCCTATGGCACTAGGATTTTGTGCTTAGATGTTAATAGAAAGAGGTGGACGGCTTGTAACAATCAGAACAGATAAGAAATAAAGGGGTTTCCAAGGTGAATCTTCCCTAAAAATCTTGCTGGTTTAAATAATGCTCTCTTCTGGCCTTAGATAATCCATTCTTACCTCATCTAAAGAGATCATATAATTTCTTCCAGTTAACTCCTACACTGAAATCCACGGCCTGCTTTTAGATTAAGCATATATTCCAGAAATGCATTCACTTTTAATTTAAAGGCTTTGAGCAATGAAGGACCTAGCACTTTCCTGCACAGTTTGTGCCAATGGTTACTCACTGCCATGGTGAAAAAAGAAAAAGAAAGATCTGTCTTGAAGAGTGAAACTGATTGGCTTTGACTCTGAGCCTTCATTTCTCATAATGCCTAAATGAGCACTTGGGCCCAAACTCCCCTTGTTCTGGCTTGCAGGAGTCTGAAGAATGGTTAACAAAAGGTAGTGGTAGACAGCAAGCACTCTGGATGCTTGTTTGCAATTGTGGCAATTGTCTGAAATTGCCAATAACGGAATGTGATGCAGTCCCTGTTTCCATTTCCCACTTTCTGGATCACATATGCCATGCTCCTGCTGTCGAAAAAGTGAGCTGGTGGTAAGTCCCATAGTCCTGTACCCCCGTAACTCTGGGCAGCGCACTGGGATCAGAGGTGGCATTCTTCTATGATCACTTTGGGTAGAAAATGCATGCGGAGGTGAAGAATGGACCCTGGCATCTTCCAGTAGGCCCACCACACTCAGTGATGGGAAACCAGGACGGTGGCCTGCATCTGGCTTCACTTTAAGCATTCTCTTGTGATACAGAGGAGACAGGAAAGACGTATAAAAACTACATGATTAAGATTTGTTTCTGAGGCTTCTAGTTGGAGAATCCCTCTTTTTTCAGAGCCACAGTAACATAATTTAGTATACATTATAGCTTCCTACTATAGGGTCTCCCTAAATTCTACTCTGAAGCAAACATACATGAGTACAATCAATCTGGATCACATGCTTTAGTAAATTCAATTTACAAGTGTCCCTCTTCAAACCACCCCTCCTTTCCTAGTAAAACTGAGACAGCATGTAGACTGACAGTTTTAAGAATTATCCCTTGAGCCCTGTTAAAAAAACACAATTCGTAGATACTCATATGTTAACCACATGTGTGTCGTTTCGCTGGCAAGTACTTAGAAGCTAATGGCAATGGGGTAATGAAAATAGCTGAAACCATGGAAGGACACTCAAAAACATGCAAAATTTTTGCAAAGTAATTCATGAATTAAAAAGCTACTGGGCTATCAACATGATGTATCAGAATAAGAGGAAAAACTGTTAACAGTCCTGCCAAGCCATTATTAGCAATTCTTAGCTTTCTTCAGACATATCCTCCTCCTCCCCCACTTCCATTTTTCCTTGCAAAGAGTGGAATCTGTTTGCCAAGTTGCTTCCCTGATTTCAGCAGTCCAGAACGTCTCCCTGACATAAATCAACTTGTTCTGGAGATATCTCCCTTCAGCTGGGTCTGGCAGATTCACAACGAGAAGGGAAGAGACAATGGAGTCAGACAGTCCCCCCAAAAGCACATTAGCTGAGAGCAAATAGCTGATTAGTAAAATCTTCCCATCATTTAAAGATGAATTTTCCTTAGTGATGAAAGCCAGGTCTCCTAGACCTCAAGTCAATGTCTGGTCTTCTAGATCAGTTCCAGGGTAGGTTTACATTGTGATTATCATGGACTTTGCAGTTTGAGTATGCATATGTACAAGTTAGCTTTTAATGTCAGAGCCTGGACAAGATTCAGTGGTTTAGCTGCAGGAAAAAAAAAAAAAATAGAAATCACACCCAAACTCCCAAACAATTCTGTGTTTCTGTTAGGGTACAGTCAAACTAATGAATCTTGGGTGAAACTGTAGCAGAGAATACACTTCACAGTTGCCCAGTTGCCCCCTCTGTGCAGAGATTTCAGCATTACCTTTGGGTTGCAAGGCAAGTAGTATCACCTTCCTTGGTGCAATACTTCCAAAAGGATGTTGATGTTATGCCTTGTTTGTCCTCTATAAGACAAAAAGAGTGTCAATGTAGAGTCTGCAGCATGTGAACTATGATTTTCCCATGTCTTGAGAGTGATTTTTTTTTTTTTTTTTGCAATTAATTACTGGTAACGACTGCATCCTACCTGCTTTGAACTCTGTTGAGAAGCTCTGTGAGCTCTTTTCCATCTTGGTCGGCTGATACATAAATCCAACGTTTGTGTTTTTTGTTTGTTTGTTTTGTTTTGTTTTAATGCTGGGATGCAAGGATATATGATTATAAAAGAAATTGTAAGTAGATGAATATTTAGGGTGAAATACAGATATTTCAAACAACATTTATAAATAATGAATTTCATTTTTCATCCTATTTTACTATTAGATTGTGAATTATTAAAACAAAACAAAACAAAACAGAAAAATCAATTTCATTATAGAGATACCTTCCTGTAAAATACTTTAGATGTTAACAATGTTCTTTTCAAACAACTGTGACTTTGTGGTCTTGACTAATTTTGCTTGTTTGCTTCAATAAGAAGAAATTTATATTATAAATAATAAATTTTATCTTTATTGCAATTTATTAGAAATCTATTATTGGTAGAAAATATTTTAATGCTCTCTGGTGTACTTGACTAAATATAGCAAGAATAAATTGATGCAGTGTATAAAGATGCAACCTGAATTTAGCAGGATATTTATGTGTATATATATACAAGAAAAAAAGGCTACACAAGCCATATAAATGTCCCTGCTTTCCCCAGAAGAGCTTGTATCAATGTCTGCTAGAAAACAGTTTCCACAGAATGTAATTATCTTATAACATTATATAACATTACTGTTCACCTCTTGTGATATGTCTTTTTTTTTTTTTTTTTTTTTTTTTTTTTCCCAGAAACTTCCGTTATCAGAGCAAGGAACCTCAGCTTTCATTAAAAACCTTAACATTGGCTTCTGACAGCTTGTACAAATATATCATCTAAATATGTTTGACTTTTGTAGTAACCTGAACCTAAATGTTCATACTGCAGAAGCTGAAACTGCACTTTCTCAGTGTTCAGGTAAATGCATGTCTTCGTTTATTTCCAAGGTGTTCTCTGACTGTCTGCCTATACTGATAAACAAAAGGGAGACCACAGTCTCCTCAAGCACTGGATCTTCGATTGCCCATATTGCTTAACTACCACATAATTCCCTGACTCTGTTTTGGAGTGCCCCAAATAGCTGCTGCTGTGGCAAAGCTGGGAAGTGGCTAAGGACATTTTATGTCAGAGATCATTCTCAAAAGGCGCAGTGGAGGTGACTATAATAGTCTGGACTCGATCTAACCTAAACAGTCCTTCAGCAGCATCCTGACCCTCAAATACCATACAGGCCTTCATGGCACCGGCTAAGGAAGGCAATAAATAACTTTCCTGTCTGGCAGCTGTGAAACACACCCCATGATAGTTTAGACACTTGTAACTGGAACAAAACATGCAATGAATAATAAGAACATCACAGGGCCAAATGGTACTGATGAAGACTCCGGGCTAACTTCTATATGGTGGAGGTAAGGTCAGCCTGCTTAAGGTGTCACTGGACCTGAGGCAGGGATACTTGGGGTACGTTCCAGTTTCTAAGTTGGATGCTAGACTTCAGAAAATGAAGCTTCTGTGTTTATATGTTAATCTAATTAAAACATTATTTTTTCTTATGTCAATTTCCCATAGCAGCTAAGGCAGATATCCATTTACCAGATCATTAATGATTTGTGTGATAGTCAGATGTACATTGATTTTTAGTGTTTGTTCTAAATCCCTGGGGATTAGAGTACCTGAATGCTTTAATGCTGTTGGGGACCACTGAAAATCCCACTGTCTAAGCAATGTGTGGTATGTTTGTTCAGTTAATCCTAACAGCTCAAGCTTGTTCCAATTAATTTTATACCCAGACTTACTGCCTGGGCCTTTTAATGTATTCTGACAATTTGTGTGTAAATTGTTAGAAATCACTTTAAAATAGAGGTAATATGTTGTCTGCCTATAACGTAGATCTTGTTCTCTGCTAAGTTTCTAAGTTTCACACCTTCCTAGGTGTGTTTCTACAGAGCACATCTATGCAGTTTCTGCAGTGTGTCAAACAGCAGAAGGGATAGGGAAGCGTAAGAAGCAGTCCTATTCTTTCCTCCATACCCTGAAAATGGCTCCAAAATATTATTATTTGTGAGAAGGAAGATTTTTAACAACAATTTATGCATTTCTCATTTTAGATTTTGCCTTTTCCATTTCAGAAGGCAATGCTTTTATATGGAGTTTGAACAGAACCCCACCTTTACTAGACAGATAAATCCTAAGGTTTATGGAACATTTCTCTGTTCACTGAAAGATCTAGCAATGCTTGATCTATCCTGTGCATCAACCACGTATACCTGGGTTTAGCTGGAGTGCATGAAAAATTGATTCTACTGGACTTGTACTGGTTGAATTGAGTCTATGTTTAAAACTACCTACATGTACATATAACTGGGCTGGCTAGTTTGAGACCCCAGCTTGCATCTTTAATTGCTCAGTTAGGGCCATCCTAAGGATCGTTCTGGGATATTTAAAAATACAAAGGAAACATTTACTTACTGATCATTTTTTCCACCAACGCCAGCTTGGAGCTAGGATTGCAGCTATGAAGTGTTTTGACACAAGCTGCTTTGGTCTCTAGGGAGGATAGATATAGGTATATCCTCTCTAAAGGATAGACACAGTCCTGCAAAAGAAACAGACAGCTTCTGCTCCCTTCCTTGTTTATGGGGACATCTGGAATCTCTCTGAGTCTTATCAGATTAAATGCACCTCAAGGCCCTTCCTGAGCTAATGGCCTTCAGCAGGTTACTCAGGAAAAGACAAGGAACCTAAATATGGAGAGAGTTCTGTCTTGGCCCTTAGAAGTTTCCTCTTCACTCAGCTCAGGTGATTCTACACAGAATGTGACAAAATGAGGGGAAAAATAGGCAAAAATCTTCAAAGAGATCACATGCTCTCTCAAGTGTTTTGTCATGCTCTTCTGTAGGGATACATGCCCAGCAACTTCCTTCTCATCTGTCACCCCAAGGCCATCCACCTCAAGACACAGGTTCTCAACATCTTGTTTTACTGTCAACCTGGATGTCCCTTCTGGAATTTGGAGCTTCTGGATATTCTGGAAGTGGTGCAGGCTGGTCGTGGCACAGGAGAGGTGCACGAACAACACCATCTGCATTGCTTCTAGGGCAACATTACCCCTTTTGTCATTGCAAATTCACAAACAGACAGTTGCTGGGTAAGCAACACTTACTTCTTTGATCCAAGAGGCTGTGCTACATCAGCCTTTAACCAAAGGTTTCTGTAAGGAAAGGCTGAGGTTTTCCTCAATGCTGAGCATATCCAAGCCTGATCTATCCCTCTTTCACAAAAAAATGCTGTAGACACGTTTCTGCACACAGCCAGAAATGGACTCAGCAAGATCAGTGCCCTTGTTTGGGGAAGGAGGAAATTTCTCTGGATAGCAGAATGATCTACTCCTACACTGCATCCCTTAGGCAATTCACCCATTCAAAGAGGTGTATCAGCTAACTTCACTGGATGACTGGTGGCCTTCTCTCTGGTGGTGAAGGGTGATCTGCCTGAAGAACTAGGGCTTGGGAAAGAAGGAAGAGGCTGGGAGGAACTGTTGGGCTGAACACTAACATATAGTTATGAAAGAAAGGGCAGTGCCATTGAATTTGAGGGGAAAGCAACATCCAAAATTACGACTCTCCAGATATGTGAATGATGATAGTGGTCTGCAGAAATATATCATTCCTAGACCACCTGGAAAAGCTTGCTGGAGGATGTTGGGAGAGGTAGGTGTGCCTGAGGTATAATTTGCATTCAGAGCACATTAAAAAATCATCCTGAAAACTCAGTAGTATAAATCAGCAGTTCATCATTCACACTAATTGTCCCAAGATAATTTCTGCAAACATCCTTTAGAGCAAGGAAGGGACCAACAGTTTCTCTCAGAAATACAGACAATTTATGGATGCTGAATAGAGAAAAATATAACAGTGTCTAAAATAACTGGAAAAGAGAAGTTTACATTGTCTGTCAATTCAAAGTATTCCTGCTAGATATTTCTCTACTGCTTTTTCTATCCTCAGAGCAAGAAAATAAGACAGCGTTTTTTGTTGACAGCTTCACAAAAAACAAAAGGCTGGGGAAAAGCTTACTCCAAGACCTCCTTACCTCCTTCACAGAGGGAGGGCTGGAGTGGGGGGAGCTCACAGCAGGGGCAAATGCAACGGTTTGGAGAGCAATTGCAGGGCTTGGAGAGAGACGACAGGAAGCAAGAACTGACCGTCTCCCTGCCCGGCACAAACACATACAGACTTAACCTACAGCTGAACTTTTGCCCTTGAGTGACCAGTGCCATTAGGACACGGGTCAAAAGGTTGCAGGGTGACAGAAAATGGAACTTTATTGAATGAAAGAGAAAATGAAAAAATTCCTTTGTTTGCTTAACTCCGTGTGGTTTGTATAGCCACTGTGATCCCATAATGGAGTCCAGAGTGAAAAAGTAACTTGATTTATCACATGCAAAGGAAAAAAAGGAAAAAAAAAAAAAAGGGGGGGCGGGGGGGGGGAGGGGAGAGAGAGAGAAAGAGGGAGGAATTCACTAAGGGAGTAAATAAGAAAAGAAAAAGTAAAGAATAAAATCCCTAAACCCTTAAGACATTAGAATAAATGTGACTTTAATCAATAAAAGCCCCTTATATAAATGAGACAGAGAGACAGAGAAAGAATTTTCATTACTTAGGAACAAGTATATATTAAGGACACCAGTGATGCATGTTAAAAGAATATTTTCCAGTTTGAGTAAGGAACAATGCACATGTGTATGAGCATCTATTTGAAACATATTTTGGTTGGACACATATTTGAATGCCAGAATTTTATATGTGTAAACCATCTGCATTTATATGCAGATATAAACTCCAGGTATTTAAAATTAGTTTGAAGGTGAGAAAGAACTCTTGATAGGTAGAGAAAAAATAGGTACAACTGGTAGGACTGTGAGTGAAATCGGAGATTCTAAATGAGTTCAATTTAAGATAGCCTGAAATGTCAGCACATTTGATGTGCTTAATATTTTCTTCATTTCTTGACAAAATGTCAGTAAAGTTATGAATGGCTAAATTCAAATGTTTTAAAATGCTGCTATTACTCCTTGGATTTTTGGTAGAGTGGCATATTCTGGATTAGATCCAGAGTTACAAGGGCTAATGTGCTATTACTGATCTGTCTTAATAACGAGACAGAAAACAGTGGAGTTAGAGCACAGGAAATCTAACAGATTCAAAAAAATATGCAAGATATTCAGAGTATAGAGATATTCCCCAAAAAGCCTAAGTAAATTACTTGTCAAAAGCAGACCCTTAATGTATTTTATATTTCATGATCTGACCTGCAGTGCACAAAGGAGCAAATTTTGCCACCTGGGTGCATGTAAAAGTGCTGTGAGTGTGATGAGTAGTACCATACACTGTGTGCTTTCATGTCTAAATAGCAATTGAGGGGCAGGATTATAAAATGCTAGTTTGTATGAGCAGGGTCCAGATAAGCTCCCACATCTCCGCTACTCTTCCCCTTTTCTCTGGAGTGCCCTTCTTCCTCCCTCCAGTTTTAGTCAGTCAGCCCATGACCTGCACAGCCACAATTACATCCCTGTTACTCAGTATGCTCTGCAGCCTCTCCTTTTTGATCACTGTGAACCACTAAACCATCCAGCCCACCACTTACCTCCAGAGAGGGACATCTTTTATAGATTATGTTTCTAAGAGTCTTCATTTCCAGAATATGTCTATACCTTGCTAATTCTTTTTGCTTTGTGTCACAAGTGCAGACCTTTTTTTTTTTTCTTATCCATACAGCTAAAAATCTTAGAGAAATTTTGGGTGTTGCAGACACATATCTCAGTTACTGAAGTATCCTATATTTTGATTCCTGACAAATGAAGCCATGTTCTGTTCAAATCTATTTGGACTGCTGCTGTCAAGATTGCTATCTCCATCTGTTTCCTTGAGCTTGTCATTTCTCTGTCTCTTTCCACTGTCTCCTACTTCTCCACTTTAACAAATGCACTGCTTGTTCTCTATTCCAGCTTAAGTTACACTAAAATCAACACTAACAGGCTGATACCTCCATTTGGACCGTGAGCTCAGTTTCCATCATCTCCTTTACAATTTACATACATATATTTCCAATTTTTCATCTTTCTTTCCACTCACGTTTGCAAGGAAGTCCCCGTAAACATGTTTGCAAACTGCTTGGCTATCTAAGCTCAGAAAGCCTATTCTAGTGCTATTATGTAGTTGTTATTTATTTATTTATTTTTTTTTTTCCATCAGGCTGATTCCATCTAGTGTAAGCACTTGGACCCCTGAAACCTTCCCTTTTTGTTCTCATTAACACCATGTCTAAAGTAATGGGGTACTCATTCCTGACTAAAGTTTCAAGTTTGGTTGGATAATACAAACAGTAATTATTACTAACCTTCTTGGTCGCATGAAGCTAAACCAAAAGAAACTCAACTGACTCTAAGTCAGTATAGATATAGCTCAAGTTTATAGGTGTATAATAGGGAATAAAATTCTCCTTATTTTGAGTTTTCTATTCCTCTTCAGAGACTAGGTAATTACCATATAGATCCCCTTCCACCCCCAAAGAAAGAAATGTGGCTTTAAGAAAAGTACAAAACAAACAAACAAACAAAAAACGGTGTATAATATTATACGCAATATTACGAATTAACTTTAAGGCTGTGAATTAAATACTTGTGAATTTCCACAAAACATTTAAATATTTAAATAAAAATATTTAAATATTTTATTTAAATAATTTAAATAATTTTATTTAAATAAAATTAAATAAAAATTTCCTTTAATTTAAAAATTAACTTGGTTCTACGTGATATCTTGAAGGCACTTTATTTCTTCATTCTCCCTGTTTTCTTTTCACAAATATAGTTAGACACATCGTAGGTTACTGGCTTGCAACACATCTCTTTGACAACACTGAAAGCTGCTTTTAAAATAATTGAAAGAATCTGAAAAGAGTATTTTGTATTTTGTAAAGCAAACTTGCTTCTAGTCTAAGATCTTTTATGCCAAGTTTCAGTGAATTCTTACAGCCAAGTTATACACTTCCTCTGACAATTTTTTAATAGTACCAGACAATTTGGCTGCATGGTATTGTTAATGAAATGATAAAAGGAAAACTCAACAACTCATTATGTTGGGGAACTGGTGGCACTAGACAGTTATTATGATTTTAGTGTTGTTTCTGTTCAGCAGGTATTAACATGTTTGGAAAAGGAGGAAAAAGGATAGTAATAAAAGCTAGTTTTTTTTTTTTTTTTTTTTTTTTTTTTTTTTTTTTTTTTTTGGTGGATGAATGATTAGGCTTCAGCACACTGCCAGAGACAGCAAGTAATTTGTGGAAGGCATTGTTCAAAGCAGAGATATTTTTGGTGTAGAAGTATTATGCTGCATGCCAACCTTTTGGGAGGTCATGACAGAGTGGTAGAAGAAATTAAAAAACAAAACAAAACAAACAAAAAACCCACGCTGTATTTCATCATCTTCACCTACTCACCAGGAATCTGCTGCCTGGAAAATATGAATATAGCAATTAAACTTCCCTTTCTCAACAATAATGTCTTCTAGACAGGCAATATAGATGCATCCCTATACAAAGAGCCAGTACATTCTGTGCTGTGATAGAGGGTTTCTGCAGCTATTATAGAAGAGAATGTAAAAAATGTTGAAAACTTTGAATGGAATTCTTCTGTAACCAGCTAACACATATTCTTGGAATGAGCAAAGCATTTGTAGATGCAACTTTTAATAGAGAGATATGGAGTGTAAAGGGAGAGTAATTTATTTAGACCAAGAAGATGACATGAGAAATAAGACTTGTAGGTGGCTGAAGTTAAAGCTTATAAAAGTTAAAGGTGTTTTTTTTTTGTTTGTTTGTTTTTGTTTTTGTTTTTTTTTGTTTTTTTAAGTTAAAAGTTAAAGTTAAAAGTTCTCACTCACAGAAAATACCTATGCTTGTTGTTTTGGCACTCCTCATTGAGTGTGTAAAGAACCAACCTGTGATCAGTGCTGGTAGCGTCACAACTGAAGTCATGATGTTGAATGTGGCAGAATTCAAAGCAGCAAGATGATCCTCTTTAATACTAAAAAAGTCCACTGTGACAAAATATGGATGATTTGGAATATATATATATATACTTATATATATATATAAAACCTCCTTAAAATCAGAACAAAAATAGATTAATTACTTTTCAGATATCTGCAAGTGCCATGTGTAATCAGCACATAGCTTTTCTGTGAAAACTGCCAACTTGTTCTGGTGGCTCCAGAGAGGGGCTACTGCTGGGAAATAACTAAGATGCTCCCTCATTTAACACAGACCACAGAACAGCTGCCAGATATGAATGCCTTTCAGTCACCATTGATCAGGGATCGATTCAAATTAGTGACCTAGAAATAAAAGGCTGCATATTGAAAAACAAATTTCCTATACCATTCTGTCTTCAGTAATGAGAAATGCAACTGTCTGCCACATTTAACTTTCAGCTATCAAATACAAAAGAAATAAATGACCTTGAAACATGCCAATATGAAAAATCTCAAATACTTAGGACATTATTCTTCTTAAGCGTTGTTGTTGAGCTTGTTTTTTGTTTTATTTTTGTTTGTTTGTTTGTTTGAATGTTTCCTCACTGACGTTGGTAGTAGGGTGTTTACAATTTTAGGCAAATGCAATAGGAAACTAATATATTTTTTTTTTCCCACAGTTTCTCATAAAAACTTGCTTTAGAAATGGTTTCTCAATCCTAAACTTCTTATATTACATTCAAACCCGCAGGGAGGTCATGCTTTCAGTTTCTAGGATAGAGTGCTCAGGATTTAGATTCCAGTTCTTGGCTTTGTAAGGACTGCCTCCATGCCCTTGGCAAGCTGTTTATATTTTCTCCATCTCAGTTTCCCACTTACAAATGGGGAAAAGTAATGTTTCCCTATCCTGGGAATATTTTGAAATTAAAGTCACAGATAACTGAAAGACACTCTGTTACACATATACGAACAATCAAACCTTGACAATCTTATTGGGCTCTTTTGGCTGGCTAATGTTTCCTTTGAAGGCTGAGTTGGGAATACAAGGTTGAAATATTAGATTTATGGATATCATTTTCAAGCTTATGGTACTTAGAGATAAAAATAAACAATACTCCTGTCTCCCCAACCACTGAGGAAAATGGGTCAATCGAAAATTATCAAAATGACAGGTTTTTCCTTTCATTAAGATTACAAAACACTTAGCATTAGGAAGAATTGTAGAGATTTTTCTGACAGAATTAATTATTCTGAATGATTAGTTTGTTATGTTCCTTGCAGGCACCAAGTTTGGAAGAGGAAGTGCTTTGTCTTTCGATTAAAAATATCCAAACAGCTCCGTGGAGTCATGATCTGAGAAACCAAAACAAGTCCTTAACCATAGATAAATGAAGGTTGGCTGATTCCAGTTTGCAGAAAGCCAGAGGAAGCCCTCTGCTCTGACCCCGCGCCCTCTAGCATCACAGCTGGTGCATGAGCACAAAGACAACTTGGATGTAGATGCTGCTGTGGGCACTTTACACAGGATAGATTGTAAATTTGTCCATTTATGAGTGTCCTGCGGGGGTTCCCACCAACTCAGAAGACAAAGCAAGGGTTGAAGCAAACAAAGAATATCCATAAAAGCTCCTCTGATTGCCACTATTAATAAAATGGAGGCCATAAACAAATTTGCCGTGTACTGTTTCTTCAGTGGGGAAGTAGGAAAGCAGAGGATGCCGTCCCTGAGCTGAATGAGGTGTGTGTGTTACACAGGGTGAATGAAGAAGGTATCTATGCTCCATGAAAAATGGATCTGTCTACCAGAGATGTTTTCCTTTACACTTCTTTCTACTGGACTGTGAACATGAATTTCAGCCATCTGAAATCTCTGATCGCCTTGGTAGGGGTTTGCAAGTTCTTATCTGCAGTCCACATAAAACAGATATATTGGAATTTCTGGGGTGTTTTTGATATTTTGTTTATAAAAATTCAGAAATAGGGAGAATACTTCTGAAATTGTCTTTGCACATGTCAGCATACCCCACTGAGATCCATTTATAACGTGTATTTTTCATATTCATTCACCCTTTCTAGCAATAACGACAAAATTCTTTGGTTTGATGCCAACATCTCTTTGAAGGAATGATAATACAAAGCATTAGATATGTTCCAAAAATCACAGAAGTGTTAAACAAATGACTTAATCTGGGGGGGGGGAGGAGGAATGATTTACATCATGTAACTTGTAGTCTGCCTTGTTCTGCAGGTATACATCCAGAAAACTTTACTGCTTCCCAAAGCTTTACTGTAAAGTTACATACATTGAGTGTTTACTAGGCAATGAAGACCCAAGACAAAAAATATTAAGTCTCAGTTGTTCCCAGAGAATATGAAGGTTAAGAAGGGGCTAAACACTATCTGTGGCCCAGCAGTGCAAACTTCAATTAGGGGCAAAGACCTTCAGGACACCTGGGATCAGTCAATGGCAACTGATGTGCACAGCAAATGCCAGAATTACAGGGTATGAGAACATGAAGATACTACTTGTGCTATAACTTGCTGTATTGAACTTGGGTCCTTTTTCAGATAATTGGTATTTAGGAGTTCGGAGAAGCTTTATACTGAAGAAAACAGGATAACTATCATGGCATTAATTTGCTGCCCAGGGAACCATCAAACAGCCAAGATGTCCACGTGGGTGTTTTTTTGCTTAACTTTAATTAGTGCCAGTTAATTTCTGGGTAGAAACCGGACACCTACCTTAGCTGGAATTTATGATCTGGAAACCACTAAGAAAAGCCAGTTTCCGTTTTTTTTACATCGCAAACCTAACATCACGTGGTCACACTCTGTCATGCAGTAATGCTGACAGCAGTGCAGGAAATTGCCTGGAGAAACGCCCTCATTCTATTTCACTTGGAGCTCATTTGTTCTGAAACATCCAGTGACAAAATTATGGTGTGGTTTTTACAGGAGTATGTGTCTAAACTCATACTCCTGCTTTTTCTGCAAATCTGGGTTAGAAGATCTCATTTTTCTCAACCCACACATACATGCTCTGCCAACTGCACAGACAATGACCTGTATTCATCCACACTGAAACTCTGTTGACATCAGCAGGCTACAACAGAGATAAATTTGGTTGAGTAAGGCAAAGTGCTTAGAAATGGTTTGGTTTTGCTCTTTTACCCAAGGAAAATGCATCTAGAAACATATCATACTTTCATGCTGACATGCAGAAATGTCTTCAACATTATCAGGTGACTGGTACTCCTGCAGATTCACAGTTATTATTATTATTATTTTAAATACATGCTTAAATTGCAAATTCAGTGCATGGTATTTTATTTTCTACTGCAACACAAATCTACAAATTTGTTTTTATTCTGTTTATTTTATGTTATTCTGTTTTTATTTTGTTTTATTTATTTATTTATTTTATTTGAACTATCAACACATTAGGCATTTCCTGTTTTTAGGAAGCACCTGAAAACAACCAAGACCCAAGCAACCTGAAAGCAAAAGCTGTGGAAAAGATACATCTGAGATTGTATTTTCTTCAGATTTAACTACATCCTTGAGATAGATGCCTCTAAAATCAACATCTAAAGCCAGAAGTTACATTGGATACATGACTGAATCATTGTTTTCCTTTAAAATGCAGCTTTGTAAGGGCAAAATGTCCTTTACTTGAAGGAATGTTCACTCCCTTTTCTATACAGCACAGAGGAACTGGAAAAAGAGAGGTTTCCTTACAATACTGGTTTTTCATTTGCTTGTTTTTTTTTTTTTTTGTTTGTTTTGTTTTGTTTTGTTTTAATCTCAGATTTATACCAAAAAAGAAAGTCAAAGGTGCCGTTCACAGAATAGAAAGCTCTCACATATTATAGCTAATATAAACAATTAATTGTATTGTGAATAAAACCAGTTATCAGGTTGTTGACACTGAGACCTGAATGACCAAGCCCTGATACCAGAAGACTTTTTTCAGAGATTCTCAAAATGTGAAATGTTGCTTTTAAATATGTTGAGAGACCAACATTTCAGATTCACCTGCAAACTACTTATTACAAGTATGACTTAGAAATGACCATATCTGATTTTTTTGAGTTTTCTTTGGCTTTGGTATAACCAAATTCAGATTATCCTCCTGCAAAGTTAGTATAATAATATTTAAACACTTGCAAAAGACTTAATTAGTTAATTAATATTTGTACAGTCATAAGAGATTCTTGTCTGTGAGGTACTGTGTTAATTTTACAAGAAATTTCATTGAAAATTTAATAGAGAATTAAATACTTGGGTACAAGTTCCTTACTATATTTTAATTAAATGTATTTTACTTCTTTTGTATTCTTTAACAAAAAAATAAAATGAAGCCGGTAGCACTTCCCCCCTCCTGAACGCCCACCTCCCCCCCCCCCCCCCAATAAATAAAATAAAATCAAGGAATCAAAACCATGAAAACAAAGCTATGGTGGCAGAAAGATTTTGTAGTAACTAAGCAATCATCCAACAAGTTTGGAAAAGTACCAGATCATTCCTCTATGACTTGCAATGCTGATTTTCATCTCGTTGCCTGGTTCATACATACCACAAATAACCCCATGCAGAGGACAGTTCTGCATGATGGGAATTCAGTCCCCAGTGCCAGTCCTTCAAAAATTGACTCATTGTTCCTGGAAAATTAGATTGAAGTGAAAACAACTGGCTGGTTCAAAGTAAAGCTACAATTTGGTTTGGGACCACTTACTATCATACCAGATAACTTTTTGCAACAATTTGCTGTCACCACATGTACTAAGGCAAAGAGTCTTATGCTAAAATGCATGTTTAATTTACTGTGAGGTTCATTTTTAGCTGGGCTGCCCACAATGCTGGCTTACCAATTTGGGGAATAAAGGAAGTACAACAAAAGTCCCTGACCTCCAGATAAACTGAGACAATGTAGTACAACACACAAGCTCTGAAAGTAAACATCTGCTATGGTAAAATAAAAATGGTAATAGGGGGTGTCTTCTTGGTTAGACATACTTCCTCTTCCCATCTACATGTTTCATATATGACGAAACAATACTAGAAAAATAAATCACACCCTAAGAGACTAAGGAGACCAGCAGATTCCTTTCATGCATATCCACTGGAGAGGAAGTTGAGACACAGTTTGTTGTGCCCAGTCAAGTAGAAAATATTATGCAATGAAGTGCCTGGCTGGATCCATGTAATCCAGCAACAAGGAGAAAGATTACCTCTCCTGACATGTTGGCAATGCTGTAGCACAGCCCAGGATGAAGCTGACCTTTTCATGCAAGAGCATATTGCTGGCTCATGGCTGAACTGGTACCCACCATGACTCCTAGGTCCTTTTCTGGTGAGCTGCTTTCCAGCAGGTGAGCCCCCAACATATATTGGTGAATGTGGTTGTTCTTCCCCAGGTGTAGGACTTCACACTTTCCTTTGTGTCAGACTATTTTTCCTGTGGAGCACAGCCCTGTGAACAACACCCATCTGGTGTTCCAACCCTTTCTTCCAATTTTGAATTGCCTGTAAACTTGCTGAAGGCACACTATGTTACATCATCCCAGTCACTAATAAAGATTCTTTGAAGTTTTAAGCACAGTATATGATTTTTCTAACATCAGTAGATACCTGCTGATCCATAAAGATGATGCATATATCACCATGCTGAATTTTTCATAAAGAACTGGTACATAATGCATAATTTGTAGTTGTGTGACAATGACAGAACATACATTCTATTCTTCTCTATTTGGTTTATAACATTTTAGACTGCATTTTGGACTTTCTCTGAGTTGTGTGATATAAACAACCAATGAATTGAGTTCTCTCATCACTCAAATCATATTCTGTCTCTTTTCCATGGCAAGGAAGTCAGGCTCAAGTACGTTGTGGCTGTCCCTCTACTCAGACATAAAGTTGAATAGAATATGCCACACTGTCCATATCTGGTACATAATAAGAAAAGCTAAATGATGTCTCATGTTGACAAATTCAGCCTTAAAACATACTCTCAAGAACAAAATATTTGGAAAGTCTAAGAACTTCTGAGTAGCTACCCAAAATTTATGTCATTTTTCTCCACAAAACAGATACTTCTGCAATACTTCATACCTCATGAGATTTACTATCAGGACCCTAGGCTAACTATCAGAACTGATATTTCAGTGTGACTTTCAGATGTACAAGAAGTCCACTTAACTCCGTAGTGCTTATTCTCCAGAGTGTAAATCTTCAGGACTAGGCATGTGCTCAGGACTGCTATAAGAAGATAGAAAGGGAAAAACACCTGGTGCTCTCCATGGCTATGAGCCATCTCTGAGAGACAGGAAATTTCATCACGGCAAGAGAAGAACATGCTCTGAAAAAGACAATAAGCATGCTCTGACACTACTTACATGGAAATCCAAATTGTTGCAGATGATGTCTTTCGAAACTAGTCAAATACTGTGGAAAAGACAAACCTCTAACTTGAGTAATAATTGGTCTCTTCAATAATCTCTCTGATGCACTTTATGGCTGGAAGGAAATGAAGGTGTTTTCACTTCCAGTTCTTTGCAAGCCATCTTAAAGGGATGCTGAGTGATGCAATGTACAAATACTATTGCTACAGAATGAATGAATACTTGTAAGCTAAATCTGCCCATCAATACCTGCAAGAAATGTCAGACTTGGAAGGAAAGTTCCAAAGGGAAGAAAAAATTAACTACATGATGACAGATCAGGCTTTCATTTCCCATCTGCTGATGAGAAATGAGATGAAGGTGATAGCTTCTTGAGAGACTCTTGTATATTGATCTCCTTCCTGAAGAAAGGAAGATGTGATGCATGATAGTTTCTTACTTTCTTCCCCTTATATTTGCTACATACTGAGAGTGGTAAAGAAGGTTTCCACATGAGCCAAACTGTAGCCCTTGAAACTTGCACCTACTTGTCATAAACAGCAGTTCTATATATTGTGTGACATTCATCATTGTCGCAAATCTCAGAAGCAGCAGGACTTTAATCTTTTCTTTTGAGAGTGAAGTGTGATTTGTCCCAACAAATCAGGTCAAGAGCACTCAGTCATGTGAACCAGGTCCTTACTGCCAAACCAAGGTTTCCTTCAGGTCTTGCCTCTAAGACTTTCAGCTAATTGCTAGAGATATCCTCCTCTCTTCTTTTACTTTTTCTCTCAGCTCAGGTTGATTCTCTCTACGTCCACCCAAGCATGGATTTAGTTCACCTCTTTCAGTCTTACATGCTCATTCAAGCCCATTCTGCTGGCTGCTTGCTGCATTACAGTCCCGTGTATTCTTACAGTGTGGCATAACAGTTTCTCTTCCGTTTGAGGTCCTACTCAGTATGCTTCCTGAAGCCCAGGAAGAAGCACTGGTGTCATATTGGTCTTTCCTGGAAAGGTTTAATTGGCAGTAACCCTACTGCAAGCCTCCTTCTTGACATTCTTCCATATGCATGTTGGCTTACTCTTCAAACCGTGTCACCATGACATTCACGCACCTTGTTTGCATGACTTGGACACAACATGTGGCTGCCCTGTCACCAAATGAGGTTTGTCAAATATGTAAGTGAATTATATTTTTACCAGTCTTGGTTATTTAAAAGTGGTTTCATCTTAAGCTCCCTAGCTCAAAATATGCTCATAAAATTTCTTCATTAAAACTACATTGTCATGATTCAGAAATGAAATATTTGTTTAAAACATGTTTCTGATAATTTTCTTAACCTGTAATAGGAAAAAAATAAATTTTTAATTATAGTCTAATTTACTAACATAAATAGTCCTATTGATTTCAATAGAATTACATGAATTAGTGAAATTAGAAATTTTTCCCTGAGGTAAACTTTTAAATTAAGAGTTGATGGAAGTTCTTGATGTAGGTAACTGTTGACTGAATTTGAAATATATACCTCTGATTTCAGACTCATTTTTTACTTTTAGACTTGGTATGCTTGCTTATTTAAATCTTAATCAATGGAGATGAAAGGAGTCTCAATAGAAAAATGAAATGTCAGCATATTTCTGTTTCTCCTCTTGCTCTTCATTTAAAAACTGATTGTTTTAATGTTTTGTTATTATTTTTTTAAGTAACTGAAATGATTGTCGAAAGCTAAGTCTAAATGTTTGTCATGTTTGGCAGGTAAAGTTATATTCTTGCTTCATGTTATTTATTGTTTTGCTATTTATTGTAGCAAATAGAAGCCTGGATCAAGATGGCAATTGCATTGTGCTATACAGGCTGGAGCAGAGGAGGGATTTCACGGCCTGTACCAACATTGCTTATATGCGCAAATGTAAAGAGATACATTCCATAAGTCTATGTGTATTCCTACACATGTGAGTATGAGTGTGTGTGGACACACTTGCTCATGCACATGTGCACTTTGCCCTTGCTTTGAGTCTGATGTGCAGTGAGAGAATTTTAATCCCATGTATTGACCTTTCTGAGAAACAATTGGAAAGAGAGGAGGGGGAAGCATACACCTGCAGTTTATTTCCTTTGAAGAGATGCCTTTAAGATAATAGAGATGAGGTGGAAGAAGAAAACTGCCCGGTGCCAAGAGATTTGTTCACAATGCAGTTAATATACAGCCTCAGATGTTGACAGTAAACTGTTACCACTGAAATGAAGAACAGTATTGCCAGGGGGTCACGGAGCAGCAAGTGCAATTGATTAGAGGTATAAGTCTTAAGATGGCAGCAGGGAAAATGTTCAGTGACCAAACCAATGTGTTAAATGACCTTTCCTCTAGATGTGTATAAGATTATTCTTTTAAAGCTGAATTTGCATTCAGGTGCTTTAGCTTAGCTGGCATTGAAGTCCCTGGAAGCATAGTGACTGTCTATGGGAAGATAATTTAGAACAAAGAATTCATGGAGCATTTATTTAGCATGAAGAATTGCCAGCCTGATATTTGAAAACAGAACTACAAGGGAATCCAGAAATAAGGTGCAAGAAGCATAATTTAGCTAATGTTTCTTGGTGATAATTCCCATTTAAAGGATAGTATACTGATGTCAGTAGTAGCTTTTCAGGAGATGTTTGGCTGGGCCTTTAGTATCATCAGTCTGTAGAGATCTTTTAAATGGTATGATTGGATACTATTTTAGGCAATAGACTCCTAAGCAATTACATTGCTTATGACAAGCCACTTTTTTTTTTTTTTTTTTTTTTTTTTTTTTTTTCCCCATTTAAGTATGACACATTCTGCAAGTGCAAGTTTTGGTATGTAAAAATTAAGACTGGGCAATTTTAACCATGTTAAAACTTGGTACATCTTTGGCAATAATTCTTGGTGCTTCTTTCTTTGCTCAGTAAGAAAAAATACAGGTTGCAGTACACTCAGATTCAACCCATTAGTATACTCTTGCCACATATTGTTGTTTCTATGTAATTCAATGCTGACAAAAATAATACACCTCTTACTGGGTTATGAAATCTTTTTCAGCAACATAAATTCTTTATTCTTCACATTCTGTTTATGCCATACTGTGCTCTGGATCTTACTGATGTGGAGAAACTCACTGCACTATTGTGATCTAAAACAGATTTGAATGTAACATTCCAAAGATGAAAGCTTTACTAACAGCAGTATGGAGTTCCTGGAAGAAATCTCTGTTCTCAATATCCTCTGTCGGAAGAAATGTTTTCAGCTACAAGATAAGTTCATGCTCTTCACAACTGAGTAGTAAAAGTGCCTACTCTCAGACAAACTGAAGTATTCTGCAGATGTGGTTACATTGTCGTGGCAGTAGACTTTTACTGGTTATATTGGTATTTCATATTTGCACTGTAAAAGTTTCAAACACAAAGACAAGTTACAGTTTTCAGCTTCAAATGTTTCTTGATAAACTATGAGTAAATGCTTTAATTTTATCATGATTTCTGTTAAAAATCACTCTGCTAAAAACTTTAACTTATTGTTAACTCAGAGTGAGTTAAAGTATTATCTGTTATAAATCTTACAATACAATGTTGCATTATGACTTTTGACATATTTCATGGTTTCAAGATCTTGTTTTAAGACAGCTCTTTGTTTAAGTATGACAATAGAACACATCATTTGCTATGACAAAAAGTTGATGTTCATATCTAAGAAAGATAGAAATATGAAGGAAAATGTCAGAAAAGCTCTCTGTCCCCACACCAGGAAATACTACTGTTATACTACCAGAATGTACTATTCTCTCATTAAAAAGAGTGCTTATTCAAACACACTGAATTCCTACTTTTGCTTTTTTTTTTTTTTCTTTTTCTTTTTAACATACAAATTCTTACACCAGAATAACACCTAAGCTCATATTTAGACAATATTTTTTGAAAGCTTGATAGAGCTGATAGGCATGGTTTTCCCTTAGTTTGAGTACGTAACACGTAAGAGGAATTCTGTTGTTCTCACATCCTGTTTTGCTCAGTGTTTTGGTATCCTATAGCTGGCATCTGAGAAACACTATAAGTACCTGGTGTAAGAAACTATCAGCATTGTACAGCCTTTAGCAACTATTCACAGGCAGTACACTCATATACACCTCTACAGTCAAAAACAATTCTCCTATTTCAGTTGTGATATATAGCATTGGATTTTTCAGTTGCTGTAGCCAGGAAAGAAAAATGTGCTTATGTTATTTTATTTATTTTATTTTATTTTATTTTATTTTATTTTATTTTATTTTATTTTATTTTATTTTATTTTATTTTATTTTATTTTATTTTATTTTATTTTATTTTATTTATATATTTTTTAGGGGTAACACACTTCAACAATCAAAGGCAGAAACCAGCTAAAAAGTCACACAGAACTGTATTTAAAATCACTGGTTTGGTAATATGGGGTGGGGGTATGTGTGGGAGAAATCCCCTTAACTAAATGCATTAGAAAAATGGAATGAATGTAAAATTCAACAGTTTAATTGGATCCCAAGGAATTATCTTGGAACCTGCAAGCTGGCTTCCAAGCTCTGCTAACCAACTTACCTTCACCAAATGCTTAAAGGCTTTCCTCACATTGTCAAAAGCATTTTTAAACAAGCACAGCACTCAGCTACATACCATGACAAATTTTGCCTGTAGGCTGTTAAAGTGGCTTTAAACTCGTGAGGCATGCTCTTAAAAATATATATATGCTTTGTACATACTTCATCCCAAACTGCCTCCCTCACCCCCAGCTTTTTTTTTTTTTTCTCTCTCTTAGCCTTTTTATCTCTGAAGCTTAGTGGAGTTATTAATTAATGAACTTGTGCATTTTCCGTCTTTAGCTGCTGAAGAGTGAGGAACTGTCAATCAGATGGGACCCTCCTGAATTAGGTGAATGCTGACATTTGGCAAGTGTCATCACAGTTGCCTGCCCATGCCCTTGTAATGCTCTAAGCCAGTGACCCTTTCCTCTTTGTCACACATTTCAGGTAGCACTCAGAGCTCATTGTGTGCAACTGAGGTCAACCGCCAACCAACCAAGTGCTCTGTCCTGTTCGCACAAAGCTTTCCCTGAAGGCAAGAGAAAAGAATAATAAAAGGGGGAAATGGCCTGCTGAGCAAAGGCTCTGAGTCTTTTATAACAGGAGGTCGTTTTTGATTATAGGAAGGAACCTTCTGTGGCCATGGAAACCAAAATGCCACACAAAAGCCAGAGGGTGCTTGGGAGGTAAACAAGATAGATGAAAGGTGATGGTGATTTTAATCTCCACAATCAATGTACTTAGGTGGGTGACTTTAATTTAATCCATGTCTGATTAACCCTCTCCCTTTGTTTATACCATTATAAGAGGTTTTCTCCTGCAAAAATTTTTAACAAATGTAAAAAAATTCCAGGGGAGGGCTGGCCACTGCAGTGTTTTCATCCTATTCACCCCCCTGATGTAATCATGGATGTTCTCATTATCCACATAAATGCCTAATCCTTCTTACTCCTGCTAAGCTTATCCTCAGTGCTATATTTTGAATGAGAGAGTGAAAGTTCTTATACAAATACAAATTCTTGTGACTTTCTTTTTTGGACACCTAGCAGGATGAAATAGCTGGAAACAATGGCACTCGGTAAGGAAACCTTTTCCATCAAGAAGCCTTGGAGCAGTTTGGTGAAAACTGGTTTTGATTTGGTTGAGTTATGATCCCTTGAAAACTGCACATTGTGCATGCTTAGACATTTTTAAATAACAGCAGTGGTTTTAATGACAGCTGAATGTTCGGAAGGAAGTTGTGCCGTGCATGCGTGCGCGGCTAATTTACCTACTTACTGAAAAATATACTCAAGGGTAGTGCTCTGAATGAACCCTGCCACATAAAGTTTAGGTTGGCTTACATGACTGAAAATACTCTTGGACTGCTGCATAAAGTTTTCCACAAGGATGAGCATTATATGGATGAGATTTTCAAAAGCAAGGAGAGCATATCCCACTCAGGAGGGAAAGAGGGAATTAAAAAAGGCTCAGAGGAATTTGTGTTTCTATGTCTTTTGGGGTTAAGGAGTAGATTCAATAAAGACAGCCATTTAAGTACTTGTCTCACTGTCATTAGAGCTTTAATACCTCGCTGAATCTTGACCTGGCCCCTGAATGGAAACAAAATGCAGACTTATTCACTTAGGCTTGCTAAACCATCTGTAGGAAGAGAAAAATGCTTCAAAGTAGGGTTTGCAGGAAAAACTGTGAGAACTCACTGACTTCAAGTTATTTTGTCACTTTCCAGAGCTAAGGTGCTTTGCCACGGCATATAATATTTGTATTTAACTAGCCAAAATCTGGGTCCTTTCCTGAGGGTAGCTGCCTCTCTCAATCCTTTGAAAAAGTGAAGCAGGTCTTAGCATTTCATTTTTAAAATCAGGCAGAGGAGGCACTGTAACTGCTGCTGCCCACTCTACAGAATAACCTGAAAACAAGGGTTCTTGCTCAAGGAGAAAGAGTGCTGAGTGCCATGGCCTTGTCAATGCCAGGATGCTTCAGCCTGGTCCTGTGCTGCCCAACTGAGCAAGTCAAGCCTGGAGAAGAGGACTAGCTGGAGCTGGGCTGCTCTTCAGAAACAGATGTGAGCATTGGTGTCCCAGAAAGGAAAAAAAAACAGTGTGTGGGTTCCTAACCCTGTAACTCTGTCAGAATGATAAGATCCCTCTGAGAAGATGACACTGGCTTACAAGGGAACAATGTGATTTAATGCTAGGTCACAGCAGTTCTTTGCTTGAATTGCAGTAACACTGCAAATACTTCAGGAACTTGAAGACAAAATAAACAGGTGTAAAAGAGACAGAATTGAAGCACTTTTCAGAGCTACAATTTCAGACAAATAAAATTTTCTAAATCCTGTTTTTCATCTGCTCCTAATTGCATAAAGGTGGTTGCAGATGTTGCAATGTCTGATTTTTAATTAACCTACTGTTATTCACTTGAGAGGAATGTGGGATTTCTATGCCTTGAATGCAGAGAGTTAGAATACTAATTATAAACTTCCCAATAGTTACAAAGCAATTGCATGAAGCTGTCTCGTTTAGCCAGAAGGAAATGCAAGGAAAAAGATCTAGTCTTGAGACTAGATCCAGCTCTAGGCTCTTCTTTCAGACAGGGTTGACAGCTCTGAACCCTCCCATAAAGTTAGATGCCTTAGACTGGTAACACCCTCTGTGGAAAAACAAAGATTTTGTAAGCTGCCTTCTTCTAATAGTGAGCACCCACCTGTCATTCAATTATTTAGATCCTACTTTTCTGGGGCTTGAGTCTTCCTCTGCAGCTCCCCAGTGGGACCTCTATCCATTAAGATATCCACTAGATACTTTGAGACAGACATCAGAGAGAGCTCCTCAGTCAATGACAAGCTCTTTTAAATAAAGTAAAAATCACAGAATCATAGAGTCATTTAGGTTAGAAGAGACCTCTAAGATCATCTCGTCCAGCCTTCAGGCTATCACTGCCAAGTCCACCATTACAACATTTACTGAATCCATGACTACTTGTTATTGAAGACACTGTATCCAAGAATCTTGTGAGTCTTAGTTACAGTCATTATCTCTCTGTGACCCAACTGCTGTTTAAATCATTTATGTAAAATGAAGCAGCATAAACAAGCAGGAAGCATCTTTCAGTAACTTTCATACTAAGAATAGAAATTTTAAGTTAATGTATCTGTTTGATCTGATACTAGTCATGGAGCAGGGACACAATCAATTCCTCTTTATCCTTGTTCTCTTCTACTCTGGTTAGCTACAGTCAGAGATTACCTTCTGGTGCTCCTTGTTAGCAAGTCCCCACCATACAGCTAAGAGGCATCTGAAGTTAGAATGTTACATACAAAAAATGTCAGTATGTATAGCCTTCTAGGTGACAAAGTACTTAAGGTACCTTCAAGGTTGGCTTTCCAGGTTCTTTTATTATAAGTTTTTCAACTCATTTTCATGAGTCTTTCCACAACTGATTTTTTTCAGGCCTTTCAAAAGCCTCTACTGCAATGTGTTCTGTATCTAATATCTAGAGAGGTCTATAGTCAATCAACTAGCATAAGAATTGCCTGTGTGCATTAAACCTATGATGGGATGCAAAGAGCTTTTCTTCTCCCTTCCTATTTGTATCCATGCAGGTTGCCTACAGTTGCAATGATCCATGCTATGAAGATTTAAATTTGAATTAAACTTCCTTTAGACTTTTCATGAGCTAAGAGCTAAAGAGGACTAACCTGTGATAGATTTGAGATAAACTTCTTTTGCCTAAGTATGTTCAGGAAGAGTTTCCTAAGATTCTCTGCAGCATACTAAATTTGGCTTGTTTGAGCTAACAAACCCAAGGATTATTGTTAGCAATGTGTGGTGTCACAGTGAAGCACTCAAAGCACCATTCTCACAAAGGAACAAAGAAAAAACAAATACTGTAATCCTTCCCTAGTTTTACTCAAGCAAAATTCAGCTATTTAATAAGAACCTCAAGACTGGTTGTGCCAGATGGATTTGTAAAGTTCTGCCTTTTGACAGAGTACATTGAATCAAAGAGTCTGTTTCTCAGACAAGTTTGTTGCAGGGCATGAGAACAGATCAGCCCAGTTGGATGGAAATGAAAACTGAAAGACTTGTCCAGTATTTTGGCAGATTTCAAGACCTTCCACTCATCTCTCAGAGGGTCACATTCTTGTTTTTGCCCTGTTCATGTGAACATTTGTTGGTCTTTTTAAGAAGGCAAAGGATGAACAAAAAAAGCAAAGGAAGCGGTGGACATACATGTACACCACATAGTGGGATCAATAGCTTACTCTGTAAAGATAAAAGTAATGTATCACATCATTTAGACAGCAAATTATAGAATTACTCAAGAAATAGAGGATAATGACTGAATGGAAGGGAGAAAGCTTTTTATTGACCTGAAGGGAATGTGAATAGTATCAAGACTGAGAATATGGCTATGAAGATGAGGAACCGAAGAGAAAGATGATAAAGTGAAATTGTAGATTTTGCTTATATTCCTGTGAGGACTTTTGGGCCATTTACCACCATGACTGTTTCCACTTGACTCATTTGACTACCTCAACAACACTTTGCAGATGCAAAGCAAATTTTGCTTATTATTTTGTGTGAATATGCCAAAGTTTAAGTTGCCAACTTCTTTGGTATATTTTAAAATACTCTATTTAGAAAGAAAATAAAACAAACAAACAAAAATGACACACTCACTCACTTCAACATATCAGAATAAATGCATTATTTATTACCTGCTTCACTCTGTTGAAAGAATCTCAAGTTCCAGTGGATAAACCTGAGATCTTGAAAAACAAAAAGGCCTGTTCTTTCTTTACTGTGTGGTCAGATTGTGACAAGCACAGCATCTGAATCCAGACAGATTGCTAATGTCCTGTGAAGTTACAAGTGTCCATGTCTGCTGCACAATAACAGAAATGTTATGTGGCCAATTTAGGCAACCCAGTGACCACCATGAAATCTGTTGATGTATTCCTTAGAATTAATGTGGATACTTAGCCAAACCTCTTTGGCTGAGCAATTGAGCTTTATCATACTCCTTTCCTCTTCTCCCAGCTAAAAATATAAATACCCTTATATTTATGCTAGTGCAACACCACCTACTAGGAGGCAAGGGTAAGAAAGCTTGCTCTTTTAAAAATTAATGAGCCTTGGAAGGAAATGAAGCTGAGAGAGTATGAAAGCATATGAATTTCTCCTATACAGAAGAACCAGCATTCATTAAACTGTAACCCTACACTGTTCAAAGCTCCAGTCCACTTCAGCAGTAGATTACTCTGAGTAAGGATGATAGAGTTCAGAGTGTCTGTTCTTCTCCTTCCTGGAAAAAAAAAAAAAAAAATATATATATATATTATATTGTATATTATATATATAAATACATATATTTTATGCATTCTCTCTATATATGAATATATATATATATACATATCGCTGTATCTGTGCATTACAAGATTAACAAAGACACTTATTTTGTCATAACAACATGCACCTATGTTCTAGATGCAATAAAACTGGGTCTTCCAGTAGTCCAAGGATATGGGAGATTTATATCCAGTAATATTTTTAAGGTCCACTGAACAGACTCTTTGCAATGGTAGTAATTGTAACCAAAACCCTATTTTTAGAAGACTATCAAATGTTGGGACTTGCATTAACTGAGCATTTTCAAAATGGTACCCTAGAGTTTTTGATACGATTTTATATTAGAACTTGATGAAAGCAAATGTTCTTACACCTACTTCTAGTAAGCAAGATACTGATTCTTTGTTGCTCTTTTTACTTGAAAGGATTAAAAAATATATATCCTTTTATAGCTCTTCTTAAATACAAAGAGGCAGAAAACTATTGGTAATGAACATATTACATTATCAATATATATTTGTTTCCCAGATATGATTGCATAACTGGAATTTTTATTAGTAATATTATTTATTTTTTTTTACAGGAGGGTGTTAATCTTTCTCATCCATCAAGAAATACATTATCAAAGAATACATACATATTCCAGGCCAAAATGCTAAACAAGAGCGTATTGACCAGGAGTCCTCTTTTGTACATTTCAGACTTTTTTCCATATTTAAGCTTTTATTGAGGGTAATTTCTATAACAAATGTTCCTATCAATGAAATCAAATGAAAGCTGATTATTATTGATATATTAATGTAAAAATATTGTGTTCACATTTACATTGGTATAAATGTTATTCTTAATACCATCTGGGAATAAACGATACCCCTTGCAACACAGATCATACAGAAATGTCAGTACCTATGTTAATGAACCATTTTACCAGAATCCCTACATATCACCAAATATAAATAAAGAAATACAACCTTACAACCCTAAAAGGAAATTGCTGTCAGATATGATAGATTGTATTTCCTGGCTCTATAATTGGTAGATTTATATTTAGTCTTCAACTGATTATCAGCTATCTATGCTGTGTTTATTGCATCATCAGTCACTAAGAGATGTTCAAATAATTTCCATGCATCATCAGTAACTAATGAATCATCAAATAATTTCCATGAAGACGCAGATACACCATTACACAGCCATGTACACAGTTTTTTGAGATCTACTTGCTTTGTCTTTAAAAGGCCAGCTGTACAAAGAGTGACTTGACAAATATAAGACTAAGCCTGTATTCTCTCCAAGCAGTCACAGTTGCCATTTTCAAACAACATTAATGAATGCAAGTAGGATTGAGTCTCAAACAGTGTCTTGAACAATTCTGCTTATCTCAGGATAATACAGGATATGCAGTCCCAAAATCAGAATAATATTCAGGTGCTAGTCACAAGAGGGAGCTCAGTGCTTCATGACTATAATAGAAATACTTCTGGAAAAAAAAAAAAAAATCAAGCAAAATTTGAATAGTTCATAAGAGGATACAGAATTTATAAATCTATAGCAATTTTCAAGGCTTATACGGCTTATACTATGTTAATTCATCTTGGATTTATTTTACAGTATCAGCCTTTGGCATTCAAGAAGAAAAATATTTCCCACTCACGTAATATATACCTCCCTTTCTGTGTCTTTCATCTTCAGTTTCTCATACTTCTATTTCTTTGTCAAAAGTAAGAATAAAATGTAATTGAGGATGATACTTCATAACAGCAGCTTAAGGCAAAAAAAAAAAAAAATCAAACCAAAACACAAAACAGTAATACTATATTAGTCTTAGGAGTGGACCAGAATAAAACTTTATATTGTGGTAAAAAAAAACACTCATCCATAAGTTTGAAACATTAAGTTTTCCTTGAAATGTAATTTTAATATGATAAATAAAATTCAGAAAAATGGAAATTGATTATTTGTAAAAAGTCTGGTTGCACACCTGAGATACCCTGGCCTGATGACAACACTTTTTAGATAAGCTTTAGAGCATCATAGCCATGAGTACCACCTTGCTATGCATCCTCACAGTCAGTTACACCTGCTGCCCAGGAATCAGAAAGTGGATGAGCTAACATGGAACCAACCTGGTTATTCTGGGAAGTACAGCTAGTTTTCCTCCCTAGAACAGGAGCAAAGCAACTGAAATGGTCATATATGTCTTCCTTCTTCCTGTAGAGTGCTTTATCTCTACATCTCTTAACCTTGAATGTCTGAAGACATTCTAGCCGTATTTCACACTCTACACTACCTGAGACATCTCTCACTCCATCTTGCAAATCTGAAATAATCCTCATCTCCTCTTGGAAAGATTTACTCTTTTAATTTAAAAGGGCCACCATGTTCTACCATTTTTACTAAGCAAGAAGTCAAGTCCTGCTATTTTACTAAGGTCATTTATTTAAGAAAAAAATAAAAAAAATAAAAAGCATGACATATAATAGTATAAATTCAATAGTATAAATTCAAATCTCCAGTTTAATTACATCAATTTATGAATCAAAGTATTTGTAATTTTTAAGAAACTGTTTTTTAAAATTAAAGAGGAAGCACCATCATTTTGAAGAGCATGAGACTGTGCTTGCAAGTAGTTGAGTCCTTGCACTAGGAAAAAAACAGCCTTACTTATGAATACAAGCAATGATTCTATGATAGACATGCACAAAGATAAAGCATTTACACTTTCATGTATACATAATTGACATAAAATATGTAAAGATAAAAAATTATTAAAATTATCAATTGAAATTGTTTTTGAAAGAAGCTAAATGCTAAGTAGCCTATGTTTTTTGTCTGATGTACCTTTTATCCATTAAAATATTTCCTCCAATTTTTTGAAAAGATTATATAAATGTTTAAGTTGATTTCTGCCCTCATTTCCCCCCAAAACAAAGTATATGTTATTAAACTGTCTGTGTAGCCTTCCTCCGTATAAATATTAAAATGTGTTGGCTGGTTTTAGCTAGAATATCCATTTGGAAAAGAGACCCTGTGATGGAATCCCATCCCCATGGAATTTAAGAAAAACGTATACAGGGATCCTCCCAACTCTTATTATGGTTGTTCAGAATCCGAAATGCAATTACTATCTGACCAAGCAGTGTATGCATAAATAACTAGGTAATCAATGCTAGTGACTCAGACTATATAAACAGTGCTCCTTTCTTGCCAGCAAGTTGGAAAATGGAGGATTTCAGAGGGAAATAAGGATATTCCAGTGTGCAAAACAGAAGACAGAAATCCATAGAAAGCTGTGCTTCCTTGGTTACTTTTTTCCACAAAAGACATTTCTGTTCACATAACATTAAAAGACTTGTCACATGGCCATGAAGTACATTCAAAAGAGGCCATGTGGTTTACCCTGAGAAAAAAATCAGAAAATCACACTTTCAACAATCTAGAAGTTCTTATGATCAAGGCAACACACAAAGTTGTAAATTAGTACAGGCTATTTTGATTTAATTCAAGTATTATTGCCCTTACGGGCAATGTTTTGGCAGCTAGGATCTGATGGCTGTGAGACTCCTCAGCCACACACTTCACCTAGGGACATCCCATCCCTGAAGGCTGCTAGCTATATCCCACTGCTCTTCTCTGAAGGAAATCTGAGGAGGCACAGATGGTCCAACTCTACAGCTGTAAAGGCACTAAGAACATCAAAGTCAAGACTTCATTTCCCTCCAGCACAGCAGGTTTTAAAACAACAACAACAACAACCAAAACCTCCTAGACTGTCTATAGCTCAGGAAGTAATCTCAGCCCAAATTGGCAAGAACCCAGATAACTTCAAAATGGAAAACATGCAATTAATTTGCTAAATGCAAGGTGACATGCCCGAGAAGACAGTTTGTGTTTGAAATTAGGGAAAGCTGATCAAAAACTGTGTTTTCTACTAAGGAGGAAATAGTCATCTTGAATCTAAGACTTCGAACACAATTTTATTGTACTCTCATTCAAGTGTGCAATGCCTGATTTTAAATTAAGCAAATCTAATGAATTAATATTTGCCTCCTGCTATCGTACATCTGTGTCACACTTACTGAATGACAATCCTGAATATTAGAAAAATATAGAACTCTTTATAATTAAGGATCTTATAAACAACAAAATAAAAACCCAACTCCCCAAACTATATCCTATTGCTAAGAATAATCCAGTGGTATTTTAACCACCTCACTGAACAGACAGGCCTTACATTGCGCTCTGAATTTCACTAAACTTGGGCTCTGGCGGAGGGCCAAAGGAAGCAGGTTTCAGCAGCATGGGCCCTCCACTGAGAACACCCTACTGCCAGTCCTGCCGAGCCAGGGCACTGCACATTCATTTTATGTGTAGTGCTCCTGTGTCTCACAACTGCTATGTCTGATATTTTCTTTATGACTTCAGCTTATTTGCAGATTTGGCTGTGAGATGTATTTTCACACAGTACTCAATGCAAAGTCTAAAACTGAAACTCAGAAGTACAGTCTACTAAATTTAACTGAATTAACTTGATCTCTACAAATAATAACTAATGAAAGAAAAAGAAATCTATTCCTATGCAGTTTCAACAATTTCTGTCATGATGACACCAAAAAATATTATAATAAAAGTATATTGTGCCTTGGCAGCCAAAAGGGCAAACCACATTTGGGGGCCATTAAACACAGCATAGCCAGCTGGTCAAAAGAGGTTATTTTCATGCTATATTTAGTATTGATGTGGTCTCATTTTGAATATTCTATGCAGTTCTGGGCTCCACAATATAAAAGGGGTATTAAGATACTTGAATGAGTCCAGAAGAGGGCAACAAAGATGGTTAAAGGTCTGGAAGGCATGTCTTATGAAGAGAGGCTGAGGACATTTGAGTTATCTAGTTTGAAGAGAAGAAGGTTGAGAGGAAACCTCTAAAACCTCTAAAACTTCCTGAGGAGGGAAAGTGGAGAGGGAGGTGCCAGTCTCTTCTCCTTAATAACTGATAACAGAACACGTGAGAATGTCAGAAAACTGTAACAGGAGAGGTTCAGTCTGGATATTGGGAAAAAATTCTTCACCTTGAGGGTGATCAAACACTGGAACAGGCTTCCTAATGAGGTGGTTGGTGACCCATGCCTGTCAATGTTCAAGAGGCATTTACATAATGATCTTAATACTATGCTTTAATTTTTGGTTAATGCTGAAATGGTCAGGCAGTTGAACTAGATGATCTTTGAAGGTCCCTTCCAACTCAACTCAACTCAACTCAACTCAACTCTTCTACTTTTATTCTATTCTATTCTATTCTATTCTATTCTATTCTATTCTATTCTATTCTATTCTATTCTATTCTATTCTATTCTATTCTATTCTATTCTATTCTATTCTATTCTATTCATCTACTCTACTCTACTCTACTCTACTCTACTCTACTCTACTCTACTCTGCTCTGCTCTACTCTACTCTACTCTGCTCTACTCTACTCTACCCTACTCTACCCTACTCTACTCTACTCTACTCTATTCTTTTCTATATACAACCTTACCTGTCAATCAGGTGAAATTGCTTCATCTGACACAATCCCAGAGAAGACAGAAAAGTAATGTTAGGTCACTAGTAGTCGATAACCTCAAATACTCACCAACATCTTTCTGTTCTACATCATAGATTGGTATTCTTACCTGTTAATCTCTTCACCACGGCAACTTCTGTTTAGAAAGCTACCAATGTCTGGTATATTTTTTCTGTGGATCATTGTGCCTTAAAGTATAAGGTATTTTGGCAAATATATGCATATTAAAAAATATATGGATATTTTAAAATATATTAATATAATAAAATAATAAAATTTGACATGTATATGCAGCAGAGTCACAAATACATGATCTATAGGTGTAGTGCCAGTATTATCTTGATTACAAAGGAGTATGAAATCAGTATTTCCTATGATATTTCTGATTGATGTTATGGTAATAATTCTAAATATGCCCAAGTGCCTAGTAGCCTCTAACTGCCGACGAATGAGAAATGTGAAGACAAAATTGACTGAACATCTAATGATATCAGTGAAAAATTATATTGGGTTCTCATTTCACTTGTAGAGCAGAAAGAACAGCTCTCAATATAGCCATATGGGAGCGTGAATGCCTCATTTCTCTAGTGTAGCCATTCTTCTATCATTAAAGCTAATTTATGTATTATTATTATCCTCATTTCTATTAAAAAAAAATGTTTGAATGTATGTATTCATTTTTATAACTTGTCACTTGTGGTGGTTTTACCTTACTGGACATCTGAACTCCACCACAACCATTCTCTCACTTCCCCTCCACAAAGTGAAGGGGGAAGAAAATATGATGGAAGGGTCTCAAGGTGAGATAAGCACAGGGAGATCACTCAATAATTATTGTCATTGGCAAAACAGACTCAGCATAAGGAGATTTATATAATTCATTGCCTGTTCCTAACAGGCTAGAACACTAAAACCAAACTAAAAACACCTTCCCCATATCCACCCTCTTCTATGTCCTCCCCCCAAGCAGTGCAGGAGAATGGTGAATGAGGCTGAAGTCAGTCCCTAATGCTTCATCTCTGCTGCTCCTTCACGGTCATTCTCTGACCCTGCTCCACATGGAATCCCTCCCACAGGACACCGTCCTTCCCAAACTGATCCTGTGGGGGCTCCCCACAGGCAGCAGCTTGTCAGGAACTGCTCCCACATGGCTCTGTACCACGGGGTCCATCCCCCAGGAACAAAATGCTCCAGCATGGTTCCCCCATGGGCGGCAGCTCCCCCCAGATCCCCTGCTCCTGCATGGGCTCCTCTCCACAGACTGCAGCTCTGGCCCAGGGCCTGCTCCTGTGGGGGCGCTCCATGGGCTGCAGACTCCTCCAGGCCACATCCACCTGCTCCAGCTGGGGCTCCTTCACGGGCTGCAGTGTGGAGATCTGCTCCATGTGGGATCCATGGGCTGCAGGGGGACAGCCTGCTCCACCAGAGGCCTCTCCGCAGGCCTCATGGTACTTCTGTTGCGTGCCTGGAGCGCCTCCTCACCCTCTTCTGCACCGACATTGCTGTCTGCAGGACTGTTTCTCACTCTAGTCTCACAGCTGCTTTTGCACGGAAGGTTTTCCTTAACTCTGCTCTCCCAGAGACCCAACCACTATTGCTCCCTGGCTCAGCTCTGGCCTGGAGCGAGACCCTTTTGGAGCCACCTGGAACTGTCTCTGATCTGACCTGGGGCAGCTGCTGGGCTCTGCTCACAGAGGCCACTCCTGCAGCCCCCCTTATTACCAAACCCTTGCTATGTAAACCCAATGAACCTCTTCAAGTATTCAAACACCGAAGTTCCACATTTGGTTTATATGGATAAAATGTTTCAGTAATGGAAAGTAGCAATACAACAATAGATTATTAATGGCCACAGCCTCGCAAGTTATTTTATATGAAAAATGAAGGGACACTTAAACTGAAATATGGCTTTGGAGACTTAATTTTCTCAGAAATGGGATTAGGTAGTCAGAGGGGAGCAACTGTTTTTGTCCTGAAGTGTTAAAAGCTGAAGTGTCTTAATCCTGCAATCACAGTTATTGGCAAGTCTGTCCACTATTCCTCTGTCATTAATACTTTTCCTCCTGCCTTCACAGGGATAGAAAAAAGCCTCATCAGCCTGGATTCAACATGCTAAAGGGTTTTGCTGGAAATTCATCACATGTGGTCAGTGTGGGTTGGCAAGTGTCTGATTTTGTTAGCAACCTCTACCCACTAACCTTACAACCAAAGCTGAAACTGCCAAAGACCTCTTTCCTTGATGGCACTACTGACAAAATCTCTGTTAAATCTGGAATGGGCAAATAAGTTGAACCAGAAGAACTGGCTTAAACAACTGCGTGACATTCAGTGTCTATACTGAATCAGTACTTTAGTTTAAATCAAAGCTGACATAACTTTTCTTGATTTTTTTTTTTTTTACCAAAAAATATTGGAAGTTGGAAAAATCTCACAAGAATACCTCTTTTTGCAACTGTACCAGCAGATTTCACAAATTTAAAATTAAGCCAATTTACACTAACCTTTTTTCTCAGTGAAAATATGATTGCTGTAGACGTTATATGTCAGAAATATGATTTGATTCTAGATGGGATTCAGACATTGATACAAATTTCCTTAATTGTTCAAGAGATAGAAATATTGCCAGAATAGTGCTATTATGTGAAGCTTAATCCCACAAGAATAGGTTGAAAAATAGTTATATTTTATATTGATACTATCCTGATATAACTAGGTTTAGGGACTGGAACTTTTCTTGACTAGTTACTGAACCAACAGGAGGTAATGCTTTTTTATCAGTTTTGTTTTGGCACATGGCAAAGAGATAATGGAAGTTCTAATTATAGCAGATAGCTTTGAATCCTGAGTTGATGTGTTTTAAATTAAATATAAAAGCAAACACAGGCTAGACAGAAATGACAGGTCTTTATTTCAAAAAGGCCTGGAAAACTTTATGAAAACTATTGCCTGAGATTTAAGAGAAAGAAGAGTTAGGATGTGAGGTGTCTGAACAGTGAGAATGGAGATGAGACTGAATCAGTCTCATCCAGAGACTGATTAATTCAATGAGACTGAACATAGAACAGATATGACAGAAAAAGAAAAGTGAGTATTTTGTATCATCCAGAAGGGATGATATTGACATTAGGGATAAGATAGATAAATTAAGAAATACATGTGCGTTGTTGCAGACAAAATACAGGCAAAACTCAACACATTCAACATGGGTGTTCAAATAGTCTCCATCTCACGTTGCTGAAATAACTAACCAATGCACTTGCAAGATCCTTTATCAAGGACTTATCATAATTTGTCAAGTTGTGTGGGTTAATTCATCAGGTTGTGCAACAGCTTAGTAAAGTTAAGGAATAAGTATGTCTCTACGACACTGCACTGCAAGGAAAAATGAAGCCATTTCTGACTTGCCAGACTTAAGAGAGAGAAGCACGATAGCCAGGAGGAAATGACTTCCTAGGCTTCTAATAGTTACATTGCCCAAAGTTTTGGTCTTTTGCTCTGCCTTTGCACTTTGTTCAGCAATACCTTAAGGAATACTGAATATACAGTCCATGATGCAGATAAAAAGAACCTAATCTCTTCTTCCTCTTAAATGACTGAGCTCATCACAAAATAAGACAATTGGCTTTCTTCCTTATTTTCTCAAAGGCCTCATTTTGCTCTGCAGAGTGGAAGATCTTCAGTTTAAGGCTCTGTGGTGGTAAAAGTACTTTTTGTGGAGGTGTGAACTGGGGAACTGTGTCATCTGAAAGTGAGGGATGAAGTCTTACAAATCAGGTGTTTTAAAAACTAAACAACCATGCAGAAGTCTGAGCACAACTGTTTCGTCTGCATCTGTGTTTAAAAATAAGCTTTCCAGGGTGGGGAACCTCCTTCTTACCACAAAGTATTGGAGAAGATTTTAAGCTGTGAAACCCAGTTGCATGTAGGTTTTTATCTCAGTTATGAAAAGATTATTTTATGTATGTGGGGGAGACAGAATTTCATGCTCATTCCTAAATATTTTTATTACCTGGCTTGAGGCTTTCTATCTTCTATTTTAAGCGCAGGCATCTTTTTAATACAGTGATTAATGAAGTTGAGTACCTAACTCAGAGCTGTGAATGCCATTCTTCATCTGTATACAAAATTTCAGGTTCTCTTACACTTAGCAGAGCAATGACTATAACCCTTTGGAAAGTGTTTAACGAATAAACAGACACACAAGTCCACTCCATTATTTAAGCCAGTCACTCCCTTCTCTCTATGAGAAAACTGCTTTTCTTGTCATTGCACATGCCTTCTAGACACTCAATTTCTCTTGGATCGTTCATTTCCAGAAAGCTAGAGCACTTTTTTTTTTTTTTTTTTTTTTTTTTTTTTTTTTTTTTTCTGGAGGTAAGACTACCAGGAGCAGCCCAGTCTGGTTAACCTGTTTCTCAATTGTTTTGAAATGTTAAGCAATCTTCCTGTATTTTTAGGGAATGTTAAAGATTTCATCCCTGAAAATCAAGCACTTTTAAGTTGTCCTGAAATGGAAAACCCAAACCACTAGCCCATTTTTCTCATATAGATTTTGTCCCATGGCTGTAAGCTTAACAGAAAAAGTGTACTGCACCATTCCTGTGAGGAAAAAATACAGAAGGAAGCAAATTCCATTGATATGTTTGGTACATATGCTCTTTTTTTTTTTTTTTCTTTCCCTTGATTTGCTTGCTATTTTATTACCACACTCAAAATATTTTTGCTTCATTCTTTAATGATACTTCTTTCCAAGAATCTTTTGAGTGGAAAATCATAGGGCATCTTAAAGGAACCTAGTTACCAGCAGGTAACCAGCATGTAACAAGTTCAACACTAAAATCAAGAATGGGCAACTCATCTAACTTTTTATCCCTGGAAGGAGAAAGAAATCCCCTCACCAATCATACTTGCAAATACAGATTTTTGTGTGTACAGATGGATGTTGTTCATTACTGTGGGCATGTTTTAAAAATATAGTATCTCTATTTCTGTATTGATCCAAATAAATCTATATTCATGTTCTCCCCTTTGTTAGACACTTTGATTTTGTCTTTAATTTGCAAGCTGTTGGGGAAATAAACTGTCACTGTTCCTTTTTGTAAGTTCATAAGAACTGTAATCTTTAGTGCATAAAATCTATTCATGCTATTTGAGCAAGTTTGAGGAGAGGAGATTTGCAAGTGAGCTGACAATTAAGACTTAAATAGTTTGATCAGTCAAAGCACAATTGAATTCCCAACAATGGAATCAAGTAGATCACCAGTCACTGAAAACATTGTGATTTAGCATTATTAGTTGGAAATTAATTTAATGGCTTCTCTTGAGCCCTAATCTATTTCATAATTGCTTGTGATTGCTTGTATTTTTCAGGAAGGTGGGCTGTTTTAAAAATGTTTTGGTTGTTCTGTTAAAATATTTGAGTTTTCTCAGATAAACTGAATGGTAACATAGGGATACTGTGATTTTATGTCACATTCGGATAGATTTAAGTATTAGTAATTAAGTAGTACAAAAAATAAAAAGACTTTTTCTGCTTTGCTTTTCATGTTTCTGTCCCAAAACAAAATGCAAACATATGCTTCTGAGGGAAGGTTGAATATGAGAAGTAATGTAGTTCCACCCCCAATGTAGTAAAATTTGCTTCACTGGAAGGTCTAGATCCCACAGCCGAAAACATCAGTGGTGAACATCTACATTTGAACTAGTCACTGTAGTTCTCTATAGCAGTGGGACAAAAAATAGGTGTTTTCAAATAATAATTCATCTCATTCTAATGAAGGCAAATAAATTATGTAAAATGAATTGTTCTTCAAGAATTTTTATTTCACTGTTTTGCTGTGAAGGTGACTGAGGGTGATTAGCTCTGGTGAAAACATCCACACGGATGCCTAACTTGGTCAGGTGAATCATTCCTTGAGGTTTTGGTCTGCTGGTGACTAAAGCAATGCAAGGGAATGTTTCTGGGTCCTGGAATTCAATCATCTATAAAAATTAATTATATAAACAGCCTATGGTGTAGCTTTGGTCAGTTTCACTTAGGACTCCAACAAACAATTCATTGGTATGATTTGGGAGCACACACAGGCCAGCAACCATTCCTAGCAGACAATATGAACGCAGACACCCTTTTTTTGAAGGTAAAATATTTAAAAATACAGATGCAGACTCATTCTTGCCAGATGGTCTCAGTGCCAGAAAACTGTCCATATGATGTTTAATTTCCTACTATAGTTGTGTCCTGAATATCTAAGTCTAAGACATAGTATGGGACAGTAGGCCTTCATAATGAAATATGTCATACATTTTCATCAATGTGTTGTCTACAGAATCTTAGTTTATCTGTTAATGGGAGATCTACACATAAATGAAGCCAGGATGAGAAGTCCTAGAGTATTTCTACAGTATACAGTGAGAACCACAGTGAAGTATTCTCCTGAATACTGGGCTATGTTCAAAAAACATAACATGGTTCAGTACAACTTGTGTCTGAGGGTCCTGATATAAGGGTAATGATAAGATCAATTAAAGCTTTTTTTTTTTTTTTTTTTTTTTTTTTTTTTTTTTTGTGCAGGTCATTTGCTATATTCATTTGCTATATTCGATCTACTTTTTTTTTTTTTTTGTCTAAATAATAAAATATAAAAATTCATGAGCCTTACAGAATATATTTTAATCAAATAGGCATTATAATACCATTCCTTTACAATGTTTGGAAAGAAGTTGGTATAGTTCAATGACAGTTTATTTTGCTACCATTGTAGCATTGCAACAAATGACTGTTTTAGACCCAAAGTAGGTTTTTCTGATGTGAGCAAGACTTTCATATATGGTATGGCATTACTTGCTTCCAAGCTACACACATACATAAGCTTTGAGTGGACACCAATATGGAGTAATTGCACAGGTTCCCTCTCTATACTCAGTTTTTATTTGTATGCTATTACCAACAATGTGAATATAACACTGAATGTCTTTTGAAAACCAGATGGTCTAAGAATTGGTCCAAATTCTGGGGTAAATTATTCCATGACAGTAACATCTGCAAACCGTATACTTTAATGTGAAACATACATAAAGTAAATAAATTATTCCTTTTAAATACATTAAATTCCTTATATGGAATAGATACCATGCTCTCTGATTCAAACAAAAAATTACAAAGTCAATGGGAAATGAGAACAGACTGTTTGTAATTTTCTGAGATCATGAGAAACTGCTGAGCCAATTGGTAATTTCAACCCACTTGCTTATTTCTCAATTAACGCTCCTGTAAAATAACGAATAAACAAGCTTTGCTCTGCCTGTTGCTTAATTAGCCAAAACAAAACTTTCTGAAGTGTGATACCTCAGCAATTGAAGGTATCATGGTTGTAGGCAGGGGCCTGCCAACAACAATATGAAAAACTGCTAAACGTTGCCAAGATTGCTTCTCAGCAAGGCTGAGGCTTCTCCAAGTCATATGAACTATTTTCTGCAGATGGGTTGAACTTTTTCCTTCAACATAACTTTAGAAAGTTATTTATCATATTCTGGGTATCTTCTCTTAACAATACTCTCTTATGGTTATTTCTGGAAAAGCTCAGATAATTGAATCTGGGTTCCATGCAGTAACAGTTTTAGTTCAGAGCCTTATGTTTCAGTAAATTCCTACAGCTACACTATATGGTATACACCGCATTCAACTGATTTTCCACAAGCACCTGATATGAAAGAACTTTTTTCCATAACATCCTTTGTGGACTCACTGCCAGATTGTGGTTTGGTCTGCTGACATGAAAGAGTCAGATCCAGAAGAATTGATGCACCTTGGTCAGTGGTCTGCTGATAGCAGACAGGTGATCAGAGAGCAGGGAGGTTATGGTGGACTGTGAAGGAGAGGATGAATGTGAGCATTTCTCCCTTTTTGACTGGCCAGAGCATCAGAGCTAGTGCTGACAGGTAAGTAGTTCGATGCTGATGTAAGCCTGCAGTAAATTAGTAGCATTTGGGACCAAATGGGAAACAGGAAAGAAATTGTGCCTCAGCATCTCAGAAATGTTCTGCCTCCCAAGATTTTCTTGGGTAAATGCCACTTAAAGGGCCATTCTTTTCTGTGGAGAGGAGCTAAGTTAAAAACTGGATTTTTCTGAGTGCCTACCAGGCTTGGACAGTCAGGAACTACATGGAGACCTGGCCAAAGGCCTGCACACGTACCCGTGGTTTTCACAGAGCCTTTTTTTTTTTTTTTTTTTTTTTTTTTTAACTAGGGAATTTCTGAAACTGTGGCTCTGTGCATAATGTATATATTTAAAAAGTGCATACATTATTAACAAACATATGTAAATAGCCTCTTTGCTTGGAAGCAAACTCTCAGGGTCCTCTTTGGCTGTAAATATTTCCTTCAAAAGTCATGTTATTCAGACAGTTTTTTTATTCTAAACACACATTTGCCTTGCAACAAGAGCTACATTAGCTATAATACAAACTTGGCTCAGAAATGACCCGTTTTCTTAGATTAAGCTCCTTTCTCCAGATGCATCTATTTTAAGGGTCTGATCAACTTTATAGCTGGCTCTCATGCTTCCTAAGGGTAATGAAAACTTGTGGAAAACACATAGTTTATGCAACAGTGAAAAAGAGCAGAAACCCTATCAAATAAGAGGTTTAGTTACCGTGGCATACACAGCCACACCTCTAAGGACACTTGGATGAATAAGGTAGACTCTTTCTTAACAAAGAGACAGAATAGGAAATACCGGTGAGAAAATTTGCAAATCAAGCTATGAAAAATCAGTGTGAGGCCTCTACAGACAAACACAGACTGTAATGGTTTGCAGAACCTTCTAGGTACAGTTTCCAAACATTCTGGATTTTTCTAGCATTTGTTCTTTATTTGGTTAGGCCCCTTTGCTCACTTACTGGAGTCTAATACATGTTGCAAGACAGAAGACATGCCTGGGAAACCTACCATTTTACTTTGTTTATTGGTTTACTTTGTAAAACAGCAGCATTGTCCACAAATTCTGAAACAGCCACATAAATGCAATTAATTCTCAGCTAGCAAGCTCCATTGGCATTAGAGGATGATGGAAATGGTGCTGCGATATGCTTTCATCAGCATTCTTTTACAGCTAATAGTCTTTGGGGAAACTGCCACTCATGAAGACTGTTCTTTTGCTAGAATCCAGAGAATTGTAGAACTTTTAGCTGGTGCAACAGGACAGCCCAATGCAGAGGCTCTTGACTTGACCAAATAGGATTCAGCTTGCATCCATGAGCAGGATATCCTCGTTCCTAGCCCAGCTGCTGCACCTTATGCCTGTCCTTGCCTGACAGATGATCTCTATTGTGAATCTGTAGGAAGAACAGCTCAGGGACCTGGGTGTGTTCACTCACAGCTGTAAAAGCTGATATTTGTAAGTGTTATGCCTGTTGCTTGGTGAAACTGAAGTCTGGAAGTGAGTGGTTAGGAGAGTGGTTAGGAAGAGTCTGTGAGAGGGTACTGCTTGTGAATGCCATGCTTATGAAGCTATGCCTTTATTTTTGTAGCTCTATACTACCTTATGCCTTTAGAAAAGAAGTCACAAACTGAGTGCCAAAGGAAAACCTGATCTGGTAGTGTTTGATGCTCATCTTGCAATTCCTTCAGATAAGTTTAAGTAAGCATATATGTGAACAACACAATGGATAATCACAATCCTTATGTAGTTAGGTGCGTATGTTCCACTTTAGAAGTCAAGGGAAAAAACTGTGTGATGTGGTTGCTTTGAAGGTGGTTTATTTTGCTTTTTAGCTATTTCTATGAGAAATAGGAATATTGCCAAGCCTTCTCAGATGGAGAGAGAAGATACATAGTTCTTATTTTGGGATACTTTTCCTTGGCAGAAGGGAAAGAAAGAGAGAGAGAAAGAAAGAAAGAAGGAGAGAGAGAGAAACAAAAAGAAAGAAAGAAAAAATCGAAGGAAGGAAGGAAGGAAAGATTTCAGGGAGGTGCAAAACAGCATGAGCAGATGAAACAGGACTGATTTCTGGTTAAATCCTTTCAGTCAAGATATATATATATATATTAATAAAAAAGAAATTGCTATTTCAATTTGCAGATATAATATTGCAATGTAAGCATTCTGCTGCCTACTTGAGAAAAAATAAAATTAAAAATTAAAAAAAAGATTCCTTTCTAATCATACTAGTCCCCAAAATTTGAGTAACTCTAGCATGTCAGGTAAATCAGAATGAAGGCATCATTCATCCTTCTTTTATCCTTTTCAGAGAGTCCCCAGCCAAAGCTTCTGCACTCAATGAGTCTCAGTGATTAACATCTCCTTACATACACGCACTTTTTGAAGAATAGCAGCTTGGTTTGTTTGTACCTTCAGAAATATTATGTGCTTGAACCTGGGTGGCAAGTAATAAAGGATTTATTTCAAAAACACAATAGCAGGAAGTGGAGAATCATGATCCCACCTCTAGGCAGAAGAATGCCTCTTGGCCTTCAAATTAAAGATGCTGTCAGTATGATTGGTCTAAATTCCTGAATTCAGCTACTGAAATAGGTCTTGTCTGTGTTTGGGACCCAGGCCAGACCCCATTCTGATACACCCTGTTCATTGCTCTGTAGTTTCTGACCAAGTTTGGCACTGTCTCTGACAACAATTAAAGCAAACTTTGGCCTAAAGCTTGCATATGATTGCCATGAGCATCTACTACAGTAAATATTTAATTAATGTGACTTTGTCTCCTTTTTAATCTAGGTCCTATATATTTCATTTCACATCTTAAAATAATAACTTAATGTCGTCTACTGCAACATTCAACCAGTGATCTCAAAGCAATTGGCAGACTTCAGAAAGCACGTGCCAGACTCTGAAGTTCTTTGCTTGCATCTGTTCAATAAAAACTCAGAATGGATTCAGTAGGATTTCACTTAAGAAAGGAATGAGTAGGTATTCAGTCTGTCAGGGTTGGGGTTGCTGTTGCCAAAGCCAAAACTTGGTTAGCTTGGAGGAAAGGACAAGGCCTGTGTGCATAATGTCAGGGATGAGAGGGAGGGAGAAGAAACTTTATTAACAGCTCTTGGTTATGTCAAAACAGCTGAATGTTCAGCATGGAGAATATGATACCTGTCTTAAATTGAGGAAGACATATCTGTCTAGAGATGCCACCTGAAGTTCCACGTGGTCAGCTATTTGGATCAGCAGCTGCCTGAAAGTTTGTCCTTGCAACAGGCTGCCATTACCTAGCCACAGTGTGTGAAAAGTGGCTGTTCTTCACTTTGTACAAATGTGTTCCTATGGTATGCTAGATTTAGCACAAATTCTCTAAATCCCAAATAGATGGGAACTGAGGCAAGTATATGAAGTTCCACATGTTGTAAAAATAATACTGCTTAAAAGTATTTAGTATTATTAGACTGGATTTCCCAGAAGAAAGACTGCTCTGAACATAAGATCACTTTATTTTTTTAGCCTTTTAAATCCATCTTCTTGTTACAAATTTCCTGACTTTTTTCCCCCCCTTTTAACCTCTGTTTCTACAATGGAGCTGAACACCCTGTCATGGATATTTCTTGTTAGCATTAGTACATATATTTCCTGGTTGAGGCAGTCAGTAGCTATCCAATTTCATTTCTTTAACCAGTTTACTAATAATGGAGCTTAAAAAGGATGTAAAAAAGGATAATTCTGCATGTAGGGGGATGTCAGTGAGAATGTAGCTCTTTCTCCAGGCCACGGTAATTTACATGCAGCAATATCATAAACCTGTCTCAGTGTAGGAAGCTCCATGAACATAACATGAATCTGTCAAATTCCAGGCTCTCTGGTATACTTGGCATCAGTTCAAAATCTTCTAGAGATTTTAAAAAAGAATCCTAAAAACAACATCTTCCAGATATATAAATTAGACACCACAGAGCACAGTGATAAACATTTCATGAGAATATTAATGAAGATCTGTTTTCTTCTTTGGCTGTCTTTCATATCCTGCAGGTTTCTTCCTTATTATAACCCTGTCTATTTTATGCACAATGGCTTTGCAATGGTATTGTCACCTGCAGGCTGGTAGCTCTTCATAGGACTGTTCCCATCCAACAGAAACAATAAATTGCAGTAAAAGTTTTATCTAGTTGCTTGGTCAAATACAATTTGCTAGTACTTTGAAAATGTACATCTGTTCTGTATACAATTTGTATTGCCATTTGTTACACAGATGTGTAACAAGACATATACCTGTCCAGGCTTACATGTGATTCAGAAATGCATATGTTAATCATGCTGGTGGAAGGAGGTTAAGGAAAAGACAATAAATCAACCTACAAATGGTTTCACTTGGAAAGGTCTAACAGAACAGGGTTATTTTTATCCTAGGATGCTTTTAATTTGAATCAAAAATGCTTTACCACATGTTCTGCCAGCAGTTCAAAAGGATTGGTAACAAACATTTAATCTTTTTTATTCTGGGATTGGCACTAAGCCCTCATCAAAAAGTGTATGCAGTCAAACAGCTTATCTCCACTGAGCTGTTTCCCTTAATGTGTTCCTAATTATAATCCTATATATTGCTCACTGTGGCCGATTTAACAATATGGCAGTAATTTCTTTACAGGCCTGGCTGTTCTTTGAACTGCGAGTACAGAGGGCTAGAACGGAACCAGATCAATGGGATCTGAGTGCAGGGAAATCAAGCCAGATGCAATCTCTGGAGAATGCATTTCCAGCTGTTCTCCAGAAAGGGACTGGAGCAGACAGCTAGTAACCATGCAGCCCCTTTCATACAGCCCCCCAGATCTACACTGCAAGGTGTAGTCATTCTTATCTTTATTGCATTCTGAAGCATTGGGAAGACTCACCTGAATTCCACACAAAGGCTATTTTTTAACATCATTTAACAGGGATTTTGAGTAACAGCCTGCTTACCTCCTCCTCTTAACATTTGATTAGACTGCTAAAGTTTTGAAAGGAGTATTTGAATCAAGCTTGGGCAAGTGTTTCCATAGACTGGAAGCTGTAACATAAAGCTGAGGGGAAGTAGAAGTAGTTGTGCTATGGTTTGAGCTATATTTGTTTGTGGAGGGTTTTGAAATACATCGTCTGAAAAGTTAAGCCTTTTATTCTTCAAGTGCCTATAGCCTTAGGAATTACAATCCTCTCTACCTCCTTTTCCTGGTATGAATGTCTGGTTCACAAAAAAACATGTAACATCACAGACACCAAGTAAATGAATATGTTTGTAACTGAAGTTATGTTTATGCCCAAGCAATTGTTTGTGTTTGCCAGCTTTCACTTAGCTCTGATGCACTGATAGATAGCAAGGAGAAACAAAACAAAACCAAACAAAAACAGCCTACTAAAGATTTGGTAGTCCTGTGCTTTCTATATTTTCCCCTTATATGTCATGTTCATTCATTCCTGATTAGTGCATTCACTTCCTTTAATGTAATATTTTCCAGTTACCCACATACCCAAACAAAACAGAGCATAGTGCTTAATCTTTAAAACAAAGTTGATCAGGGAGGAAAAATTCTAAGACTGCCCCTGCATAATTGTCCAACCAGGCAGTCTGTGACTATGGATCAGCTTCAAGGTGGCATTGCGCAAAGCCCTTCTAGTGACCTCTGGATTCCTCTAGGAAGAGTTTTGGACAGGTACTGCCTGCCACAATAACCTCGAGCCTGGAAACTGGGAAGTGGTGTGTTTCAGATGTGTATGTTGCTGGCACTAGCTGTACTGAAAAACGAATTAAGTCATTTTTACCACTCCCATAAGATTCAAATACAAAGATATATATATATTTTAACCTCTCTCACGTGTTAGCACATTTATTTACTGAAGCTGTGTAGGGGCACGTGGAAGTACTATTAGAGATGCAGCTGCCAGAACTGCTGCACTCCAGCTGTGCACTGTGAAAAGGGGCTGTGCACCCACCAGTATCAGCAACCACAACGAGCAATAGGCACTGGGCAGCTCCATGGAAGCGGATACAGGTCCATGCAGAAAGTGCTTCTGATCCAAAGCCATTTCCATTGATCCATTTCCATTGGAATTGGTAGGATGACATCTCATGACTGCAGTGGGGTTTGGATCTTGTCTTTTGTAGTGTATTCACACCCATGGACACACACTGAGTTAGCTGTTCAGAGACTGTTATGAACCTCTAGCTTGAAGGTTTTGTAAAATCTATTTATTTTCCTCTTGAGTCTGTCTTCTCTTGACATCTCTGAGAGCTTTGGAGTACCCCACTTACACTGTTTTAAAGGCCTAGTATCTATTAAATGAGAAGATATGGGATAATATCACTTCAGAAACACCTTTACTGTAACACACAGTTGAACTTACCAATAATAGTCAAATAATTAATCCTACTGAAGATATTCCATTAGTCTTAGAGACAGTCTGGGTTTACTGAAATTCTTCAGGGAATGAAGACAATTGCTTTCAGAAGGTGACATTATTTCTACTTTTTTTTTTTTTTTTTTTTCCTTTCACATTTTGTGAATCTAATCCCTTCACTTTTGGGTTCCTTGCCTGTCAGGAACCCTATTTTTCCCTCTTTAGACAGGTGGAAAACATGCCACTGTTTTTCCACAGTGTAAACTTCTTCAGACTGCAAGACATCTCACTGGTCACCATTTCCGTTTGTATTCATATTTTAACCCCCAATGACAGCACTATTGTCACAAAGTTTGTTTGTATACTAAATCATATCACATGATGTGGAATATGTGTCTTTTGCCATAATTGCCATTTATGTACTGGTAAGTGACCAGTGACTTTGTTTCCATTTCAAGTAGAGACTGCATGCTTTCAAACAAAAGGATGAATAAACAATTTCTCACTGTATGTTGATCCCATCACTTTTGTTGAATCCCCTAAAAAGTGTACCTGCGACTGTCAGAGTTTTCTGAAAATATTCCAATTTGCAGAAAGAGTATTTCTTGTATTCTTCAGGTGGGTATTTGTGGGACACTTGTTAGCTCTAAGAACAACTTTAAATATCTTCTCATAAACATAAAACTTTTTATACCATTGACTGAGACCAAATCCCCCTCTATTTAAGCAGAATAACAATTGCTCTTTGTTAGTCTGTGATGAATAAAACACAAGGTGCCAGTTTCAGTCATGCTATTGTATGCAGACCAATCCAATAACCTGCTAGCAGGGACTTCTGAGAACTTAGTGTTGCTCCTTATGTCATTACATTTCAGGACCAGGATCTCCTTACTTCAGTTTCCCATGTCCACTGAAAAGTTTTGCACTATAGTATTTCCAGGTAGTCAGGTTAGGCTGTGAGATTAATTGTTTACAGAAATTGTATTTTAAAAGAATTTTGTACCAATTTCACATCTCTTACGCCATACCTGCTACTGATAGCCTCAGCCTTGATACCTGAACATTTTTATATATTACTCACTCATACATATTATTGTGTTTACATAGAAGTTATTTTCTCTTGTTTAGATTTATTCTAACTACTCCATTATTTATTTATTTATTTATTTATTTGGTTATTTTTTTTATTTATTAGGTTATGCTGTACAACTTTTACTTCCCATATTGAAATATCATCTTTATAGTCTGTTGTATCCTCCATAACAAAAAATATTGCATTTTGCAGTCAAACCCCTAAGGGACTGGAAACAACCCAAATGGTAGTCTGCAGAAACAATATTTCTCAGAGGGCCTGTTGAGTGTGAACAAATATCTTCTGTTTTACTTAGGGCACTTTGTTGAAAGCTATTTGGCAATATTCATATTCCCTGATATATCTCCCTTCATAGGTAGAAGAAAATTGTCCTATTTCAAATATCTAATTCTTCACATCTAAAGATGGGCATAAGTATGTCTCTTTAGTCTAAAGGGCTTGCAGATAGATACTCTCTAGTAGCTCCTTTTTTGTTGCATGACTCCCAGAGCAATAAACAACATAGTCTGTCTTAGAGTATTTACATATGAGTTGCTGAAGTTTTGGCTCTTTCAGCTCAATTCCCTTCCCTTCCCTTCCCTTCCCTTCCCTTCCCTTCCCTTCCCTTCCCTTCCCTTCCCTTCCCTTCCCTTCCCTTCCCTTCCCTTCCCTTCCCTTCCCTTCCCTTCCCTTCCCTTCCCTTCCCTTCCCTTCCCTTCCCTTCCCTTCCCTTCCCTTCCCTTCCCTTCCCTTCCCTTCCCTTCCCTTCCCTTCCCTTCCCTTCCCTTCCCTTCCCTTCCCTTCCCTTCCCTTCCCTTCCCTTCCCTTCCCTTCCCTTCCCTTCCCTTTTCTTTCTTCCCTTTCACATTATTTTGAACACCCTGTATTTTTACTGGGATCTTGCCTTTCAAAAGTGCAAGCGTTTTGGTCTCAGATCAGTCATAAATTGTTTATGTTGGGTTTGCCCTCCTCTTCCATCATCTCTTACATAAGATTCATGTTTCTGTGAATCTCAGATTTCTTACTACCTTTTCAGAGCTAGCCTTATTTGACTGAAAACTATTAAAGCCATCAGGTGTTCTAATCCAACCTAAAAATAGGCTGGCTACTGAATTTTATCCTCTTAAATGGCACTTGTGTCTCAGAGATAGAGGAGGAATGGTCTGTTTCAACCCAATCCAGCTATATCTCAATTTCCCAGAAAGCTGCATGTTTGACACAGGTTCTAACTGCTGCACTATTCCAACATTCACATGGTGTGTTTTGTTATTTTCTTACTGCTTTAGAATGTGATAACTATACGATAATCACTGACTAGATTTACAAAGGATGTAGCATTTAACTCAAACACCAGTCAAATATAAAAATTCCCACTTATGTGACTTTTAGTTTCATACTACATGCAAGCTATTAAGTCATGTTTAGGTACAAATCATTCTGTTACATGTTACCATTAAAATAAAAAATTAAAACTGAACAACAGTGGATTGAATACATAATTCAGGGCATCATAGCTTCAATCCCTATTAAAGAGGGACTAATTTTCCATTAAAGACTTACTGAATTTTGAAAAGCATGAGCATAGCCAGCAAGGACCAGAAATAAAAACATCCCTTATTGAAGACTGATCTAATCACAGAACAATATTAATAACAGTTTCTTTTCTTTATTCTCTCTTTGACCTATAAACAATGTTTTCTTCTTTGAGCAATTACATAGCTTTGAAAGGAAGAATGTATTGTGGCCTCCTCCTGGCTTACCTTAGCCTTTGCTGTAGTGGCTAAGACAATCTTCTGGGAAATAAAAAGCAGGAAGCTTTGAATCCCCTTAGGTAGAATTTTATTCCTGTTTTCTCATTTCCCAGATAAATGCTTTAGCTGTTGGTGACTGCCTCCTCTCTCTGCTGTTTTCATATCTGTTAGGTGATTTCATGGCATACTGTAGACTTTGTCTTTCTCCTCCCATATTTCCTAACGAGGTGACTTCAAAGCAAAGAGTCCATTCATTTAGATTAGATTTAGTTCAGGATTAGGCTATATTCATCCCACTGAACCTAAGAATTTAACTATAGAGGTTAGTTTGCCGTAAACTCCATCTATATTCAATAAATCTCCCTGTAGAGGGAGAGTAGGATGACAAGGCTACTATTTTAGGTATGTCTCAGCTAAGTGGTTAAAGGCTGACAGATAAATCCAGGCCTGAGGGGTGTCCTCTTAGGCCTTTAAGTCTCTAGTTCAAGACTGAACTGAAGCACTTGTTTTAATACACTTTTACTTGGAAAAGCACGTAAGCACATGCTTGTAGTTAAGCAACTACAACTTAGGGATAGAATCCTGCAATAAATCACCTTTTTCATGACTACTGACTGTGACATATTTTTTAAAATAGAAGTGACTCCTGCAGTTCTATTTTTCTGAAGTGATTTTAAGCCTCCCTATGGTAATAAAGTATTTCCTACTAAGCTAAACCTGATTAACTTTCTCAGATTTCGATGTTGTATTTCCATCCTCCCTTTCTGGTTTGGAAAATTCCTAAAGTTTATAATTCCATTCACTTCAGTTTGGAAACCTGACATTAAATATTGTATTCAGATTACTTCTTATACTTGAAAAGATAATCCGGCAGTACTTGAAAAGACAAACTATATCAGAGTGATTATAGGAATTGCAGAAATATACAGAAACTTTTCCATAATACTGGAAAATATTATTTATTTATTTATTTATTTATTTATTTATTTATTTATTTATCAGATTTGGAAACTGAACATATCAATAGTAGCACATTTGGTATATATATATATTTCCCAGTAGAACTACTCAGCCATCTTATAAATTAGTGCCTCAGTAAAATCCATGTTGTTTGCTTATCAGAAGTCTAGCAGTTGCATTTGTGATACTCTAAAAGAAATGATCTGATATTTCTAAGAAAAAAAAATATGCATGAGATACAATAACTGCAGAGAAAATTATACTTTTATAAATTGTAAGCCCAGGTAGGATCTATCTATTCCCCAAATATAAGCATTGATTGTGCACCAGATAAGTCAAAAGAAAAACTGCACTCTGGGTATTTGAAAAGCAGGTGAGGTCACTGGGCAGTCTTAGCCCAGTGTACTTCAGATGGTGAGAATTTCAACCTCTATCATGCTCTCAATGAGGAGCTTGCAGCAAAACAAAACTGCATCCTGTATTTCCCCATCCTTTCATGCCAGAAACTTGAGGGGCCTTTCTCTTGTCCAGGGATCTATATACACTTTTCGTGGCATGTTCCTAGCTTACTAGGGTCCCTTTCTCTTATTTCTTGTGCTAAAAATGCAGCTTGTTTTCTCCTTCCTTCCTTCCTTCCTTCCTTCCTTCCTTCCTTCCTTCCTTCCTTCCTTCCTTCCTTCCTTCCTTCCTTCCTTCCTTCCTTCCTTCCTTCCTTCCTTCCTTCCTTCCTTCCTTCCTTCTTTCTTTCTTTCTTTCTTTCTTTCTACACATTATGTCTTCTTCTACCCTGTAGTAGAACCTCTGTAAAAAGCTTCTTCAGGCTCTTCTTCCAAACCAGTTTAGGCACTCATTTGTAAAGAGAGACCAAAACTAGAGGGAAATTTTTAGGTGAATGTCTACTTTAGTGGTATGGTCACTATTTGGTTTATGGTAGGAACTAAACAAAATTGGATCTTTATCTGATAGAGAATCATTGAGCCTGAAATTATTTTGCCTATGAAGATGATTGCATTTTAACCTATATTGTATTCAAAGATGGTCCACTGAAGTTGTTGTGTTCCTATTGATGAAAATATTATGAAATAAGATCAAAACGAAACAGCTGAGGCAGAGGGTTTTATAACTGGCGCCAAAACAAATCTATGGAACCAGATTTTTTCCACCTAGATTGTTTCAGTCTAAACAGACTGCAAAGTTTCCCCCCCTAGTAAGAGAGAAGCCATTAAATAAGCCATTTTAATAGCTCATTCACCCCCAATTTATTTGGTATCCCTTTGAGATTATCGAGTGAAACAAAAATAGTACCTATAGAAAGTAATGAATACAGAACATACTTTCACACTTTCCAGACTTTCCCTCCATGCTGCTCAGCCCCATTTCCTTATTTTTTAATGATAAATAAATTAACATTAATTTTCAATGTTCACAGCATGCCATATACATCAGCTAGAAAAGAAAAAGAAAAAAGAAAAATGGTTAGTAAATCCTTTTTAATGGAATGCAACATGTGCTGCCCCTTCTGTGAACTCACCACTCATTCAGGAAATTGATTTGTCAAGATGTAAAATAAAAATGCATCATTTCATCACATTTCTAGAAAATATGGCTCCAATCTTATAAGATGCAGAGAAGGCTCAGCTCCCTTAAAGCCTTTCAATGGAAGCACTTAGCACCTCACACTAACAGGCTGATTTTACATGTCGTTTTAATGATCCCTTTAATAGTTCATTCTGCAATCTAGCAATACTGAGCATTACAGTGCCTAATGCCCTTGTTGGACCTGGCTCCGAGCCAACTTTATGCTTTGCAACTTATTTGTACCCAACAGTCTCACCTTAAAAAATATTTGTTTTCCCCAGGATGCAGGTGTTGATATAGCTGCATTGTAGGTAGAATTCCTGGATCAGGTCATAAATCAGGGCATGGTGCTGACTGGGGAACAGAGTCCAGGCCTTGGGGCAGATCTGAACAGTTTCTCCCCTCCTTCTCTGCAATGATCCTGTGCAGCTCAAGAGTCATCCAAGAAAAGCAGCTGGTACAGGCACTATAATGTCTGGAAAAACTTGCTAATATTGATTTTCATACAAGAAGGGTAGATATATCAGGCACGACTTTCAACACCTTACACAGGTTTTATGCCAGTGCAACTGGACTTTATTGAAACTTCTCTGGCATAAAACTGATGCAACATTATGGACAATACGGCTCTTTGCTACTGCTATTTTTTTGCAATATGAGAGAAACCAATTACCTCTGTCATGCTTGGGAACATGGTCAGTCATGACAGAATCATTTGTGGACCTCTGATGCATCTAGTGCTATAACCTCCAAGGACACAGCATGCACCATCCCATTATGATTTTCCAATATTTATAACTGGTCATCTCTGAAAATGTATCATATAGAGATATTCTCTTATTCTCTAATGGTATCTTTGATATGTATTGGACATTTTGCACTCTTAGCTTCAACCTTTCTCTTTTCTGATGTCTCTCCAATGTCTTTCATCAGTTTCTTTTCTAAAGGTAAAGCTTTCAAGCTCATAATTTTCTTTTACAGGAACACTGGAATAGAGGGCTACAAAATCTTCAGAAGTTATAGGCAGGGAAAGAGGAGTGGGGTAGATGCTCTCTATGCTAGAGAATGGATTGAATGTGAAGAGATGCTCTCAGAAATAGCCACAGACAGGTTTGTGAGTTAAAGTTAATTACCAGACCAATAAAGTACACCTTGTGGTCAGGGTCTTGTTTCGACTACAAGTGTCACGCTTGCACATTCTCATTCTGATGAGGGAGTTCAACCACTCAGAAGTCTGCTGGAAAAGCTACACAGCAGGCTGTAAGCAATCCAGGAGACTCCTCAGGTGTATTTAGGGTAAATTCCTGGTCCAGGTATTAGACAAACCAAATAGAGGAGAAGTGTTAGTGGACCTGGTGTTCACCAATGCAGAAAAACTCATTTAAGAGGTTAAGATTGGAGGCAGTCTGGGCTGTCTCAAGGAAGGAATACCATCCAAAGGGCCTTGGAGAAGCTTGAGAAGTGGGTCCACATGAACCTAATGAGGTTCAGCAAGGCCAAGTGCAAGGTACTGCACCTGGGCCAGGGCAATTCTGGACATGAATACAGACTGGGAGAACTCACTGAGAGCAGCTCTGCAGAGAAGGACTTTGGGGTTCTGGAGAACAAAAAGCTTGACATGAGCCAGCATCAACAGAGTGGCCAGTAGGTCAAGGGAGGTGATTGTCCTGTTCTATTCTGCCCTTGTGAGGCTCCACTTGGAGTGCTGCATCCAGACCTGGGATCCCCAGAACCAAAAGGATTTGGGTCTGTTAGAGCAGCTCCAGAGGAGGGACACAAATTTGATCAGAATGCTGGAGCACCTCTCCTATGAAGAAAGGCTGAGAGAGCTGGATGTTCACCATGAAGAAGAGGAGGCTCCAGGGTGACTTCATTGCAGTTTTTCAATACTTAAAGGGGGCTTATAAAAAAAGATGGAGAACAAGTTTTTGCTGAAACAGGCAATGACAGGACCAGGGGGAATGGTTTTAAACTAAAAGATGTAGAGCTTAGGGATATGGTTTAGTGGGGACTGTTAGTGTTAGGTTAGAGGTTGGACTCGATGATCTTGAGGTCTCTTCCAACCTAGAAATTCTGTGATTCTGTGATTCTGTGATTCTGTGAAGATGGGAGATTTAGATGAGATGTTAGGAGGAAATTCTTCACTCAGAGAATGGAGAGGCACTGGAACAGGTTGCCCAGGGAAGCTGTGGATGCCCTATCCCTGCACGTGTTCAAGACCAGCTTGGATGGTAGGCAACCTGACTGAGTGGGTGGCATCCCTACCTGTGGTAGTGAGGATTGAACAAGATGATCTTTCAGGTCCATTTCAACCCAAGCTCTTCTATGATTCCATGATCTGGATTTGCTACCTGCTGTTCTCTGTGTTCCTGGTATAAATGCATTTGCCACAAGGTCAAGAAAACTCCACTTCCAAAAACCCTGAGATACTGAGAACATTTTATTATTATTATTATTATTATTATTATTATTATTATTATTATTATTATTATTAATCTTAACCATTTTTCATCAAAACTTAATGTATCTGAAAATTAATAACCTGTACTAAATATGAGCAAGCAAGCAAAGTGCACCTTAATTTCATGCATTAGCAAACATGACTGTTATTTTTTCTGTGTAGGATAGGATCTATATAATGTGTTAGTCAGCATGATGAGGAAGTAAAAATTTAGTTACTAACAACATCAAAATCCTGTGATCTTCACTCTGGCTTAACACAAGCTGACTAGCTCCTGTCAGTTAGAAGGGAAATTATCTGAGTCAGGTCTAAGTAAAACCTGAGGAAAGATCCTCAGGATCTGGCCCACAGTAACTCAGAATTTCCTTTCTATTATTAGTCCAATGATTTCAGGAAAAGTAGCAAGCAGAAACTGGGTGTGTTCTGCGAGTTAGTCATGTAATTTTGAGATCAAAGACTTAGGAATCTTCAAAGACGGGTTTTCAGTGCCTGTCTAGTACGTGCTAGATTCAGAACTTCATGGTAACATTTTTGTAAGTTGCCAGTTACCCAGATGAATATGTGAGGTGAGCAAAAATGATCCTTGAAAACATGAAGCTGCTTTTCTTCATTTGTAATTCTCTATAACTGATAATCTGTACAGTAAAACAATACTGAGAAGTTTAAGAGGCAAATTGGGAATGGGAAGGATCTGGCACAGGGAACAAAAGTGGAACGACATGAGTATTTCAGAGGCATCTACAAGTTATACATACATAACACCTTAAGTATTAGTCTAAGAGGAATGTGCAGCAAGAGTTGACAGCTAATGTTTTATTTCAGAGTAGGTAGTGGTTGTTACAGTGTATTCAGTACATGGGATGGTGATGGCTGTGGTGTGACTTACACTGTTAGAACAAGGCTGTGGTGTGGCATTTGGCCAGTGGTTGAAGTGAAAACTGAAAAGTGACAACAGTATCCTGCCAAAATCTGGTATTGTCCCACAGGCTTTTCATTTTATTCCAAAGGTCATAACATACTGTATTCAGCCAAATCTGCTTCATGAAATTCCCACTCAAGGAAAAACACTTCTTGACAGAATAAGTGCTTTGCTGATTTCATTATTTTTTATACAAATTTTCTTTGTACAGAAATAGGCCTGTTAAGTAATGTCTGCATGCAAAAAGGTAAAATCCTGTGAAATATGTGGCACAGTAAATGGATAAATATTGTAGCTCAGCAATTTCTGTCAATGTTTTACATAGGAGGAAATCCTCTGTGACATGTATCTGATAATGGAATCATTTCATATGAGGGTTCTTACTTTATGAGGGCTCTACTGTTTGCAGCAGTGTACAATGGAGTACATTAGTAGTGTAGCACCAGTTTAATACTAGGCATTGAAGGCTGAGCCTTGCTTTTAGTTATTGCATCAGCAGGAGTTAAAGAAGCCTTGTTCTAAAAGTAAAGGCCAGAGAGGCAGGGTTGAGAACTAGCAAATACTGAAGAGTGAGGCTTTTTGCATAAGTTGGACCAGATTCTCTTTCCACTGCTGTTTTTACATACTGACTTGTGCTTCTTATTTAGAAAAACACTTCACAAACCACAAGTTCTGAAAATCAGGTCTATTTTTCTGTCTGTCTAGGCTCTTTCACTTCATTACCTAAGTGCCTCCATCATACTAAGTACCTAATACCTCCCATTATCTCAGTGAGTCATTGAGATGTCAGTTATTTAATATCATTAGTTCATTATGAATAAATATTAGGGCTAAAATCTACATCTGCTGTGAAAGATGCAAACCTTTTTATTTCTGAGGCCTAGGTTACTTAACAGTGTATGAAAACACTAAAGATGGCTTATAAAAAACCCTAAGAGCAAAATAAACAACAGCTTCCCAATAAGAGATAATATTTCGCTTAATAATAAACAATAACTATGATTAATTTTTAAACCAGCAGCGGATGATAAGCAGGTAGACTAACTTTGTTTTGAGGCGGATTTCCTTCCTCATTTAACTTTTCCCCTGAAATATGAGGGCATGAGGAAAAATTCAGTCATATTTCCTCCTAGAGAAGGAACTCCTGCTGGAAAAATAGGCACGTTGGGACATACCAAAACAAGGTGTAATATGTTTCCTTTTAAATGACCTGCAAACTTTACTGGCAAAACAATGGCAAACTTTACTGGAGCAAAACAATGGTCTTGCTTTCCTATGCTGTCATTTTGATGGCTACCTAAAGTTATGTTACGATGAGGATGTTCTTGTTGCTGGAACTCCTTTTTGCAGAACCACAAGGGTCTCTTGTACTTTCCCCAGACTAGGGTACCTACATCTACACTGCCTTATGACTGTTCTGATTGGAAGTATATGCCTGTAATTTTACCTTCTGCCCATTTTATTTGTCTACAGTGCTTGCTTACACACTTTTCAGAGCGAGTGCAAGACATCCTAGAGGGCTACTTCTGTCTCTTCTACCTTGCAGGACAACTCAAGCTCAAGGTTGCATCTGCAATACAAAAGGGCAGGGCATAAGTATGAGCTGTTCAGTGAAATTTCTCATGTTGTGTATTGTAATGTCTTATGGTAATGTCAGACAGTCAGGGCTAGGTGAGATATCTATATGAACTTCTTTGTAGAAGGTCTCATGTCAAATATTGAAAGGAGTGAGGGGAACTAGATGCTGAGTAAATTTGCAAGAGCATGGCTCAGAGAGCATGTTTTGTGCTAGCCCTTGTTCGGACTCTTACTCTTTGCAAATATGATGTAGTGTCTTCATCTTGTATTTATTCCAATATGTATTCATTCTCCTTTCAGTCTGAACTATGATTGAAACCACTGAGGCTGCTGTTTTAAATGTGAGAGGGCAGGTGAAGAAAATACCAGTCGCAGTTATTCAGAAAACAGCTACCTTGACTGAATGGAAATTTGGAAGGGATGTGCATCCATGTGTATCTTTTCTTCCTATATGCATTACCACTTGCTCAGAGCCATACCTAAATGGGAAAAAAGAACTCTTGCCCATTGGCCATGAGAAACATGACAGAGCTCAGACAGTGTGCACTGTATGGGAGCACAAGGCATGCTGCATTCCAGTCTGAGCTCTCTTGATTCCCGTCCGACTATGTAAATACCAGTCTTTCAGACAGGTCTGGTGCCTCCTCTGTTCTTCCTACCACATCTGAGTTCCTCTCTTGATCAAACTGGAGCAGATAACTTCAGACAGCATTTCATAAAATGTATCTACTTTGTGCCTCTAGCAGGCAACCTGTCATTTCCTTCTGATGATGACTGCATCTGATCTTAATGTTGTGATATCTTTCTCTTTCTCTTTCTCTTTCTCTTTCTCTTTCTCTTTCTCTTTCTCTTTCTCTTTCTCTTTCTCTTTCTCTTTCTCTTTCTCTTTCTCTTTCTCTTTCTCTTTCTCTTCTCTCTTTCTCTTTCTCTTTCTCTTTCTCTTCTCTTTCTCTTTCTCTTTCTCTTCTCTTTCTCTTTCTCTTTCTCTTTCTCTCCTACCAACAGAATTTTTTCTCCTTTTTTATATAAAAATGTATTTTTCATAACGTATTTTTACCTTTACTTTCAGGAATTTGTGCTTTTTCTCTTTTCTTTCTCTTTTCTTTCTCCTTTCTCCTTCCCTCCCCTGCCTTCCCTTCCCCTCATCTGCCCTCCCCTGCCCTCTCATCCCCTCCTCTCCCTCAATGGCTGCTTAAGAGCAAAGACTCTATATGGTCTCATCTGTTTGTCTCCCCTCACTGGCTTCACCCATGGAAAAGAGGTGAAGTGCAGCCCACCCCTCTACAAGTGTCTAGCTGGACAACTTGTCTAGCTCATTAGCACATGGGTCTCTGGGTTTGTCACATGGAAGGAAGGAATGCAGGAAACGAAGAGGAATAGTTGGAAATTCTGAGCTGTTACCAGTGGGCATGAACTCAGGTGGGTCATGGTATGAAAACTGCTGTAATTGAGAGAGGGAGAGAATCAATAGAATCATAGAATGGCTTGGGTTGGAAGGGACCTTAAAGATCATCTTGTTCAAACTCCCCTGCCATAGGCAGGAATGCCACCCACTCAATCAGGTTGCCTAGGGCCTCATCCAAGCTGTCTTGAACACCTGCAGGAATGGGGTGTCCACAACTTCTCTGGGCAACCTGTTCCAGTGCCTCATCCTCTGAGTGAAGAATTTACTCCTAACATCTCATCTAAATCTCCCATATTTTAGCTTAAAACCATTCCCCTGGTCCTATCCTTATCTGTCAAAAAAAATAAATAAATTGATTTTCATCTATTTTGAGTCACCTTTAAGTACTGAAAAGATGCAAAGATGTCTCCCCAGAACCTTCTCTTCTCCAGGCTGAAGAGAGGCAAGCACATAGTCAGTTCTGCTGTGCATAAGACAACTGTCTTTCTGTAATAAAGAGGACTTAATGGGTTCTTTTCTTGTTATGTAGGGCTCATCTTAATAATTCTGTTAATAACATTGACATTTCTTAGCTCTGATCTTGATTTTCACACATGCTGTACTATATTGTGATGGCCCTCACTCGATTCACTCGATTTTTAACCATGCTTTCTGGAAGGACTGGTATTTGTTTCATCTGTCATATCTACCACATTTTCAGGATTGGTAAATACTTGTAGTCGCAAAAAAAAATAAAAAAATTAAAAAAATAAAATAAATTAGAGGATTAGAGAACTTTAAGAAAAAGCTGTTGAAACTCCACCCAAACTTAATTTGAATTCACAGGCTCAGTTTTCCCTTTCAAGTTTTATTAATGCAATGGTTTTCAAATCTGTAATGCTACAGCTGTACAAGTCAACAGAGAGTTTGGCAATGGATTTTTGGTTAGTATGTATGGAATAGAGGTGCCAAAAATAAATGTAGTGAACCTTTATACATAAGCATATTTAATAAAAACATTTTTATATAAGACTTGCTTTTTTTTTTTTTTTTTGAATAAAGGGTAAAATTGCTGATGTATGTTTCCAGGAAAATCCTTAAGTTTTGTTTCTCAGCCAGAATCCTTTTGGACTGTTTCTTTAAACCAACTAATTTTTCTTTTGTGTAGATGTGAAGATTTAAATGGAATAAAAACAAACATGGACTCAATATTTTGAAAAATGCAAGGAATACTCCTTTTGTCACTTAACTTCCCCAGTATGGGGAATCACATATTCATATGTGATTGCTTACCTTTTTGTCAGAAATCTCTAGGGGGTTAGGGAGATGGCTATCTTATGATCTGGAACATGAACCAAAGTATTGCTCCCAATAAATTACATTTGAAGTGTTTACTGGAAAATTAGCTCCTCTTGAGTACTGCAGAATGTTGCAACCTTGAAGTACCCATGATATAGAAAGTAATTCATATATCAAACATGCTGTAATCTCAATGAGGATGCAATGTGCTAAAGTGGTCTGGGAAGATGGGAAGTTTTTTTCTGCTCACTGTGCCTAACAATGCCGAAATGTTTTTTCTCTGTCCATTTACTTTAACAATGTGCCATTCTGTACCTCATAAGCACTTAATTTATTCCAACTCTTTGGCCTGACCTGTAATCCCCCCTCTCCTTACCCATCTGACCCATCTGTGTTTCATTTCCCACTCATCAGCATCCAAAGAGCTAGGCCCAGGCCCTGTTTGGAGCCATTAGACAGAGATTGGCACTGTTCCCTCTTCCTGCACCACATCCTCCGCTGAAAAAAATGACCATCAGATCAGAGAACAGAGCCTGCTTTGTCCCCAGCAACCAAGATCTGGAAGCACTTTCAATCATTTGCACTCTATACCCACTCAAACGCATTAATGTGATCAACATTAGGCCTGTTGTGGGCATTTTTTCCAGCAAATAGCTTGCTAACATTCCAGGCATGTACTTCCCTGAAAACAAGACTGAGACAGGGCCCTGAATATTCAATTGGAAAATCACCAAGAGCAAGAGCTTAGCTTGGCACGGCTGGTGTTGATTCTTAATAAGTGACTTCCTAAAGCTGAGGCATGGGGCTTACAGCTTCAATGACTTGTTTGAAAAATATTTTGTAGGTGCCTCATACCACTTTATTTCCTGTGGTATGCGTCATATTGTGAGCTATTCTGAGCCAGGCTGTTTAAGCACACCAGCATTTTTTTCCAAGATTGCGGTGTTTAACTAAAAATGTGCTTATACAAGATGAGCTCATAGCTATTAGTGCTGATGTAGTTTTAACTACTTGGATACCAATAGCCCAAGGCCTGAAACCTGCTCAAAAAGGGGAAAATCTAAGCAAAAAAACACCTTTCACAATCATTTAAGGCTTTTCAAAGACAAGGTAATAGGGAAAATATTTCAGAATTCAGCTTTTGTTGCTATAGGAAATTTGCTATAGTAAATACCTTTTATCTCATTAGAAAGACATTCAAAGACAAACGATATGATCAGCTGAAGAGGTTTGGGACATCCAGTTAAAATTAATTTCTTTAAAGTTTCTGCCTGTGCTACATATATTGCATCAAGCAAACCAGCTTATATATAGTTCCCTAGTACAACTGGATGGACTAGGTACATACTAATGTTTTGTTCATTTGAATGGGTCTTTCATTGACTCTGCTACCATAACAAGGCAAGTTTGACTATGCTGAAGGGGGTCAGCAACGATTTTTGTCAAGGCACTCCCTTGCAGGAGAGGGTGTCTGGCTGTCACAACACTATTGTTTAGTGATGTGCTTTTGTAAAATTCCCCATTCTCCCATCTGAGAGAAGATGCTAGTACTTTGCATAAGACAGTTGAAATGTCAAGGGGTGAGATTTTTGGAGCTTACCTTGGTGCCTAAAGAGGAGTTTGAACAAGTTGGTGAGATATCTCTACAGGCCTGATTTCAAGGCCCACTTTAGAAAAAACAAAGCTGCCTGGATTGTATAAAGTTGTGTTAGGTACAAACTTCTAAAAAAAAATAAAAATAAAAGAAAATGGCTGGATATCTACATGAAATTTGTAGACTGTTCACTTTCAAGTAAAAAGTTGCATATTGACTTGATCTGCATCTAGAAATTTCATGTAGAAGAGAAAATGGAAATAATCACAAGAAAAAAAAAAAAAGGCAACAATTTACAGTTTTCCAAAATATGATAAGTATGGAGAGCAATGGGCACAAGAAAGGCAATGACTTGCAAATGACGGATAACATGATCTTTTATTTTCTTTTTCTTTTCTTTAAGAGATCAGAGGTTCAATTGTACCATAGCTTATCTAAAAGTACATTTGCTTGTATGCAATTTATTTAATCCAGACTTCTTTTTCTGTACTTCAGTGCAAAATAACTGAGAGAAAATTTACAGCTGAAAATGTCAACAGGAATGGTTTACCATTTGCATTAAAAGATCTATTTAAAAGTTCTATTGCTTAGACTGTTTTTGTTATAAATGCATACATCTGAGCTGAATTCAGACCCTTCTCTAACAGGGAACCTGGTAGTTTCTTCCTGAGTTGCCTAAAAAACAAATTCCTATGTAATTCTAGCAGCTATGCCTTCCCTTTTCTGTGGATTCTGTGGTAATTTATGGTACTGTGTTAATGTGGTAGCACTTTTTGACAGCATTCAGGAGTGGACGTCTGTGCTTGTTCATCAGAATCCTAACTATCTGGATCCTTCACAGGAGACAAGAACCTAGATTCTATCCTGAATTTGCATAAATCAGTGATTACGCTTATTTACCCCTTTCCTCTCCAATTTTTATAAAGAACTTCTCTTTGAAGTGGGTAAGATCTCAGCAGAGTATAGTTTCAGCTATAGCTACCCACAAGCTCCCTGTAAAATACATTTCAAAGCTTCAAATCCCTTTAAAAAACACTATGCTTATTAAAAAATGTTTTGTGTTATAGAAAATAAGCTTCCCAATTTATCAAAATAACGTGAAGAGAATGCACGTAACAGAATGTCAGAAAAACAAACTCTGATCAATCATGGTGTTTTAGGGCAGATCTAGTAGTGCTAATGGTGTCTGCTGTAGTGGTGCTGAAGTTCTATCCTCATAATATTTGAACTGATTTGAGTTTTTCCCTTATTTGGCCCCATAACAGAGCTTTAATGTTTAACATGGGCATAAATTCACTGTAGCCCTCAACTGAAGACTATATTTGAGAACTGAATAGAATGCTTGAATTTACTCTCCAGATTTTTCTTCCATGATCAAGTAAAGTTCCATGTAACTTTCCTTCCCAGTGTAACACATACAAAATCTCAGGAAACAGCAGGGCTTAATTAGGACCCTGGTTTATAGTTTCACCTGAAAAAATACATTTAAAAAATCATATATGTTTGGCTGTGCAGATTTTTAGTCAATAAATTCTTGCTAATTAATCACATTAATGGCACTCCTTAAAAGTTGAAACAAAATCACAAAACAAACCAAATACCCCATAAATATCATGTATAAAGAACCATTCACCAATGCATAATCTGTATGTCTAAGAATATTTACAAATGTTTCTTCTTTCTTTTTCTTTTTTTTTTCCTTCTCTCTGCTTCTCTCCTCCTTCCTTCTCCTTCCTTCTCCTTCTTTCTCCTTCTCCTTTGCCTTCACCTTCTTCTCCTTCTCCTTTTTGTTCCCCTTCCTATCTTCCTTTTCTTTCTTTTTTTCTTTTCTTTTTTTTCTTTTCTTTTCTTTTCTTTTCTTTTCTTTTCTTTTCTTTTCTTTTCTTTTCTTTTCTTTTCTTTTCTTTTCTTTTCTTTTCTTTTCTTTTCTTTTCTTTTCTCTTTCTTTTCTTTTCTTTTCTTTTCTTTTCTTTTCTTTTCTTTTCTTTTCTTTTCTTTTCTTTTCTTTTCTTTTCTTTTCTTTTCTTTCTTCTTCTCTTCTCTTCTCTTCTCTTCTCTTCTCTTCTCTTCTCTTCTCTTCTCTTCTCTTCTCTTCTCTTCTCTTCTCTTCTCTTCTCTTCTCTTCTCTTCTCTTCTCTTCTCTTCTCTTCTCTTCTCTTCTCTTCTCTTCTCTTCTCTTCTCTTCTCTTCTCTTTTCTCTTCTCCTTTCCTTTCCTTTCCTTTCCTTTCCTTTCCTTTCCTTTCCTTTCCTTTCTTTCCTTTCCTTTCCTTCCTTTCCTTTCCTTTCCTTTCCTTTCCTTTCCTTTCCTTTCCTTTCCTTTCCTTTCCTTTCCTTTCCTTTCCTTTCCTTTCCTTTCCTTTCCTTTCCTTTCCTTTCCTTTCCTTTCCTTTCCTTTCCTTTCCTTTCCTTTCCTTTCCTTTCCTTTCCTTTCCTTTCCTTTCCTTTCCTTTCCTTTCCTTTCCTTTCCTTTCCTTTCTTCTTCCTCCTTCTCTTTCTCCTTTTTTTTTTCTTTTTTCTTTTTTTTTTTCCCCTTTCTGCATCTCTTATTCTCTCTTCTTTACTCTCTCTTTCTGATCTTTTTTTTTTTTTTTTTTTTTTTTTACCTTCTTTCTTTATTCTAGGCACAGTGCAAAAAGACACCTATTATCAGAGGTAAAAGTTCAGTAGATAAAGCCAAACACTTTTTAAATGGTATTTAGTTTTATGGTGTAACATTTTTCTCTTTCTATCTTCCCTTTGGATGCCTATTTCAGAATTTTAATCTCAAGTGGATGCAGTCACCCTCCCCCAGACAAAAAGCAAAATGTAAAGAGAAATCCTATTCAGTCATTGTATTGTCCTGGGATGCTGAAGGCAGTAATCCTCAGTGCAAATGGTGGCACTGAATGCTGCACTATGATCTGTGTCTGTCTGATGTAGAGTTGATGACACAAAGACAGGATTATTTTGTGCCTAACCTATAACATAAGAAAGCAAAATAAATAAACAAACAGAGACAGTCTGGGTTTGCTGAATTATCATTTATGACAGAGCTACTTGTTTAAAAGCATTGGTGCCAAACCACAAAAACAAAATCACAGCAATTTGGAAACTGTCAGACTGCTAAATCAAGGTATATATCTTTTTTGTCAAAATGCTTTGAATGAAGCATGAATGACAGTAACAACAACTTGTTGTACCTTCCTTTAGAAAGAAGAAAGTGATTCTTTGTGGTGGTTTTACTCAGGTGGGCAACCAAGCTCCACCACAACCGCTCTCTCATTCCCCCTCTCCTCAACAAGGAAGGGGGAGAAAATACAACACAGAGAACGCGAGGTTTGAGATGAGAAAGGTTTAATTAAAGGAAAAGGGAATGGGAAGAAAAGAAACAGAAGAAACAATAAATCCACGCGGAAGCACAGAGAGAAGGAAAAAAAAATATTCTCTACTTCCCATCAATGAGCGATGTTCGACCACTTCCCGGGAAGCAGGGCCTCAAAACACATAGTGGTTGTTCAGGAGAAACAGCCCCCTCCCCGACGAGAGCCCCCCTTTTTATTGCTGAGTGTGACATCAGGTGTTATGGAATATTCCTTTGGTTGGTTTAGGTCAGCTGCCCCGGCAACGTCCCCTCCCCATCACTTGCCCACCCCCAGCCTGCTGGCTCTTGGGGGCTTGGAAGGAGTCCTGATGCTGTGCCAGCACTATGCAGCAATAGACACAACACTGGAGTGATATCAGTGCTGTTCCAGCTACGAGTGCAGAGTACAGCACTGTGTGGGCTGCTGCAGGGAAAGGTGACTCCATCCCAGACAGACCCAACACATTCTTATGGTTAAGTGATTCCACCAGTCTTGGTTTTAGCAAAAAGGCTGTTTCTTCTTTGTGTACAGATGCTGTTCCTTCAGATACTCCTGGGTGACTACTAGTCTCTTTTACCATAGGTTAATTGTACGCATAGGGCATTTTCTATTATTATATGCAAGCAAATTCATTTCCATTTTAAGTGTTATGTTTAGAGGTTTTATACTGCTTTCCTAATATCTGAGCTTGCCATATGAAAATGTCTCTGCACATTTTTTAATAGTAAAAATTCAGGAAATTATCATTCTTATTACTTTTCAAAACAATAAATCAATTATTTTGGGTGCTTATGATGCTGAATTATTCCCCATTTTTCACTGTTATTTCTGGATCATAACAGCTTTTTTAAATAACCTTTCTTCTTCAGGTTCTCCTCAGCATTTCTATATTCCCTCTTAGTTCTACTACTTCTCTAATGACAGTCTGGCCCCAGGACACCGGCAAGATGTTCACAGCAAGGGGTCTTTTTGTGATCTTATGCAACAATGCCTTTCTCATTCTAAGCATGTAAGACATATAAGGCGTGGTTTTGGCATACAAAGTCATTATGCAAAGATAACCCCTTTTCCCCTACATTTACTATTATTGTTTAACATGAAGGCAAATAGTTGAGGGTCACAATCAGAGTGATCATCAAAGAATGTAAAAGATTTCAGACAAGCAAGATGGGTTCAGGTGTGATGAAGAAGCAGAGTAATAAATGAATAGAGATGATGTAAGAGACTCACAGTCTGTAGCAGTGATCTCAGCTCTGTAACTATTTATCCAGTACTAGAAACAAACAAACAAACAAACAAACAAACAAAAAACCTTTGTTCTATGCCCTAAATAAGATCAGAACACCAGGAAGAATTGATGGTAACCTTTCCCCATACACAAGATAAAAGAAAGAGACTTGATGAAAGAGAGTAAATTATTTTTCAGAGAAGTGAAGAATCCAGAAAACTTGGTTGGCAATACTGACAGAGCTATTGCACTGCAGGGTAAATGGTAACATTTTTAGGTTATGAGTGTGATACTAACTTGTGAAGGATATCGAAGGTGAGAAAAACAAACTGTGCTTCATGTCAGAGGAGGGAAAATGAATGAGAGGATTTAAAGATGGTGATAATATAAAGGTGGTGATAAGTCCATGATAAAATAAAACATGAGTGGTATGTTACTTGTAACAGTGAATTTAGGTGCAAAAAGAATGTGTATAGCCACTGAAAGCGAGGTTGGGTGACATGGGAGGACTACAGTGATATTGTGCACTATTGTAGAGAGAAAATTTGTGTGGCCAGAACTCAAAGTTGAAGCTGGCCAGTATGGTGGGGGACAATAAAAAGTTGTTTGTTTGTTTGTTTGTTTTAATTATGTTAATAGAAAAAAAAAAAAAAGATGACCAGAGAAAACATTGGTCTGTTATTTAATGAGGATGGTCACCTCACAACTAAAAACATAGACAAATCAGAGATGTTTAATGCCTTCTTCGCCTCTGCCTTCCACACCAGTGATGGCCTCTGGGACCCCTGAGTCGAAGGACCATGACTGTGGGAATAATAAACTCCCAGCCAGCTCTGAACTTGTATGGGATTTGCTGCTCCAGGTAGATGCATATAAGTCTATAAGGCCTGATGGGCTTCATCCTAGGGAACTCAAACAGTTGGCTGATGTTATCGTGAGACCCCATTATTTTTCAGCAGTCTTGGGAATGTAGAGAGGTCCCAGCTAATGGGAAGCTCGCAAATGTTGTTCTGATTTTCAAGAAGGACAAGAAAGAAGACCTTGGTAATTACAGGACTGTCAGACTCACTTCGGTGCCTATTAGAATTATAGAGATTATTCTGGGAGTTATTGAAAAACATCTGAAGGACAATGCAGTCATTGGTCAGAGCCAATATGGCTTCTTGAGGGGAAGGTCCCGAATAACAAACTTAATTTCCTTTTATGAACAGGTCACCCACCTAGTTGACCAAGGAAAGCCAGTCAATGTAATTTTTTGGATTTCAGTAAAGCTTTCAAAGCTGTTTCTTACAGTATCCTCCTGGGCAAAATGTCCAGGATATAGCTAGATAAATGCATAATATGATGGTTAAACAATTTTTAGATGGGTTGAGCTCAAAGGGTTATACTAAATGGGGTTACATCAGGCTGGCAGCTAGCCACAGGGCTCCATTTTAGGACCAGTTCTCTTCAACGTTTTCATAAATGACTTGGATGCGGGACTTTAAGGTATACCTAGTAAGTTTGCAGATGAAACTAAATTGGGGGAGCTGTTGACTGTGTAAAGGGTAGAGGGAACATGAGGAGAAATCTTGACAAGATAGAGAACTGTGCAATCACCAGCAATACGAAGTTTAACAGCAAGTGCCATATTCTGCACCTGGGATGGGGCAACCCTGGCTATACATACAGACTAGGGGGTGAGAAGCTAAAGACCAGGGAAAGGAATTTGGGGGTTTTGGTCAACAGCAAGTTGAACAAGAGCCAACAGTGTGCTCTGTCAGCCAAAAGAGCCAAATGTACCCTGGGGTGCATCAAGCACAGCATTGCTAGCTGGGTGAGGGAAGGGATTGTCCTGCGCTATTCTGTATTGGTGCGGCTTCACTCTGAGTGCTGTGTGCAGATTTGGGTGCCACAGGGACCATATAAGAAGGTCATAAAAGTACTAGAGAGCATCCAAAGGAGGGCTACAAAGATGGTGCAGGGGCTAGAGGGTAAGATGTCTGAGGACTGGCTGAGGCCATTCGGTTTGTTTAGCCTTGAGAAGAGGTCATTGAGGGAAGGCCTCATGGCAGCCTGCAGTTTCCTCATGAGGGGGAGCAGGGGGGCAGGCATTGATCTCTTCTCTCTGGTGACCAGCAACAGAACCCAAGGAAGTAACATGAAGCTGGTAGAGGGGATGTTCAGGTTGGATGATGGGAAAAGGTCCTTCACCAAGAAGAAAGTAGTTGGGCACTGAAAAAGGCTCCTCAGGGAAGTGGTTACAAAACCAAGCCTGTTGGAGTTCAAGAAGTGTTTGGGCAATGTAGGTTCCTTCCAACTCGGGATATTCTATCATTCTATGATTCTATGATTCTATGAATTTACCCATACCCAGTAATTAGAAGAGCTAGCTCACTTTAGTACTAATTTCAGCAAGACAGACAAGACACAACTTTTGCTGATTGTGGTGGTTTTACCCTGCTGGGCAGCTGAGCTCTACTACAACCACTTTCTCACTTCCCCTCCTCAAAGAGAAAGGGGGAGAAAATATGATGGAAAGGGCTGAAGGGTTGAAATAAGGTCAGGGAGATCACTCACCAACTATCATCATTGGAAAAACAGACTCTGCATAGGGAGATTAACATAATTTATTGCCTATCACTAGTGGACTATAACAGTGAGAAACTAAAAGACAACTATAAACACCTTCCCCCCGTCCACCCTCTTCTACTTCCTCCCCCCAAGCAGTGTAGGGGACTGGGGACTGGGGGCTGTGGTCAGTCCCTAACACTTTGTCTCCATACCTCCTTCACGGTCACTCTCTGTCTCTGCTCCATGTGGGGTCCCTCCCACAGAATTCTGTCTTCCCCCAAGTAATCCTGCGTGGGCTTCCCATAGACAGCCTGCTCAAGAGATGCTTCTGTATGGGTCTGTACCACAGTTCCGGTGCAAACTGCTCCAACACAAGTCCCCCACTGGCAGCAGTTCCCTCCAGCCCCCCTGCTCCTGTGTGGGCTCCTTTCCACAGGCTGCAGCTCCAGCCCAGAATCTGCTTCTGTTGGGCCTCTTGATAGGCCACAGCCTTGTTTAGGCCAGATCCACCTGCTGCACCATGGGCTCCTCCACAGGCTGCAGCGTGGAGATCTCCTCCACCACGGTAAACCATGGGCTGCAGGGGGACAGCCTGCTCCACCAGGGGCCTCTCCACAGGCCACAGGGGAAATTATGCTCCATGCGTGGAGCACCTCCTGCCCTCCTTCTGCACTGACCTTGGGGTCTGCAGGGCTGCTTCTCATTCCTCCCTCCCAGATGATATGGTGCAGCAGATCTTTCCCTTTCTTAAAACTGCTCTCCCAGAGGCTAAACCAGTGTTGTTCTCTGGCTCAACTCTGGCCAGCAGCAGGTTGCTTTTGGAGCCAGCTCTGATCTGACTTGGGGCAGCTGCTGGGCTTTGCTCACAGAGGCCACCCCTGCAGCCCCCTTCTAAAAACCTTGCCATGTAAACCTGATATACTGCTCAGAATGCAAAATCTCATTGAAAGAAAAAAAAAACAACAACAGCAACAACAAAAAAAAAAACAGTATAATCTGAAGTTCAGTGACTAATGCTGCTTCATGTTAAATTGCTCACATCACTTTAAAAATACAGAGAGCTTTTCCATAGAAAATGAGGCTTCACTGTAAGCAATGGACCTTGCTGCATCCTGATGGTGCTGACATGCAATTGATGCAAAAAAGGTAACTGTGCTGCAGAGCAGAGCAGAATGTTGCGTACGGCTATGGGTCTTTACTGTATGCCCTGAAAACAATGCCTAACAGAAATCTGAATCATGTTTTGCTCTGTGGCAGCATCTGTCAGTATACTTTCTTGTGATATGGGACATAATTGCAATTTTTTTCTACAATTAATTACTCAAGATTTTTATGTGCACCAGACATTCCGCTATCTGTATTTTAGTAAACTTTTGTCTTTTGCAAAGTGGTTAAAAATTGACTAGTACTCAGGACATGACAAAAAACTTGGGACTGAAGTGGAACTGTGTGGTGAAACACAAGTGAAACAACAGTAGTTTGAAAATGATGAGCTTGCAGAGTAGTGAAGCCAGGTAATCTGTGCTAGGAAAGTGTTGTTAGAAACAGTGGAAGATCCTATGAGGCCGTAGTGGTTGGACCAGCAAGTCACGTAGTTCACTTTGGCTGAATTAATAATGCATATTTTCTCTCTTTTTGATTACCAAGGCATGGGATGTGAATTTTATCCTTTATTCCACCCCCTGTATCAGCATCAATGTCAATGTTCTCTTATGCCATCAGCTCTTCTGTTATTCAATTCAATTCTGTTATTCAACAGTGGGCAACTTTCTAGAAAAAGAAGAGTGATATTGATTTTATTTCATACAAGTATATCATATTTTAATAATATAGTTATATATCATTATATATATATATCATCATATCATATATATATATCATATCAGCGGGAGGCAGAGAAACTGCGTGCGTGAGGTGCGAGCATGTGGATGACCTGATCTGCATGGTGGCGGAGCTCAAGGAGGAGGTGGAGAGGTTGAGGGATATCAGGGAGTGTGAGCGGGAGATAGACTGGTGGAGTAACTCCCTGCAGAGCTTCAAGGAGAGGTACCGGGGTGAGACACCCCAGATGGGGGTGGACCCCCTGCCCTGTTGCTGTCGGGCAGAGGGAGGGGATCTGGGAGTTGAGGAGGAATGGAAACAGGTCCCTGCTCGACATCACAGGCGATGCCCTCCCCTTCCAGTCCCACCTTCCCAGGTGCCCTTATGCAACAGGTTTGAGGCCCTGGAGCTCGACAGACCAGTAGCTGAGGAAGAGGTAGCAAGTGTTCCCAGGAGGATGCCTAGGGCGAGGAGGTCGACTCCACGCCTCAGGACTGCCTCCATCAAGAAAGACAGGAGGGTTATTGTTGTTGGAGACTCTATTCTTAGGGGAACAGAGGGCCCTATTTGTCGGCCTGACCCTACCCATAGGGAAGTCTGCTGCCTCCCTGGGGCCAGGGTCAGGGATGTTGCCAGGAAGCTTCCCAACCTGGTACGCCCCTCTGATTATTATCCTCTTTTGATAGTCCAGGCGGGCAGTGACGACATTGAAGAGAGAAGCCTGAAGGCTATCAAAAGAGATTTTAGGGGGCTGGGACGGTTAGTGGATGGAGTGGGAGTGCAGGTGGTGTTTTCATCCATCCCTACGGTGGCAGGGAGGGGTACAGAGAGGACACAGAAAGCCCACCTGTTAAACACGTGGCTCCGGGGCTTGTGCCAACGCAGAAATCTTGGGTTTTTCAACCATGGGGCACTTTACTCAGCACCTGGCCTGATGGCCGCAGATAGGTCCCTATCTTTTAGGGGAAAAAGGATCCTGGGCCAGGAGCTGGCAGGGCTCATTGATAGGGCTTTAAACTAGGTAAGAAGGGGGATGGGGCTGAAGCAAGGATTGTTGGGGCTGTGCCAGGGGGAACAATGGCAAGGCCGGAGGATAAGGTAATGGCCCAGCTGAAGTGCATCTACACCAATGCACGCAGCATGGGTAACAAACAGGAGGAGCTGGAAGCCATCGTGCAGCAGGCAGGCTACGACTTGGTTGCCATCATGGAGACGTGGTGGGACCAGTCTCATGACTGGAGTGCTGCAATGCCTGGCTATAGGCTCTTCAGAAGGGACAGGCAGCACAGAAGGGGTGGTGGTGTGGCTCTCTATATTAGAGAGTCTTTCGAGGTTGTAGAACTTGAGGCTAGGAATGACAAGGTCGATTCCCTTTGGGTTAGGATCGGATGGGACAACAAGGCTAGTGTCCTGGTCGGGGTCTGCTATAGACCGCCGAACCAGGATGAGGAGACGGATGAGGAGTTCTACGGGCAGCTAATAGAAGTTGCAAAATCTTCAGCGCTTGTACTCGTGGGGGACTTCAACTTCCCTGACATATCCTGGAAGCACAATACAGACCAGAGAAAGCAGTCTAGGAGGTTTCTGGAGAGAGTGGAAGATAGCTTCCTGATGCAGCTGGTTAGTGAACCTACCAGGGGTGGTGCCCCACTAGACCTTCTCTTCACAAACAGAGAAGGACTGGTGGAGGATGTTATTGTCAGGAGCTGTCTTGGGCAGAGTGACCACGAAATGGTGGAGTTCTTTATTCTTGGTGAGGCCAGGAAGGGAACCAGTAAAACCACTGTATTGGACTTTCGGAGGGCTGACTTTGGGCTGCTCAGGACACTAGTTGGTGGAATCCCTTGGGAGGCGGTTCTGAAGGGCAGAGGGGTCCAGGAAGGCTGGGCGCTCTTCAAGAGGGAAATCCTAATGGCGCAGGAGCGGTCTGTCCCCATGTGCCCAAAGACGAGCCAGTGGGGAAGAAGACCAGCCTGGCTCAACAGAGAATTGTGGCTTGAGCTTAGGAGAAAAAAGAGGGTTTATAATCTTTGGAAAAGTGGGCAGGCCACTAAGGAGGACTATAAGGATGTAGCGAGGCTGTGCAGGGACAGAATTAGGAAGGCCAAAGCTCATCTGGAGCTCAATCTGGCTACTGCCGTTAAAGATAACAAAAGACGTTTTTATAAATACATCAACACGAAAAGGAGGACTAAGGAGAATCTCCATCTTTTACTGGATGCGGGGGGAAACTTAGTTACAAGAGATGAGGCAAAGGCTGAGGTGCTCAATGCCTTCTTTGTCTCAGTCTTTAGCTGCAATACCGGTTGTTCTCTGGATACCCAGTACCCTGAGCTGGTGGAAGAGGATGGGGAGCAGGATGTGGCCCTCACTATCCACGAAGAACTGGTTGGTGACCTGCTACGGCACTTGGATGTGCACAAGTCGATGGGGCCGGATGGGATCCACCCAATGGTACTGAGAGAACTGGCAGAGGAGCTGGCCAAGCCCCTATCCATCATTTATCAGCAGTCCTGGCTATCGGGGGAGGTCCCAGTTGACTGGCGGCTAGCAAATGTGATGCCCATTTACAAGAAGGGCCGGAGGGCAGACCCGGGAAACTACAGGCCTGTCAGTTTGACCTCAGTACCAGGGAAGCTCATGGAGCAGATCCTCTTGAGAGTCATCATGCGGCACTTGCAGGGCAAGCAGGCGATCAGGCCCAGTCAGCATGGGTTTATGGAAGGCAGATCCTGCTTGACGAACCTGATCTCCTTCTATGACAAAGTGACGCGCTGGGTGGACGAGGGAAAGGCTGTGGATGTGGTCTACCTTGACTTCAGCAAGGCATGTGACACCGTCTCCCACAGCATTCTCCTCAAGAAACTGGCTGCTCTTGAGTTGGACTGGCACACGCTTCGTTGGGTTAGAAACTGGCTGGATAGCCAGGCCCAAAGAGTCGTGGTAAATGGAGTCAAGTCCAGTTGGAGGCCAGTCACTAGTGGCGTCCCCCAGGGCTCGGTGCTGGGGCCGGTCCTCTTTAATATCTTCATCAATGATCTGGACGAGGGCATTGAGTGCACCCTCAGTAAGTTTGCAGATGACACCAAGCTATGCGCATGTGTCGATCTGCTCGAGGGTAGGAGAGCTCTGCAGAAGGATCTGGATAGGCTGCACCGATGGGCTGAGGTCAACTGCATGAAGTTCAACAAGGCCAAGTGCCGAGTCCTGCACCTGGGGTGCAATAACCCCAAGCAGAGCTACAGGCTGGGAGATGAATGGTTGGAGAGCTGCCAGGCAGAGAAGGACCTGGGAGTGATGGTTGATAGTCGGCTGAATATGAGCCAGCAGTGTGCTCAGGTGGCCAAGAAGGCCAACGGCATCCTGGCTTGTATCAGAAACAGTGTGATCAGCAGGGCTGGAGAGGTGATCGTCCCCCTGTACTCAGCTCTGGTGAGGCCGCACCTTGAGTACTGTGTTCAGTTTTGGGCCCCTCGCTACAAGAAGGACATCGAGGTGCTTGAGCGGGTCCAGAGAAGGGCGATGAAGCTGGTGAGGGGTCTGGAGAACAAGTCCTACGAGGAGCGGCTGAAGGAGCTGGGCTTGTTCAGCCTGGAGAAGAGGAGGCTCAGGGGCGACCTTATTGCTCTTTACAGATACCTTAAAGGAGGCTGTAGTGAGGTGGGGGTTGGCCTGTTCTCCCACGTGCCAGGTGACAGGACGAGGGGGGAAAGGGGGTTAAGTTGTGCCAGGGGAGTTTTAGGTTAGATGTTAGGAAGAACTTCTTTACTGAAAGGGTTGTTAGACATTGGAAAAGGCTGCCCAGGGAAGTGGTGGAGTCACCATCCCTGGAAGTCTTTAAAAGACGTTTAGATGTAGAGCTTAGGGATATGTTAGCGTTAGGTCAGAGGTTGGACTCGATGATCTTGAGGTCTCTTCCAACCTAGAAATTCTGTGATTCTGTGATTATTTTAATATTAAAGGAGTCGTTATTTATCATTGTTTTCATAACAGTAGAGAATAATATGTTGGTAAAGAATGACATTAAAACAGCAGTATATGAACTTGTCCTGAGTAAAGGGGTTTTAAAATGTTAAAATATTTTATTAACAAAATATATTTTTGTTATCGTCTTTCACTTGTATCATATCCAGTCACCTTTGATTCGGTAGCAGTAATGGGTCTGTTAAAATATAGAGTGTTGCAGACTTATTGGGTGTGACTTGGCCAGAAAATATGATCTTTTGTGGTTTGACTGTACTCCAAAGCCTCTGATTAACCAAATTTTTGCAGAGCTTAGGGAAACTGAATGACATTGCTGTGATGCTACAAAATATGATAGTGTAAGAACAAGACTTATTATAATATATATATACAAATCTGAAGTTTTTTTATTATTTATTTATTTTTAATCTACAGTTTCTCAGGAGTTAAATATCATTATATATATATATATATATATATATATGTATGTATATTTACTGGAACATAAATCATACTAGCACCCCAAAGCTTAATTTAAGATATTCCCCTGGTTTACAGGTCCCAGAATTTTGTTAATAATTATGATATTGTAAAAGTTTTCCTAAAATAGTTAAGAATGCTTATTCCAGTTTCCTATTTTTCTTTTTCAGGTGACTCCTTATATTCTACAAAGGGACAGAGGTACCGGTCAAGAGAACTTTCAAGTGAGAAGCCATATGCAGTTGGCAGCTGCAGAAAAGCAGATGACTTTCATATTTTTGATGACATTCATATTTTTTAGTTATGGCTGCAGATATACTTAGGACAGTGTGTCATAATTCAAAAGAACAGAAATATGAAATTATCAGGAAAATACATTTATTTATAAAAGTAGAAAGATGAAATATATTTAGTTTCTGATGAAGAGTAGCACTTGAGGAAATAATGCGTTAATACAATAATCATGTTTCCATCCAAAATCAAATCATTTAATCTGCTCTATATAGCTAAGACAGCCAACACCATGAGAAAAATATATATTATACACATTGTTCAGATGCAGACAATATGATACAGGGGTATTAATGGGCTCAAGACCTCATGTTAAACCAGTGCAAATTCTATAAATGATACTGGAAGACAAGAAGTGGTATTGTATATTGGATTTGACTGTTATATTTGAAGGCAGTAGGCACTCTGACATGCTAGTCCCCTCTCTTGCTGCACATCACTTCAGATGTTTGACACATTTCTTCCTTTCCCCTTCTGCTGGCTGTGTCCTCACTGTCAGCATTTTCAATTCCATTACCCTTTTCTTAAAGTATAATGTTTATTATTATGCACTATTATTACTGAAATTTTTCTCAAACACAGTGGCTGATTATCTAAAGCAGACATTTTTATCAGTTCTTCAACTGATAAGATGTACTTCTCTCTACAATATTGATGAGTTTAGTTAGATTCTCATAAACACATTCAAGAAATGTATTAACTTATTTTCACTTCTTGTATAAATTACCTCCTAAAAGTATTCCTCTGAAAATGTCAACTTCCATAGCTGAGCCCATTAATTCCCAGAGTTGGTGGTCTCCTGTCCAACATCAAAAGATGTTAACCTGCACAATGTTCAGTGATATAACACAAAAGGAACCCACTTTTTAAGATACATAAAAACATGTGGGCACTAAATAGAGGTTTAAAGGGTAAAATGAGATACAATAAATTTCACATTCAAGCTATTTTAAGAAAAGAAAAAAAAAAGTCACTAGATGGTCAAGTCATTTAGGTATTTACTTAGTTTAGTTTGTTTTCTTAGTTTTGCATTGTTTTGGTTTGGTTTTAGGACGCAGTCTGCAGCTGTGCTTATAAAAAAAGATTTCAGTAGATTTATGTTGAGACATGGCCAGATTCTGACAGGTGTAAACTGGTATAACTTTGAGGAATATTGGCTCAGAATGAGTTTCTGGCTTGAGCTATGCATAATTGAACATGCAGACATCATGACTATTTGATTTAACCCTGGTTAATGTATCTGAGCCTGCAGTATTGCTTAGGGGAACAAAATAAGTGGTTTTGGATTTAACCATTAGCTTTTTGCTTTCTGATTACTCCATTATGTTTGAGCTTTGACTAAGACTTTTTTTTTTTTTCTCTCTGCCCAGAAACCTCAAACCATGAATTGGGAATGACATTTCACTGAGAAAGATAGTACAGATAAGTAAAAAGCAGACAGACATATTAACCTTTTGTACATTCCTTTAATAAAAATATATTAATGTGCTTGTAGATAATGTGATAATTGCATCTGGACACAGGAATCTAGAATAGATGTAGAAAATAACTTGGTTAGTCATTGCATTGTGATGTAGAAGCACAGTATTATACTGACAGCTGACAGAACCAACATATTTTTCATAGAGGAGGTGTAAGGATGACTTATAATTTGACTTGCATTCTGACTTGAATTCTTTTAACCTTGGGGAAAATATTCTGAGGGCAAGAGTGAGATAGAGAAATAAAAGGAAAATTTTGTCTTACATTGGAAATTACTTTAACTGTTTGGAGAATCTCCCCCCGCATACACACACACTTAATTTTGTTGCTTTTGAGTAGTTGATATACCCCTAGATATGTATGGCAAACCAGGTCATCAATCTTTGATCAAATTTTTCTCCTAAGTAAATATTATGAATTGGAATAGGCTGCCCAGGGAAGTGGTTCAGTCACCACCCCTGGATGTATTTAAAAGACATTTAGATTTAGAGCTTAGTGATACGCTTTAGTGAAGGACTTGTTAATGTTAGGTCAAAGGTCAGACTAGGTGATCTTGGAGGTCTCTTCCAACCTGGATGATTCTGTGATTCTGCATTCTCATGTCATATATATATTTTGGATCTTCTTAGCTAAGATTAACCTTTATTGAAAATATGCATAAGTTCTTAAAAAAGACATTCTAGAGAAGGCTTCTTTCGGTCTCTGTTTTTTTTGGAGGAGATAGGGAAAGAAGAAAAAAAAAAAAAGAGAGATATTGAGAGAGAAAGAAATGTTGTTTGTTTCTTTGTTTTTCCTGGCAAAAACATCATCTGTTTGTAAAAAAATAAAAATGTTATTTTGTGGAATGTGAACAACTGGCTTGGGACAGGCTCAAGAGGAGCAGAATTACAGAAGAATTGAAAGCAGAAATGAAAAATTAATCTTTTGCTTATCATAAATGGAAGCTTATGTTTCATTCATATTGCACATGAACTAACAACTTCCATATTTCCTTTCTGAAAAGTAGAAGGATAATGGATAAAGCTGGTTGAAATTTTGTAGTTGTTTTTGCTGAGAAAAATGAGTCCTTAATCCAATATTTTGATGACAGTTTGTGTTCCCAACAAATAGGAAATTTGAAATATCAGTTTTCAATGCCAAATTTCTTGTGTTTTCTTCTTTTACTATTTACTATTTAAAAATAATAATAATAATAATAATAATAGTTGACAGCTTTGGTTGTCTCTAATTCTTTTTTGTTATATTCATGATCACTAGACAATGGTGTATTCACAGACACCTTCCCCAGGGAATAGTATGAAACATATGCTGAGTTATAATTGAACAAAGTGGTGATAAAATTAGCACAAATAATCAGCTATTCACACAGTGAATTAACTATGGGAAGATGTTACTGTGGAAAGGGAGTAATTTCTTGTTATATCAAAGGTGCATCGGGAATACAGACATGTTTATCATTTCTGTAAAAAAATATGTCCTGTCTTCCTACAGCTGACATACACAGGCTGTAAAGACAAGTTTTACTTGAAAATTTTTGTCTGGAATCATCTTGGAAACATTCCCAAACTGGACATAAACCAGATCAGATGTTATTTTCTTGCCACCAGTATGTGGCAAGAAAATAACAGACGTACTTGACTCAGGTCAACTTACAGGTCTATCTCTTCTCTTCTAATAGATGATCAACCTTTTGTAATCATGAAGGAAGATAAGTTATTTCCAGACAAATTATTATTTTATTTTATTTTATTTTATTTTATTTTATTTTATTTTATTTTATTTTATTTTATTTTATTTTATTTTATTTTATTTTATTTTATTTTATTTTATTTTATTTTATTTTATTTTTTCCCCTGGAGTGGCTGGATGAATTTACTCTGGGAATTTAGTAAAAGAATGTAAAGAATGACCAACATTTTTCCATCCCTGCACACAAAATAATACATTAAAAGCAAAACGCTCCATTTACTGCAATGGCAGTTGGGAGATTTTGACACAGCCAGGAAATTGTGAGCTGACTTTCTCCTGGAACATTTACTATGGCTCTCTGTGAATAACATTATTAAAGGCCCTTCATAAGGAATATTTTGTACATTAGTTGGGACGGTGCTAGTTATTTTTAAGGCTTGCCATGTCTCATAGGATGAGGACAAATGGTAGCTATCAAGCATGTAGAAGGGCCTTAGAAATATAGGTGGCCAGGGACTATGGTGCATAGATGGCAGGGAAAAAAAAAAAAAAAAAAAAACAAGAAAAAAAAAAGGGGGGGGGGAGAAAGCAGCACAGAAGCACAGATAGACATTTGGATGGGGTAGGAGAACGAGAGGAATGGGACAATTTATTCTTTGCACATTTTGTTCCCAACCAAGCTATGATGTGATCTACAGCATCTTACAAGTATTACACTCCTCATTTCTCACCACCACCAATGAGCAGATTTTTCCTTTTCAAGGAGTCCTCCAAAAATTACAATGCTCTTGAAGCCAGCTTCCCCTTTCAGTCACTGGGCATTCACCCAATTCACCTGAAGCCTTTTCCAGCCTCCTGAAGTTCCCATAATTTATTACTTACTCATGCTGATCATACTAATGGAAACCGCATCCCAACTTGATAAGAAACAGCAATACTAACACCAAAATGGTGGATTTACTGCATATTGGCACCTGTACATGTCCCAGTCTCTCTACTCTTTCTACATATTGTCTTCTCAGACTTTTAGATCTACCCTTTGAGTAGATTCCTTGCAGTAAATTTGCTGTAATTTTGGCTCACCTTTACACGGGTAAAGACAGGCAACTTTTTATGATGTTATCATCTAAGCCTATGCCCAAACTTAATTAATGGCAAGTCCTGCCTGATAGGTCTGGACCTGTATGACTTAAGAGGATTTTTGTTCCTAAACCCTAAGCACAACATAGCTGGAGTTGCATGTAATTCAGGAACTGAATGCAATTTGAGGTCTTTAGGAACAAATATGGCCTAAGAAAGTCAAGCATTAACTAATGTGTGACCCAATGAGTGCTATTGATGTAACGTACTATTTATCAACATGCAGACTTTAAACAGAAAGATTATTTTGGATTTATTTATTTTTTTAACATTATTTTTTTATTTGTTGGACATTGCTAACGAGGTAAGTCTGTACAAAGTTACAAGAATGCTTTATGTTTGGCTGGTTGTCAAAGTGAAACTTTTTATAACCTTACTACATGCTGAAATCATAGCTGAAAGCCTGTTTTAGGTAAAATTGTTAACAAACTAGATCTGTACACTATGTGGGTAAAGGATAGAGCCAGTAAACAAAAACCTGCACTTCGCAGGCCAGGATCTGGCCCTAATTTTCTGGTTGCATTGACTAAGTTGTGGGTACTGGAACTCTGCACTGGATTTTCTTTAATTAAATGCCTCATTCATATATTCCTGGCATCTAATGACCAGTGGGGAAGAACCAAGTCTATTATTTGAAACCACTGTCAATAGTTCTGTCACTGAGGTTAGGTTGCCAGATGCTACTTTCTAAGAGTAGTTGTCCCAAAATAAAATCAATCTAAAAAAAAAAAAAAAAAGTTTTGGAAGGCAAGTATGGCTGCATATTTGAGGGCAATAGTCAACCTCTAACTACAGTATGTTAAAATAAAACTTTCCCAGGGCAAAGAATATCGTGTAACTGACTATTCTGAGTTTTTTTTGCCTCTATCACTGAATAGCTGGCACTGACCATTGCTGATGATGGAGAGCTAGTATGATTGGCCCTCTAGTTTCCCCAACAGTGGAAGACATTTTTATCTCCCAGAAGGAAAAGCTGTACAGGCATTTATGTCTACAAAAAAAATGATCTTTATCTAGAATTGAATATTCTGGATTTCATTGGGATTCAGGAGAATTCACAGAGATGGACTTGACCTGTGTCAGCTGATACGCAGACACCAACATGGCACAGATGGTACAGGTGTATTATTAGTCAGTTTACAATGGCAATTAACATTGATTATGGTAATAAATTTTATATTAAAATATCATTAGATCAATATTTACAATTATGATGAAGGCTGGGGAGGCAGGAGGGGAGAGAAAGGTGGGGGGCACAGCTACCTAACAGTATTAGCTGCTACATGGACAGAAATGTTGATTTTTTCTTATTTGTCAAAGAGAGTTGAGCATAATACAGTTCCCATCCCACCCTGTGTATGTTTCTGCATGTGCTATATGTTGGTGCTTTTTCATCTGTTGATCATTCCTGGATAAATGTTTTCAATGAGCTGTTGACAGTAGTCTATAGTGTGTGTGCAAAGAATTAATCCAGTGTGCCTGTCAGACACTTGGCGGAGTGTTTCTTGCAAGGGATTGGACTTGCAAAGAGACAAGAGAAAAAACTTGGAAGAATAAACTAATGTTGGTTGATTAGGATAACTGAGCTAGAGAGAAAGCATATATCTGTCTGTAACTGAAATGGAGTAACATCCATTTATTTCAAGGGTTGGGAGCTCAAGAAGTATTCTTTGCCAGTGTTGCTGAAATGCAGAAATGAATAGGAAAACAGTCAGAAGCAGTGACCATGAAGTTTTGTTCTATAATGCATTTGTAGCTCCCCCCATTTTCCCTCCCCTCCCCTCCCCCCCCCCCAAAAAAAAAAAAAAAAAAAAAAAGTGCCAAAAACGTGCTGTGACAGGTATCAGGAAGTCTACATACAGCTTCAAAGACTGATTGTAGAACAAAACCTGAAGGCATTTTTGAAGGACTAGGTGACAGTTCTAGCTGTACAAGTGACATCAATATTTTCATGTGCCCTGGCTGGTTACTGAATTATGATTTACACTTAAAAAACTTATTCTGACATCTATGAAGTGGTACCTGGCCCAAACAGTGTGTCACATAAGTAGATGATGGATTAGAGCTGACTCTCAGAGTGGGGGCAGTCACCTGAAGGAGGGGAACTCCTGAGGCGGTGCTCTCAGCAAGGAGATTTAAACTTGGAAGTTCTGTCCTGCCCCTCCTGGGTCTGTGCTTCCAGATTTTTTTCCAGCTGAGGCTAGGAAAAGAAAGCAGATAGTGGTATTTGTCAAAGATATTTAGATAAATAAAAAAGCTTACCTCAGCTCTCCCGTATATGGGAGGTGAATAAACTTAATGTCATCCTGGTCAGAGGTGCATAATTTCTATTTTTCTATGTTTATTATAAGTAACAGACTGGTGTTTCTTAACAGTATAGGTCCTTTTATTTTCTAGGAGTTGGATATTAATTTTTATTTTCTTTGTATATATATTTTCTGATTAGGAAAGCCCATCAGGTATGTCTTGATAGGCATATAAAAAGGACAAAGTTTGGAAAGTTCATACAATAAACTAATTTTAGTGCTGTGTATGTAGTCTAGCACTGTTTCTATATACTTTCAAATCTGAAGACAGTACACCTGACTGGCCTTATTCTATTTCTTTTATAGTCACGTATGTCTGATCAGTACATTTGTAAAATGCCTTTGTATTAATTTTACACTAAGTTTTGTGCAGATCTAAACAACTACAGCATGCAAAGCTACAAAAAATTGTGTTTGCTCTACTGTTCTCAGCACTTGATATGAGAATGTATTGTGAAAAGATTTTTTCTTCATTATCACTTAAATACAGTTTTAAATCAGTCATGATCTTTTGAGGTCCCTTCCAACCCCTTCAATTCTGTGATTCCGTGATTGTTTCTTTGGCCCACATCAGAAGGACAAAAAAGTATTAGAATGAGTCCAGAGGAGGGAGAAAAAGATGATCAAGGGTTGGAGCACCTCTCCTATGAAGACAAGCTGGAGAAGACCTGGAGAAGACAAAGTGAGACCTTATAGTGGCTTTCCAGTACCTCAAGGGGGCCTACAGGAAAACTGGGAAGGGACTCTGTCAAGGAGTGTAGTGATAGCACAGGGAGTAATGGCTATTAACTGAAAGAGGGTAGATTTAGATTAGATATAAGGAGGAAATTCTTTACTATGAGGGTGGTCAGGCACTGGATCAGGTTGCCCAGAGTTGTGGATACCCCATCCATGACAGTACTCAAGGCCAGGATGGAAGGGGTTTTGATCAACCTGATTTAGTGGGGGGTGTCCTTGCCCATGGCAGGTGGGTCTTTAAGATCTTTAAGGTCTTTTCTGACCCAAACCTTTCTAAAGTTCTATGATTTTGAAATTGCCCACCCATCCTTCTTACACAATCTGAAAATAGAAAGTTGTAAGAGAAAGACAATAGGCATGTTTGCAAATTTGTATTGGATATTCATCACTTTAGCTCTGAGCTCAAACAGAAGTAATTCACTCTAGTTCTTCCAATGTCAATGAGATTTTCAATAATGACCTGATTTTGAAATATGTATATATTGGGTTCAAGATTGGACTTTTAAAACTTGGATGAATAAGAAGAGCAAATATACATATAAGTTTGTAAAAGATGGTGGAAGGGCAGAAACAACAACAAAACTAGTTAACAGAGAGAAGTTTGTAAAGACTTGAAACAGACACAATATGATATTACCTAGCTCATCGTGTTTCTGTTCAGTGAAATTTCACAAAGCTTTCTGAATAACTCTAAAACTTCACAGAAACATTTTCTTGAAGCAGATTCAATGTTATAGAATACCCCACGAGGTCTGTAAACTTGTTAAAATATTAAGAAAGACATAGCTGTTAAAAGAGCTATACTTAAATCAGCTCCCAGGTGAAATATGAAAAAAAAATCTCTTAGGGGTTCAAAGTAACACTGTTGCATTGAAATCTGATGTCACTAAGTTCATTTAGAAAATACTATAAACTACTTAGCAAGAGAATTCGGTAAAGGAATCTTTCATTAATAGGAAAGATTTGACTATGCACTGCAAATTAAGTGATGTTTACATAATTTTGAATGATCTTTGAGAGACTTAATATCCTCCTTCTTCTGTGGCTTACTGTAAGCACCATATTAAACTTGCCATTTTTAATAGAATGAAAATGTCATAATTAAGTTATTACATTGTGGGAAATATGCTTTCTCTTTAGAAAGATACTCAATTAGATCTTTAGCTATTGCTGAGGATTTTTGTCTTAAATAAAAGCTTTTGCACTAAAACACAACCCTAAGGGCTAGCTGTCAGTATGTATTAAATGTAGTCTGAGAAAAAATTCTATGAGGTTTATAAGACATCATGTTTTAGGGTGGCTGAAATATTTGTTTAATTGCAAACAAATCTCCCTATGTTCACTTATGTCTGACCAATTTCATGTAAAGGTACCTCATGAATACTCCTTCATTTCAAGGTTTCAACTGTTTTTCTTGTTACAGCTTTTAGGTGGTTCAAATTTACTTCAGAATGTAAAAAGAAATATTTTTACCTTTGTAACAACATAGTCAAGAAGAGATTTCCTCATAAATTCCTGTTTGTTGTCTTGTGGTCGTCTTTTTTTTTTTTTTTTTTTTTTTTTTTCAGAAGTGCTGTTAACTTAATTCCCTCTGTCCCAGAGCTAGGAAGACAGGTGAGCCACACAGGAATTAGTGCACACCTTCTTTCTGTACTGAGCCTGTAATTTCAGACAGCATGGCTGTCAGTTACACCTTTCATATTAAATTTGAGTTTAGAGGTGAACAAAATAATATCTTCAAGAACTACAGAAGTGAAAACTCAGTTTTCTGAAGATCTTGTTGCCAATGAAACTTCTTCAGAGATCCCTTCAATTGAAAAGCGATGTGCACGATGAGGACCATGGGTCTACTGGTATGTTGTGGTAGCCATAGCTTGGCCAACCAGCACAGCACACCTGAAGCAGTTGAAAATAACAATTCATGTGAAATACTGTAGTTAGCACAGAGGGATGCATTTTTGTCAGTTTTGGCTGAAGTTAAATATTTTAATTTGGATATGTATTGGACATGTAGGTATGTATAAAAATTTCCAGACAAGCTTGTTATTTTGGATTTTGTAGAGGCTTCTTATTTGCTTGTTATACATGAAAATAAGGAGTTTACAAGATGAAAATATCTGATTTTTTTTTTAATGGGATGGAAATTATAATTTTTGTTCAACCCAAGCCATTCTATGGTTCTATGATTATAATAAATCTTTCTTTATTGGAAACAACAGAGGGAACTTTGGAAGTAGCCAATAAAGCTGACTGAGGTAAAGGAGGGAGGAAAGCTGAGGGAGGAAAGAAGATGAAGGAAACCTGGATTCCTGGATGGGATTATCAAGACTGCCATGGTAAATTTTACATATGTGTAAAGATATACAGGAACATTCCTGGATGTTAGCTTCCTTTTCAAGGAACATTAACATTAACAGGCCTTAAATTTAAGCTCCATTCAGGAAGATTTAAGATACACCATGATAATTTTTCATAGAGCTTTTAAGAGAACATACTTTGTGCAGCATCCCATTATAATGAAAAAAATGAACTGAATATATCAGCAACTGATTTAAGACAGCATTTATGCCCAATCTGTATATAGTTTCTGTATATTTAGGGATAATACTCAGAGTAACCTTGTTCACTTGTGCTGAGTGGGAAAAAAAAAAATCACAAACTGTTTTTATAACTAGAACAAATAATGATCTAGGGTTTCTTGCTTTTTGGGCTTTTGTACTGTTTAACAAACTCAAGAGAACAAAATTTGTCTTGAAATTTTGATACGCACTTCACAGTAAAAGGGCTGCAGCTCATAAAGTAATCCTGATTGAATGATTTGTCTTCTGGAAGAAATCCATGTGGATAAAGTGGCTAGATAAGAGAGGATGGAATAGCATACAGTAGAAATAAGTTGTTATGCTTTTTGTAAATGGAATTCTTTTGTTCATTGTATAAAATATTCTAACAGAAAGGTTCAGTGTACATATTAATTGATGGGATTTAGGAGCACCAGATATGAAGCCCACACACATTACCTCTGATTGGCTCAAAAATAGAGTTTAATGGAGTATAACAAAATGATAATATAATGCTTTATTTCTGGGTCATATGAAGAACATCTGAATAAGACTAGATTGGGGATTTGTGCAGAAAAATAACAGGCTTGTGTCTGTAGAGCTTTGTCCCAATAGATAACACATTAGAAAGTAGGTTTGTTTTATAAGAAAAGCAGGATTGTGTCCCATTCCTATTTCTATCCTTGCAACATAGTTTGTTTAATATGTTAGAGAGCAAATTGGCTTTGGGGCAAGGAAACTCTTTTTAGCTCTGCTTAGTTGAAAGTTCTGTCAATCTTGAACAGTGAATCTAATGAAAAACATTACTTCTTCCTGCAAGTCTAGTTGACAGACATGAAAATGTTTCTCTTGTTAAACCTTGATTCAGAAAAATACATAATTTTCCACTGGAAACTGCCTTTCTCAGAATAATACTTAATGTCATGACTGACTTTAAGCACATGCTTAAAGCATATTCACTGATTTCACAGTGACAAACATGTACTTCAGAGAGATGTTTTCCAGAAGTGAAGCAATGATAGTCACAATTAGATTAAGTTGAATACAGCTATGTCATAGTCACACAGGCTCCTTCATCTCTCTGATTACCAATAGTTCTAAAAGTTATTGCAGCTTTTTATCAGTATTACCTGTATTTCACACATATGTGAAGCTTACCATGGCAGTCTTGATAATCCCTTTTACAGTCCCTGACAGGGTTCACTGGTGAAAGTTGGAATAAACAAAAATTTGGTTAGTACAGGAAGGTAAGGAAGTGTTTACATGGTCTGCAATTGTGGTCATCTGTATCCAGCCAAAGGGGAACCTCTAATTTTCTAGTTTATGTAATTGAATTTTTAACTGGTGCACAGTGAAAAGCCTTTTATTTATTTATTTATGTATGTATGTATGTATGTATTTATTTATTTATTTTCTGAGAGAAATGAACTCTAATTACAACATATGGAGGCTGCAACATTTAAATAAGCAAATAACAGTCTATTCTTGACATTTCCTCCTCTGGAAACAAAATAAAAAACTGTAGGAAAGACTCTTATGTTTTACAAAGAAATTACTTCCTATAATCAAAATTGCTTTGCTGTTTAGTAAAGGAATTTGGGTCTAATGGGCATACTAATGATTTTAAAGACAACCAGATGCATGTTTTATTTATTTATTTATTTGTCTCATTTTGATAATTGTATCATATGTTCTTTTCCTATGAACAGTTAATGACTAACAAGTATCTGAGAAACTGAAAAGCAATAAGGAGTCCTGATTTGGAATACTGTCATGTAAAAGAATCAACCCAGGTACATCGTCTTCTCAAACCACACTTTGCTGACGGATCTCATTTATAACAAGGGAGAAAGAAAAGCTGTTTTTGGTAACATCTATAAAATATGAAGATCTCTCCGAATACTCACAAGGGGATGATCTATGCTTCAAGGACTCTGCAAGTCAAAGTCAACCACAGATACAGAAATATGCTAGAAGGAAGGAATAAGAAATGTTTTAGGATTAACATTGTCTTGCTTGGCATTATATATAATTAACTACACCCAAGCAATTAACTTCAATGAGAAAGGGCATTTTACCTCTAGTGTTAAAAATGAAGTAACAATTTCCAAACCTTTTCCTTCTAAGAAAAACTAACCACTGTAACATGAATTAAAGGATAAGTGGCATTTTTCCAGGCCCTCCTCATTTACATAGAGTGTTTCATTATGAACTGGTTTTACAGCATGCAGATCTACTGTCCCTCTTCAGGAGACCTCCTAAAGGAGGTCTCTTCAGATGGAAGGAGTCCTCAGAGGTCCCTAAGGGCCACCTTTATTGATATTTCAGGCCTCTGTCTGTTTTGTAGACAGTTTCTTATGGGGTATTTTTTGTTACAGCAACGGCATAAGTCACAGAAAAAGCTTCATGGGTGTTGTTTTAAGTGTGATTTAAAGGTTGAGATGGGACATAAGACCAGGCATATTCTACTTCAAACCTAGTCAGGTTCAGTATGACAATTTGTCACTGGCAAACCTTTCAACCTAACTGGGAGAGACATGCTAAAGGAGTGGTTGCACACTGGAACAGGCTCCCCAGGGAAGTGGTCACTGCACCGAGCCTGACTGAATTTAAGAAGAGATTGGACTGTGCACTTAGTCACATGGTCTGAACTTGGGTAGACCTGTGCGGTGTCAAGAGTTGGACTTGATGATCCTTAAGGGTCCCTTCCAACTCAGGATATTCTATGATTCTATGATTCTATGACCTTCTTTCCCTCTCTGTGCAGCCTGCACTTCCTAGCTGTGACTAGGAAGCTTCCCAAGCTTCCCCACTGACATCAGTAGAGAGTGCAATAGGCATTTGTTTTTATATCAGAAGTGTCTGGTTATTTGAGAAAAGAAAGAGGCCTTGGATGGGAACCACAGGGATCATCAAGTCCAAGTCCTGGGTCCACACAGGACCACCCTAAAAATCAGACCATATGTCTAAGAGCATTGTCCAAATACTTTTTGAACTCCAACAGGCTCAGTGCTGTGACCACTTCCCTTAGGAGCGTGTTCCATTGCCCAACCACTTACTCAGTGAAGAACCTTTTTTCCTAACATCCTGCCTCACCCTCCTGTGTCCCAGCTCCATGCCATTCCCTCTGTCCCCAGAGAGCAGAGATCAGCACCTGCCCCTATGGTCCCCTGGCGAGGAAGCTTAAGGCCATCATGAAGCCTTCCCTCAGCCATCTCTTCTCTAGGCTGAACAAACCAAGAGACCTCAGCCTCTCCTAACACATCTTGCCCTCTATACCATTCACCATCTTTGTAGTGCTCCTTTGAACACTCTCTAATAATTCTATGTCCTTATCAAGGCTGGATTGAAAGAAGTCAGGGAGGTTTTTCCTAATGATCCCCAGTAGGATGCAACCATGGGTGAGTGCATTTGTCAAGTGTATAAAGCCATGCATTGGCTTTACTACAAAGGGTGTAGGAAACAGAGGAATGTGTTCACAAATTAAACACAAATAAACACCTGGACCTAACTTACAGTAGGGAAATTCTTATCAAAGTGATTTGAATCATGGAGCCTAAGATGGCACAGTATTTCAGTTTCAGTACCCGTAAACAGGTGTATTATCTTCTTGCAAATACAGTAAATGCATTTGGATACTTATCTCTGTGTTCACTGATATAATGTCTCCTGCAATTCACGTGGGGAATGATATAAAGCCCTCTAAAATCAAAGGAGACTTTGTATTTCTTTCATTGACCTATGAAACAAACCGTCAAAGAATAAAAATGAGAGTTGAATTTTTAAAGTACTGAACTGTGTCTTATTGTAGGCATTTAGTCATTTAATAACAAAAATGTATCTGTCATTTTCCCTGCAGCCTGATTTCCTGTGATCTCTAGAAATCTTCTGAGATCCTAGAATAAATGCTATGATTTAGTGTTCAGTTAATTCATAAGCTGCCTGAACTGATCTGCACCAGAGATTCTATCTTTGGCCTTCTTCTGAAAGCATTTGTTTACAGGTTATCAGACATTAAATTCATATTACCCTGGGCTCACTGGCAAAATTCACAGGTAGTTGATAAACCTGACCTTGTGGAAGTATCTTTGAAGCCTTTTAAATAATATAGTGGGGAAAAAAAAAAAAAGGACTGTTTCCATCCTGAAGCTAATTTGCCTGCTGTTACAGACAACAAGGTTTCTACCGTATATCGATCAGGAAACAGAGGAACTAGGATAAGTAAGTGCATGAAAAGAAAGTAGAAAATAAATAAGTAATTATTAATGATATAGAAATGGAAAATAGCATGCTTTGATCTAGATAACTGCGGCAATTATAAGTTAATCTTAAAGGGGAAATGAGACTAAAGGGGAAATGAGACTAAAAATCATCAGAAGAAAACAGGAATTGTGGCTTAAGTCCTTAGATACACTTAAACATCTAAGACAGCTGCTGTGTATTGCTATGCTGCTGCTCTGTACTGCTATAGTTATGTATTTGCCTATTTTTCCACTGAGGTACAGGTAGAGTAGGGTACTTAATAGAATGGTTTAGGTTGGAATGGTGTTTAAAGATCATTTAATTTCACACACACATGGCATGGGCGGGGACACTTTCCACTAGACCAGGTTGCTCAAACCCCATCCAACCTGGCCTTAAACACTTCCAGGGATGGAACATCCACAGGTTCTCTGGGCAAGCTGTTCCAGTCCCTCACCACTCCCATAGTAAATAATTTCTTCTTCATAACTAATCCACATCTATTTTCAGTTTAAAGCCATTACTCCTTGTTCTATCACCAGATAGTTCTATCACTCCTTGACAAAGAGTCCCTAGAAATACTTAGGGCCAGGTTGAATGGGTCTTTGAGCAACCTGGTCTAATGGGTGGCATCCCTGTCAATGTCAGGAGGGTTGGAACTAGATGATCTATAAGGTCACTTCCAACACAAATCATTCTATGATTCTACGATTCTGTGATTCTATGAATGTTTGCTCTCCAAGAGAAGGGGAAAATCCCATTCAACATTACAAGAGCTGTTGGTGAGGAAATGACTCTACATATACCTAAAACATGTTTCCATTCCCTGTCTCCTTCGCCTAAGTGTTTTGTTATTTAGCAGTGCATTTCTGTGATAAACAGCTCTATTGAATGTGATAAATTCAGTGGTAAACTTGTAAGAGCGACACAGATAAAAAAAAAAAAAAAAAAAAAAAGGAAAAGCTGGTAAAACTGAGAGTTTGCTTCCACTTAAAACTGACATCTTAGTATGTAAATGGCTTTAGACTGAGCAATGTTGACGAATGTCTATAAGAAACTAGACAGCAAAAGGAAGAGTTTATTATCATTTTTTGTTTGCTTGAGGGTTTTTTGTTTGTTTGTTTGTAGTTTCTATTTTGAGTAGAGTGCTTGTTGATTTTCTTAAGAAAAAGATTCCATATTTTACATTAAATGTTACAATTTCTTTTTTCATTAAATAAATTGGGAGTTCAGAAATGAAGAAAGAAAGAAAGAGAGAAAAATAGAGAAATAGAGAAATAGAGAGAGAGAGAGAGAGAGAAAGAAAGAAAGAAAAAGAAAGAAAGAAAGAAAGTAAGAAAGAAAAAAAAGAAAGAAAGAAAGAAAGAAAGAAAGAAAGAAAGAAAGAAAGAAAGAAAGAAAAAGAAAGAAAGAAAGACGAAAGAAAGATGTTGATGGTGTTATGAGCATCCTGAAGGAAAAGTAATAATAATAATTAAAGAGAAAGAAAAAAACAAAAAAAAAAAAACAAAAAAAAAAACTTCTACTACTTTATCTTTGAAGTGGCCAGGCTGCAAGGGGAAGTAGTTAATTCCCCATGGGTAGACACAAACATTCCATCGCTTGTGACATGTGTAAAGGTTGCTGTTCAGAGCAGACTCTTTTCAGGACCCATTTCTTCTGGGCACTTACATTTCTAAGCCCCTCAAGAGGGCTGTACTTGTGAAAAAGAAAGTGGAAGCTCTGGTGTTCCAGTCTAAGATTACACCATCATTTTTGTGAACAAACTTTGGATCAATCCAGAGTTGGAAGTGAACATGAAAAGTGTCAGTAACTCTTTTATAAGTCTTTTTGTGGTGCATCTGATTGACCCACATTATGATGTACAATAGCATGAAAGAGTGTTAGTAATCAGTGCTAATGAATACATGTACCTACCTGATTCATATACTGGGCATTAACCCTCTCTAATGCTTTTGTTTTGCATTCATTAAAATTCCCATCATGACACAAAATGCTGAACATTTACTATAACAAAAACAAAAGCAAACAAAAAAATTGGACACATTTATTGCAAATTTCAGTCAAAAAAGATATAAATAAGGAAATCACATAGCACAGGCACATTGTCCCAGTCCTACTTTACTTTAGTTCATTAATTAATGTTTTTAGAAAAGATATTTACAGTGAGACCTCAGGCAGATACTCTGAGAGTTTGTGGCATAATCCTTCTCTGTCCTCCCCTCTTCCCCTTCCCCCACCTGCAAAAGAGACTGCTTACTCATTTTTCTTTTTCTTTAAAGCCAGGAAGGACTTGGAAAAATCAATCCTCATGGCTTAGATTTATATAAACTATTTCATAAATCTCATTCTCAAACATACTTCTTATAGAGCTAAAAGTGACTTTTGTTTACTGATTTTTTATTAGAAAAAAATATATTTTTCTTTCCTCTTTCTTATGAAAGTGGTTTAGATAAACAGAAGATCCTAGCAAAGAAGCTATGTATGTAAGTATGTATGTCTGTATCTAACAAAAATAGTTTTTGTTTGTTTGTTTGTTTGTTTGTTTTGTTTGTTTTCCCATAATATTAAACTCAAAAAGCTTACCTGGATTAAAAGCACCAGATTTTATCCCAGAACAGATGGATTTTCTATCTGAGATGATTCTAATACAAGCAATCTTAACCATATACTACAATTATTTTCATAATTTGTAAAACAAATATATCGGTTCTGAGGAAGCACTTGCTATAGTATCATAAAAGGAATTGAGGAATGCAAAAGAGACTCATACAGCGACAAGATAAAAAGCTTTCTGTACGTGTAGCACACTATCTCAGAGCAGGCTTAAAAATATTTTTCTTTATTCCCCTCTTTTTCTGTGCCACATACTGCTAAGGAGCCATCAGTATTAGTGAGAATTCAGTAGTGGTGGAACCTGGAGTGTGAAGAGAAGTGGATGGAAAAGTATGCTCAGGAACATGACACTACAGCTACTCTTGCAAAGCTGGAGTTCCAGCTACAAATACATCTTACCAACCTATTAAAAGAAATAATAATAAAAGAAAGAAAATAAGATTTTTCTCTGACTGGAAGCTTAATAACAGTAATAATTAAAACAACAACAATAAATGTTCTATATTTGCTGCTCGGTGCTATCTCAGAATTAGCACACATTAGCATGTTCATAGTAAAGACAAACTAAGGGGAGTTCTTCTATTTGCTCAGCTATCATGAGATTTGTTGCTGAGTTTGTTATCAGAGTGAGCCCTCTGGGGCTTTAGGCAAAGAAATAATTTGAAGATAAGTCTGAAGATTCCTCATGGGCATAGATACAGGAGTCATGCTGTTCATACTTCCCAAGCTACAAAGCTACAATAGCTGACAAATGTTATGGGGATAAAGGACTTTAAGACATCAAGGATCACTCTCTTGAGCATTTTGAGCCTACCAAAACTGAGCTTATGTGCTCCTTCAGAAAACTGGACCTTGGTCTCAATGGTAATGTGGTTTCCCTTGTGGATTACAGATCTGAACTGCAATCATCCTCGTTTGTGTGTAAAAAAGTCCATTTTAATTAAAACTACCATGTTCTTCATCCAGGTAATGTTAGAATCTCCTCAATGATTTGTCTTTATGCACATTCTTCCTTGTCTGAGATGTTGGCTCTCTGCCACTGTTTTGTGTGTTTTTTTTTTTGTTTGTTTTTTTTTGTTTTTAATAAAGATTATTCCTGTTCAGTCAACATAACTAATCCCACTCAAATCTTACTTTCTAGCCAGTTCATCACCATTAAAAACAACCTGTGCTTTTTTTTAAAGACTTTCTCTACAATCAAAATTATCAGCCCCCTCATTTAACAATGTATGCAGTTCATGCAGGTAAGGCATCCTACATGTTTCAATTCAGCTTCAAGCTTATTTGGCTGTGTAATATTATTCAATGTCTTGGCTGTGATTTTATGCTCTTGCAATAATACTGTGAATGTTTGCCATTCATCATAATTCTTCCGATCACCTTTTTCATAGGTAGGGTAAATGAAGTGCAGATGGCAACACTTCCTGGTTTGGCCAAAACAATTATAAATTGATATTATGGGAAAACAGAAACCAGTCATTCTGATTCTTAGCTCTGTGCTCCAAGCTCCAATAAATATCCAAATAAATCAAGTTATCACTAGAAATGTAGTAATGATTATTGTGAGAAGGCAAATGCATAGAATGTTTTTGACAGGTTTCCCAAAGTTCTAATGGTGTAACTACCTGCTGTTGAATTCAACTTAATTATGGAAAAACCCCTAGCACTATATTTTATTCTATACATTTTCTAGAAGTACAAATATTGGATTCTGTATGTTCCAGCTGAAGTGTATACACAGTACTTGGGTCAGACCAAGGCTGCCTTTCAGCCTCTAGCCCCATTCTGTACAATAGGGTTTTGCTAGTTGCTGAAAAATAAGGAAAGCAAACAGAAACCTCAAACCAAGACCTCTCTCCCCCCCTCCCCCCCTCCCCCCCCAAAAAAGGCAAACAAACAAAATATTTTTTTTCTGAAGAAAAGCAAAATTATACTTCATCTGATCCTTGCTAATGACTCTTGTTGAAAACTTAACATTTTAAACTTGCTTTAAAAAAAAAATTGTCTGTGTTGAGGGGAACTTCAACACATTCTGCCCAGGGAAGCCCAGATTTAGGTATGATGTATTTTGGACTTCACCCCAATGATCTACTTCTCATCCTTATTTATTTTATTCTCATCCTTCACTTCATGATATGACTCAATTCATTAAATATTTCAGACTTAAATTAGCTCCAAGAGAAAGTGTTTCTAAGGCATCCTGGCTTTAGCCAGGATTTCTATTATCCATCAAACTTCTAAACAGGGATTTCCTCCTACTCAGTTCTGAGTAATAATTTGGAAGTGAGATGTTGGTATTCCCTCTGAATGACTGGGCTGAGCTTGTAGTTCAGTATGAATCACTTGCACGTTAGGTACATTGGGAGAGTGCAAACTGTGCTGTAATTGATTTTCATTTTGTAGTTGGAGTGTATATTTTCCACTCAGTTCATTTGCTTCATCAGCAACAACTCAGACTTCCAGCAAACCACACCCTTATCAAAAAAAAAAAAAAAAAAAAAAAAAAAAGGAATGCAGGAAGAAGAGGCTGAGCAAGCATGGACACTCATTTCCTCCAGGGCATATTGTCTCATATCAATGTTCAGATGATGCTTTCAAAAATAAAACTAGAGATCTTGTCATTTTTTATTCCTTAGTGAGGAAGCTACTGCACCAGCTGTGCAATGGCAATCACCAAGTTCTTGTAGTTTCCAGCCTCCTCCAAGGTCTGTTTTCACAGACCTTTCCTGGCACTCTTTCATTTATTACTCCTGGATTCCCTCTGCTTACAGATGAAGGACCAGTAACTCTTGAGATCAATAACCTTAAAAAACAGTAGCTCAAGGGTTTCTATTTCAAAATGAAATTGGCCAAATGAAACTAACTAAGAGCTGGACGATGTTCTTTTTGAGCACAATTTCCATCACAGAAGTTGAACTGAGTTTTTTGGAAGATACATTTAAGTCTAAATTTTTTAAAGGCTGAAATGTCTGGAAGCTGTCACAAAGTTAAAATAACAACAACTCCTATTTAAATGAATGCAAATGGATACAAAGCTAGAAACAAAAAGAGAGCTATGAATTGTGATGTTGAACATAGCAATGCCTAAAAGTTTCTTGAACACAACTGAAAACACTGAACAAAAAACCTAAGTTCCATTTGCAGTGATCACCAGAGGGTTAGGCTCCTGGGAGTGGGACCTGAGCTGATCATCATGTCAAATGAAGTACCTTCTCCTGAGTAGGAACTGTTAAAGAGGCATGTCTGAAACTGTGGAAAGAAACTTTATTTGGGGAACGTATGGATTTCACAATAGCCAAAAATAAATGTTCTGCAACAGACAATTCAGAACATCTAAATTTGGATTTACAGACAACAGACATTTATTTAGGTGAAGGAAATTGAAGTCTGTGTGTTTAGAACCATGAAATGAACCCTAGCAACACAGGAGTGAATCCATTGCTTGAGTCTACATTGCTAAATGAGATAGGTTCAGGGAGAACACTGATCACTGAATCTCTGATTGTCCACAGTGTTTAATTATTTTCTCTCTGGCTCTGTGCTGGACCTCTGTCTAGATTTCTCTGATATCTCTCTGACCGATGTCTTGGCAGCTTTGAGGCGCACAAACATTTTAACATTCTCTCTTTTTTATTCTGTTTTGTTTTTGTTTCTGTTTTTGTTTGTTTGTTTGTTTACCAGTAGAGCTGTTGTGATAAGTGTAAGCTTTTTTTTTTTTTTTTTTTTTTTTTAAGTTAAATATCCTCTGAAGGATTTGTATATATGCTTCACTGACTTTATTAGAACTCAGGCATTCATCTAGTTTGAAAAAGATTAGTTCATCTTTTTCACCAGAACTAAATGCCTAAAATTTAAGTAAATCAGCATCTTATTGTGTCTTTATTTCACACACTGGCACAAAAAGTAAAAATACAGTCATATCAGTAGGCAGAAGACATTTGTATATTTGAGGGCAGTTGGTATAGAATCAGTAATGGTAGGACACAAAGAAACTAGAGAATGGAGAAAATATATTGATGTTCTAGGTCAAAGAAGGAGAAACAGTTGCCAGAGAGGTCACTGGACCTAGGATCCTCTAAGATAGTCCAGAGGCTGGGTGCTGAAACAGCAGGTCTTGTCAGTCCTGCTCTAGGAGGCCCAGGAGCACACTGCCTTCCACCTCTAAAAAGTGACTATGGGGAAGAGGTTTTTAGTTTCTCTCCTGTACAGAGGAGATGACAACGTTACCTGCTCTCCTTGTTATCTTCCAGAACAGATTCTTGTGAATCAAGGTACAGATCTGAACGTGCTATGGTCCAGGTCCTGTAAACAAAACTAGTTATTTCCAGCAAAATCTTGGCAATGGAATAACAGGTATTTCCCCATTCAGAGCCTAATTCTGCAAGACAGGTGAGGACCCTTTTTATATATTATTTTTATTTTATTTTATTTTATTTTATTTTATTTTATTTTATTTTATTTTATTTTATTTTATTTTATTTTATTTTATTTTATTTTATTTTATTTTATTTTATTTTATTTTATTTTATTTTATTTATTTTGCCTTTTTCTGCTACCAAGATCTGGAAACTTAAGTGTGTACATTGCTTTGGGGTAATGTCTAGTATCTTGCTAGTCATATCTTGTACCCTTTCTGCAGAAAACTTTTCTAGGTGAATGTGATTTTAGTTATGAAATGCAAAATCTTGATACATCCATATTAAGAATATGGAGTAATGGTATAACTAGAGGTTTTGTGTTCTTTATGCTGAAACCACTTGAAGCTGGTGACTGCTGTACACCAACAAAAAGTCAACAAATACAGGCAGAAACCTTCACTTGACTGCAATATATCTTATTCATGGGAATCTTTCCAGGACAAGCAGGGAAACATTTTTCTACTTTATCTAAATTTTCACAAGGACTGAGTCACAGGCCATTTGCAGAGCTCCTGACTACAGCAGAGCAAATTCTAAGAAACTCTTTATTCAGTGTCCTCTGGTTCAGCAAGGCCCTGGAATTTGGGTGACCACAGGAAGTAGTTGAGAGGTTTTCCAGCCTGACCATATGAGCCATCTCCCCACAAGAACTTCCTATTTTGGCTGAGTCTCTTCAATCAGTTTGAAGTTGCTCTTTATGATCAATAGTAGTGAGTTTAAGGATGGCTTGTTTGCCTTATGTTTGAGAAGTGGTTCTTGTTCATTGGTTTCTCTTTCAAACATCAGAGCTACTTCTGTTTGTTTTAAGATTTTAAATTGTTGCTAAATTTACAAAGAGAAGCAGAGAGTAAAAAGTGTGTAAAAACTTCTGTCTCCTGAAAAGCTAAAAGTAGAATAAGTAACATGAAACAGAATGGGGAAAGACACAAGATAAACAAAACAAAACTTTTAATACATAGGATGATTTTATAGGTAGACTGCACCTAAATAATAACATGTTACATACATGTCTTGCCTAAAATAAATATATATACGTAAAATATTCATAAATTACCTTGAGATGTAAATGTAAATGAACTTGCAGAATTCACAACAATAACAGTGAATACACATATGATATAAAAACATAGGGAAATAAAAAATATACACAATGTACCGTTTTCTTCTATGTAGCCCTTGGAAAGTTTCATTTTCATAGGGAGAAAACAACAGTCACTGCACAAAGCCATTAGTGTTTGATGAAAATAAGCTGGCAAAAACTACCTCAGTAACTGAAAGGGATTTGCATTCACAGTTTTTTAGAGGTGTAGGTAAATGAATGATTTCAGTTATTGGAAAATAATATTTGCATTAGAGAGCTTAACATTTAAATATGGCAAAAAGAATGTATCTTATCTGCATTAGATCAGTGCATCTTATTTAGAGAATAGCTATGAATTTGTTGCTTTTCTTTCACAGAGAAGCTCTTCTTTTTCAAGTAGGGGTAAAGAATAACAAATGATTAATTGTTTTGTGTAGCCCATGATCTCTTAATCTCAGACTTAGCACAGATATATAACACTGCTTAGTGGGGGAAAACAGAGATTTGTTTGATAGAAATAAATATTTGAACCCTAACAGGACATTTAAACTACCTGGAATACAGTGACTATCTTGTTCAAAAGTTATGCATTTTAATATTGGGTAATTTAAAAATTCAAAGATCCAATTTGTTGGATCTTTGAAGGAGGAGTTTTTTATCAGTAGTTTGCTTACTAGGAAATGTAACACTAAAAAGAGTTAACTAGAAAACTGGTGAGAAATATATGTATATACTTTTATTTATTTTTTAATGTTAGACCAAGTCATTTAGCTATAACAACTAATATCTTGCCTCCAGCACGGACCAATATTAGCTTAGAGGATAAATAAGTTCTTTCAATATACTTAGCGACATATACAGCATTGAAAATTAAAATATATTCCTTTCTTCTTTCATGATTAGTTTCCAAAACCTGGAATGAAGATTACTGTCCAAGACAGGATACTTGTGCAGAGAATGTTCAGCTGCTTAACAAGTATGAAGAGAAGCCCACCCAATTTTGGATAACTCTATGAGAAACAACTAATTTCTGATAAGGCCCAGAGGCAAAATCTAGAGTTAATGAAATATGTATGATACTTGGTGTGAAAACATTGAGTTCCTAAATCTAAGAAAGGTGAAGAGCAGAACTGACCCTCAAATGTATCCTTCCATTTTCACTTTCAATATGGGTACAGGCCTGTATGGAAATTATTTGAGATATCATAGAACATACATCATGATTTATAAGAATTACTCTTAAAGATATAATTTCATTTTAAAAGTAGCAGTGATGAACACTTGATTTTTTTTTCAGTAATTAAGGCTCCAAACTACTTCAGCATGCTTCTACTTTGTGCAAGGATTAATTTTGACTTTTCAAAAGAACACAAATGAAAGATGCAGATGTAAGTGTATTTGCAAAAGGTGCAAAGATGTCTAGAATACACTTTGTTTTTGTTTGTTTGCTTGTTTGTTTCCTTTCTTTCTATTTGTCTCTCAGGTATGCTAATATCCCTTTGCTCAATGCTGGTTGCAAAATGAAGTTTTAACAGATATGTGTGAATAGTTCTATCAGAACAATTCTGAAAGGAGATCCTCCTCATACAACAGAAAACTACAATAAGAGCTCTGGTCCTATTATAAAGCTTCCAAAACCAGTGGAAAAAGAACTGTGTTCCGTTATTCCCAGTGCACACGTGGGAATTTACTGCTCTCTTATGTGGCTCTCACCATCTCTTTCTGCTGCAGGCTAGCCCTGTAGCACAGCTCTTTTGTCTCTCCTACCTTTGTCTAAAATTAAACTGATTTGCAGGTTTAAGGCCAAGCCATTTTGAAGCTTTGGCAAGTGAAAAGAGAGAAAATACTCATGTGAGATCACTTCAGTTCAAACCCTCACATTGACAGAGATGCTTTGCTTCATTTGACTCAAACTGGCCAGATCACTGATCATTTTTATTCTGGCATATCACCTGTGGCATCTCAGAAGGATTTGCTTAGGTTTGATGACGTTACCACAGGTCATAATCTAGTTTATAAAAAAAAACTTGGAATAGAATTAAAAGTATTGAGTAGCTATTCTGTTTCCCATACATAGCTACGGAGATGAGTTATTCTCCAAAATACAGCTTTGAATCTGAAAGCAAAGTTTGTCATAAAGAAAATAACTGATGATAAATTCATCATTACTGTCTGAGTCACTGGCATTGACCATATTTCCTCTGTGCAGTGAATTATGAAAAAGAGAGCTAGAATCATAGCTAAAGCTGAGAGTGTTATATAGAGAGAAAACTACAGCTCTTTGTAATGAGAAAAAAAAAAAAAAAATTGGGAGTCCTTACTAGTGTAACATGTGCTGTTTATTTGCTAAACTTTAACAAATGTAAAGATATGGAAAACATGAAACTGTAACAAAATTTATTTGTTTGCCTTTTTTATTTTATATTTTTTATTTTTATTTTTATTTTATTTATATATATATATATATATATTTAAGATTTGACATTTTAACTGATACTGACAGAAATTTACCACACCACAGAAATCATTCCTGGAATGCTGTAGTAACAATTTTTTTTTCTTCAAATATTTACTATAATCTGCAGAGTAATTTTTTTAAAAAATCATGATTACCTTACACATCAAGGTTTACTCTCTGGCTCTCCAAAATAAGGTCATTATGTCTTAATAGTCTAATACACAATCCCTTCTGCATATGTACATATACTTTTTCTCCACTTTTTTTTTTGGTAGAACAACAAATAGTCACTCTTACATGAGGAAAACTTGGCTCAACCTTGCAGATTTGCATAGCTGTACGGAAGCTTGGCTTTCCTTACAGTTTAATCTTTTCTCACTTACACTTCTACATGCTGGCAGTTGCGTTTCCAGCTAAAATCAGACATATAGAATTCTCTTGTCCCCTGGACAGACCATAAGCCTCTTCCAGGGTGTTTCTGGTATTATGACTACATTCCTTTATTTTAATGTCAAAGCTAAGTGGACTGTTGCCAAGAAACAAAATTATACCAAGAACCCTGCATTGCTGCCACACCATCTAAGCCAATGACTGAAATACAATTAAAATTAATTTTCCTTCTTTCTGTGGAACTGAAGCGGACATGGACTGCAGCTGTTGTGATCTGGTTTATGGGCTATCATTCCCACCTCACTTAACTCTTACTGGTACATTTTCAAAGTGAAATAGTAGAAGTTCTTTCCGTCTGTTTAATGGAAGTTGTATACTCCAGATTTCACATAATAATTCTCCTTCTTTATAGAGTGTCATGATTATTTGGAGTTCTTTTCAAAATAAGTAAAAAGGAAAGTAATTGGATTCCGTTCACCACTTTACTGGTGTAAATCTGGAAAGACTATCTGTTTTGCAGGGATGAGGTTGGATGTAAATCTTCATGATAAATTAACAGAATATGGACTAAAATCCATTCAGTATATCATTCAATGATATACTAATGCACACTTCAAAATACTCTTGTATTGTCCAAAATCATTTTGATGCATGGTAGGGTGCATGGTGTCCAGGTTAATTTACTGAGAATGCAACTGTGATGGCAAAGAGACCAAAGATCTACGTCACAGGACTGCTATCACATCCATGATTCTGGGACAAGAATCATGTTTTTGCCTAGGAGTAGAGAGTCAGACACCTTGTCAGGAGGTCTGAACACATATATACTCAACTGTATTAAAATAGATCCTCTAGATCCTACCCATCTGCACTTCATGGATTTTCTGTCAATGTTTCTGTGGGCCATCTTAGAGAACCATTAAGATCACTTTCCCAAGATGTTGTGACAGTATGACAAATGAGGGAAGAATATATCCTTTTATCTTCAAATTATATTATATTATTGCCTGAATTATATTCCTTTTCGTGGACAAGAATTTATAGGGAAAAAAAAATATTCTGACCCCACTTCTGACCTCTAATAATGATATATGGAGACCTGGATACGGCATTTCCTCAAGAATTACTCTTTATGATAAACAAGCTCTGAATCACTCTTGATGCTGCAGAAGTCATGTACTAAAGACAAGTTGTCAAGTCAAAAATTCTTTTCTATTCTTTCAAGCTTTTTAATTGATAATTTCAGAGAGTTCCACAAACAAACAAACAGACAGACAAACAGGCAAACAGACAAACAAAATTTAATTATATGAAATAGAAACCATTTTTCTGATAGAAGTTATTCAAATGCATTTGAATACCTAAGTACATGTATTCCCTTAGGCCTGCACATTCAGTAACTGTGTGCATATGCACCATATGACGTTTGTTATGCATGTTTTCTGCTATATGTTCATACATAAATCAGTCACCATGCCAGTCTAGAAGCTACAAATTGTATATGTACAAACACATAATACAATGACTTCTGTTAAGCATACTAAATTGTATTATAGAAAGATATTAATGCATGCTGATATTTCAAAGAATGTTTCCAATTTAGGACTTCTCTTTAAATAAGACCTCAGATCTATTTTTATCCTGCTAGATATCTTATGAATTCAATAATACAAGTTTGTTAACATGTGATTATGTATTGGATCCTAGAAATTATGCATTGCCAATTATTTATTTGATTTTTGAGACCACTTCCAAACTAAGAAATTATGCATCTAAGGGAAGACATAAAAACGTGTATCTGATCAACATAAAACACTGGGTGAATAAACACAGAAAATTAATGTGAAACTTTGTTATAGGTGTAGAATTCTATTAAATTATATCTGCATAATTATTGAAATGAATAAGCATAAAATAAAATCTTGTCCCATAAAAGCTTCTAACCTTGAGTTTTCTGTTGTTTTGCTTATTTTAACTGCAAATTATAAAAACAGTAAATAAAAATAATGACCATAAACAAACAAAAAATTATGAGTTCTGAATTCCATATTTTATTATTTTATTTTATTTTATTTTATTTTATTTTATTTTATTTTATTTTATTTTATTTTATTTTATTTTATTTTATTTCATTTCATTTCATTTCATTTCATTTCATTCCATTTTGCCTGTGAGTAACTATGAGAATACTTCTTTATCAAGATGCATGCTGAAGGACACTCTTATTTTTGATGGAAAAACCTACTTTTTATGTCTGTGAATACAGTCATACCATTATTCATTTCAGAGTTGCAGCTCTAGTTTTGTTCAGCCAGCCAGGAACTTCTGAATGCTCTTCATTTGTTATTATTATTAACCTAATTAAGGAGAAAAGACCAAATTAGTCAATTTGGACACCTACTTACATTTAAAGAACTCCATGAGGCTGTTTTCAAATTACTAGAGCCTAACCTTGATACAATATCTGTAGGGTTTTATGAGACCTCCAGAAGGAGCTTGTATCTACTGCCAAAGGACTTACCCCTCTCCATTCCTTGTATGTTTTCTTTGTATGGATTTTTCTATTGCCCTTGCTCAATTAACTATGCCTGCAAAGGTTTCCAGTTTTTGAAACTCATTTATCCTGTTAAACAGTTAAAATTTATGTTGTGCCATGTGTTGTACCATGTTGTGTTGTAACACTGCTATACAATCTTGTATAGGAATGCTATATATATTATGTAGCAAGGTATATCTTATATACCTTGTCTGGTATTATATTATATACCTTGTCTGGTATTAAGTACAAGACAAAACTCTCTCCATGAAGCAGTCAAAATAAAGCTCCTGTTGGTTCTGGAAGTTGGAGAGTTCAGCTGGGTGGATGTTGTCTACTCTATGCAAGTTGAACTCTCATATCAAAAGTTACTGAGCAAATGTTGAGAAACAGTACTGATGACAAAAAATGTGAGACTATATCATCTTTTAACTTTTAAAGCAAAGAAAATCTAGACTGGTTATATTTATGTGTCTTTTTTTTTTTTTTTTTTTTTTTTTTTTTTTTTTTTTTAAATTCTGCTACAATAAACATCTGTATTTTACACTGTTTTCCTCAGATATTGAAGCTTAAATTTTTATTTTATTTTACTTTATTTTGGCAGTTCATATACCAGTTATCTGTGTTCATGGCTCTCAGATTGTGAACTGTGCCACTTGTTTAGTTTTAGTATGATAACAGGGTCACAGGTTAATTCAAATGGGAAGGAACATCAGGAGGTCTCTAACCCAAGCTGCTGCTCAAAACAGGGACAGCTCTGAAGTCAAACAAAGCTGCTCAAGACTTGAGCAGCTTGAGTTGGACCTTGAAAACTTTCAAATATGGGGATGACACAACCTCTCTTGTCAACCTGTTAGTACCACTTTTCTCAATTTAAACACAGTAAGATTTTAAATTTAATATAAATAAGAAAAAAATAACCAACAATTTCAAGAGTTCAGACTGGCTGAGAAGAAGATAAAAATGTTTGCATATGGGTTTTTCTGCTCTTCAGAAGCATATTTTATTTTATTATTTTATTTCATTTTATTTTATTTTATTTTATTTTATTTTATTTTATTTTATTTTATTTTATTTTATTTTATTTTATTTTATTTTATTTTATTTTATTTTATTTTATTTTATTTTTGCTGTTTTGTTTTTAACTCTCTTCAAAAATATGCATCACACACCTTTAGGAAAGTATCAGAAGACAATAAGGCTACATCTACTTTCCCACTGTGGCCAAGGAACTATGCTCACTTTTCTGTCCTGTTCCTAGTAGTTTTCACATTATTCAGTGTTCTTTTGCACAGTTCAAGATTATCTTCCCAGTACTGAATCAGGTAAGCCATGGCCTTATGAGAAAATGAAGCCATATACTATAACCAAGATGCAATCCAAATGCCTCCTGGTAAGAGCAGCCAGAGTTTTTCCAACATTATCAAACGTTTACCTACTGAGAACTTATGTTTGTTGTTGGTCAGAACAAAATACCACAAACTCTAGCAATGTAGGGGTTAAATACAATCTTGATTCACTCTATATTGTATAACGTTTTGTATTGCAAAGTTTATTTGTGATGTCATTTCAGTGATTGAAATGATTTGCTGGCTCAATGAAGTATATGGCTTTTTTATAGATTTGAAAGAGTACAAAAAGTTACAGTTGTGCAGCAGTAGATGCAGAAAGTAATTCAGCATACTAGAGAGCAAAAAATGGACAGGTTAATGGACATATATGGAACTCTGCTGCATTTAGTGAAGCTATTTTAAATTCTGTAAGAAGTTAATCCTGCTCCAATAACTTGACTAAAGACTGTAAAAATATCTTTGCCAGGAAAGGATATCAACATTTTAAATCTACTTTATGCTGATAAAGAGAGGGAGGGGAGAGGAGTCCATTTTCACGGGATAAAATGGAATTGAAACAGAAACCTCTTTGTCTCACGAAATATTGCACCTGCATTAAGTCCACTGCTGATCAGTCAAAATCTGTTTTTTTCCTTCTCCTCCCTGCCTTCAGTATTTTCAGCAGTGAGGAATGTGAGGCATGTAAACCATTATTCTTGTCACTGATAATTTATTTCTTCAGCTGTGAAAAAGAATAGACCTTCCTCACCTAAGTTATGGTCAGAAAGTTGTCTCAGCAATGCACTGGTACCTTGTAACACTATATTACACTATTCAGGGCTTCATATTTGTGTGACAGACTTCAGTGATCCATTTTCTGCTCATCTAAAACCCAGGGTTAGGGGTCTTGTTCTGACTAGGAAAGTCTTTTAGAAATGTGTGGTGGTTTCCAAGCAATGCAACAATGTAGAAATCTTTTATTTATTTATTTATTTTTATTTGATGTAGAAACCTTTTACCCAAGCCATTCAAAGAAAGAAGCCTAGCAATGTGAATGTGTCTAGTTTGTTGCCAACTTAGAGCTTGGTCAGTCACCATGAGTGGGAGAATGTGTGCATTCTTGTTCAAAGAATACTTATTGATACTCCCATCTCAAGCTTGCAGAGCATTTCAGAAACTATTTCCCTAAAGGCTATCCTTAGCCTGGTTTTATACAATCTGTGCATTAACAACTTTTATTATGGAACAGATTTTATATTCATGACATTCAGAGATGACAGCAAGCTTAGAGAGGCTGCATGCATTTGAGACTATGATCAGAATTTAAAACAAATTGATTACATTTAAGAAAATTTTCAAATTTAGCAGGATAGAATTTTGAAAAGATCAGTGTTATATGTAGGAAGTGGAAAGTGAAATATTTCTTTTGGAAGAAACAATACTGAAATGCTGTCTGGCAGGTTATAGTAGTAGAAAAATACACTCACACAAAAACCCTCTTAACTCAAGATGAAACATATTCTGATTGTGGATCAAAACGTTGATGTACTTAGCAGAATACTGCAGAAATAATTCTAGTCTACCGCACCTTAATGTATCTAGCTGGGATTCCTGTACTTTTCAACTTCACTCTTAAAGGAAAGTTGTACGTGGTCTGAATAAAGACCAGAAGTCAATACTCCAGAGGATAACAACATGGAAAATGAAAGATAAAATGATGTACACTCACGGTGAAGGGAGTCCCTATTCTTTAAAAGAGGAAAGACAAGTGCAAAGAGGAGTCTTGTCTCTGCATATACAAAATGACAGCAATCAGCTCAACAAATCTACTGGGGTAATGACAGGACAAAATCAATTTGGCTGCTATGAAGATTTAAGCAACATGTTCAAGAACTGCCATGTGGAACTACAAACACGGAAACATTTAGGGCTGATCACAGAATCATGCAATCACAGAACAGCTGAGGTTGGAAGGGACCTCTGAGGATCATCCAACCTCCCTGCCAACCAGGATCACCTAGAGCACATTATGCAGGATGGCATCCAGAGAAGGAGACTTCTCAACCTCTCTGGACAGCCTGTTCCAGTGCTCTGTCACTCTCACAGTGACCCCCTCATATTCAGCCAGAACCTCCTGTGCCCATCGTGTCTCATCCTGTCACTGGGCACAACTGAAAAGGTACTCCATCCTCTTGACACCCTCCCCACAGATATTTATACACATTGATGTGTTTCCCTCAATCTTCTATTTTCTGGGCTAAACAGGCCTTGTTCTCTCAGCCTGTTCTCAGAGCCCAGAACTGGACACAATACTCATATATTTCATATATTGAAAAAATAGTAACTGTCTTCATCTCTCTGGCACTTCCCATTTTTCCAAGACTTCTCTGAAAATATCATTGGAGTTCTAAAGTGATCCTCTGAAAGCTGTTTTACACATCTAAGGTATGAATTTTATAGTCTTACAACTTAATCTGTTTAACTTTAGAGTCTGCTCTTTAATATGCTGATGAAATGGAAAGAATTTCATAATTGTCCGTAGTGACAGAAACATATTACCTGTCTTTTCCTCCTAAATCCCTTTATATTATTATTATTTTTACTATTATTTCTGCTTTTTCAGTAAGTAGAGAGACAAATTTTTAAACAAACTCAAAACTGAACATTTAAGCAGGACAAAAAGATGTATAATAGCTCTTACACCTGCAGGACATCAATTCATGATCTCAGCTCCATTCACAAATAATCACACCAATCTATTAGACAAGATGCACATAACAGAGGGGACATGTCAACCATCTCAAATGAAAGGTTGATTTTGGAGGCATTTGAGTGTCTGAATAGTCTACCTATAGCAAGTTAAACATCATCATGAACAACATCACTATGAACCACAATTATGATTCAAATTACATTACTTTGCACTTAGAGCAGACTTGGAGCAGAATATTTGCATAATAGGCTGTTATGGGTCAGCTGATGGAGGAAACCTTTTTAAGATGTTGTAACTATCACTTACTTAGGATCTCAGACTTTTTTATTAGAATTTGCAGGCATTTTTAGATATAAAATTGTACCAGAACAGACTGAAATGATGCATCAGGTCCTTATTTAGCTAAAAGATCATTAAATGTGTGTTTTAGTTTTTTTTTCTGTTTGTTTGTTTTTCAAAATATCTCTCAGCTCAGTTTTCTTAGACTCCAAGAAGAAACCCTTTTCTCAGAGAGATGCAATCTCTATTAACAAATTATTTTTCTTCTAATATATTTGTTATAGTTTCTGTAGATGACATAATATACATTGGTAAAGTCTCTGTTTTGGTATAATAATTAAGCTTTTTCACAGTGTTATCTGTTATATCTGTTTTTATTATATTTTGTTATATTTATTTTTATATTTTTTAATTATTATTTTAAGATTTATTATTTAAAATTATTATTATATTTTATTATATTATATCTGTTATATCTATTTTAATTACAGATGTTAACTTTTTCATTCCCTGTACCAATATGGAAATGTCAGCAAATTCAGCTTCTTCAACTCTAGAGTTGAAAATATATGAAAGGGCTTAATGCACTGTAGAGACTGACTTGACTCTCTTTTGTTTGGTAAAACTTTTCTGCCAGTCAAACATGCAATTTCAATGATGCAGTTGTGAACATGGTCATCCTCAAAACACAACTATCATGAACATGAAGTTAACACATTATATAGTTCCTCTGAGTGGAGCTATAAGAACTGCCTAAAGTACTGACAGACATCAAGAATTTGCTCTTCTTGACCAACTAATAATCTCCAGGGAATGCCTTCAGACTTCGTTGTTTGTTCCTGGTAAACATTGTATCGAGAATGTTTTCTGGCTCAACAAAACTGTAATAAACAGGGAAGGTCAGATATATGGAAATGTATTTACATATGCATATATACTTGCATATGCACACACAATTACACAAATATATCCACCCATTTAACATTTTTCAATTTATTTTAAAATCAATTGACACTATATAACAGCAATCTTATCCTTGAATCCCAAGGCATCATATATCATATGTTTTTCTTTGCTCATTAGTACATGATTTGATCCTGTCTTGTTTCCAAAATTTCCCTTCATACTGCATATAGGTTTACCATTATGTTCACTTCAACGTTGAGCTCATTATTTTCTTTCTGGGAGAAGAAACTAGTAGGTGAAACTCACTTCCCAGCTGAGAACAAACCCATTCAACACTCATTAGCACTGGCCAGATGAGAATAACCCAACAATACTGAGGCTACAGTCTAAGATGGCCTTAAATACTTACTTTTCAAACATGAAAAAGATGGATTAAAGTCCATGTAAAATATATGGACCATGTGCAAAATCTAGTCTTGAAAGGACTGAATGGATTAAATCAAATACAGTGCTTCTTAGCTCTTTGCTCCAAATTTCAGCTTTCCATCCTTAGTATTTTTGAGAGAGAGAAAGAGAGAGAGAGAGAGAGAAATTTTGAATATTGTGAGCCTATACTAAGCTTCTTTTTATAATTACAGGTAGCTGAATCAGTTTTGATCAGTGTATCTACTATGCTGATAGAGACTTCTAATAAAACTGGAAATTTTAGACAGATATGCTGCAGAAGTAGGGATTAGGAAAAAAAGCATTGCATGAATTTATCTTAGAAGGTCTTGAGAAAAACATTAGTATCATTTTCTGGAAAAAAAAAAAAATCTATCCTTCAGATATCTTTCTGTTTCACTATCATATTTTCTCGATACTTTAGGTTTCTTCTGTCTCTATGAGTTTCTGCATACGGAGGCCTAGAAGATATTACCTAGTTTCTGTGCTGTTCAGCAAGATGTCAAACAGTATTACAGTATTCAGAAATGTTTGCTTTTCAGAGATTGTCTACACTGCCAATCTCTGTGTTTTTGCTTGCATTTGCTGACAAAGAAAAAATATCCTCATTATCACTTCATAATGAGTTACATTCAGTGACAAGTCATTGAAAAAAATAAAGTAGCAATGTCTCTGTTGCAGGTAAGATAAGAGAGAAATCATATGCAGATATGTTTTCTGAAGTTAGTATTATTTAGACAATAGTGAATATTAAAAAGTTTTACACTGATGAATTGTAACTTCCAGATTCAAAGGGGGGTTGGTCAGTTAATACTAGACAATGTCAGACTACAATGAATGACTACAATGACAGACTGCAATGACAGACTACATGAAACCATTTGAGTTTTAGAGTTTTTCTGCTTCATCAATCATGCTGCAAATAGGACTAAGGATGTAAACGTAGGTTATTCCATGTACTCCATGTCCCTGCTCCAAAGTCCAGAGTGCAACAGGGATGGTTGAAACAGGTTTCCAATATGATCTTATTCAGAAGTTTCAATTTGAGTTGGTTCCAAACCACAACTGAATCACATTTTTTTTCTAAGTTGCTACCATCTTAGAAACATCATGTTTTGTTGGCAATAATGAAAAGTATGTGAAGTACATGGAGTAGAGATTAAGTACATGATTGTATATATAAGAATCCTAGGGTGCATCCAGTCCTTCTTTGTAACATCCACTATTTGGTGATTGCCTGTTTTCTCTTTTTATTTTTGGTGGTTTTATCTTTGAAATTAAAATTTTACTGTTTTAAAACCTTTTGAGAAAATATGTGTAATTTTAATGTGTTTCACAAAGTATAAATATACCAATATCAAGTCCTTTACATTCTGAAGTGCGAACAGTGGATTCTCATAAGGTTTCTCAAATCTGCTTAAGATTAGGCCTAAAAATAAATTGGAGCAGAAAGAATGTTTTTTATGTGCTCAGATATTAGGACCAGCTTGAGCTGCAGATCATCTTGGCAGCCATTGCTGGACCTCCCTGGTGTCTAAGGAATTGCAAACTCCATTCCAAATCCTTTCGGAAATTGCCAGTTTGATAGAATAACATTGCAGGAAACCACTCAAATTTAACATATTTGTTGTTTCATGTTCTGCCAAAACAATGACAGGAGACCAGATTAGGTCATACTTTGAAAAAAAAAAAAAAAGAGAGAGAAAAGCACAGACAATAGATTCAAATGCTGCATTTTATTATTTAAAATATATCTTTTTATGTTGAAAATGCAGAATAAGAAGAATATGTACAATTCACAATATCATTCTTTTGTGACCAGCTTCATTCATAACACAGTTTCATAACATATAGAATAAACTTTTTTTTTCTTTTTTTTTGAGGAATAAACCCTACTAATTTTCCACAGGAAAAAAAAAGATGTTATCATATAGCTTAATTATTTGTATTACTGTAGTTAAGTAGAAGATGCACTGAGAGGGGTGATTATAGGAAGAGAGTTTTTATACCAATAAAACATTTTAAAATGACTGCATATAGTTTACAAAGTAAATTAAAATATAAATTATAAATTATTGTCTACTTACTTAATTTTTATTGTAAATTTGATTAGAGTACAAATTCAGTGATTAGTAAATAACCATTTGTAAAAAAAAAAAAAAAAGTGTCTGAAACAACCTGCTCCTGTTACTTGAAGTTGCACAGAAATAAAATGAAAAGGAGAAAGCAGATTGACAGCAGGTTCTATAGCGGCTAAATGCAGGTGTGCCAGAGACAAGTAGCTAAATGATATCCTTACAGATATATGTTAAATGCATTTTATATGAGGCTATATCTTGAAGAGAACTCAATTAAAAAAATTCACTGGCTTTTTATAGACTAGATGGTAAGGTTAAACATTTCATGTTTCTGGTGTTATGGGAAAGGGTGTGACATATTTTGAGAACCACCGAGCCTTGCTTTTAAAATGTATTAAGACCATCTATATTAATAGTGAGTGGTATATAACCTGTATATTACAATATTAACAGGAGTAATGATAAAATTTTATATAGAAACATATCCTAAATCTAGAAGCTGAAGTAAGATTCATCTGTTATACTGCAGTGAGGAAACTCTGACTTTCTCCAAGAGAAGATGGAACTTCCCTATTAAAATTCTGGTCTTGCTTTTTTTTTTTTTTTTTTTTTTGGGAGGGGGGGTGGGGGGGATATGGGGGATATTAAGTACTCAAAGCTATGAATGCTTTTGTTCCCAGCTCAACTTTGGAGTTTGAACATCTCACTGAACATCCAACTGGAAAATGTTGGTTCAACAAAAGATAAATATCTCTTGAAAATGTATCAATATTGACAACATTTTCTGTGAAAATTACCAGATATCTTATTTCAACAACATTGATTTTTTATTTTTCTGCTTTGATTATGAGTCAAGGTCATTCTTATCTAGAGGGGTACATATTAGGGTGCTTTTGCTTTCAGAACAGTTTCCTGTCTATAATAAAAATACTATTAAAACACGTTTTTGAAAAAAAAAAAATTACATTTAAGATTTTTCATTTCTAATTGTTATTCAAAAAGCTTAAACTTTACTTCTGATGGAAACATCTAGCATCCACCAGTACAAATCAACTCCATCTTTGTTCTTCCTTGCTTGTTAGCTGCTGAGCAGAAGGTATATAATTTGGTGGGGGTGTTAGAGCTGTTGGAAGCACTCCCATCTTCTGTAGTTTACAGTTCTTTGTCACCTTGATTTATAAAAACACCTCAATATAATAAAATAAATTATTTTAGCCCTTAGAAAAAAAAAGTAATATTATGCATAAAGTTTGGTTCCTCTCTGTTATTAAATGCATTTGAGACAGAGATTGAGGATCAGTCTATTTTTCTTCCACATCAGATAAGAGGCCCTTGTTTCCCTTCTAAAAATTGAAATGGCAGCTGTTTTGGCAGCTGCATCGCCATGTAAACAAGATACCGTTTTCAAGTTTCCACATATTTATCATATTACAGGCTCTGGGAGACTGAATCAATAAAACAAAAACTCTAAGTAGAGGTTGAGTGGGTTAGACTACCAACAAGGAGATGTGTTGTAATCCTAGCTCAAAAAAGTCTAGGGCAATAAGGAATTCAAACAATATAATTAAAGCACTGTTTCCTTCACAAACAGGAAATTGGTATTTACATAGAATATAATAAATATATATAACTAACTGAATATTTAAATAAATTATTAGAAATCACTTATATTTTTAACTTATATTCAAAAAAAGGCAACAATAAAAATATTTATTAAGCAAAATGACTAACATAAAATGCACTCAGTTTCAAAATGCTTTTAACAGGACAAAATTGTAAAAGAGAGTAATAGCTATCTGCATTTTCTTTCATAAATGATTAGTCATTGACTCCCTTTCTTCTTGCACTGATAGAAAATTGGTCTAAAGAGAAATGAAAATACTCAAGTGAAAAAGCAGAGGGGGGAATATAATCTCTTTTTGCTAGGCTAGATATTATGTGTTTTGCAGGGTATTTTGTTTTCAAGCCCTTTACATCTGAGCATGACTGTGTGTGATGTAGCTTATGATTGCAGAGACATTAATTTCTTGTAAAGTCAACCAGGTGAATGCTGCAACACAATATTTCACCTTAGGCATGTGGACAGCCTCACTAATTCTAATGCAGTTCACTTTTGCTTCCTTTTTAAGTATCTAAAATTTTGCATAGTTTTATTTTTTTATTTTTTTTTTTCTGGATAGATAAGTATGTTTTGTTCTTCTGCCATACTAGATAGCTTTTGCGTTCTCCATATGCTGTAGATTTTGCAGTAAACTATGGTTTAGATGTCCCTGAGAGATTCCAAATTTTGCTTAATGTCTTCATTTTTAAAGTACACTGGGTTATTAAAAAGCGAGATGTAGAGGGCTTTCAGAAAGCCATAAAATTTGTAAAAATGGACCACTGAGAATTTAGTCTGAAGTCTAGTGATTCCAATATTTCCATGATAAAGGCAGTTGGGAAACATTCAGACCATGTGAAGTTTGCTTTGTTTTGGATTTATTGGAAATGCAGTCTTTTGTAATCCAAGAAAGTAATCCAAAACACTTATTCACAAGCATAACCTATCTTATATGTAGTCAGTGTTGATGTTTTGGACCACAAAGTTTCCTAGTTCTACATATGCAGATACAAAGAAACATATGCTGCCTATCTAACTTAATGATGTCCTTGGAAAATCTTGCCTTTATGTTCCTTTTGAAACTGGGAAGATGCATAGCTGCATACTAGATCCATTTTTTTTAGACTATGTTCTGTCCTTGGGGAAGAGATACAGATATATCTCATGGTCACTTTTAAAGAAAATGTGGCAGTTGTCTGAGGCCACTCGGATGTGTGTTTACTTTCAAAGATCCAAAGGGATGTGGGAATACAGAGCAAAGAATAATGCAAAGTGGGATGGGTACAAGTGCATAACTCAGCTGTCTCAGATGATACCTAGAAAAGTGGCATAAACATATGTGTGTGTTTGTATAAGTGTATGTATAGCACTTGCAAACAATCACATACCAATACACGCACGCACACATATGTTTATATGCATATCTACAAGCTTCTAAAATATTTTTGCGGGGTGTGTGGCAAAAACAAACAAACAAACAAACAAAAATTTTCTTGCCTAAAGCACTGAATGTCTAAGGCCAGGCCTGACTGCAAAGACAGTTAGCATCAAATGATGGCTTCTTGTGCAAGGACTGGACCACAGCATGTTTAACGTTCATTGGCAGTTTGCCCTACCCTAAGGCAATAGTAAAATATGTTCTTTAGCATTCAAACAAATAAAATTAATCAAGGGATTCATGCAAAAGGGATGTGAATCGGGAAAAAGAAAATAATAATAAAAACAGAGGGGTCTTTTAGCCATACCAGAAGAAAGAAATGTTGAATTCTTTTAGACGTAGGACAGAGAAATTGAAACAGGTGTCAGAGGCAAGCAAAGTCTGCAGGCAGTGCTTAAATGTTGTATGTGCCAATGCTGAAGTAAGCCACTGGTGACAGGATCCCTGCATGGGTGGTCAGGCAGATACCTATCAGCCCAGAGCTGAAACATACCCAGAACATCAATTTTGACTGCATCTAAACTGAGCTGCAGGTGTGCACCGCAGTATGCCCTAAACCAGAAATCTGGTCAAAGCATGTGATGGCTGCCATCCAGACAGCACTCCCAGTTAGCCATCCTATAGAAAATAGATTAAAGGGAGAAGTCTTGCTCTGGTTTGGAGGCAAGGCCTTCATCCAGACCCATGAGCTCCAAGCTCTGAAGTGTTTCTTCTCCTTCTAATTTAGGCTGCAGCCTCTAAGTTTTCAAGTACCCACCATACTTCCTGTCTATTTGCTAATTTGTATAATAATAACAATCATACCAATTTTGGGGGTGGAGTAATAGCTCAACAGCTGCTAGCGTAAACACATAAATGTTTTTGCCTTTCTAGAAAACAAGTCATATGTTACAGAAGCAATTCAGTAAACAGTTTAGGCAGCAAATGTGACTTTTAGTATCCCATTAAAATCCATTAAAAATCAGGGGAAATCCTAATCAACTTTGCACTTGGTATATGCTAAGCACCTAGCAGGCCAGGCAAAAGGCTGTCTATATACTCTGCTGTTGTGAAGTTATAAATACCACCTTGGATCCAGACTGAGTGACCTGAATGTCTGGACACACTAGTTTTCTACAGCAAACTGCATCTGCCTGTAGATAGTTTGCTAAGCTGATAGGAGAAGAGGATCCAGACTTAGCCATTTCATCTTGGAGATTGATATGTCCTTCATCCCCCAAATCACCAGAGGCTGCAACAGTGAAACACATAATATTGTTATACCACCCAGCATCTAAAATTTTTCTTTCATACTGGAAAAAGTCAAACCCACTGACATATGAGGAAGTCCTGAAAGAAGAAGAAAAAAAAAAAGACGGTGAAAGTTTCTAATTGTTGCAGCTCATTCTTGCTAAATTTTGTGTGTGTAAATTAACCTTTTTTCCTTATTTAACCATATTTGGTAAGATTGATGTCAAACACTAAATTTACTGTTTTGAACCTGGATGAATTTTAAGTTTCTTAACATTCTGGGATAGAGATTTGCACCTACTTGGCAGAAGTTTTAGATGTGTGACTAAATCGCTGTCACATCAGAAGCTAAAAATAAGAACCGTAATTTTCATAGATTTAAGGCAGCTCTGATTTAAGCCTGTGACTAGTATTTGGTCTCCTCTTCCGTGTGATTCCTTCTGTCAATCAAGCCAAAAGTTTTCTGAGGACAGAGAGAAGCAGCTGCAGATTGAATAGGAGCTCTGAGTAGCTCATCAGCACAGCTGTTCCCCTACATTTGTTTCCAAAGCAAAAAGTCTTTTGTGTTTATATTAGGTAAGGAAATGTACTATTTGTGCCTACGACAGTTTTCATTAAAACTTCTGAAAGGCAAAGAAGGCAAAAAATATACTTAGGGAATGTATTTGTATAGGAGATGAGCTCTGGATAAGGAGTTAATAGATTTTGATTATATTTGCTTTAGTAACAGCTTTTGATAGAAACATAGATTTAATTTGGTTAGACTATTAACATTGTTGATTATTTTAGTACTGTACTGTTTGTAAAGTGAATTGTGGCCTCTCTTTCTCTCTTCCTCTCACTTTCTCCGTTTCTCTCTTTCTCTCTTTCTTTCTTTTTCTCTTTCTTTCTCTTTCCCTCTTTCTCTTTCTTTCTTTATCTTCCTTCCTTCCTTCCTTCCTTCCTTCCTTCCTTCCTTCCTTCCTTCCTTCCTTCCTTCCTTCCTTCCCCCCTCCCTATTTCCCCCCTCCCTTCCCCCCTCCCTTCCCTTCATCCCCATCCTCATTTCTTCCTCTCTTTTCTCTCCCCTGCTTCTTTCCCTTTTCCATCCTGCTCTTTCTCAAAAGGAATTGCATAAAACAGCTACAATTAGAGAAACAACATCCGTATTTATAAATTAACATATAAATTCAGGGAAAACGTGGTTTAGTTCTCTTCACATGAGAATGACATTGACTTTAAAAAAAACAACAATATTACATTGCCAAAGTTATGAGACATCCTTCCTCTGACATTCAGGGAAAACTGATTACTCCATCATCTTCATGAGGAGACTCCTAGTTTAAGGAGAGGAACATTAAAAATTCCTTTTGCAGGAGAGCAATTTTTCTGACACTGTAAAAAAGAGATCATCAAGAGATTTCTAACTGTGCCAAGAAGATTATGATTTGCCTTGATTTTGTGTTGATTTTGCTCACATAAATGCTTCATTGCTTGTCTAATAAGATTAACTAATGTGATCTGTGTTTTGAACTATTTTATAGCTAGATTTTAAAACAGAAAGACCTGTGAACAAAATCTGCACACCATAGAAGACAAAGTAGATCATGTCAAAGTATGTGAAAAATCACAGTTTTTATTTTAAAAAATACATGCATAAATCAGCAGTTTTCTTCAGTTTTCTTTTTGTCTTTGTACATATAGATCCAGTGGTTCATAAAATGCCTGACCCAAAACCACTGAAATCAATGAAAGTTTCTGTTGACTTCCAAAGGCTTTGGACCAAACCCAGTGTACACATTCATGGCTTCAAAGTAAGAGACCCATTAAAAAATGTAGTTCTTGCTGTCTAACACTGCAGTCTTTTGTGTTTTCATTATAACAATTGCAACAGAAGTTCTTTGTGCCAGATGTTGGGTCACTCACGAAAAACATCTGTTACCAGCACGCAAAACCTGACTGGATCAGGGCCATTAGGAAAAATAAACAAAAATACATTCTTTGTTTTCTTTACAAGACTTATTGTAATTCTCTCAAGAACATGATCTTTCCCCACAGGAGTAAGATTTTAAGAGTCATATACAAAAAAAAAAAAACCTGAAGACATTAGATCAGTGCCAGAGAGAGTGTTCCTGGAAACTTCTAGAGTCATTTGGATCTAGCCTGAAACAACGCAGGGAACCAGCTTCCCTCTTCTCTGACCTTAAATTTATCTTTTCCCTGCTGTCTGAGGTAAGACACCAGCTTCAGTATTATTTGGGACACACAATTCTTTTTTCCTCCTCTTACCATTTCTCCTCCTTAGCAGGCCATTTGGACTGGGATATTTCAAGCTGCTTAGATTGTTAAATGTTTAGTGAGCAGTTCAGTTGGTCTTTTAGGAAAAAGCCATGTGTCAAGTCTATTTTCAAAGCCTAGCAGCCAAAGTTCACACAAGGTAGTCATGTACCCCAGCAGTCAGGAATCAGTCTCAGAGGATTTGCTTTTGGCAGAGAGTATTTAATGGTGGTTTGTGCTAGCGGGAGAGCTGTGACCTGGGACACAGACCGGAGGTCTTCTCTCTGGGAAGGGTCATGTGCTATGCTGAAATCTTGGGGCTATGCCCAGCCATTCTTAGTAGCTGAGCTCACATTTGCAGAAGACCTCAGAAAGGAACTCCCACAAGTATACAGACCAACCGAGGGAGAGAAACTAGTTTGCCTGTGAAGGAGTACAGCTATTGTGCTACTAAAATATCTTTAAAGTGGTGAAGGAAGGTAGAAAGTTCAAAAACAATGATTACACAGACTGTGATTTCAGCAACAAGCCCAGTGCCTAAGATAAAATCCATTATGATCAGTGGTATTGATGGAATACGGCCAAGGACTCCAGTAGTTTTGGGATTACGCCTATTGAGGAACAGAAGGAATATAAAGGACTCAGCAGAAATTTTCATATAAAATATTGGGAGGAGAATGTGGAATATGGTGAAAGTTAAAATTTTTCAAAATGTATATTTCTAGTCATACAATTAAAGATGTTAAAACCTTAAAAGAGTCAACATTTTAATGTTAACCCCTTATTTTAACCTTATTTTACCCAACCTATATTTGGTCATGACATTTTTCTTGCAAGTCCTCTCCTCTACCCATCTTGTTTTTTTAATAAAGATCTTGAGTTTGTTCTGGCACAAAGAAAGGAAAATTGACCCCAAATGTACTAGCTGCCTAGTCTTCTTGTTGGTCCTATACACACAGGTAGCAGATAGGTAGAAGTGTAATTGCTGTTCAGAACTGTAGGACAGAGGAGATTTAGGGGAATATCAGCCCATTCCTCTTTGGATGTGCATTTGCCTGTGGAACACAAAGCACATACTACTCACAAAGCAGGCTGCAGATGTCAGACCTATATTTTTCATGATCTGCTTCAATATTTTTCTCCATAAAGACCTCCAGGATGGTACTGTGAATCTCGTTACTGAATTTTGCTTTTGCTTGCTGACACTGGCTCGATACTATTACCCAGCCTGGAAGGTCCTGGTCATATAAGGGAAGGAAATGCAGACAGTCACAAACCTCATCCTCCTGGAATGAAACAAAAACATGCTTCTCCTGGAACACCTGTTACTGGTTTAAAAGTCTGTTTATACTTAGCCTTAAGACAAGCTAAAACTCAAAGAAGGGTGGAGTTTGAGAAGAAAAAGACAGCTGAAAAAGATCTGTCCTGCACAGGGTAAGGATTTCTAATTTGCAAAAAACAGAACTCAGACAACACTGTCTATTGGTGTCTTGATGGGGCGACTGGAAACTGGACCATAGAATATAACTTTTGTCTAATGTCAAGCCAACTGCCCAACAGGTGTAAATTCCTATAAATTACTGGAGCCATCCTTCTATATGTTGTGTTGCTCTGTGTTGTGGGGCATACAGTCAAGCCTCAGTATGGACTTTCAAAAGGAGGCTAGAAATTTTTTTATGACCTGCTTCCTGTTTTAGACATCTTGCCATCACTGTTTCAGACAAAAACTGACTAGTCTGAATTACCTACTTTGACCTCATTTGGTCACCCGTTACCTCCTGCATGCTTATCCTCATGTCATTCACTGCCTGCTGTTGTTCTCATCCTTCCCACTCATAATTAAGTGCATGAGATACAACTCCAAAGAGCAAAGCTGATCTTATATCAGCCAGTACATGCAATGGCCTGGCAGCTGCATGACCAAATATTTACCTTGCTTCCTGGACTAACCCTGACAAGTCTTCTGCATAACCCCCTTTGAAACAAAGGCATATATGCTGACTGTAACCTGTACACATGCCCTAGTTGAGTGCAAGTTGTCAGAAGTTAGTCATTCTGTTTTGGAAGAACAATCATTGCTTAAACCTACAATATGGTGAGCTTACTGTTTTAATAATGCACATTTGCATACACCTGCACAAGAATGTCTGCTACTGGATAGTTTTGAAAAGATCATTGGTGATGGAAATGTTTGACCTGTGCTCACTTCTGCTAAGCAACTCTTTTATTTTCTCCTGAGCGTTGGCTGTTCTGCCTTGAACATACTTTAAGAACTAAGAATTGTAACAAACGGCTGGTCTTCTCCACCATATGAAAGTTTCTTGGAATCTCTTGACAGCCTTGGACTATCTATTTCTGATGCATATGAAATAGCAGAGCAGAAATTACCTTTTTACTTATTTATTTATTTATTTATTTATTTTATTTTCCCTTAACCTAGGATGCATTTTTCCTCTGAGAAATTCCAGAGCCCAGATAACAAGGTTAGTCTTCTGTGCACCCTGGATGAAATGGATAAAAATTAATTTTAACAGGACTTTGGATCCGTATTTAAAAAGGAGAGGAGCATGATATGGCTGCTATCTCACCAGGCTAAAGGTAATATAGAGAATAAAACTTAAAGACAAAACACTGGATCATGATCATTTCCAAGGAAAAACAGATTTCAAAGATTTACTTTTCCTGGTAGGTATTGTAAAACACCTGTATGGTATTGTACAGCCCAATCAACAGTTTAGATATTACTGATGCCCTAAATCATAAGGATGGGGACAGAAGTCAGAGGGGAAAAATATCATAAATCAAGCACATCACTATGGCTTATACGTAAGTATGTTTCAGTGAACATTCAGACAGTGAATGATTTTATTTATTTATTTACTTATTTTCCATTAAAATATTTGCAGAAAAGTATTCAAACATTTGAAATCTGTTTTATTGCATGGTGAGCTCTAACAGCTAAGTCAAATCTTAAATGTTTGATACCACCTAGCTCATGCTGAACAAATATGTGGCTCCTCAAGACTAAAGCAGGATACAGGAATTAACTTTCAAACAGATGTTACAAGCAGGTGGACTACAAATTTAGTGTTGGGAAATGAAAAAAATTGCTGTATTTCTTTTAGCTGAAAAACTACACCTCTCATTGTAAGGCTGCTGCGCTGTGTTTTTATTATATTTAGGAGTAGTGTCAGATGTTGTTAGTGAGAAGCAAACACCTGTTCCCTTTGGCTTGACCCAGTACTTGCTGAACTCAGGAGAAAACCTCCCACTGATTTCAAGTCACTATCAGTATAAATAGGATTTTTAACAGTTTGAATGGCAACATTTAATAATTGCACTGTTGTTGTTGCTACCCCATATTAATGCCAATAAATTGATGCACAGAGTTTTTCAGTGCTGTCATTAAGCACCATAAACATTTTTAGGGTTACCAGTTATAAGAAACACACCCACATTGCTGGCTAAGTAGCATATTTTGGCACTGCTGATCAGATAAATATTTTATTTAAAAGTATAACAGGTTTACTAGCAGCAAAAAGGTTGAAAGAGGCTTTGGATTAATTGAGGTATTAAATATTGCTGAGGTGATGACTCATTACACCCTTTCTGGCACAAAATATGTATCAGGAAAACATATGCTCATGTTTTGAAAGCCTTGCAAAAACCTCACAGGAATGTCAGGCCTCTTTTGATGAGATCATTTTCTTCATGCTAAGTACATAGAAGTACTAAGTGCAAGTGTAAGGAGCTGATATCAGTCCTGTAGGGGATTTAGTCAGGGCACAGCTGGCAAAAACATCTATTTGGTATAGTCTGGTTAAACTTTGGTTTTAATTTTGAGATGAGTTCAGAAACAGCTCTATAAAAGATGATGAAATAAAACCATATCAGACTGCTGAACAGCACAGATAGATAGCCTACAAAAAAAAAAAAAAAAAAAAAAAAGATTGCTCTTTAATTCTGTACTACAGCAGTGCCAAAGTACATTGTTCAAAGCTAAAAACTATATTTAGGTTTATGGCAGCTATGGGACCCCTTTTTGTCTGTGACTACAAAAAATGACAGAGCCCCAGCCTCAGTAGAGCTCTTTTTAACATCTGTAAAAGTATACACAGAAAAACTTAGCACAAAACTCATATTAACAAAGAAAAAAAATGTTTTTCAAATTGTCTGTTTTAACCTATTTGTATAAATTATGATGAATAAATATGGCAAAATCTCCACCAAACAAAATCACCTCTGGTCTCCTCAAATGGCTTCCTACATACTGAAGATTCATTAAAATGAAAGTTGTAATCCACACATTCTAACTCTTAATTGGCATGTGTAAGCCTAGGCAGAGTTTTATTACATGAGTTCAGAGGCAGGTTATATTGTACCTCATTGTTCCTAGCTTTGATGATCTTGATTATTGTTGCACATTATAATAATTCTATGATTAAGAGACTGGAATTATCTACTAGGTATTGCTCAGGGCATGACAGGATAAAAATGGGAGGATGTCTTTTAAATAGACACTGATTAATAGTTTATTAAAGTATGAATAAGCAACTGCTAATAAGAACACGGACATGGTTTCCTTATGAATATGAACCAGTTAAATGAGTAACTCTTCTGTAAGTTTATACTTGGCAAGGCTTATTCATTAGTCTGCAACCAACTTCTTTTCTGCATTCAATGTAGAAGGTCTGATGAGTTAATGAAATGAGGGAAAATAAAAATACCACAGAGCAATTCAAGCAGTGAAAGCTAAATTATACTCTTGTATCTTCTGAGACCAAAATTTTTACTTGGTCACTTGCACTTTTTCCCACTGACGTCAATGGGCATAGCTAAAATGTATTAAAGTACAACTTAGCACTGGAAGTTATATTATGATATATTGCACTGATGCTTCAGAGTTGTTGATAAAATACTACAAAGTGCATATTGAAATATTTGTCGTTAAAAAGTAAGGCGGGTTAGACATTGCAAATGTGCATTACTGCCACAGCAAAAGATTTCAGTCGATGTTAACTTGTTAGCAAAATAGGCTGTGGTTCATGAGAGAGTTTTCATGTTTATTACAGTTTTGAGACACTGCCATATTTCATCATTTACAAAACCAGTGTGAAAACCTAATCCCACTGAAGTCTCAAAGAGATTTTGTACTGAGTTAAGTTGAGAATCTACTCAAGAATTACTGAGCTCACAGTCAGGTTATATGCCATAGTTTATTTGATTGTCATGAGAAACAGAATCTGATTAGTTTATATTCAGGTTCTCCAAAAAACAATTGCAGAAGGATCCTTTTTCCTGTCAAGTACTAGTAATGGGAGACATGTTTCATATAATGCAGACCTTGGTCCAAGGTCAGTGTAAAATGAGAATATATATCTAGACCTTAGCATACATATATTCTTGAGAATTAAAGAAAACACCAAAACACAACCATTAATGACAGCTCCCAATAGAAAACTTTAAGGTGGACCAGCTGCTTTGAAATGATTTGTCTAAGAGGATAAACCTAAGCCATCTCAAGTTCTGAAAAAATAAAGTTAATAAAAAGCCTTTGAGATTTCAGAATGTCATTAGCAACAATTTGTCCAGCAAATAAAAACAGATAAGTCAGGAATTTGGGGAAGAAAATGAAAAAGGAAATAAATAAAATCAAACCCTAAAATACATTCCTTCTTTGTGGTCCTTTTTATCTAGATATGTACAAAGGTCACTACTGTCTGAGCACATCTGAAGTATTTAAGAATAGATATAATAGCTTATATCTCTTCCTTCCTGTTCTCTAGGCAAAACAATATAGGAATTTCCTACATAGGTAATTTTTTTCAGTTACAGAAAGATACATTCAAATCAGTACAGTAGCACTGTTTAACTTCTTACAAAGATTCTTTCCCTAAATATGAAAGATTTGTCTCCTTTTATTTTAAATCGCTTTCAAATAGACAGCTATTAAAATGGAAAAAGGTGTCCTTATCCAGAATATAGTTTCAATAATTAAACAAACAAGCAAACAAACAAAAACAAACAGTAATTTCTATTAATAACTTATCTTTTGCAATTTTGTTTTTGCAGACAGATAATAATCACATTGATACATTTTGTATTTGTTTATCTTTATTACATGCATGTGTGAACGTGACTACAGTGAAACACTTGCTCTGCATTTGTTAAAACTGTGCACTCATTCTTGTTTAAAAGATATTTAAAAATGTTCTAAAATTCACTTGTTAATTTTGAATATCTATATTTTCTGTGAGAGAAATGAATGGAATTTGTGCTCCAACTCTGGGACCATCTGGGACCAATAAGGTCTCCAAAATGTAGAAAAATTTTAGACACAGAAAAAATACAAACCTATAAAATATAACCTCTTGCATTCTTGGAGTTCAAACTCTGCTTATCTTTTTATGGATCTCAGCCTTTCAGCAGTTGTGTCTGCCAACACATGATGGTCATTTTTACCTAGGAAAATATCATAAGTAATGTGAAAGGAAGATGATGCATTTCAGAATTGGCTGTAAGAACAGAACAGTACCTATGCAATGCAGTTGCAATAGATCTGCACACAAATTTTGATCATGGTGCAAGAGGACATGATGCTGTCACTATCCTTGACTAATACCTAAGTAATACTTAAGTATCACTATGATCAATACCACCACTGTTCAAATACTACCACTGACAGAATGTGAAAAAGATGTGTGGAAGTGTTTCTCTGCTTTACAGGGATAATTTACAGTAAGGAATATTCCTTCATAATTTGTATAACTAAATCAAAAAAAATAAGTTCTAATTACTAAGAGAACAGTAATAGCTGTTCATGATCTTTAACGTACATTGTGCATGATTCTTTATTGTGAGTAATTCTTACATGAACAATATAATTTATTGATGATTTAACACCGATTAGTCAGATCAACAGTAAAGGAAATTAGGATAAGGGTTTTTTTTGTTTGTTTGTTTGTTTGTTTGTTTTTTTTGGTGTGTGTGGGGGTGAGATTTAGATGTTCTTAAGATGAAAACATTCTTGAGTGAAGTTATATCATTTTAGATTCTTACGATTTTTTTCTGAACACAAAGCTAGAGAATGGCAGAGGTATAGTTTAACAGAGCTAAATTTACTGTGGTTGTTTTTTTTTTTTTAATCTTTGTTTCTTCATGGTGTGTTCTACTCTTTCATTTTAAACATTGGTGGTTGTTACACACACATTAAAAACAAACAAAAAAAAAACTTTTGTTTTTCATGCAGTAAGATTTTCATTAGCCAAGATTAATGACCTAAGTGACAATAAATTCAAATATATTTTTAGAAAGCAAACCTTCTAGGCCGATTTCCTAAACTTTTCTTTGGGTTCACTGAGATAAGGACATCTGGAGTTATTTTCTTTCTTTTCTTTTCTTTTCTTTTCTTTTCTTTTCTTTTCTTTTCTTTTCTTTTCTTTTCTTTTCTTTTCTTTTCTTTTCTTTTCTTTTCTTTTCTTTTCTTTTCTTTTCTTTTCTTTTCTTT